>NC_053390.1:791754465-792404213 GCF_905171765.1 Bufo bufo | reverse complement strand
GCTGCTCACAATTAAGGGAGACGCTTTGCATGTGGAAGAGGTGGAAATGGGGGAAGAAAGTACACAGGGTGATAGCCAGACCACCTTCAGTTCGTCTTCTCAGCGCAAATTGGAGGAGGAGGAGCAGGAGATGGTTGCCTCCGCTACAGAGGGTAGTACCCATGGAAGTTTTATTCCATCTGTTTAGCATGGGTGGGTATAAGAGGATGAGGAGATGGAGAGTCATCCTCCTGATGAGGACAGAAAAGTCTTGTCTGTTGGGACACTGGCACACATGACTGACTTTATGTTAGGCTGCCTTTCCTGTGACCCTCGCGTTGTACACATTTTGGCCAACACCAATTACTGGTTGTTCACCCTTCTCGACCCCCGCCACAAAGAGAACTTCTCATCTCTCAATCCTGTCGTGGAGAGGATGAGCAAAATGGTGCAATACCAGAAGGTCCTTGTTTAAAAATTGCTCCAAAATTTCCAGCTGACAACGCTGGCAGCAGAGTACATAGTTCCTTGGGAAACTGAGGAGGGGAGATGAGGGGAACACACAGCTGTTCCAACAGAGGCAGGGCAACACTCTCCAAAGCGTGGGACAGTTTCATGACACCCCGCCAGCACCCTCAACCTGATGTGCGGCCTAGTGTCACAAGGAGGGAAAAATATTGGAAGATGGTGAAGGAGTACGTAGCAGACCGTGTCAGTGTCCTCAGTGATCCCTGTGTGCCTTACAACTATTGGGTGTCCAAGCTGGAAATGTGGCACGAACTGGCGCTCTACACCTTGGAGCCGTTGGCCTGCCCCGCCAACAGTGTTTTTCAGAGCTTGTATTTAGTGCTACTGGGGGCATAATAACTGATAAGCACATCCGCCTGTCAACTGAAAATGCTGACCGGTTGACTCTTATAAAAATGAACACGGCCTGGATTGCCCCTGACTTCTCTACTCCACCACAGGAAAGCGGCTGAACATAAAAACACTTTAATTGTGGCTTTTATTGTGTATTGAATACACTGTATTCCTATGCACCCCTTCCACCACTAAAAAGGGTATATGGTTCAATCTCCCTTTTCTCATCCTCCTCCTCCATCATATCAACATACTTATTAGGCTGGCCTCGCTCCTAATGTTTTAGAGGGTCAGCTCAGTAGCAGGCCCTCACCCATAATGTTTTAGAGGGTCACCAGCAGGCCCTCACCCATAATGTCTTAGAGGGTCAGCTCAGCAGCAGACCCTCACCCATAAATTTTTAGATGGTCAGCTGGGCAGCAGGCCCTCACCTGAAATTTTTTTTAGATGGTCAGCTCAGCAGCAGACCCTGACCCCTAATGTTTTAGATGGTCAGATCAGCAGCAGGCCATCGCCCCTGTTTTAGAGGGTCACCAGAAGGCCCTTGCTCCTAATGTTTTTGAGGGTCACCAGCAGGCCAGAAATTATAATTTTTAAGGGTGTGTATGATGCCCTCCTTTATGTGTAATAAAGGGTGTATTGGAGTGCGGGTTCCTTGTAATTTTTGGCAGCACTTGCACTTTATATACAAGTATATCTTCGGTTTGTTGCGTATTATTGTCAGTCTGTAAAAGTGGCGTACTACTCGGACAACATCGTTCCCAGCAGCGACCTGGGAGTCCAAGATGCATTCAGACATCCTCCCCATGCTGTTCCCGAACCA
Organism: Bufo bufo; assembly: GCF_905171765.1. Taxonomy (NCBI): domain Eukaryota; kingdom Metazoa; phylum Chordata; class Amphibia; order Anura; family Bufonidae; genus Bufo; species Bufo bufo. Next base: position 792,402,550 of record NC_053390.1, on the reverse strand, counting down.
TTTCGGTGGTGTTTCCATCAATTTCTGACCTTTTACTATGAACCAGACACCCTCCCCTCTTCAGAGCAGGGGGTGCCTGGTTTAATACTCGTGTTCTCCCATTGACTTCCATCGTGCTTGGGTGCTCGGTAGAGGCTCGAACACCCGAGCACATTGGTGCTCGTCCAACACTCCTGATGACCTATCTTCTGAATAGGCCATCAGTATCTGATCGGTGAGGGTCAGACACCCTGGAACCCCATCGATCACCTGTTTGAGAAGGCATCGGTGTTCACGGTAGCACTGCAGCATTCTCTCTGCTCACCAAGCCCAGTGCCGTACATGGTATAGCGGCTGTGCTTGGTATCGTATAGCGGCTGTGCTTGGTATCGTGCTCAGCCCCATTGACTTCTATGGGTCTGAACTAGGCCACGAGACCTATTAACGTGGCAGCAAGAAGGCTGCAGTACTATTTCAAGCGCTGCTGCCTTTTCAAATGGCAGATCGGCAAGGGTCTCAGGTGTCGGCCTCCACGATCAGATACTGATGACCTATCCTGAAAAGGGTCCTTCGTGCCACAGCGTTGGATGTTCCTAGGGGTGCAGCCGAGTGTTTAGATTCCAGATTTAGTGGCCCTTTAATACTTTCTCCATGGCACTGGGTCCCCTTCCTGGTTTATTAATGGCTGGCAGGGAGTGCACAGTTCTTTGAGAGCCTTTGGCTAGCTAACCCTTTTCAAGGGCCTTACTCACTGCCCATGGGTTTTGTTTGTTGCCAAAATGTTATAAATTTAGAGGCCTTGCTCATTGCCAGGGGCTTGCTCGTTTCTCAAAGTAGGAACTTAAAGGGTAACTGTTATGTTTTCATCAAAAAATCAATTTTAGCATATGTTACTGCTGCAGCAGCATTATGCATAAACAATCTTTAGTTTCTTCACATACCACTGTTTTCCTTGAGCTTTTCCCTTAGTTACGGCTGTTTGAACATTTACAATATGAGGACCTTCTCAAAATGGCTCCTCTGCCAGTTCTCTGAGGCCAAAACTGCTTTCCCTCACTTCCCATACACACTTGCTGTAGCCAGCAGCTCCCTGCCAGCCAATCAGATTGGATTACTGAGAAACACACCTCCTCACTCTAAAGCCTAATGCAGACATGCAGTGTGAAGGACCGCCCCTCTGTATTCCTGTCTTCTTAGCCAGAGACAGACAAGCCATAGCAACTGTCTTTTAAGGGAGCAGTGTAAAGGGACAGAGGACTTTAATGAAAGATGTTATTATAAGGTAATTACAGATCTTTTGACAATCATTGACAGACTAACTCAGGTATACATGCCTAGCTCTAATAAACTAGCAAATAAAAAAAAAGTATATGACAGTTACACTTTAAGTGTTTCTGGTTGCTGTCAGCATTATGAGCCCTTGCCTGAAGCTATTGCGTCCCATCTGCTTTTACTTCCAGTCGAGGAACCAAGTGCAGAAAGATTTTGCAGACAGTTTTCTTAGAACACTGATATTAGGAAAATGTTCAATGGTCATTGACATTTTAAAACCCCGGTTTCCTGCATAAAACGGATATTGAAACTTTGGAAGATCTGTTGTACTTGCTTTCCAGACTTGCACAACCAAGGAATAAAATTCCAATGCCAAATTCCCAAGAGTTAGCCATTAATGAAGGCATCAGAAGATCTGGTGAAAGATCTTCTGTCTATGAAGCATTGCTGGACTTATTTTGGATAATGCTCTGTGCGCTACCATCTATTGATGCACTGGATATAATATACTGTTGTACAACTAGCTATATCATTCAGTGTCTAATTATATGAGCCATATAGTATGACAGTATGGTGTCCGAGTAGAAGTGCCATAAATTGGCTAAATAAAAATGCTATACCATACCACCACCACCATACAGTGCAAAAACAATTCTAAGTAAAAGCTACCATATAGTACTAAAATAATATCACCATACATGAACTAATCTCATACCATTGCTGTACAATGTCTAAAACATTAAAAAGGTTTCCAAGATCCCTAACTTATGGAAAGACAGGAAGTGTTATAAAATAACCAATGCCTAGGTATGATCTCCCGCTGTTCCAGGGTTGCCATTCTGCTGCTCCCCCCTGGTCTTTGTTTCGGCAGCTCCAGCAATAACGTTCCCAGTTGACCCATGGAATGGCTGCAGCCAGTCACTGACCTTAGCACTCACGTGGGGTCCTCAGGAACATGGTCAAGAAAGACATTTGGAATTTACACCAGACCAGCATTCAGTCAAGATTCAAATCATAGGAGAAGGTTGCAAATTATGCCGATCTGCTAGAAGCAAACAACTTGGTTGGAGAGTGTCTAATGGTGGGGGTGGTCAATGGAATAGAGCTGGCCTGACTACTGAAAACCAGATGGCAAGTGACAACCATGGCCAAGTCAGTCTTTAAAATTCACTTTTCCTCCTTGTTATGTGAAGGAAGCACCACCTAGGTACACTTCAAGGCAGCTCATATTCTGCCTATACACAGTGGAGGAATATTGCAAGTGGACATTTCAGTCTGTGGCTGAGATTTGAACAAAAATAAAATGAGCAGTGGTGGTGGACAGTGTGATGGGCTCTAATGTTCCAGTAATGCGGTACTTGGGATGAATGTATTGCAAGAGTTAGATGGACTTTGTGTCATTGGATGGGACCAGAGTATTGATAGCACTTCCCAAGTCACATAACCCCACAGATCTGTGAAGCAGTTCAGAATTCAGAAGATATTTCTAGATGTTCCAAGATGATAGGTTGTGTGAGAGTACCCCCTCCAGACAACTAGAAATCTCAGCTAGCCATGAATTGTTGCTGCCTTTGCAAGTTGCCTGCGCCTGTACGACACTCCTGCTCCAGAGGGCAACAGCGCTCTGATTACGTCACTGGGCTCGGCGCATGCCCAGTGACACTATTGAGGCTGTTGCCCTCAGGAGCAGGAGTATCGTACAGGGGCAGGCACTCAGCGATACTGTGCCTGCGTGGGATTTCGGAGGCCAAGAGAGGAGGAAGCAAGGACGGTGCAGTGAATAAATTACATGACGTAGTGGAGGGGGCGGCGCCGTTCGGCAAGGATGTGGGAGTACATTTATTTCTTAGGAGGCGGGCTGGGCACTGCAGGGGGGCGTTACAGGGCACTAGAGCAAAGTAATAACGCCCCTCTGGGCACCTTGAGACTTCATTTGCATATCATAAAAATCGCTTTTTCTTCTGAATGAAAAGTTGAATAAAAGAAAGAGGACACATGCAGGAATGAAGGAACTTTATTGCACATTGCTATGTTAACGGTATTATAGGCTCAAAATAGGTGACAGATTCCCTTTAAGTGTGCTACACTTAATAGAGTTAGGCATAAAATGTCTTGGTGTGATTGGTGTGTGCTATATATGATCTATGTGTGAGCCACGTATAAGTGTCTTGTGTCCCACATGTGTCCAATGAGTGATTGGTCTGTGCTCCATGTGTCTTGGTTCTGACAGACTTAAGTGCAGGATATCCATATATGTGTAAATCCTGCCACATGTATGTTTGTGCACTGTGCTGTGACTGTCTGCCATCATACTCCATCTTTAATATTTCTGTTATCACTGTAAGTGCTCATGAACGCGACCGTTCTGCAGTCTGCAAATTGCGCAAAACATGGATACTGTGTGCATTCCACATTATGCGGAACAGAACAGCCGGCCTCTAATAGAACCGTCCTATCCTTGTCTGTAATGCCGACAATAATAGGACATGTTCTATAATTTTGCAGAACGGCCATGCGGATATACAGACACGGAATGCACACTGAGTCTTTATTTATTTTTTTGTGGCCCCATTGAAGTGAAGTGAACGGAAAAAAATAAGTTAGTGTGCAGGAGCCCTAAGGTGGGCCCCCAAATCAGTTACACTGGTGGGCCCTAAGTACCCCAGTCTGAGACTGGTGGAGAATGCGTGCATGTCAAGGCAAAGTGTTGCTAGGGGCAACGGCATGACAAAAAGAGCATGTGCTGCTGAAGGTTGTATTGGAGAAATTTAAAGGGCCAGAGCGAGCGCGCCGTACAGTATTAGAATGTATTGTTTTTTTACAGTAGAAATAATTTTTTGAAGTTATTATGTAAAGTCTCGCGTAACTTCAGCTCATAGGAGCCAATACATAATGCGAATCGACTTTGGATGTTTCATCCGAAGTCGATTCGCTCATCCCTAATGATGACACCCAATTTCCTTTGCAGCTTGTGATGTGGGAAGAAGCTCCTCCTGCTGGTAAAAAGGTATGTGGTTTAAAAATGCTGATTGATAATGTCGAGAGCACACAGCTGAGGGAACCCACTGTGGCAAATGTGCAGGAGAGTGTGTCAGGAACCCATATGCAGATAAGCAGTTCCCACAGTATTCTATGGGTTATTAGCTTATGTGCAGTGTTGACGAGGTGAACCAGGCCGATGGAATGCCTGGGTGGGTTCATGACGTGAACCGGATTGAGTACTGGAAGGACCGGGAATCATTGGTGGCTGCACATAGCGAGTTTGAGAATGTCTGGCAACCAATTCCCAGTGAGAAAGCAGAAGAGGCGGTTCATGGCCTGACGTCTGCTCTGGGTAAACAGCCAGTGAGGTACCTGAACAGAAGGCTGACTCCCATAAAGTACTGGTTGTCGGGTATGAAGGGAAACTGTGATTCTCCATTTTGCATGTATCAGCATCCATCTTGTCTAGATAAGTTGCGTTTCTCCGTCCTGATGCTTACAGCCATATTCCTGTTTTTACGATAGGGGCGTGTATGTAGTCTTTTGTTCTAGTTCTGCCACGTATGTCTTAACTGCCTATGAAAGACGATGCTTCAGCTGCAATAAACCAGAGTATTTCTCAGCTACTTTCTTGTATGTGTCATATGTATGCAGCGCTGAGAAATATCTCTCCTGGATCCAGTGAGGCTCAAACCAAGGTGGTCTTAGAGAAGGAAGCGATCTTTGCAGCTGGGGGCTCGGTCCAGGATTGAGAGGGTCATCCTCGTGTCCGGTAAGAATATACACCAGTTTGTCTATTTTCCGAACCGAGGGCACTGGCCACATCTCGATCCATAAGTCTTACACGTGTCAGGGACACGTCACAGGGAGATCATTGTTAGTTAATTGTCGACAAAATTCATAGTGCCAGGGGATAATAGGGACGGGGATAATAGCCCATTTCATATGGATATGGTTAAGGGATTGTGCCTAGGTGATAAGGATGCCTGGCCATATTTTGAGCCCGATCCACAGTGGAATATGTCATTCATGCAAAAGGGAGGTGAACAATGGATAGAGATAGCCCCACATTGGTATGATAGAAAGGTAAAGAGTGTTAAAAGACCTAAACGTTTCCCTGATGAAACAAAAAAATATGAACTAGAACAGGATCTCAGAAAACAGGGAGACCCCCGAAAACCTCCCCTTCCACCACCGCCCTATCATGCGGCCACAGCCCCAAATGTCAGGGATAACCAGGGAGCACCCCTAAATCCTCCTGCCCCCCTGGCGACGGTGAGACCGCCGCCTGGTCAAGCCACGTCACCCTTAGCAACTCTGGCACCCGACCAGAGCAACTATGTTGACCCCCTCAGTGCCACTCTTCCCGATGAACACTTTAATGATGAAGGAGAAGGGGCTACAGGATCAACCACAGATCTTGGTCCTACAATTTTTAGGAGCGGAAAAGAGGTGAAAAGGGAAGAAGCAACAACAAGTCACTACCCTTTCATAACTATAGGAGATCAATTAATGAAAAAGCCCATAGAAGTAGAAGACATTAACAGGATAATTAAACATTGTCCTAAACCCAACATAGCGCCACAAGGGACGCTGATGTACTTAAAAAGAGCATGCAAGGGAAGAAACTATACGCAGGAGGATATGAAACTGATTATAGACGGCATTGTAGGTACACACTCAGGGTGGGATTGGACAAAAGTACCCGCTATAAATAACATTCAACAAAATGCCACTGCCCCTACTTATGCCCTCAATACACAGGCAGGAAGAGAGGCTATGTGGACTGAACTAAGTCAACACATGTTGGAGGTTTTTAAACAAAGATCATCCCTCCCGATAGCCATAGCATGCAAACAAAAGGTCAATGAGACTGTGCCTGATTTTTGGAAAAGGTTCAAGGACTGCTGGACCCAAGAGGCCGGCCTCCAATTGATAAACAATGACAGTTTGCTCATTTCTACGTTTAGCAACAATCTCCTCCCCGGTCTCATTCTCACAGTCAAACAAAATGTCTCCACTTTGACATCAGATAATATTGAAGACTTTGAGAGACATCTATATGAAAAGGAAGCAGCAGGGTGCTTCGAGGTAAAAAAAATCACTACACATCATTTTCAGGCAGCGAGAAACACAAATAGAAGGCAGAATAATTTATCACAGTGGCAGAAAACACAGAATAGGCCTCCATGACAAAATCAGCCCCAACAACAACAGGGTAACCCCCCTAGGAATGATAGAAACATTTTCTATAATTGTGGACAGGAAGGGCACTGGGCTCGTCAATGCCCATATCCTAGAAGGGTAAAATCGCCCCAAGGGCCGTCACAACCAACACCACAGAATCAAACCAACCAGACTCAGAGTCAAGGCCCCAAAGGGCCCGGGTTCCCCATTGATTGGAACCGACAACAGTAATATTGATGTTGCCCAGAGGACGGTATTCCCACTTTCACACAGATCATGAACCATTGGAAATAGTCACCCATAATTGTCCTCAGGGTGGGGGGCCAAAAAGTTGGGTTTATGGTAGATAGCGGTGCTACTACAAGTGTTCTGTGTAGGGATCTCTACAAGGGGCCCCTCAGAAAGTCCGATCCTTCAATGGGTATAAATGGGATACTCACCAAAACCTACCAAACAGACCCTTTATTATTGCAAACACCAGATGGAGATTATATCACTGAAAATGCCTTCCACATTATACCTGACTGCCCTGTGAGCCTTCTGGGACGTGACCTGTTTTGCAAACTTCGTCTCAAGGTATTCGCCTCACAGAAGATCTTACACGTCCGGTCAGATATGATACCAATCACCAAATCTCATTTCCTATTGAGCCTTACAAACACGCCCACAGAATTGACATGGTTAGACCCACAACTCTGGTCACAAGGTGACTATTATACTGGTTTAATTGACTGTACGCCATATCAGGCTACTCTAAAGATAGGAGCAGCCCCAGTCTATCAGAAATGATACCCGTTGTCCAAAGAGAAAAAGGAAGGTATTAAACCAATGGTGGAACAATTCCTAAAAAAGGGCATATTGGAGGAGACAGTATCCCCATACTGCAACCCCATTAACCCCGTGGCCAAAACAGATGGAACTGTCAGGTTTGTGCAGGACCTTAGGGCCATTAATAACCTCATTGTACCTATTGCACCAATAGTACCAGACATAACACAGCTCCTCTCGTCCATACCTGCAGACGCTGCCTTTTTTTTAGTGTGGTTGACCGGAAAAATGCTTTCTTTTCCATTCCTGTTGACAAGTAAACCAGACTACTTTTTGCTTTTTCCTTTGAGGGGCGGCAGCTGACCTGGTGCAGAATGGCCCAGGAGTATGCTGATTCACCTGTTGTGTACAGCATTGTCCTCCAAGCCACTTTAAAACCATGGAACCCTTCCCAAGGTTCCCTCCTCCTGCAATACGTGGATGATTTGTTACTGTGTAGTATGTCAGAGGAGGCCAACAGAAAAGATGGATTGTCTTTACTACAATGGTTGTTGTTATGTGGGCACAAAGTGTCACTAAAGAAAATGCAATGGTGTGAAAAGCAAGTTGAATATTTGGGTTTTGTCCTCACACAGGTGGAGAGGAGAATCCGTCCAGGAAGAATCCAGTCTGTTGTGGGCCTGGTCACCCCACAGACCAAGAAGGAACTGCTATCCTTCCTTGGTATGATTGGTTACTGCAGACAATGGATCCCTGACTGCTCCTACTATGACAATATTCTGAGGCAAGCCACACATTCTGAAATGTCAGATCTTTTAAGATGGTCCACTAAAATGGTGAATGCATTTGATTACTTGAAATGTTCTTTAATGTCGAGTCCTGGTTTAGGCCTCCCTGACTAACACATTCTGAAATGTCAGATCTTTTAAGATGGTCCACTGAAATGGTGAATGCATTTGATTACTTGAAATGTTCTTTAATGTCGAGTCCTGGTTTAGGCCTCCCTGACTACAAGCTGTCATTCCATGTCTTTGCACGAGACAACTGTAAAACCATGGCGGGGGTTCTGACCCAGTACCACTGAGGTAAGCTGCTCCCATGTGCTTTTTTCTCAAAGGTGATGCCTGTCACCGTACAAGGAATGTCGGCATGCCTTCGGTCACTGGCAGCGTGTGCAATGGTTGTAGAAATGGCCACCACTCTGACCCTTGGTCACCACACCGTATTACACACAACTCATGATGTTTTGGGCCTCCTCAAAGGCGTACAAACCCAACACATGACTGCTCAGCGGTTATCAGGATATGAAATCCTGCTTCTCAGTAACCCTTCACTTGAAATACAGTATTCAGCCCAGACCGCAGGCCCCGCGCCCATTCTCAATGCTCTCCTAGGTCTCAAAAGTGAACAAGATGAATTACCCGAACCTCATGACTGCACTCACTCCTAGCGTCTGTCAACTGTGTTCCTTTTTTCTCCCTGCGGCATAGGTAAGTGATATTATAATTTCAGTAAACATGTTTAAATTGTCACCAATGATCTTGGTGTTTCATTTATACTCCATATCTACCAAATTCCTTAACACATGATTAACAGATAAAATTTTGCACGCTCCATCGGTCCCTTTTTGCAATGTGGAACCACCCTGCCTGACTGGATTTCTTGGTTTTGCGTATTGTGCAGTATTCGATACATGGATTACCTTTTCCCGAAATTATTGATTTGCTTCTTTGATATTTTCGCAAAGTATGATGCATATGCCATAATTACCTTCATTTTGTATAAATTTGTATGATCACAGTCTGGCAGACTCTCTTCTACTAAACACTGGTCCCTATCTGCAGACTGGCAGAGTCTCTCCTGCCAAACACTGGTCCCTGTCTACAAACCACTAGGGGCTCTGACTGCTCTCTTTTATAGAGTTTCTAATCTTCTAGTAGAAAGACTGAAGTGGAGAAGCACAGCCTAAACAGAAACCATGATGCCTTTTCAGTCTGTTATAGACTTGCATAGAGTTTTGATACAAGTCTATTGGAAGGACTAAGCAGTTTTTCCAGACATAAACAAGTCTTCCGATGTAAACAACAGAGCTAAACCAGACAGTCAAAAGGTTTGTACGTCTGTTTTTTCCCTCTAAAACTTTGCATAGTCCCTTATAGTAACTGTCGAAGATTTCTAAGAGGACCCAGCGTAATGTTGGGACCACCCCAAACCCAGCCACTGCACATACAGCCCTATATCATTACATAGCACTGTAAACCACTGAATAGTTTTTGGGCAAGCCTGAATGACCCACCAGTATTTCCCAAAAGATAATCCACCCTTGCACCTGTGGACGAAGACTTGTGGGCACCATCTCAGTAAGAAAAGGCCAGAGCAATTATAGTATAGAGGAGAGAAGAGTATTCTATGTGACCTGAAAGAGAGGGAAACAAAGATCCAGAGGAGGATGATTTTTCTCAATTATAGCGCACACAACAGCGTAATTTTGGAAAGTTATCCTCCAGATTATGTGATGTTTAAGTTGCCAGAACATCAACCAGTGCCCATTTAACTCCAGCAGAGGGCAACAGATCTCTGGTCAGTATGGCTAGGGAAGGAGACTTAGCACAGACAGGATGTGGACGGGGAATATTGCCCCAGTATGTGCACTGGTGTGCAGAGATCAGCTGTGTAATTCAGTCGGAGCAAGAGCATGGGTACTAGAGAAGCCGTAGTGGAGAACCATGAGAGGAGATATTGTGGTCCTGCTACTGAGTAGGTTGTGGCAAGTGGAGTTTAAATGAGCCACAAAGTGTACAAGCCACAGCACTGCTGAAGAACACAGGGATGTTGCATCCCTGGGACATCCCCATGAAAGATCACCTGGAGTATGCAGGGTCTAACACATGTGGACACTAATGTAATCCTAGCCTAGGTTCAATATTTCAAGTTGTGAGCATCCTGACCACAAACAGAGACAGGTATATTATTTTTCTTTCTTGTGTATACCACGGACACCGATCACACAAGTCACATGCGGCACACATCTTACCGTCCATAGGGCACATGGTCTTTGGCAGTGAGCTTTATTACATGCACCTTATCCCATTTATAATCTTTAAAATAGGAAAAACATAGACTCTGGCTGCAGGAGATGTGTGGAGAGATCACAGGAGACATCATCTCTTTTACATATTCGGACTACTCCAGTTTCTGTGGTTTGGCCAACTGGCGGACGCCTTGTCGGCTCTGTGATCTGCAGAACATGTGTAAAAATAAAACACGGTCATCCGTGAAATACAAAGCCGCTCCAGCACTGACAGTGAATCAGTGGGCTTTTGTTTATATGGTGGTCACTGACCGCAGCAGACGTGCCCTACTTACTGGCATCACCACTGTGATTCGCTGCAGCACTCATGTGCCGGTACAGCGTGTCATTGCTGCCATGCAAACAAAGGGCAGAGATGGAGCACAGGAGACACTGGAGTGGTGGGGAGTAATGTCTGTTTGATTATATTAACATTTTTTATGCAGACACTTTTGGACTACCCCTTCACCAGTGCCATACTTATTTTCGGGGGACCACGATATGTTGGAGCCCAGCCGCGCCCATCGATCCGGAGCCCAGCACCGCCTACCACTTATTTATTCCCTTCACTATCCCTGTCAGTTCTTCTCAGTGCCGTAATCTCGCACAGGCGCAGTGGACACTGTAGTCTGCACCAGTGCGGACTACTGGCACCGGCTTCGTTGAGTCAACTGTGCATGCGCCGGCTCCCTCTGCGCGAGATTACAGCACTGAGAAGAACTGACGTCAGGGATAGAGGAGTGAATAAATTAAGTGGTAGGCGGTGCTGGGCTCCGGATCGATGGGCGCGGCTGGGCTCCAACATATCGTGGGAAAACCCCTTGGGCTCCTGACAGAGGTGATTTACATATCAATAAAATCGGTTTTTATAAGAATCTAACACATACAGAGCAGTAACAGTGGATCATTTTAAACACTGCATGGAGACTAATGGGCACATATAATATCGCTATATCGTTAATCCTGGTGACAGAATCCCTTTAATGTATTACATGCACTCCGCCAACACAGGACAGAGATGACGCAGCAATAAATCGGTCAGCTTAGGCGGCCATCTTTAAACATTGGGCTGTCCATTCACTGACAGCAAGCGGTGACTTAAGAAGCGGCAAACAGTCCACAACAATACAATTTTCACACCGCGGTTTTCCACAGTTCTTTGGCCCAACAATTTTCAAATAAACAGAAAGGGCTTTTATCACTTTATAGGCAATATTGGCACACAGTTCGAATTCCACTATGGCGTAGGATAATCTGTAAATCCTGTTCGTGACGCCAAAATATGCAGTACGCAGCCCTGCAGGGTTATTGCGATAGTGAGGTTAATAGGCAAACCAGGGTTGCTCTTGCTTACTCACAGTTATGAAAGACCCTGGGCAGGCGTACAGCAGTGATGGAGAGGCTGGCACAGGAGTCCTCTGGGGCAACTCTCAAGGTATAAGGACCAGGCCGGTGGTAGGTGAGGTGAACTGGGTGTTGCAGGTTTAATGTGCCGGTGGCAAGATCCCTTAAAGTTCGTGCGGTAATGGTGGCACACCGATTGATGGTAGGAATAATGGAGGAACACACGTTGCAGTGAACCAAAACTTCCTTTTACTGAAACAGTTAAACTATATACAGTCTTATTGTTCAGTTCCACATGTACAAGAAGGTAACAGGCAGGCTTTACATCCAATGGCAGGCACAATGTTCTTGCAAGATACTCAGAGGGTTAAACACTTACAGATCAGGCTGCACTTTACCTCAGAATCCTGTCTGTCTGTATCCAAGGCCCGTATGCCCTATTGCTGGCTTTATCCTTGGTTAGGGAATCTTCCTCTCGTATATGACTCCTGCTTGGTATATATCCTTCTGCGCTTCAGCTCTCTGTTTGGCTGGAACAATAGCTCTGCTCTGTACTCTTGTGGGAACTGGGTTTCTCAGGAGGCAGGCTCTTCTCCTTGTAGCAAGCTAGAAGCCTGGGCTGTCTAGCTGCATATCAGAGGCTGGATCCCAGCTATTATTAACAAGGTCCCTTTTAGAGACCCTCGGGATATTGTTTAATTATACTCTAATGGTCTGTAGGACCATAAATCCCTATAGGGGTCCCTAACTAATTATTTAAAATCTTATCTTTATATTTATTGTTCAACAAATAGTACATAAGAAATATAGGGGGAAAAGAGAACACAATTAAAAAAAAAATATTTATTTTTTTGGATCCCCAGCTCCCCTCTGCCTAGGGTGCACACTGACTTCTGGAATGACACAGACTCTGACTGACTCCTCTCTCTAGTCTGGACCCTGGCTATTTATTACTATAGGGGTTCCCTAGCTCCTCTCTACTGTTATAGGAGGAGAATATGCACCCCTAATAGGCCTGGTAACCAGGAATTAAACATAAATAACATGACAATTCTCATTAAATTGCTTGTATAAAATACAATGGCCCTGTTCACAAGGAGAGTGAACAACGTGACCAATTGACCCTTGTGTAGTGCCACATTTACCTAGTGGGACACTACACATTCTACTCATTTTGAAGCTTAAAAAAAAACAATCATTTCTCAAATTAGTCTTTATTAAAAATTTTCCTGCGTTTTTTTCTTGTACAGCTTTCAATTTCAGCGCACTTGCAGACTAGCAGGATTTCTGCTTCACACTGAATCCATCAAAGAACTGCTCTTTCGCCTGGATCTATAGTCTTTATCTGTACTTTCTTCACAGTTTATAAACGCTCATTAGGCTACTTTCACATTAGCGTTTTCAATTCCGCTATTGAGATCAGTCATAGGATCTCAATAGCGGAAGAAAACGCTTCAGTTTTGTTCCCATTCATTGTCAATGGGGACAAAACTGAACTGAACAAAATGGAATGCACCAAAATGCATTCCGTTCCGTTTGGTTGCCTTTTCTGTCCACGATGCGGTGCGAAGCAAGACGGATTCGTCCTGACACACAATGTAAGTCAATAGGTACGGATCTCTGACACAATAGAAAACGGATCCGCCCCCCATTGACTTTCAATTGTGTTCAAGACGGATCCGTCATGGCTATAGAATGCATGCGGCTGTATTATTGTATACGGAAGCATTTTTGCAGATCCATGACGGACGCGAGTGTGAAAGTAGCCTTACAACTAAATTTATATCAGTTTGATAACAATGTAGCTGAAATGAGTGTTAATAAGTTGTTAGGAGTTCAGAGATAAGGACTACAGATTGAGTCGTCAGAGCAGTTCTTTGCTAAGCATTTAGTTGTAATGGTGTTTATGACTTATCCTCAGGATAGGTCAATCAATCCAAGCTCGCTGGGGTATTACATCCCGTCACCCCAACAATCAGCTGTTTGAAGGGGCCCCAGTGCTCTGCTGAACACCTTGTCCAAACAGCCTAGGCAAAAACTCAGTTCCATCCAAGTGAAATGGGGGCTGAGCTTCAATCGGATATCCAAATCTCCAAAAACCCCTGTTAAAACCACAGGAAATAACAAATTTGCAACTCCCCCTCTGACCATCACCTCCTGCTCTACAGCTATTGGCTGAAGTTGGACTTTAAGATATCCCTGATCTGTCTGACCGCTTTCACTGCTCCGTTTTAGCTACTTTATCTTGCATTTGGACTGGTATTAGAGGGTATTATATGGTAAGGGAGGCGAATGCCCTCGGTCTTCAGTATCAGGGGCAGATTCACAATCTTGTAGTGACAAATATTATCAAATATATATACCAGATGACCAACAAAACAAGGTAAAAAAAAAGTGGAGCACAAAAACACCCTAATCATATTGTCAGGGACTTGCCACTATACCATTAAATAAGCCACCAACGTACACAATAATACTGTCATACAGTGATCATATAATGGTCAGAAACCCTGTCCATTTAGGCAGTCTTTCAGTATATTATTCTGCTGTGGACATAAAGAGAATACAGCACTGTCAGAGGCAGAATATAATTTACATTTGGTTGGACACATACAAGTCACGTATGTTCTTATTATGGTTTGTTTTCTTTTCTTCTCCATCTGGCCCACACCTTCATGACAGTTTCTCCCAGCCCAGGCAGTATTCTGTCCTCATTTTTGCTACTTGATGCCTCTAAAAATACAGAGTCAGTTAAGGGAACAATCACACACTACAATATTATTACAAAAGTATTTGACTTTAAAAGGACCAAGGTTAACAAGGAAATATAGGAGTATTTAAAAAGGGCACTAAAAGGATGGAAAAAAAAACACATCTATGTACGCCCTTCAGCCCAGTGAACCTCCAGAGGACTGTATGCAGCTATAAAGGGAGTGTAAGGTATCGCCTGTGAAGAGAACACCTTGGCTTCAGTCTTCACAACGGTTCACTGGGTTTTTGGCTTCAGGGTGTCCTATCATATATGTATGCACCTTGCATTGCTGCTCATGAATCTGCACTGCAGAAGGAATTACAGAAAAAAAAAATTGGATTTGTTGTGCACCCCTCAACTGGAATTGTAAGGGATTGCTATTTTAGGCATACATATCAAGAGGAGGTTGGAACCTTGCTTCAGCCAAACCTGTCAGAACATTGTTGGAGGGCTGTTTGCCAAGACCTATGCCTCCATCATGTGTGGATTGTCTTTTTGAATATTTGTGCTCAGTAAAGACTGTAAACTAACCGTTCTACTTTACGTCAGTCCTCAGCCTATCATCAGGAACTTCAACGTCGAGGGGACCCCACGTTCTACAGTTGGTTGCACCTCACTAGCTAATGATTGGCAGGAAACAGGGCAGAGGAACTGCATAATAAGAAAGGAGGTTGGAAATCTGCCATAAAAATGGAATGGATGGCAAATCATACCGGGCCC
The DNA here is from genome assembly GCF_905171765.1 of Bufo bufo. Lineage (NCBI taxonomy): Eukaryota > Metazoa > Chordata > Amphibia > Anura > Bufonidae > Bufo > Bufo bufo. Next base: position 792,387,476 of record NC_053390.1, on the reverse strand, counting down.
TTGTCACCCACTGTAGTTGGTAAAATCTGGCATCATAAGGGAGCCACCTCTCATCTATTTATGTCATGGCATACAGTATATGGTGGCATTTTGGACAATTTTTAGAATTGGAGAAAATATCCTTCAATTATTCAATAATCCACTTTTCGCATAAAAAAGAGAAGATTCAGACTCCATATAGGAGAATAATTCAATGACTGGTCATCCATTTCACCATGTATGACCAGCTCTAGAGACACTGGGTCTGGTAGATATATAAAATTGCCACTGAAAATTATTGGATAATCCTTAAAAAGTCTGTAAAGTAGACTTCAAAACTCTAGCGTCTCTCATCACCCTGAAAGTACCTAGTTCTCTTTTTTTTACTGCTACTGTTAAATCCGCCTAAATCCATTGTAAACTGCCTGCGTCATTGTCATTTCATCATTTAACCACAGTTTAGGAAAAAGCGTATAAATGGAAGAAGAAATCTAATGTCTAGAATGGAAAATCCAGAAGACAGGACGGACTGAATGACAGGAGCAATAAGGGCGTGCGTGGCCATGGAAAGAGCCTAACAATACAAAATGTAATTTCACATGGATGGAAAAGTCTTCTTTTAAAAGAGCAGCCATATAAGAAGAACATAACCTGTAGAATAAATTCAGTATGGAAGAATTATAGTCCATCGTCCATCTGCAATTCTCCGAAGTGAAGCCAGAAAAAGGCAAAAGCTGTTGGAGTTGCTATGCGATATAACATTACAAAGAACGGTGGAAGATGTTAGACTCCGATATCCCACCAATAAAGACTTTTGTTTCTCTATGACTTTTTCAGATGTTTTATATAATAGAAAAACACTTTAAGCTGCCTTTAGACCAATGACAATATTATTGAGCCATCTCAGGAAATCAGCTACGGTGCCAACTTGTGAGCCTGGACATATACTGTAGGTTGGACTTCTTGGCATACATAGAAGAAAGAGGCCCCAAAGCAAATGCATAAAATTGGGCTTCTCGTTATGGTTCTGGGTTTTACCACCCAGGAGAGTAGCATGGTGTTTGTTCCCCCCCGAAAAATCTTGGGTCAATTCCCTACCCCATAGTTTGCTAACCATGAAGCTCCTCTGTAGAGGGGAGTCACACATTCTTACCACCCTGTAGCAAAGGACAATGGACCTTCTCTCTCCAAGGGCCTCAATGTCGGCTTCAGACTTCCACTCTTCTATGATACTATATATCCCATTATGTTGATATGGCCAAAGATTTTTATAATGGGAAACGATCTTTAACCAACTAAATTGGCTCTGTCAAAGTTTCCATAACTGTTTCATCTTCAAACAGCACTGATCCTGCTGATTAAAACGATACCTGTCTTGTCAAAATTGGTTGTGGCATTCCCGGGAAAAAATACTTTTATTCTTTACGCAAAAGAGGTCTTCAGTACATTTAGGGATAGGGCCTAGTGCCTCAGTGCACCTCAGCTTCTAGCCACGCCCCTCATTGCACTGAAGCTCTAATTTGCATAAAGAATAAAAGTCTTTTTTCCTGGGGAACGCCACAACCGATTTTTCACAAGTCAGGTATAATTTTAATCAGCAGTATTGGACTCTATCAGGTAATATGCCCAGTTGAATAGGGTTGATACTACTGACTGGTGCACTTTAAGGAATTAAACTAGAGGTAATCTAATTTCAGGTGCAAGGGGTTATTTGGAATTATGGGAACGTTGAGTGGGTATTTTCAGCAATATTGAAGAATCAGCAGTCCAGGAATACGAAGAACTGCAGCCATATTCACCCATGTTGACTCAGTACCACATTTTAGCTCCTCTGTGCAGCCATTTAGAGCACATGGGTGAACATAGCTGCAACTCTTCATATTCCAGGAGTGCAGCTTCTTTTCTTATATTGTGGCATCGTACCCTGTACCCAGTGAGGCTTTACAAAAGACAACACACTGCTCACGTCCATAGAATATATTTTTTGGGCGCTCTATGGGTGGACAGGCTAATTAACAACACACAGGACTGATACACGATCACAAGTATTTTGACCTGAGCAGCTTTGTCCAAATAATATAGGAAAACAGATTGGGACTGGTCTCAATCACTTGCTTGCATTGTAAAAACTATTGCTTCTACTAAAGTACATGTGCTAAAGCTCACAAGTCGTGAAAATTATAGAAACAGAACTTTCTCTGCAGAGAACCTGGAAAATGTTTGGCTTATTTCTAAACACTTGTCTGGAGAGATTGTCTTCTCTCTTCCTTAAGAGAGGCTAGGCAGTGTACAGGCTCTCCTTAAAGAGACCAGCCCTGTGTGGAGACTTACGGAAGGACTCCATGGTATGGAGACTTATTGGCAAATGCTCCATGGGAAAACCATTTGCAGAGAGGTACCTCCATGGAGCATTGCCAAAAAGTCTCCATACCATGGAGTACTTTCAGTAAATCTCCACGCAAGACTGGTCTCTCGGGAGCCACTTCCACAAGGTAGCACTAGTGAGATTACTCCCTTAAGAGGACATTCTGGGCAAAATACTGACTACCGGGGGCCCCTACTGATGTATCTAGAATACGGAATCTGTTTGTGAGAAGGGGGGTAGGGTATGACCAAAGTGAGAAGTGAAATAGTCCAGGCTAAATGTAAGTTAGCACCTCTCCCCTTCTGCAGGAAGGTGGAGAAGACTCGAGTCCCAGGTGATGTGTCCAATGATGTGGTTTGTGTATCAATCACTCTTTAGGTCAAGAGAGGAGGAGCAGGAGGGGCCCTGCTAAATGCGCCAACAAGTGCCATCTTGCCAAAGTTTAGGCACAGGCCTACATGGTGTATCCACATCCCCTCCCTCTCCCACTGAAAGCGCAAGCAAGTGAAAAGGCAAACTGCAGCAGTAGATCTGAAAAAGGACAAGAAGCAGGAGGAGAAGGAGTCTCCATTTTGCATGTGTGTTTTTGAGGTGACACAAGAGCACATGAGCAACATGCGTTTCTTGGGTGGGGGTGCGAGAGGTAGATTCGGCCTCAGATCATACTCGCAATTATGTCCCTGGTTGGGGTCACAAATTATAGATCAGTGCAGGTAATTCATGCAGCCCAAAGAGCGTAAAAGAAGAGGGAATATTCTTCCCCCAAATCTGTATGGAGGTGGGTGGCAGTGGCTGAGAAGCCTGTGATGTGGTAGGCTGTGGGTGTGCAGGTGGAAAGGGAGTCTCCCTCCTGAAAATGATGATCAATGAGCTAATGAGGAGGACGGAAGGAGAGGTAGCTGAGAAGGCCTGGGTTAGTGCCACCAAGCCTGAAGAGGAACCCATACTGTGGCCCATACTTCAGTCACTGGGAACATTTGATGTATTGGGGCAGGTAGAGCATTGTGATTCCCCGCCAAAGACACAGAGGAACAGAGCTGAAGGAAAGAGATCTTCAGCTAAGGGCCTCGAGAGGCCTGTATTATTTTTTGCTAAATTAAGAAGTTCTTCGTTGGGACTGATGGACCTTATGGACTATAAATAGTTACAAGTGTTCTGCCTTCAAGAAACTGTCACCTCCAAGAGTGATGTGCCCTCCTGTTGAGAGATTGCAACCAACAGTATGTGTGAACTTGTGAGTAAATGCTGCAAATGTTAAATGTGCCTTTGCCTGCCAGTATGTGTGTGCCATCCATTACAGGTAGGTAGCTAGCATGTCTTCAGTTCTGAGTTCAGTTTTCCAGTGTTATATCAGTCACGTGAAGCAGAGTCAGGATTTCGCCTGCTGCAGACTCAAATGCACTAGCACGCACTGTTGACAGCCTCAGAGTTACCTGAAAGAACTATGGAAGGACTCCACTCCTGGAGTATAATACAGGATGTAACTCAGGATCAGTACAGGATAAGTAATGTAATGTATGTACACAGTGACTCCACCAGCAGAATAGTGATTGCAGCTCTGGAGTATAACACAGGATGTAACTCAGGATCAGTACAGGATAAGTAATGTATGTACACAGTGACTCCACCAGCAGAATAGTGAGTGCAGCTCTGGAGTATGACACAGGATGTAACTCAGGATAAGTACAGGATAAGTAATGTATGTACACAGTGATTGGACCAGCAGAATAGTGAGTGCAGCTCTGGAGTATGACACAGGATGTAACTCAGGATCAGTACAGGAAAAGTAATGTAATGTATGTACACAGTGACTCCACCAGCAGAATAGTGAGTGCAGCTCTGGAGTATAACACAGGATGTAACTCAGGATCAGTACAGGATAAGTAATGTATGTACACAGTTACTACCAGCAGAATAGTGAGTGCAGCTCTGGAGTATAACACAGCATGTAACTCAGGATCAGTACAGGATAAGTAATGTATGTACACAGTTACTACCAGCAGAATAATGAGTGCAGCTCTGGGGTATAATACAGGATATAACTTATTGATTTTCCTAGTCTACGACGTAAAAGTCATAGTTTTATTAAAGACACGGAGGCGAGTATTGCTATCTCTTCCTTTACTGTTCCACCAATAGCAGCAAAGAAAATTTACATAATGAACATGGTAACCATAGTAACACAATGTCCCTCCCCAGACAGCCCCTATAATAGGCAGCTCTTCCTCTGGTCTTCCTCTTTCTTTGAACCTGGCACCGTAACTGGACATCAACTGGAACCGTCAACTAGAACCGGAAACTGGAAGCGAAACGACACAGCTCCCACCGAACCATTCAATCGAAGCCAACGTGGCTAACACTTTAGCAGGAAATTAGAAGGACGCAGATCCTGGAAGTCAGTGAACTCTCACCCTGAAATAAAATAAAGAATATGGCCAGAGTGAATATCATTCTGGAACAAATCAAGTCAGACAGTCGATAACCGGAAATGAACCGTAATGCCATCTAATAAACTTCAATAGAGAAGACAAATGCCATAAATACAATAAATATATAAACAAATATATAAATAAATAAACATCATAAACATAACCTCCTCCGAACAATACATCAATAAATATACAAATAATCATAAATAAATAATTTACAGTTGGGCGGGCCATCGATCAGGGTGGGCAATACTCGCCTCCGTGTCTTTAATAAAACTATGACTTTTACGTCGTAGACTAGGAAAATCAATAAGTTTTACAGCAAGCCACGGAGGCTCCTATTGCTAGTTCAAAGCTGAGAAATCACAGAAGCAAACAAATGAGGAGGAGGACGAAAATAATACTCCCTGAATGTCGTGACACTAGACCAGTCTGCCAGACGTAAGATGTCTTCCATACGCGCACCAGAAATCGCCAAAGCGGTGGCTGATGCACCTCTCGTCGAATGCGCCGTAAATATAGCAGTATCGATACCCGCAAGGGACATAACCCACTTCATCCAACGAGCCAAAGTCGGACTGGAGACCGGTCCGAAAGGATGGCGAATAGAAAGGAAAAGCTGCGGGACCAAGGGAGAGCGGTAAGCCCTTGTTCGGGATTCGTATTCTCGCAAGCAAGCCACCGGACAAAGAGCCGGAGAGGACGGGAAACTGGGATATGACACCTCTCTAATGTGTGTTTTGGTACGTCTAGAAATATTGAAGGATACACCCTCCGGAGTGAAGGATCTAGCGTCATGATCCAGAGCTCGAACATCCGACACCCGTTTACAGGAAATAAGGCAGAAAAGTACAAGTAACTTGGCAGATAGTTGTCTCAAGGAGAGGTCCGGATTGCTGGGCCAAGCCGCCAAAAATGACAAAACCAACGAAACATCCCAAGTGGTCACAAATCGAGGACGAGGAGGGCGAGCAAGACGCGAGCCGCGAAGTAAGCGGGAAACCAAAGGGTGCTGGCCCGCAGGTCTACCGTCGAAGCCCTGATGAGTCGAGGAGATCGCAGACCGAAAGAGGTTGATCGTTCTATAAGCTTTACCAGCCTCAAACAAGGAGGTAAGAAATTGTAACAAATGACTCACAGGTGCCGAAATGGGATCAAGGTTCCGTTCAAGGCACCAACTAGACCAAGATCCCCAAGCTGCCCGTAAGATTTCTAGTGCCGGGAGCCCATGCATTGTCCAGGAGGCGTCTAGTTGCCTCCGAAACGCCCTCGACTTCTCCAGGTATCCTGAGACTCGGCACGCCAGCAACGGTAGGGATCCTTCCAGCCGAAGCGGGTGGCTCAATCCTCTGGGATCGCGAAGAAGATCTACGTGGTCTGGGAGAAGAAAAGGTATGTCTACAAGAAGCTCCAGTAGAGCTGGAAACCAACTCTGAGTCCCCCAGAAGGGAATCACCACCATCAGTTCGGCCCTCTGGCGACGCACCTGAAGCAGCATCCTCGGAATCATCGCAAAAGGAGGAAAAGCATATAGAAGGGAGCTCGACCAATCCTGCAGGAATGCGTCCACTGCCTCTGCTCCCGGATCCGGGCGCCAGCTGAAGAATCGAGGAAGCTGTGCGTTGAGTCGTGAAGCAAACAGGTCCACCGAGAAGGGACCCCAGACGTCCGATATCGCGGAAAATATGTTCGGGGCCAGCTGCCAATCGCTGCCGTCCGTAAAGCAACGGGAGCTCCGGTCCGCCCGAGTATTGTGGAGGCCGGGTAGGTATTCCGCTTGGACCACAATGTCCCTGGAAAGGCAATATGACCAAAACTCCTTCGCAAGCCGAGCCAGAGTTGCCGACTGGGTACCACCCAGACGGTTGACGTAACGAACCGCAGACACGTTGTCCATACGTAGGAGGACGCAGGCATGAGCCATCCCATTGGTGAAACTCCGAATGGCAAATGATCCGGCCAGCAGTTCCAGCGCGTTGATGTGAAGGCGTGTTTCGTCCGTCGTCCAGCGGCCGCCCGTGGAGACCCCGTTGCAGTGGGCACCCCAGCCCTGCAGACTCGCATCCGATTCTATCGTAAACTCTGGTTGAAGGCCGAAGATCGCCTTGCCATTCCATGCCTCTAAGTTGTCGATCCACCACTGAAGCTCCTCCCTGGCTTCTGAGTCCAAGGTAACTAAATCTGCAAACGCCGCACCTGTGCGGAGGTGTGCAATCTTCAGCCGTTGCAGGGCTCGATAATGCAGTGGAGCAGGAAACACCGCCTGGATGGAAGAGGCGAGCAGGCCAATGATGCGGGCCAGATGCCGTAGGGTCAACTGAGGGGTAGACAGGGCGTGTCGCAGTTCTTTCCGAATTGATCGCAGTTTGGATGTCGGGAGACTGAGGGATTCGGACACTGAATCCACCGTGAAGCCCAGAAATTCCATCCTCTGCAGAGGGGTCAGGCAAGATTTCTCCAAATTGAGGAGAAAACCGAGGCGTGACAACAGATCTGACGTCCAGCCTAGATGTATCAGCAAGGTTGATTTGGAATGGTGCATGATAAGAATGTCGTCCAGATAGACGATCAGACGTACACCCCGACTGCGAAGCCACGACATGGCCGGACGCATCAGCTTGGTGAAGCACCAAGGAGCCGACGACAGGCCGAAAGGGAGGCAGGTGAACCGCCAAATCTCTTCTCCCCACTGAAAACATAGAAGGTCCCTGGATTGGGGGGCAATCGGTACCGTCAGGTAAGCATCCTTCAGGTCCAGTTTCACCATCCAATCCCCCGGCATAAGCAAGTCTCTGAGGAGGTGAATCCCCTCCATCTTGAAGTGGCGATAGCGCACTATGGAATTCAGAGAGCGTAGGTTGATAACCGGGCGCATCTGACCCCCTTTCTTCTGGACCAGAAAGATATTGCTGAGGACCCTCCTGTGAGAAGGAGGCGCCCTTTCTATCGCACACTTGTGGGAGAGTGATACTAGCTCTAGGTCTACCTGGGAGCAATCTGGTCTTGAATGAACAAACAGGGGGGGAGGAGGTAGGAGGTAAGGCGAGTCTATGAGCTCGATGTGAAAGCCCATGACTGTGGATAGAATCCATGGGTCGGAAGTGATGACTGACCAGGCACGGGAAAAAATGACGGAGTCTGCCTCCGATACAATGATCCGAAAAATCCCCCACAGGGGGAAGACTTACCAAAAGGTCTCCTGGATTTGGGGTTTCCACGGAAGGACCTGGAGCGCCAGTTGCCGCCTCTGGCCGGGAAGAAGGATGAGGAGCCTCTATGATCCTGGAAAGGAGGTCTCTGGTGATAGGAGCCTCTGCCCATGCCTCGGGCTTGGAAATTGGAACGGCCGGACAGACGGCCCCTGGTACTGCCGGCCCTGCTGGAGACCCGTCCCTGAAATACTCTGCGCATTGAGGACTGGGCCTTATCTAATGCCGTAAATGCGCCTACAAATCGGCCAAGATCCTTAATAAAGGAGTCGCCGAACAGCAGTCCTTGCGCCTCCTTACCCGCCTCCGTAAGGGCAAGGTTAGCTAGTTTGGGGTCTAATTTAAAAAGAATGGCCTTACGCCGTTCAATACATAAGGATGTGTTGGCGTTGCCCGCGACACAAATCGCTCTTTGAGCCCAGCCACGAAGCTCTTCGGGATCTATACGCGAGCCATCCGCTCTGGCAGTTTCAGCCAATTCTAGTAGTTTAGTAAGGGGCCCAAATACATCCAGGAGCTTGTCCTGGCAGCTCCTCAAGGCGGAGTCTAACCCTCTACGGGGGTTCCAGCCTGATTTCGCCAAAAATTGGGTCATCTTAGGGTCGACCACAGGGGTATCACAGACCTTATTAGGGACCACGGGTCTAGGGCACTCGGCACGTAGTTTGTTACGCGCTTCTTTACTTAGCGGGTGGCGAACCCGAGATTCCAAATATTTAGCCACATGATCGGACGGGAGCCATTCCGCTGACCGGGGGTGGTGGAGAGTGTCCGGATCGAACATAAGTTCGCCCACAGGGTCTACCAAAGCAGACGTCAGATCAACCGCTGAAGGGACTGAGCTTACTAGGGAAGTAGAGGGGACGGGGCCCCTGGTAGTGGGAGTTGGATCCGGGGTCTCCTCATCAGAGGGATAATCATGATCCTCAAACGCCTCTAAATCTGAGCCCAGATCAGAATCTGAATCGGTACCTGGTTGTGCTCTGGCACATTTCCACGTACGCGCCTTTTCTGCCTGGCGCGGTAAGGCTCTCTTGCGTGAATGTTGCACGCTCTCATGGGTGGCAGTACGCACACCAGTTCTATTATCCTGTGAAACAGGAGCTATAATGGCATCAGATGGCGTATTTATAACATGGGTAGTCTGCAAGGCCTCTCTAGGAGGGTGTGCAGCAAGGGCCTGAGAAATGGTTGCAGCCAGTATAGTGGACATGGAGTCCATAGCAGTCATTATGGCACTGGAGACCGACTGCTGTAGGGTTAATGTATGAGGGTCATCCCTCTCTACCTCCATATCATCTGCAGGCATTGGGCAGGCCTGGGAGGAGGGTAAATCGGCTGCTGACATAGTGGTATGAATATCGATTCAGCCAGGGATAAGAAAATAATAGGGCCAAATTAGGGAGCTAACTACCTGTACCTAGAACGACGTCGCAAGGGTTAATCACCCAGGCGCGATGCGGTAGGAGCGGGAGCAGGAGCAGGGCAATGCGACCGTACCTGAGCGCAGGAAGGCGGAACTGAAATGCAGGCCGAGATCCCGCGATAGGCGCGAACCAAGATGGCCGCCGGGATCTCGCGAGACTACGCGCAAGCCCGGGAAAGTGAAGAAAGAAGATCCGGCCGTCAGGGAAAGGAGACCTGAGCTAAAGACGCCAGGAAAGAAGCGCCAAACACCGGTAAAAAGGGGAAATATGTAGCGGATAACGATATGAGCTGAAGGCGGGGGGGGGGACCCCCCCGAAAAGGGTACCACACAGTAAAATAACACCCCCAGGGGATAACAAGGGGAAGAAAACCAGCAAAAACAGGAGATATACAGTAGTAGGATGCAGGTGTTTTAGCAAAAAGCAAATATGGGATAAAACCGATAGATAAACATATATATATTCTAAATCAAAGGCAATAAATGATCTGAAATAATAGAGATCCTAAGGTAAAAATTGCAGCACTTATCTGGTGGCAGCAGCAAAGAAAGAGGAAGACCCAGAGGATGAGCTGCCTATTATAGGGGCTGTCTGGGGAGGGACATTGTGTTACTATGGTTACCATGTTCATTATGTAAATTTTCTTTGCTGCTATTGGTGGAACAGTAAAGGAAGAGATAGCAATAGGAGCCTCTGTGGCTTGCTGTAAAACTCGGGATCAGTACAGGATAAGTAATGTAATGTATGTACACAGTGACTCCACCAGCAGAATAGTGAGTGCAGCTCTGGAGTATAACATAGGTATGGAGTTCAGGATCAGTACTGGATAAGTAATTATTATTTATATGTAAGTCCCATTAATTCCAGGTTGTTGTACACCTAAAGAGGTATATATAATATAAAACAAAAAAGAACAATAAGCACCAGCCTATTAGCAGACTGGTATAGAGGAAGAGAGGACCCTGCCCCTGAGGGCTTACAATCTACAAGTAATGTACGGTTACTGTATGTATATAGCATATGCCATAATTCTCTGATATACCTCACAGATATGTAGAGATCGGGGACCTCGATCAGCTTGATGAGACAGTCACTAGTTTGATGAGGTAGTCACTTTTTCAGTGATTCCCCAGTAAGTAAATGGAGAGAACCACACACATACGCAGCCACCTCTCCTTTCTTTGACCACCTGGATGCTGTGGCCACCTTGCCAGGTGGTTTGGAGGTCAGAGGACCCCTGTTCTCCATGAAAACAAGGGTCCCAAAGGAGAGATCTGCATCTATAAGGCACATCCTGTGGATATATCGTAAATACCCAGCAGAGTGCTGGATGTAGTGTGCGATCACATTTGCATTTTCCGTTTGTGTATGTATTTCGCCATAGCGATCTGCACCTACAGGCAGGTTGTGCGGACTCAACCCCCCACTTTTTTTCTTTGTAGCATATATTGGAGGCGTGGCGATCTCCTTTGAGTCAAGCACACCTGACCAGTCAATCTGTCCTGGAGGCTGGTTTTAAAGTCAGTATAAAACTGAGTCTGCCTATTTAGAACCTACCATTGGCCATCTGGCTCCAGGAGAAGTATATGGTGGGTTCAGCATGCATGTTGGTACTTGCATCCCTGGATCCGATGAAAGCTGTAATGGCACCGGACGGGGTTACAAGCAAAGTGTACTTGGCTTGCATGCTGACCTGCATTCCCTGGATTTTATGTGGCTGTCATGGCCCATGAACAGGTAGGAACAAGAGTTAGGGACCACTCATGAGACAGCCTTGACGCGGTGAGTGGCTTACTATGCTTTGGCCAAAATATAAACCAATGTCTCGTCCAGCATGGAGGGCAGAGTGCTGGATGTAGTGTGCGATCACATTTGCATTTTCCGTTTGTAAGGTGGGAATATGCCTTTAATATTAATATGGTGCTATAAGTATGCTGATAAATCAAATGCCTTGCTGCATTGATGCTTTTAGGTCCATTTCCATTGATAACTTCTGGCTTCATGTTTAGTGGGTTTCGTTAAGTCTTTCAATACTATGGATACCTTTGGGACATTCTCCATCTATACTTGCTGGCATCATGATTAGTAGGTGACCAGAAAATCTTAACAAGGAAGGTAAAAAATGATCAATCAAGAGGTACCTTTGTACATCTCCCGGTTCTAGCCCTGTTGTAGATATGCTCTGTGGGGGTGGTCTACACAAGATGGACCCTTATCTACAGTACTTCTGGTTCTCATAGCAACAACATGGGCCTTCATTTACTATATGGTACTACCACCATCTTGTAAGATCAGGGTTCACATAAGTTACATAAAACCAGATCTCAGCTTATTTAAAAGCAGCCAGAAGGGAAAACTGTATTATTCCTCACCATTCAGAGTATTTTTATATTTCCCATCACTTACATGTGTTCACACTTTTCCAAATTTGTCAGATATTTTATGTGCAATTACATGACCATTAAACCTCATCATCTTAGGAGAGCTACACGACTTTCTGCCCACAAAGCAGAATGATGGTGGAATTATAATGCTATTAAGCCCTCTGGTTACTCACACCAGGTCATTTTAATTGAAACCCAGAGAAAATAAAATAGCTTGTAATGTGCAATTTAGAAGGTAACCCTGCCCGATAACAAGGGTTCTGTTTTTTTCCACTAAACATTTATTTGACTATGGCTTCAAACTGTAAGAGAATGATTTCCTCCTCCTTCTCGGTGAACATCTGATTTTTATGTTGAGGAAACTCTTATTTTAACCACTAATCCTACCTCCACCTTCTCCAAATGGGCTGTAAAATGTGTTCTGCAGTTTCCTACTTCAGAGCCAAAAACGGAGGATGAACTTGTTTTATGACCGCATGCCTCAGTTACAAGGTGGGTCAACCTTGGAGTGCACAAGGGCTAAAAAGGCCCATGTATGGTAGGTTATCTCCATCAGTCACATGTCTACTAATGACCACCAGGCATGGGGATGGGGTAGAGACATGGACTTTTAATTGTTTTTATTTTATTTTAATTTTATAAGCTAAAGTGGTTTAAGACGACCACAAGACCTTTTATTATAGAAGTCAGTGGTGGTCCAGGATCACAGGCTGATCTCTATCATGTATCTCTCTCATTTTTGTGATGTTTTTGTCTTTATTTTTCATGGCACTATCCATATAAAAAAAAAAAAATCTGAAATCTTGCAGTTTTCACATCTAGCTATGTCAATGGTGACACTTTCTGTTATGTAGAGAGCACTTCTCAGTAGTCATCTTATTATCATCACAGGCAGGATAACAATGTAACAATGATCTATTAGCCAGAGAGTCTCTAACCCTGGAGAACCTAGCACGCCCATGCATTGCATGTACAGCCCATGAGAATGGGAACTAAATAATGCTTGATTTCCCCCTTGGTGGCACTGCAGCAAAATAGATCACTTTCTGTGCTTATCCCCATAGAGTACAGCTGAGGTTTGAGGTCCCAGCTTAAAGGGGCTGTGCCACAATTATATGTTATTTTAATCTAAGTCAGCATGAAAAAGTATTTACTTCTGTCATTCACTTTCTGTTACAAAGATGCTCCACTTGTGAGATATTTAATTTGTATAGTAATATGCACGTCCATCTACTGAGGTGGTCGCACATGCTCAGTTCTATCCTTCAACTGCCACCAGCCATATCTACAGTTTGAAGCTGCGACAGTTAAAGGGAGACAGAATGAACACGTTCCCGGAGCTGCCAATTTGAAGAGAATCTACCAAAGCAATTGGAATAATGGATCAATGGGAAGTACAAGGTTGGTTCTACCTTGGTTAGAAAGGGAATATCATGTGCAGTGAGTCAGCCGATCACTGCTAAAAGTTAATTGTTTTCCAAGAGTTAAATATTGTGATTGGATGTTAAACATGTATTTCCTCATGTACTATGTTTACCTGATATATTTATGTATGCCTGATCCAGGACAACACCATTCCTGAGATTGAAAGCCTACAGAGAACAACTTAACTAAACGACTACCCTGTGGCGTAACTGGAGGTCTATGGGTCCCAGGGCAAACTTTAGATTGAGGCACCCCCAACCCCATTAACCCTGCATCCCCATTACCCCGCCCCCTCCACTCGCTCTGTATAGACAGTGTATATCATTTGGCCCCCACCCAGACTGTATATATTTCAATTGGCCCTCACCCAGACTGTATATATTTCATTTCCCCCCACCCAGACTGTATATATTTCATTTGGCCCCCACCCAGACTGTATATATTTCATTTGGCCCTCACCCAGACTGTATATATTTCATTTCGCCCCCACCCAGTCTGTATATATTTCATTTCGCCCCCACCCAGACTGTATATATTTCATTTGGCCCCCACTCACTCAGACTGTATATATATTTCATTTTGACCCCTGTACATAATTGAATGATTGTCTGCCCCTGTCTCCCTCTCACTCTGTATAGATTATATTTTTTTGTGGCCCATAATAATATGGCTGGTGCGGGCCCCCCTTTCTAAATTCAGTTCATAGGGCCACTGCCAGGTGCCCCCAGTATAACACAGCCCCTGCCAGACTGCCACCCTCTCTGTATAGATTTTCTTTTCTTTTTGTGCACCCCCCCTCTCCCCGGGCTTTTCTAAATTTATTTGGTAGTGCCGGGTACCGGGTGCACAGCGTGTGCATACCTCAAAAAATAAATAAATACTTACCTCTGCTCTGCTCTGTTCCGCATTCGGTCATCCCGTCTCACTGGCAGCATCATCACGTCTTCCCGCGAGTCCCGTGACCTCCAGTGCTGGGTCTCCCTGACATTGAGCAGAAAGGGTGTATGTATGGGGATATGCGCAGCTGCACTAGCCATTTCGTTTTTAAACGGACAAAGCAAAGCGGAGGGGTACTGAGCTCTGCGACCGCTATCGTTACGCCCCTGCGACTACCCCTGAGGAAAAGGGAACAGAAATTCATAGTGCTTTAAGGAGAAATTTTGGCCTATTAACTACCTTTGCAGTCATGTAACCTGTAAGATCTGTGGGAAGCTGCTAGTCCATGCATACTGAGAACTGTAACTATTGAACTTGAACTTATGTTACAGATGAGTGAGTGTGGACTCACTGTGCCAACTAACTGGTTTGGCTTTGGGCTAAACCCAAGATCTGGACTTCACTGCAGGGAGCAACCAAACCTCTACCTCTTGGGATAGTCCCAGTATAGTTAACAGCTTACACACTGGGTTCAGTGACTCTGGTTTTCAAGCGCCAGAGGTTCTAGGCACAGAAAACACACCAACATATGCACCGAAGGTACAGTCTAAAACTGTCTCCAAAACTGATTATGTGGTTTTTGGCAGAACTTGACTGTAGGAAACTTGGAGACACTAACAGAGCTTGCGGACAGGCTAGTGGCGCATGTGCATTGAGCCGCCCCCCCAGGGGAGATCGGGTTCCGGTATTTAGGAATGCCGAGTGGTATGTTGTGGACCTAATAGTTTTGTGTCATGTGATCCTACCTGCATACTGTCACTCCCTGGGGTTAGACTCCGTAGCAACAAAGGAGTTGCAGTTGATGGAGTAAGTAGAGTCCAGACTTGAAGTTTACCAGTTTTTACTTGAATAAACTTGTGTCATCCAAACAATACTTGATCTTCCTCTTGGCTCCAGCAGGCTAAGATTAAACTGGCAGGTAAACTTGAATACTTTGCTTCCTCTTTTTGCTGCTGTGCTAATACCCGGCTTCAGGGCTTCAGTCTGGTTCCTATCAGCTTCAGTTACTGTTTCTTATGAGAGTGAGGTATCCTGTGACCTGTTTTGCTGAGTAGGGTGTCTTTGGCTCTGTTTTTCCTCTCAGAGGTACTAAGTTCTTAGAGGAATGGGCTCTCTAAGCTACTTTTCCCAAATCTTCTGCAGCAGTGAGGGCAAAACGCTCTTTCACCACACCATGCTGCTTCACTCTCTTGCTCCACCACTCAACTCCACTACAGCTTCCTACAAACCCCTCCCTTGGTAGGAAGCAGGACTAGACCACTTCTGCCCAAAAGGGGAAGATTAAAATGGCGAACCAGGTACAGTACATGAAATACAATACATAACAGTTACATACAGCACCTAATGAACGGACCTGGAAACAGAAGGCATGGTTGTATCACACACTAGTTAGGCATTTAAGACTGTAGCAGGTTGTAGGAATTGTAGTGCCCGCTCTGGGGTACTACACATGCAGGAACAAGGCAGGAGGAACCAAGACTGTACCATAGATGGGGGAGACAGACTAGGAGAACCAAAGCACAGACTTAAACTGAAAGCTAAACTGTGAGGTCAAGAGGACACAGGTCGGATGGGTACACGGCAGGAACACAGAATGGATAACACAGGATTAACCCAAAGAATCGCAGAAGCACAAAGTCTTCCAAACACCTTTGCTAATCACGAGGAACCTTAAACTCATGCACCCTCTGTCTGGAGAGGGTGCCTAATATATCCAGGGACCCTCACCCATTGGCTAGGGACAGATTTATAGGTGAGCGCCTTGATCCTTTCAGAGGCTACAGGTTAGCATGCGCACTCCCTAAGGGAATAGAGTGAAGCAATGGAGACAGCAGGTTGCAGAGAGTGTGGGGCAGAATGGTGATTAGCAGGGCAGCAGCGGGCATGGACTGCTGACCTAAAAACTTAATTCTTCAGTAAATAATTGTTCTACTGCAAAGCTGCCGTGCACCTCAAAATTCATCACCATCAAGGGCACCCCGAACCACCATCAGGCAAGAGAAACTCACAACAAGGGTTTGCCCTTTAGGGGAGAAAAGTTGTGCCCTTCCCATCACTGCATGGCCCAGCAGAGCGGCAGAGTGGGCACTAACTACTACATCCATTCTTGCTACTATCACTCTTATCTTCCTCTGCTCTGCTCTCCTGGGCAAGCTGTAATAGAAGGTTTAGAACCATTAAGGCCATGCTGGATTCAGACAGTAAGGTACCTCACGTTTATGGCAATAAGACTTTACTGCTTGTTGAAAGGATAGATTACCTACGGCACCTGCCACACTTTGAGATGGACAGGCCATCCAAATCTAAGATCTAAACCCTGCAGTCTGGGAACAGTTATTAAGAAAGGAATTGCACACTTGTAGTTATTTGGGAAGACTGCAAAGTAAGACTCGAAGGATTACTACTACCATGACTGCTACTGCCTATACACAACTATTGGAAGAAGCCTACTTTGTAACATACTTCAGAACTCTGCATTTTGCTGCTACATGAACTACTACTCCCATTATATATATTCAGTAAAGAGAGACTTTATTTATTGCAACTAAACGACCCTGATCATTAACTTCACCATCTGCCCGTCAGCCACTGTCTGGCACCCTGCCAACTACCCACCATCAAGGGCACCCCAGCCACCACCAGACAGTCCCCAAGAGAAGAAACAATGTGCTCTCCAATAAATGCACGCCCCCAGAGAGCATTGGAGTGAGGACTGTCACAGTGTACCACCATAACCCCTGTCATAACTACGACTCCCCTCCTCCCGGATCACCCCTGCAAGTCACTGCACATGTACTATATGATCTCTGATTTTCATCTTTTATATCAGTTATTTCATAACCCCTTTAATATCAGGGGACAGACAATTGCCAAAGTCTGTTTTACAGTTTTGAGTTATTCCATTCCTCCAAACTGGAAATTACCCAGTTATGTCTCTGGACTTGACTTTCCTTTGGCAGACAATGCCTTCACTGATGTCATACCGCACAAATTAATACCACAACCCATCCGCTAGCTCTAGAGCACGGTGTATTTCATTGTTTTCTGAGTGAAATATCACACATGAACAAGATATGAACAGGTTTCGGAAGCAGATAAGGGGCAGATAAGACGCCCTCTAATACATGCAAAAAATATTCTGAAATGTAATCCATCTACGATTTCCAAGTCATGTTACAGAGGCGTATTACCTTTATGTAAAACTAACAGAAGGGCCTGGCTTTGCACGGGTATATTTGATCTATTTCATTTAATGTGTGTCGTTAAAAGATATCGACAGTATCCTCTATAACGGTGACATCTACAGTACCCCGTCCCCTAACAGTGACCTCCATAACCCCCCCCCCCTTAACACTGCCCCCCCCCCCCCCACAGTGCCCCGCTTCCTTAAAATGGGTCGTCCACAGCAGCCCACCCCTTAACTTTGACCCTCACAGCAGCCTGCCTCTTTAACAGTGAGTTCCACAGCACTCCACCCCCTTGACAGTGACCTCCACAGGGGCCCACTCCCTTAACAGTGACATCTACAGCACCCGCCCCTTAACACCATAGGTTACAGTCCCCTTAACTGCGACCTCCACCATTCCCAGCCCCCTTAACAGAGACCTCCACAGCGACTGCCCCTTTAACAGTGACTGCCACAATACCCCGCTCCCTTAACAGTGACCTCACAGTACCCCGCTGCCTTAACAATGACCTCACAGTACCCTGCTGCCCCTTAAATAGTGGCCTCCACAGTCCCCTCCTCCCTTAACAGTGACCTCCACAGTGCCTGCCCCTTTATTAGTGACCTCCACAGTACCCTGTCTTGTTAACAGTGATTTCCACAATAACCTGCCCCCTTAACAGTGACCTCCACAGCTCCGTTCCCTTAAAATGTGACCTCCACAATACCATGCCCCCTTTACAGTGACCTTAACACTGACCTCCCTAGCGGACCGTCCCCTTAAGTGACCTCCACCGTTCCCTGCCCCCTTAACACAGACCTCCACAGTGCCCGCCCCCTTAACAGTGGCTTCCACAGCAGCCTGCCCCTTTAACAGTGACCTCCACAGCTCCGTTCCCTTAAAATGTGACCTCCACAATACCATTGCCCCTTTACAGTGACCTTAACACTGACCTCCATAGAGGACCGTCCCCTTAAGTGACCTCCACCGTTCCCTGCCCCCTTAACACAGACCTCCACAGTGCCCGTCCCCTTAACAGTGGCTTCCACAGCAGCCTGCCCCTTTAACAGTGACCTCCACAATGGCCGCCCCTTTATTAGTGACCTCCACATT
Organism: Bufo bufo; assembly: GCF_905171765.1. Taxonomy (NCBI): domain Eukaryota; kingdom Metazoa; phylum Chordata; class Amphibia; order Anura; family Bufonidae; genus Bufo; species Bufo bufo. Next base: position 792,369,042 of record NC_053390.1, on the reverse strand, counting down.
ACCCATCTCCTTATACAGTGATTTCCACAACACCCCGCCCCCTTAACAGTGGCCTCTACAGCAATCTGCCCCTTAACACTGACCTCCATAGCAGAAATGTAGGTCATGTGATGGTGCCATATTTGCATTTTTGGGAATATCTCAGGAACAGTACGTGCTAGAGAGCTGAGACCCGGTCTAAAACCTTCCCGGACACCTGATGTACCTGTGTGCCAAATTATGTGATTGTAAATGTGACGGTGCAGATTCCTTTAGCGGACATACATACATACACACACACATACACTCAACTTTATATATTAGATTAATGTATTGAATATCATATGAATATTCTTAATTACAACCAAAGGATGAAAGTCCATAGAGGCTTAAAGGGCATGTCCCACAAAAAATATATTTTTTCAAACCAGCTACTGGATCTGAATATTTTTGTAAATGTATGTGAGTCAAAATTTTGCATAGTCACTGAGCTATTCAATAGAATGTATCTGTACTACCGGTTATTTGTTCTTCTCCTTATTTCTCTGTCCACCTCAGTAACATCAATGAGGTTGTTGCACATGCTCAGTTCCATCTTTCAACTGCCACCAGCTGTATCTACTGTTAGAAGCTGTGACAGTTACAGGGAGAAAGCTGCAGCAGAAAGGACACAGTCCCTGAGCTGTGATAGGAAGAGAGCTGCATCAGAAAGGATATGTAACAGCAGTGGGTGTGGAACCACTGTGCCAACTAACAACTTTGGCTTTGGGCAATCAATGAGGGTGTTATCCTGGCAGTCCCCTGGTTTCCACCATTTAATCCCTTGACAGGGATCTAGTCTTCCCTGCAGAGGGAGCCACTAGGTCACTACCTCTTGGTTTGTCCAGGTGTAGTTGGCAGCTGACTCACAGGATCAGGAAATATTCATAGTCATGTAACAGGCCAAGGTCAGGGCAGGCATAGTTCATGCATATCTGAGAGACTAGTCTGAGGTCAGGGGCAGGCAGCGATGGATCAGTATGAGAGACAGGCAGTGGAGGGTCAGAGTCGGTACCACAGGCAGGTAAATGCAGGTAACAGTTCTAGTTTGTCCTACACTGGTACTTTGTAATAAACTTTTGGTTCTCTGCACGTGATGGAATGAGGTTCTTCAGGTTGCTGGGATGGAGGAAAGTTCAGCGCCATTAGAACTAGTATGGTTGACATCGGTAGCTGGGAGACAGCTTAAAAGGCTAAGACTGGACCACATTTACCTCATAAATACTAGACTGGAGAAAAAGATATGGATCGCACATCCACATGCCATGCATTGATCTATTGCTCATCAGCACCAGATATAACCTGTGCACAAGGCGCTTGGTATATGTTTTAATTAAAATTCATAAGTCCTCTCAACCCGTCAAGATGGCCTCTGATGAGCAGGTCCCTACTCTAAACTGGCACAGCATGGCGACCACCTCCTTGCAACACAGCACCTGCTGGCGACGAGACCCAACAGCCCAACAACACCTCAGCAGTCAAGACCTAAGCCCCTACAAGCACTAGGCCCTGCCATCCCACAGAAACAACATTATTGCAGCAACAGTCACCATGCAACACCACACATGCAAAAAGACCTCAAAAGCTCACCTCTCCATGTGGTTCTCGGAAACCAGACTGAGACAGTGTAGGAGTTTATTAACCTTCAGGCAGTCTCATGCTAATTGAAAACACTTGGTCAAATTGGAGGGAGTGCTGATACCATAAAAACAAAAAAATATGGGTCAGACTACAAAAATACCAGACTACGGAGAAAAGAATATGGATCACACGTTCAAAAGCCATGCATTAATGTGCAAGACTTGACATTTTCCGTGTCGTACACTTCAAGAGCAGTAAATTCTAGAAGTTGCAGTCCTAGAGGATATTGTAACTTGGGGCCCTATAAATCGATTTCTACATTTAAACTGCATCAGAAAAACAGATGGTAGTGTTCCTAGTGATAAGTCACCAATGTCTGAGGTGAGACAACCCCTTTAATCTACCTACATTACCTCTTAATAAAGGACTCTGCATTTTTTAAGTTTACTTAGTTTTTACTTGGTTGCGTTCTAGTTGTTTACTTCTCATTCTGTGTTTTGTCACGTTCTTTAGACCAGAAAGTGGCCTCCAAAAGTGAAGTAGAGCACACCGCACATGCACAACGTGCTCTCCATTCATTTCTATGGGAAATAGTCACATTTCACAGAGAAATACAGTAAAAGGTCTTGGTGTATAGTAAAGGCCACTGAAAAATAATATTGAATGCTGGGTGACACTAACGATGTTGGCAAACACCAATAAAGCAAGATAGTAGACTGCAGAGCAAGGAACCTTAATATATGAGAGAGCTCTAAATGCCATTCTACAATTTTTCTCTACTGTGAAATGAATATATGTGGAGCTGGTTGTAAATGTTAAACTTGTCTACTCATGGACTGATACCATGAATTGCAATTTTTCTCCAATGTATTAGCAAATCATCAATCAACAAAACATCTCAAGAGGATCCTTTCAATATGGTTGGCAGATGATGATTGGCAAATCGTCATTGTCATGGCGATGCTCTGTGTCTACCACCTAGTCTCTGCCAGCCCCAGCCGCCACACTCCTGTGTTTCACGCTGCAGGCCTCAGTCTAGCTGCTAGGTCTCTCCTGCTATGTGTATATTCTAGTCCTACTCATTTTAACCTCACATCCTGCAGTACTGAAAGGGTTAATTCCCCTTTTGCTCTGTACACAGCTGGGCTGTTTGTTCCACCCCTTGCTAGAGCAGTCCCTTAGGTTTCTCTAGCTTGCAAGGCCCTGCATAAGAGCTATAATCCATTTATCTGCCTTCGTACCGACTTCTGTCTGATTCCTGTATTCTGACTCTGCCACCTCACCTGACCCGTGTCTGTTCTCTGTTTTGACCCTCTGCTGCCTGCGTTGACCTCTGGACTGTTTGATGGATTTGTACGTACTCTGCTTGCCCTGACCTCCGCCTATTTCTTGACTATAAGTATTGTTTGATCCTTCAGTGCTTTGCACCTATGTTTCTGACCCCATGGGTCAGCAGCCAACCTATTCTAAGAGGTAGAACCCTGGTGACTCCCCTGCAGCAAAGGTCAGATAATAAAACCGCCAGGATAACGCCCTCAGGACCTAAGCCAAAAGTCAAACTGGTTGGTTGGCACAGGTGGGCCCGCATACTTATCGCCTTGGGAGTCACATATTTTTGGCCAAATATTTGTTCTTTTGATTGTGTTTGCATACAATGCAGGCTGCTGCGTTCCAGTGCGACATCTTTCATGATGATGGTCTATAGACCCTCTCCTCTGCTCTCTTGAACACCCATAAAAGCTGATATCCATTCTATAAGACCTTTAAAGAATTACCTATCATTTCAATCTCAGTAGACGGAAATAAACATATTATATCTTAGGCTGATTTGAACGCACAAAATGAATTTTCTCTTACCTCTCTATGCTCAGCATTTTCCGAGACCTATGGTGTGAGATGAACAAACAATTTGAAAAAAAAAAATGATTTCTACACGATACTGTGTCACAAGAATGTCTATCCATATTGTCTCTATGTGTGGCCAACCAGTGAGCTGTGTTGTGAATTACAAGCTGGTCAAAGATTTTTCTAGCATGTCACAATTGTATTGAATTTGTTTTGTGAGAACATACGGTCCCTCATCAAATTCAAAGCAAAGGTAAGGGTGGACATGTCTGTCCATTGGAAAGCTCCCAATGTATACATCACATGTGTCTAAAGGCTCTGATTCACTAGAAGGAGACCAGTCATCAGCATACAGGCTGCCACTACTTATGTCTTATGAAGGAGCAGATGATTAGTCACAATATTCATGGGGTACTCAGCCAGGACACTAATCACAATGTCATGAGAAGCAGGGGTGCAGGGCTCCTGAGTGTGGGTGAAGAGCATAGCAAGTATTGCCTATCCGCGTGACAATTATATATGGAGATTGCAGAATATGAAGTCTGTCATTCTGCACTGAATATCCTACCCTCCACACCACACTGTCTGTCACAGGATTGGTATAGTTATGACTTTAACTCTGTGGATCAATTTTACAGCTAGACATGAGTGAGCAAATTCAAAAATTCGGAAATTCAACCAAAATTTTTCTAAAAGTTTTGATTTTAACAAACCTGAATTTTGTGTGATTTGAAATAGTACATTCAGAGTACTTTTGAGTCAGGTCGAATTTATTTGGCCCCGAATCGATCCGGACAGCCGATTCATTCAAAACGGACCAAAATCAAAATTTAAGAAACTAGCTCACAGAAGAAACCACAGCCATGGTGCCCTTAAGAAATAGACCACAGTGTCAAGGGACTGGTTGTAGAGTCAATTCCGAATGCTGCTGACTTCTTATGGACCATTGAAATTCCATTATTGTGTCCTGGCTGTTTAAGGATCCTCTGGTGTGACAGTCCAACCCTGAACCTGAGCACTTTTTTTTTTTTTAAATATGCTCATGATTACACATCACATGTGCATCTTGTATCCCTTACATATTTGTATTTTCTCAGTGACATTTACAGTCCTTATTTTTCAAAAGTTTGCTTGGTTTTGAAGACTTTATTGTCTTTACTGATAATTTGGCAATGTTTATATCTTAGTGTGAATTCCAAGACCACCAGCAATAATCAGAACACAAAACAATTGTGAACAATGTAAAACACACGTTCTAGTCGAGATAAACTTCAAAATGTCATCTGAATGTCAAGAATTTAAAAATAACCTTTTCCACAAAACTCTGCATTCAACTTCTTCTAACCAATTAGAGCTAAATAAATATACTGTACTAGAAGCACGGAAAGCATCCTGTAAACCTGTTCTGATTATGATGACTGGCTCTCGCGATCTATTGCAGAATCTACAGATGGTGGCAATTTTTATGACGCCAAAGGTACAACAAAGACTGCATAGACTAACATACTGTATATCATTATGAGAACATTCCTGCAAAACTGAATGCATTTGGTCACAAAGGCCTCCTTGGTTATCTGTAACCAAGACCTTCTCCTGAAAGTCTAAGTATGTTTTTGGAAAACAGAACCTAAAATCTAATATCTACAAAAAATTCACACAGGTGAATATGTTGCTCAGGTCTGTTATAAGTGGTCATCCAGGCTCTTTGTTCTTTCAAGCTTTAATCATTAAGAGAGGCCTTAAATATAACCCCAAAAAACATTTGGGACAGTTTTTTCCAATCGCGGCAGAATGTGTCCTTGTCTTTTGATGTCTATAGAGTCAACATAGAAAACACATACATTTTTTTTAGAATTGCTAATTGTAAAAGTTTGGATTCACTGAAATCTTCTCTGATTGGATTAGTTCAATTTTCATTTTGGTGTCTACATGGCCCAGACCGACATGATAACTTCTTCCAGTCACATTAGATGTCATGTTTTTTGTACAGACATCTTTGGTGTCTTTCTTTTCCAGAATCATCCCATCTATTCCCCATCTTCTATTACGGTACCTGCTGTTTTACACAATGCCCCCAAAATTGTACTTTAGAATTTAGAAATAAACAATGATATCTTAACTACAATTACCCTGGAATAAAAGTGCTCGCACATTGCACTTGGCAACAATAGTGCCAGATAGATAGGAGCCTCAAAAATAATTATGCCAAACAGACGTGCTCTACATTGTGCTCCAAACAGAAGTATTGACCCTCAAAGTATTAGTGACCCTGACAGCAATACTGCTCTATTGAACTCAATAGGTACAGATGTTTTCTCCCTTAGAAGCATATCTCCATACATATGGCACCAGAGAGAGCCTGCACAATGACACAAGGCTTCCCGTAGGGTTCTGTGCCAAACAGCCTTCAAGCACTGCAAATCAATGCTCCAATCCCACAGTAGGTATTCTGCTGCATACTTGGAGCGAGCACCATTATTTTAAGAGTATGTCCTCTTTTTAACATTATTTATGTACAATATATTATATGACAGACCGAGTATATTCAGAATAATTTGATGGACCGTTTTCTGCATTAACGAGAAACCAGCTGTCATGGTTTTAATGCGTAAAGTGCAGATTTACCAAAATGAGGTCTGTTCTGAACATAGGGAAGAAAAAAAAATTTCTTGGAGATATTTCTATGTAAAAAGCATCTGCTGGAATCTGGTCAAAGACACGGGGCTGACTCTTGGCAGATGCCAGTGGCAGATCCTTTTACTTGTCTATACCAGATTTGAGGCAGCGTATTATATTTTATGCTGGATTAAGAGGTGACGAGGTCGTCCTGTGCCATGAGATGACTCAATTGGACTGTAACCGATGCAGGATCAGGATTTCACATTGGATCTCTTGGTTTTCAGTCCACTCTGCTGAATCAATTAAAGTCCAGCATGTGATTGTGGTTTAAAGGCGAGCAGTTCCAGTTCTCTGCTAACAAAACACTTGGGGGAATGAGAATACCCAGCATCAACTGTAAGGGCAAAGATGTCTCATTATGCTCTGATTATAAGTGATTGACACCTATATACTTGGAAGGGACGCCTATATAATTACATGTGTATACGGATTTAGGATTGATCCACCCAATTATGGGCTAGACCCAAGGAGTGTGTCCTCAGTGCAGGACCCCATATGTCATCCACTTGACTCCAGGAAAGCACAAACTTAGAGATTTTCCAGTTTCATGTAAATGAAGATTAATCATCGTATAAGGCCTCATGCACACGAATCTGCAAAATACAGATGCAGTCCATATGCTGTCCTCATTTTATTTGCGGACCCATTGTTTTCAATGGGTTCGTGGTCCGTATTTTGAGATGTGTGCTTTCCTCAACCGTATGTCTGTTCTGCAAAAAGATAGAACATATACTATACTTGTCCACAAAGTGCAAACCACGGAGCCATTGAAGTCCATGGATATGGTCATGTGCAAAGGGGTTGTACAAGAACGGGGGGAAGGGGGGGGAGTGTCCGAATCCTGAGAATGAAGGGGGTGTATTGCAGTTCCTGGTGGCTATGGTGCCGCTGTGCAGGGGAGAACAGTGAAGGGAATGCAGCGCTGATTTACTCCATTCTCAGCACTGGTGGGGTCACAGAGGTAGGACCGCCACCAAGCACAAATAATGTCATATCCTAACATATGCCATCACCATATCCAATGGGAGTTATCCACATAGAATTGTCAAGACTGGATAAAATTGCATCAAACATGGAAGAAAATTGGCAGTATTTAGAGTAGCAGCAAATTTCAGCAAATTTCATAGTATTCAGTATATTGGGCAGACTAGATGGGCCAAATGGATCTTATCTGCCGACACATTCTATGTTTCTATGTTTCTACGGACTTACACAAGGCATAAAACAAAATGCAGGATTTTGCAATAGACCGTCCTCAGAGGAGTTTTTCGCTGCAGTTTACACTACATGCCAATGAACCCTTCAGGGATTTTCCTATCTTATAAAGGGATGGTAGGTTATATCTTGAGGATAAGCCAACACTTTAGGTCCTCGATCCTGAGGATAAAGGTGACGTAGCCGGGTGGCAGGGAGCGCCACCTAGGCTTCTGCTTCTGGAGGAGAATACAAAGGTTAGACCCCGAATGATTATAAATAGAGATGAGCGAATCGAAGCTGACAAAGTGGAATTCGATCCGAATTTCATGAATTATTCGATTCGATCTGAATTTCCTCAAGCTTCGTGGTAATGAATTGCATTTTTTCCTAAAATGGCTGCTGCACATGTTAGGACATGGAGCAAGGAACTCTGGGAACAAGGGATCACCCACAATGCCATGCATGCAGCCAATCAGTAGCCAGCCAGCCCTGTGATGTCACAACCCTAGAAATAGCCTCAGCCATCTTGGATTCAGCCATTTTCCAGTGTGCTTAGTGCAGGGAGAGACGTCAGCAGGCGCTAGGGACAGTGCTAGGAAAGACTTGAAAACGTATATTTTGCTCAATACAAGTTCAGGGAAAGAGCATTAAAAGTGTAAGGAAAGGATAGGGAGAAAGTATTCCACAGTTTTGAAGCAGAACAGTGTTCAGTAGGGGAGGTTACAGCCTGAGTAATAGGAACAATCCTATTACACCTTGCTGCACTGACTGGGGATCCAAATTGCCATTATACAGCTCTGTAATTCCAGCAAACCGTTCTTGTGATTGGGGTCTTATTAGCCCTTGTGCGGTGCAGTTATATATATGTTCTAAAGCCTTTTTTTTGTTGTGTATTAGTGGGGGGGGCTTATTAGCCATTGTGTGTTGAAGTGAGAAAATTGCAGCCCTTTTTGCTGTGTATTAGTGGCAAAAAAAAGTATTATTTGCCGTTCACGGCCGCAGTTATATGTTCTAAAGCCTTTTTTGGTGTGTATTAGTGGGGAAAAAGAAAAAAGGCTTATTAGCCGCTGTGTAGTGAGGTGAGAAAATGTCAGCCCTTTTTGGCATGTATTAATTTTCTTTTTATTTACTTATTTGATCTAACAGTATGTCAGACAGAGAAGTCACAGGCAAGTGCACAGGGAAGGGGCACAGGTCGCAGTAGAGTAAGGAGGCATGGCAGCAGAGGTCACTTCGAGAGGTCTGAGCTCCCAGTGTCAGCTAACGGTCGTGTCTTGACCAGCCATCCAGCGGTTCTTGAATGGTTGTCCCAATCTTCGACTTCGTCGCAAGTGACATCAGACACCCCCAGCCAAGAGTCGGTGGTTTCGTCAGACACAACCCTTAGTTGGCATGGCCCGGGAGCAGGCCCTGTGCCCTCATCTGTCCTCAACCTGAATCTGTCCTTTTCTGTTCCCTCAGCCAGAGAAGTACTATATGCTGTAGGCTCAGCTCCACTATACAGCGAGGACGAGCTACTAGAGGACAGTCAGCAGCTACTGACAAGATCCGGAGGAGACATCCGCCGCTTCCTCCGGTAGGCGGGCAAGTAGTGATGAAGAGAGTGGTGTGGGAGCTGGTGTTGCGAGCAGTCAGGCTCCTGGGTCAGAGACCGATGAGGAGGACATCAGTGACGTGCAGATAGTACTCGATACTAATGTTGCTGATCACAATTGGGAGTCGGGTGATGAAGGGGCTTCATCATCATCGGTAGAAGAGGGTGGCCGCTTGCGTGTGAGGCAGCGGTGGAGCCAGCAAGTCAGTAGCGTGGCCGGGAGTCGGCAGGGTGGCAACAGTGGGAGGTCGGGAGCCAAACGTGCCTGGGTAGACCACTTGCTTCGCAGGAGCCCGGAAAGTAGTGGTGCAGGGGTTCACGGAGGCAGTGGCGGTAGCAGTCAGACAGTGCGGAGTGTTGGGGGTAAAATCACCTACTCAGCACTGTGGCAGTTTTTTGTAAAGCCGCTGGGGAGGTGAACATGGCCATTTGTCGAATCTGTGGGCAGAAGGTGAAGCGTGGCCAGGGTGCCAATGTTGGCACCACGGCCCTGCATCAACATATGCAGTGTCACTATGAAGTGGCCTGTGAGAACCGTGGCTCCAATGTGGTGGTCCAGCCTGCTGCAGCAACCGCTGCATCGCCCAGTGGCACAAACCCGATTTCAGGTAGTCAAGGTCCAACCACCTCAGCCGAAGGAAGCTGTCTGTCCTTCCCATCATCTGCTGGTCCTGATGTTCCTGCTCCTCCTCCTCCTACTACTCGTCAGTCATTCCGTCAGCAATCGATCACCGAAGCGATTGCCAAGAGAAAATAGTATGCGTGCTCTCATCCAACGGCACAAAAGCTGAACGTGCTCCTGGCCAAGTTGCTGGTACTGCAGTCACTCCATTTCCAAGTGGTGGACTCTGACCTTTCAAGATCTGATGGCTTGTGCCGGAGCCGAGGTGGAGAGTCCCAAGCCATCATTTCTATGCCAAAAAAGGCAGTACCAGCCCAGCACACTTTGTAGAACAGAAGGTGACTCAGTCCTTGAGCCTGTCGGTGTCTGCCAAAGTGCACGTCAGCGCCGACGAGTGGAGCTTTAACTATGATCAAGGACAATATATGTCCTTTACCGGCCCACTAGGTAAATGTTGTTCCTGCCCAGCCAAAACCAGCAACTTGGCCAGGTGAGCGGGCCTTCCGCCTCCACGTTCTCCACGCCGTTGGTCCTGCGACAATGTCCGCCGTCTGTCTCCATATCCTCCACTGTGGCCTCAGCCTCCACTGCCGGGACAATTCACAGTGCCCCACCAGCATATCACATGTGCAGGGCACGGCGGTGTCACGCTGTTCTGCACCTTGTTTGCCTGGGCGAACGGAGTTGCACAGGGAGGAACTGCTCCGAGTCTTTCAACAAGAAATCGAATCCTGGCTTTCTCCGCGACAACTCAAAATCAGAACCATGGTGACCGACAACTGGATGAACATGGTGCCGGCGTTGCGTCAAGAAGGCGGATGAGCCATGCGCCCCTGGCATGGCGCACGTGTTCAGTCTGGTTGTCAAGCGTTTCCTGAAGTCTTCCAGCCATCTGCAAGACATCCTAAAAATGGCCAGCAAACATTTGCATGCACTTCAGCCCACTCGTACACCGCCAAGCACACCCTACTTGAGCTACAGCGGCAGAATGGTGTCCCCCAACATAGGCTGATATACGACCTTTCCAACCGTTGGAATTTCCACCCTCCATATGTTGGACCGACTCTTATGAACAGAGAAAGGCCATAAATGACTTCTTGATGATACAGGACAGGTACTCCCCTGTGTAACTTCCATGTTTGCCAGTGACACCTGCCATTTGCTCAGGCCCTTTGAGGAGCCACTTTATTTTTCAGTTGCCATGTCTGCGGGATGACAACGTCATTCCACCGGATTCACATCCTTGACAAGATGCTGGTAAATTGGCTGTCAGGGGACTGGAGACGTTGGCGCCTACATCCCACCCACGGCCACATGAGCCCTGTGGGGGCTGAACTGGAGGAAGAGGACATTGGAGCACAAGCAATGTGTAGTAAAATGGGTGGTTTTTTCTACACAGGTAACAGGAGAGGAGGAGCAGGAGCAGACGGAGGAGCAAGAGGAAGACGAGGCAGATTACCAGACACACATTGGCAGTATGCAGTGGAGATAGAGGCAGGGAGTCCCCTCCAAAGTCACTTGCGCAAATGGCCCGAAGCATGCTCACTTGCTTGCGTAGTGACAGCCGAATTGTCACCATTCAGCAGAGGGATGACTACTGGCTCTCCACCACACTATGTCACCTTGCCACTCTGTCGGTCTCCTGATGCTGCTGCACCCTCCACACTATTTCACCTTGCCACTCTGTGGTCTTATGCTGCTGCCACCTCACACAATGTCACCTTGCCACTCTGTGGTCTCCTGATGCTGCTGCTAACTCCACAGTATGTCACCTTGTCACTCTGTGGTCTCCTGATGTTGCTGCTACCTCAACATTATGTCACCTTGCCACACTGTGGCCTCCTGATGCTGCTGCTGACACCTTCACACTCTGTCATTGTGCCACTCTGTGGTCTCATGATGCTGCTGCCACCTCCACACTATGTCACCTTGCCACTCTGTGGTCTTCTGAGGCTGATGCTACCTCCACACTTTGTCACCTTGCCACTCTGTGGTCTCCTGATGCTGCTGCTACCTCAACACTATGTCACCTTGCCACTCTGTGGCCTCCTCATGCTGCTTCTGCCACCTCCACACTATGTCACCTTGCCACTCTGTGGTCTCCTGATGCTGCTGCTAACTCCACAGTATGTCACCTTGTCACTCTGTGGTCTCCTGATGTTGCTGCTACCTCAACATTATGTCACCTTGCCACACTGTGGCCTCCTCATGCTGCTGCTGACACCTTCACACTCTGTCATTGTGCCACTCTGTGGTCTCATGATGCTGCTGCCACCTCCACACTATGTCACCTTGCCACTCTGTGGTCTTCTGATGCTGATGCCACCTCCACACTTTGTCACCTTGCCACTCTGTGGTCTCCTGATGCTGCTGCTACCTCCACACTATGTCACCTTGCCACTCTGTGGCCTCCTCATGCTGCTTCTGCCACCTCCACACTATGTCACCTTGCCACTCTGTGGTGTCCTAATGCTGCTGCTGCCACCTCCACACTATGTCACTTTGCCACTCTGTGATCTCCTGATTCTGCTGCCACCTCCACACTATGACACCTTGCCACTCTGTGATCTCCTGATGCTGCTGCTACCTCCACACTATGTCACCTTGCCACTCTGTGGTCTCCTGATGCTTCTGCCACCTCCACACTATGTCATTGGGTCACTCTGTGGCCTCCTCATGCTTCTGCTGCCACCTCCAAACTCTGTCATTATGCCACTCTGTGGTCTCATGATGCTGCTGCTACCTCCACACTATGTCACCTTGCCACTCTGTGGTCTCCTGATGCTGCTGCCACCTCCACACTATGTCATTGGGTCACTCTGTGGCCTTCTCATGCTGTTCCCACCCTCCCCATTTCATGACTGGTCCACTATTTTGGCATTTTGACCTGGTTGACATAATCATTTACTTGACCCTTCTTCTGATCTATCAGAAGGAAGTAAAAATGAGACACACAACGGATCCTGTCTATGTAGCAGCTGTAATGCATGTATGGTACCATCAGAAGTGGCTTATGATTTGGTAGCCAAAAGCAGGAGTGGGTACAAAACACAGAAGACATACAAATATTCCATTCACGTGTCATCTCTGTTTTGGATCCACTCCTTGTTTTTTTGGCATTAGCAATACTAATGGATTACTGACCAAATGCTGACCGAGAGAAGGCGGATGCTCAACAGACAGGATCAGTTTTTTGGGGGGTTATTGTTCTGACGGATCAGGGGGAAGGCAAAATACTCTGTGACGACTCAACAAACTTACTGCTGAGACCCTCTCCACTCTGTCAAGGAGGCTCTACTTGTATAAGCGCCTTTAATAGAACCGGTTCTAGTAGACATCTATGTGAATCAGCTGACGACGGTGTGAAAGAAGTGCGCTCTTTTACGTTATAGCAGGATCTTGGGCCTCTGCCGTTCTTTACACCTGACACTAACATCTGTAAGGCTGAGTTCACACTTGAGTTATTTGTTCAGCTTTGGCACCGTAACCACCCAAAGAAGTGAAGTGAGCAGTGATTCTAAGAGCGACGACTGTCATCTTCATGTCCATATGGACTCACAGTATTATTTCCGACCACAGCAGACTCCCTATGTGTGATGCTGCAAGGCACAGTGTTCTACAACACTCTACAGGATCTCTGCAGCCACGGCCGGTGCAAGGATTTTTGCCACACAAACGAGCTACATCAAGGAATCATTGTCATCTTCCTGTCTATTCTGAATCTTAAGAAGATGGCCGAGATGAGTTTCTCCGGGGTTGTATAGACCTCTAGCCTGCCATCATAGACGCTAAGTATAATGATGTTTACTGCTGACACTTATAAATGGACATTAGTGATCTCACCTTCCTCCCCCGTTAAGTATATCATTCATCCCACAACTCTGAATGCTTCCATATCTGCCTCTCCACACGGAGCGTGACTCAGACCGGTCAAACCTTTCCCCTTAATTTAATTCCATTAATAAAGTACTAAACCACACCATGGGGCTGTATGCAACAGATCATGTATTATTCTCGTCATCCCTGTTACAGGAAGATGAAATATTACATATTAATTTACAGCAATGAACCCAGAAAGCAACATTGCAACCGTTATATCTCTACTCTTGACTCCTTCGGTGTATGAAATAAGGGGCCACAAGGACGTAACAAGTAGGCCTACTATGTATAGCGTTCTCACATGCGGACCCCTCACAGTCACTAATTATCTGATGACTGACGGGACCTCAAATGCATTACTGGGATTCTCCCCTGCAGGTGATGACTTACTGCGGTACTGAGTAACTCAGCTCAGCGCGAACACAACACAGACACAGTCAGCTCGCCTCACCTCTAGTCCCTGCTTCAATTTCTTGGTCCCTCACCTCTTATTCAATTTCTTGGCGGGCGCGGGCCGCGGCTGCCTGTGTCTACTCAAACTTCCCCCCCCCCCTGTGCAGGTGACTTGTCAGTTGTCACTAGTGGCAGCCAGAGCGGCGCGCTGAGCCAATGAATGAATATCTATCATTCATCTATCTATGATCATCTATCTCTGCCTAAGTGCCTAGCTAGCTATGTTGCCCTGACTACGAGTCCGGCCGGGCGGCGCGGCACACAGCCGCACACGCAGGCGCAGGCGCAGGCTGGGGGGGGCGGGCGGGTGATATCTGTTGCCCTGAGTAACTAACTACTCTAGACTAGCCGAGCGCCGCGGCCGCCGGCCGGCACACGCAGGGCGGGCGCGGCGGGTTCAAGTAAGTCAAGTGCAAAAAAAAAAAAAAAATGCATTCATTCATTCTTCCGCCCTGCGCAGGGCGCGCCCTAAGGCGGCCGCTTGGTCTGCCTTATGGTAGCGCCGGCCCTGTCTGCAGCCAGGAAATAGCTGTTTTTTAACGCGATTTGCCACAAATTATTCGGATTGAATCTAATTTTTTCAGGCAATTCAGCGAACCGACCGAATCAAATTTGGAGAAATTCGCTCATCCCTAATTATAAAGTGATGGATACAGACTTAAAGTGCGATTAAAGATGTCTAACTCTTTGCTGCCTTGTTGATCAGCAGTTGAAGGTGCTGCAACCACTTCATTATTTACATGGGGCCATTCAACCTGCACACCATCTATTTATTGTCAGTTGTCTAGGATATGGCAACTTCTTCCAGCGCTGAAGTCTGGGACACCCTGCCCTGTGAGGAACTTATTTCCTGTGACTTTTCTAACCGAACAATCCCTTTAAGGTGTTATGCACACTGCTACATTTGCTGCTACCTAACAGAGCCAGGGTGTGTACGGTGCAAGTGGACGGGCAACAAATAGACTTAGACTGGGCCCAGATTAACTGAAGAGCATTCATTAAACAGATGAAATCCGTGACAGGTTGGATATAACTTGACAAAGTCTAAACGGCTAGCGGTTCTCGGTCAATGATCACACAACCAAGACGGTGCACCCTTATTTTTCGGTTTTGCAGCAGGGTGTATGTAGAGGCAGGGTCACATTAATACTTGAATTTTGCAGTTCAAAAGCCCAAGAGAGGCAAATATTTTAGTGCAGGTCTGATAGAAGCCACCTTGTCACTGGTAGTTGGGCGCAAAATGGGCGCGAAGAGCTTCTAATTTTCATATTGTAAGTATGGTATAGCAATGATGCAATTTACATTTATTCATGTTTTCAATGTTTGCTTGTGTCTTTGCGCATAAAGCACTGTGCTGCTATTTGTAGTCCTTGTTCGCTTTTGCGTTGCAGCCATGGTAGCGTGCACCTGAGCTTGCTTTTTATACATAGTTTGGAGATGTTGGTCTAACTCTCTTTTGCACATTTTACTAGGTGGTATGTCCGCTTGCTGCTATACAGGCTGCCACTCTGGAATAGTAACAGTAATACAGATGTTGGATGTCCTCCTGTGGTCCAAGCTCTTTTATCTTGGACCTGTAGATCAGCCAAGGTGGATGTTGGCTGCTGTGCATGGAAGTTCTGTCTCCACATCCAGTCCCAGACATTCTTGATGGGGGAGAGATCTGGATACCCTGAAGAGCACGTAATGAGACACGGACAATATATGATGGGCGTTATCTTGTGGAACACCACATCACCTAACTGAATCATAAAAGGCAGTTGGACTGGTTCCAAAATGTCCTGGACATACCGAAGGCTGGTCAAAGTTCCCTCCCATGGTAGCTAGTGGTGCCCCACACCATGACACCTGGTGTCGTTCCTGTGTGTCTCCACTCTATACTGGATGGTAGTAGGCGCTGTCCAGCCCTTCTGCAAACTCTGATGTGGCCACCAAAGCATAACCTGCTTTCATACCGAACACGTTATAGAAACAGTAACTAGATGTTGTTATACAAGGTGCAAACAAAAAAATGGACGTGTTTCTTAAAGGTAAATTAACAGAGTTGTCCGGGAAAACGTACCTACTTTCTTCTAAAAACAGCGCCACACCTGTCCACAGGCTGTTTGATGTACCATAGCCAACTTTCATGGAGCCGACCTGCAATACCCCACTCAACCCATGGCCCCATTCCCCTAAAAAATAAAACAGCCATGTTTTTCTAATCTTTAACACCCCGTTAAAGGTATATAATATTAGCCTAACAGATTTGTAGAGTTCCTAGACCTGCCTATGGGTTACATAAGCATGAAAGTAAAAAAGAGGGAGAGACCTAAAAAACTCACAGATGGAGAAAATGGCTTCATCCAGGAAACCAGCACAAAATACCCCTTGTTTAATCCACCATCATTTGAAGCCTCAAGACTTTTTCCCCCTCCGTGTAAGTTTCTAGTAATGTAAAATACAGATGTTTTATTCCGATCATCCTGTCCTCCTTAAAATAAGCAAAAACTAATTGGTTTTTCACGTGAAATTTCCTAATCGTCTCTTACATCAATCTGGTTTTTCAGAATCCCGGGGACTATTTTGTAACATCTGTCTTTGTAGTATTTTGTGTATATATGTATTTTGCATTGATGTCATCCAGAAAGGACAAAGGATGGATTGTGTTAGACCTTCAAGCATGAAGTTGGACTCCCCCTTAGCTCTATAATTACACCTGCCTTGCTGATTACATTAAACCTCTGTGATCCGGCTGTCATGTGCTTGCGTGTTGTCCCAGTGGAAATATTTTGTTGTGACTTACAAAGAGGTTGAGCAAAGATGTCTCCAATCACGCAGAAAGTCATAAAAGGAAGACCATAAATCATTTAGGAAAGTTGTTCCTGCCATGCTTTCTAATTCACTGGTGTGTTTCAGCATCCAACCACTAACTTATCCTGACATCCATAACGTGAAACATATACCATCTTTCCCAACCAATCTCCTAAGTAACAATTTCAAGGTCTGTCAGAGAAACAGAAGCATAATATAACTGGGTCTACTGAGATTGGCCAATAAACCATCTCTGAACACATTCACCTCAACTAGATAGATGCTATTTACTAGTGTAATACATTTCCCAAAGTAAGACCTTTTTCTTCTCTCCGAGGTCATAATTGGGCGAATGTAGTTTTTGCTTAACTGTTTGAAAAACAAGCAAATAAACAATACTGGTATAATCATTCATAACACTGTATGGTGATTCAAAAGTCTCTATACACAGACGATAGTGGAACTTATGCCTTCAAGGTTTCTGGATTGGGTGCTGTAGAGTGGCCACCAAAGCCACTGAGACACTTGGCACCGTTAAAAGATAAGATGAGATGCTTAAAAATGCAACCATATTGTTCAGGTGAGTGCTTCAAGAATGGAGGAGATGCATACTCATGTGTTGTCAAAGGAATGGCCATCATGTAAGGCAGAGGTCTCCTATTTTTTGTTCCTTGTGGGCCAAAGTCAACTCTGGGCATTGGTGATGAGCCATTTCCAGATAAGATTTTCAGGAGATTTATCAGTATTGGTAGCTTTGCCTGGTACTACAGCTTGTCCCATGCACTTGACTGGTACTCATTAGTACTAGGCACAGCCACCAGTACTGGTGAGCCATTGTGCCTGTGTAACATCACCGAAACATCACAACCTCTTCATTGTGCTGTCCAGCGCAAGGGAACCCGAAGGGAAAATCCCCACCTATGAAACATTGGTGGCCTGTCCATAGGGATGTTCCTCACCTTTATAGTCTCAGATAACCTCTTTAAACCCTTAACAGTTATTGGTCAAACCAGATTTATAAAATATCAAATATTGTAAAAAATTGGTTGGAAGTTGTGCTGCCAGTGGGTTGTGCAGATATTTGGTCTACATCTGGCATGAGACATTCATTCATCTATGACCACCTTTAGGCTTGTAAAGATTAAGTCATTTATATCATATACTGCATATATACATATCCTTCAGATTCTTAGAAAATACCATCACTTGTTTTCTATTGGGTTTCCTCTCTGAGAAAGAGTGCTGCTTATCCCAAGCAGATGCATGCTAACTGGTGCCGGAAGAGACTTTACGAGTCGTGATTGAATCCAAGAGGAATTTTTATTTTGTAAACCCTCGAAGCGGAGTGTAGAAGCTGCATGAGCTCAGGATTAAGCACATTCTGCTTGGCAAAAGGACTAGATGTTATTTAGTCCAGCTGGACGGCACGCTTCCGATACTCATAGATCAAGATTTCACCTTCACTTCATGTTTGATTGGATTTCAGTCATAGAAGGATGCCAAGTTTCTATGTGATAAAACCATAGTTATTATACTATAGAGTAGCATAAAAATTCCTTACATCTTCAGCTGGACAAGAACATTGCCAGTGGTCTCCTAAGAAGAAATTTTGCTCCTTGTAATATTCCAACAACTGCTGACAAGGTCATTTTTAGGTTTTTTCAAATATCCAATAACAATTCTGCTCTTTGTCACAATACATAATATCCAGGTGGTCTAGGGGAGTTTGGGGATTAATAATTGACATTCTGGTGATCTAGGGTGGTTTAGGGGTTAACACATTGTATTATGGTGCTCTTAAGTAGTTTACAGGTTAACATATATTCTTGGTGGCCTAAGATGGCAGGTTAGAATAATATGTGATCTGTAGCATGGCCCATGGGATAGACTCAAAAATGAGTTGCAGGCACTGTCCTTGCTTTAAAATGCAGTCCTTTACTTAAAGGGGTTGTCCCAAAGGGACATTTATGGCATATTGATAGCATATGCCATAAGTGGCCGATAAGTGCAGGCCCTACTCCTAGGACCCAATCCTGTCTCAACAATGGGGCCTTGCAGTGAATGGAGAGGATGTGGTGCATGCTCAACTTTCTCCATTCACTGCTATGGACTGCTATGCTGACACAAAAGGTACAAGTGCTTGTTTTGTACAATGGTCCAGCCATCTTGGGAAAATAGGGGAGCTGCATGAGCCAGTCATCAGCCGATATCTGTAGTGCATGGGTGCAGTGGTGACTTTGGTGGAGGACCAGGTTTTAGAAAATGTTGATACATTTGCTAGAGGGGTTAGATAAAGGGATGTGATAGGCCACCCTAGAAAAAATGTGTTTTTAGGGAGCGCCTAAAACTGTGTATATTGTGATTTCATCTAATTTCTTGGGGTAAGGCATTCAAGAGAACTGGTGCAGCT
This sequence comes from Bufo bufo, assembly GCF_905171765.1. Taxonomy (NCBI): domain Eukaryota; kingdom Metazoa; phylum Chordata; class Amphibia; order Anura; family Bufonidae; genus Bufo; species Bufo bufo. Next base: position 792,349,971 of record NC_053390.1, on the reverse strand, counting down.
TGGGAGAAGTCTTGAAGCAGAGAGTAAGAGTTTCTGATGTCGTAAGTCATTTGCAGAGTGTAGAGCATGGGTAGGGTGGTAGACAGAGATAAGGGAGGAGATGTAGGGGGGTGCAGCACTGTGGAGAGCTTTGTGGGTGATAACAAGCAGTTCAATCCTATACTGTATGGGCAACCAGTGCAGTGACTGGCACAGGCCAGAGGCATCAGAGTAGCGGTTAGACAGATAGGTGACCCTGGCTGCTGCATTAAGGATAGATTGGAGAGGGGAAAGTCTGGTGAGGGGGAGGCCAATTACTAATGAGTTATAGTAATCAAAGCTGGAATGGATCAGGGCGACAATGAGAGTTTTTGTTATTTCCATAATATTTTTGAGGTGCAGGCGGCATAAGCAAGAGATAGATCGAATATAGGGGGTGAAGGAAAGATCAGTGCCAAACATAACACCGAGACAGTGGCGTGCTGCCAGGAGTTATGATATCAGGGTTGGGTTGACCCTGCTGTGCTGCACATCAGTTTTTAAAGACCCAGTACTCTTTTTATGTGCAGGAGCCAGCTAACAGCTCAATTAATACAGAAAAAAATAAAATAACGAAATCTACTGGCTGATGATATGTGAAGCATCATAGTTGCATTGGACACTGTGCAATTGTCCCTATATTTCCAAAAACCTATTGCAAATTTTCTACAGTTAATAAGTGTACAAATAAGCATATTTTACTGCGTCACTAGCAGGTTATATTTTGGTTAAAGAGGTTGTCCAATTGCATCTTGTATCACCCAAAAGCCTGTAGTAAATTTTCTACAGTTAATAAGTGTACAATAATTGTATTTTAGAGCGTCACTGGCAGCATACATTTTGGCCTCAGACAATTACACTGTTGTTTTTCAAAAGCCGGTTGCAAAGATAATGATTGTACAATAAGCATATTTTCCAGTGTCACTGGCAGTGTATATTTGTCCAATTGCACCTTTTTTTCCCAAAAACCTGTTACAAAGTTTCCTTATTTAATCAGTGTACCTAACCTATAACTTCTCATTGTGTAAATAGGCTTTAAAATAAAATGTCTGGTAAACAACCATAGCTATAATGCACTAGGGAGACATGACATAGCTAGAATCATTCTGGAAGTAGGGCACTGCCACCTTCTTGTGGAGTTGTTCTGGTTGTGCAAGACACTGTCCATTTGATCCAGGGACTGCAAATAATAAAAAAAAAATTACGAAATTCCCAACTGGAGTGTTCCTCCAAGTGATAAATCTGTATTCATCATCTCAGTCACAGCAGGATGATGTTGATGACACCTCTGAGTGTGACACCAAGCCAGAGTTCAGCATATTCCTCATGCTCCTCCTTGTGGCACTAGAGAAGCCTTTCATTTATATTACATGTCTTCACTGGTTCCTGCTAGCTGGGTGCCTTTTTTTTTCTAAGAGGAGATCTTCTATGGAAGATACTTAAAATAGGCTTCTTGTTAATGAGTTTTGTGAGAACAGTCAGTGTTTTAACTGCCATGAATAGGAGGTTCAGAGCCAACAGATAGTCAAAATATAAAAAAAAAAAAATAGAAAAAGCCAGTGATACTGTTTGTGCAGACTCAAAATGTGTCAGACCTAGGCCAAGTTCCATTGCTGGTAGCTCTATGCGGGTATCTCCAGCATGGCAATATTTCTACATAGTGCCTGCAAACAAAACCATAGAAGTAGGCACCAAACATAGGCACCACGGCTCTATTGCAACATCATCAGATCCAGTGGAAATATCAAACTAGCCAGCAATCCTCCGACTCCTAGTCTTCATTCAGCCAGGCTGCATCCACAATATCATCAATTACTCAATGTCATCAGTTACTGCTTCTCCTGCTCAGTCATCTACGTATAAGGGAATGTCTGGCCAGGAAACAACTGTACATGCCCAGTAATCTGCTTGTGGTAAAACTGTACTCCTACATAGTGTTGGGCGCGAATATTTTAATTTTAATACGCGAATATCGCCACTTTGAGAATTTGCGAAGATTTAGAATATAGTGCTATATATTCGTATTCGAAATATTCTAGATTTGTTTTCTATCTGAATCCATGATCACCTCCCAGCTTCTTGCTTGTGGGCCAATGAGAAGGCTTGCAATGTCTTTGTCTGAGCTTAGCAACATCCCTAGCAACCAATAAGAAATTGCCGACCCCTTACTATATAAGAACCCTCCCCAGCAAGCCATTTTTCTGCAGTTTTTTGCAGTTCTGAGAGAGAGAGCAGTGTTATTGCTGTGCTCTGTGCTTTGCTGTGTCATTACATTAGATAGTTAGTTAGCTCATATATATATATATACTGTATAATACAGATAGTTAGTGGGAGATAGTCAGTCTAGGTTAGATAGTGATATAGTGTAGCTGGTTCCAGAGCAGGGTGTTAGGTAGTGTGATAGGTTCTGCTGTCCATACATACATGCTACAGACATAGTGCTGTCATGTCACAAGTTCACAACAATACTTAGTGCACCATTCAGTAATATGTAGTCAGACCTGCTAAAATGTGCACGTATTGTGCCAAAATATGCGCATCATTAATTGCCTATTGGTGCAATCGTGAATATATTGGAGCACTCTATCTGCATATGAAGCTATTGTAATGTTCTGCCGTGCCAACCATTTTCTCCAGTCTCAGGAAACTTCTAGCAGCTTGAAAAATGTAGCAAAAGTGACCCACGCCTGTATTGCATGCGCAATGCGCGCATATTACATTGCCGATTTTCGCAATCAAGAAAATACTGGCGAATTCACACATTTTTGATGAATATTTGCCCAAATATTCAAGAAATATTGCGAATTCGAATATTGCCCCTGCCGCTCATCACTACTCCGAAATGGCCAAGTTGCAGGTGGTGCAGTCGCTGCTGTACCACTTAGTGGATTCCATTTACTTGGTGTGCGCTCAGCCTCAATGGAAGATAAAATCACTGTAGAATTGCAGTGGCCAATATGGCGGAACTGCTCAAACCCCAAACACTGTAGCGTGTTTCTCATTGGGCGAGCAGTCCCATCGCATGTGAACCACAGAAATATCGTGGCAGATATGGAGAGCTGCTCAAACCCCCAAACACTGTAGTTTGTTTATAATTGGGGGAGCCAGTCCCACCGCATGTGGACCGCAGCAAACGACCTTCCCGAGCAATAAATGCGTACAAGGAGGACGCCAGCGCGGTCCACATGCACCACAGAAGCATCCTGCACAGGCGGAGACATTGTGCGGATGAAATACAAATTGTATACATCACTGAGAAAAATGACCAAGAGGATATGCCACTGACTATACTAGCTGGTCATCACGCAGATATTAAAAGCTGAGACTTTCGCCAATATATTCTCTGTCAGGAAAATATCGGAGGCCCATCATTGCATCCACGTAACGGTCACTCCGCATGGCAAGGGTCCTACCACTACGCTAACTGTGGTGTAAAACACGGTCCTGAAGGTGATGTATATCCAGCTCACTGCCCATCCTGCACACAAAATGCCTAGCATGGAAGCCAGTAGCAATGTGAACAAAGCAGGACATGTGAGCCCCACCCATATCAGGACCATGTGATGAAGGATTTTGTTTTATGTCTTGAATGTGCCTTCATCTGGCAAATTGACATTCCTTTGCACCTGGAATCCCTTCATCACATGGTCTGATATGGGCGTGGCTTGCAGTCTTGCTTTGATCACATTGGCATAGTTGTCCTGCTAGGCATTTGTGTGCAGGCTGGGCTGTGAGCTGGATTACATCACCTTCAGACCGTGTTTACACCACAGTTAGCGTAGTGGTAGGACCCTTTGCCATGCTGAGTGACCGTGACGTGGTGCAATGATGGGCTCCGATATCTTCCTGACAGGAATATATTGGCGAAAGTCTCAGCTTTTAATATCTGCTTGTATGACCAGCTAGTATAGCCAGTGGCATATCCTCTTGGTGCATTTTTCTCAGTGATTTATACAATTGTATTTTCATCCGCACAATGCTCCGGCCTGTGCAGGATGCTTTTGTGGTGCATGTGGACCGCGCTGGCGTCCTCCTTTGTACGCATTTATTGCTCGGGATGGTCGTTTGCTGCGGTCCACATGCGGTGGGACTGCTCCCCCAATGATAAACACGCTACAGTGTTTGGGGTTTGAGCAGCTCCTCCATATCTGCCACGATATTTCTGTGGTTCACATGCGATGGGACTGCTCGCCCAATGAGAAACACGCTACAGTGTTTGGGGTTTGAGCAGTTCCGCCATATTGGCCACTGCAATTCTACAGTGATTTTGTTTTATGTCTTGAATGTGCCTTCATCTGGCAATTGAACATTCCTTTGCACCTGGAATCCTTCATCACATGGTCTGATATGGGTGGGGCTCACAGTCCTGCTTTGTTCACATTGCACTGGCTGTCCTGCTAGGCATTTGTGTGCAGGCTGGGCTGTGAGCTGGATTACATCACCTTCAGACCGTGTTTACACCACAGTTAGCGTAGTGGTAGGACCCTTTGCCATGCTGAGTGACCGTGACGTGGTGCAATGATGGGCTCCGATATTTTCCTGACAGGAATATATTGGCGAAAGTCTCAGCTTTTAATATCTGCTTGTATGACCAGCTAGTATAGTCAGTGGCATATCCTCTTGGTGCATTTTCCTCAATGGAAGATACCTAGATGCTATTATTTTTTTTAAAAGCCATGGCATGAGAATCCTGCAGGGTATCCTGGTTTCCCCATCTCCCTTCATCCTGACTGTTGCCCTCCCTCCCTGGTGGAGACCCCCTGGAGACCCCTAGAAATACTTACTCAGTAAAAGTGCCGTTGGAGAGAGAGAGGAGCGCGAGCAGTGCCGAGCTTGAGAGACGTGGGAGCCGCCATTACGGGAGTGAGGAGAGCTGTGCTGCGCAGACCACTGGAGTGGTGAGACCGCGGACACCCTGTGGTTGGCACATACTCCCTGCGGGAACATGATAGAATCGCCCCACGGCCTCCACAGAAGCGAGACACTGTTATTACCGACAGGAGAGGTGCAAACATCGCGGCCTGCATCGGCAGCAGCCGTCTTGCTGGCGTGGCTTGGAGGCCTCTCTTGCAGCACCCCCCCAGCCCGGTGTAGGTAGAGGAGGTGAGGTGGAAGCCGTCAGTAGTTGAACGTTATTGCAACAGAGGGCGGGTTTCTGTGGGACTGAGAGTCCTGGCCAATTTGAGACTGCCATGTGAAGGGAGCCTTATGATCTGGTGTCTACAACCATAAATCACTGTGCCTGAGAAGGGGAGACTAAGACATATTATACCTAAATAGTGCTTTATTGCTGGTTCCCTGCTGCAAAGCCTTTTCTTGAGTTACAGCCTACATTGATCATAGACTTGCATTGTAATAGGAAAAGCTGTATATGGGGCGGAAGACCACTTTAGCACCCATCCACACTCCAGGCAAAGTCTTGATAGGCAGCATGAGCCAGGCTGAGAAGGAGGATATGTCCATGGCTTCATCTGCTGAAATGCCACAAACAGACAAAATTATGTCGGCCATAGTGGCTTGCCATGCAGCCTTAACTGCAAAAATTGACCACCTACAAAGTGACGTAAACTTTTTGCGCTATGATATTGAGAAAATGAGAAACCGTACTGCGGAAGTGGAGCGCGTAGAGTGGGAGAGGTGGAAGACACACCGCACAACACTTCTGAGTTGGCGAACTCGATTATGCAGCAAGTAAAGGTTCTTCAAGCTAGAGTGGAAGATGCTGAAAACCGCAATAGGTGAAATAATATCCGCATACTTGGCCTCCCGGAAAGGGGAGAAGGTACTGAACCTGAGGTTTTTGCTGAAAACTTGATAAAGTCGGTGCTCTCCCCGCTACATCTTTCTCAATGTTTCATAATTGAAAGGGCACACAGAATCCCGACTAGACCTATGCCTCCAGGCTCACTGCCGAGACCGTTTATAATGAAGATCCTAAACTACAGAGACTGAGACAATATTCTGGCGGCAGGTAGAAAAAAGGGAACTGTTTCATACGAGAACACTAAAGCTACTTTCACACTAGCGTTTTTGCTGGATTCGGCAGGGTTCAGCAAAAACGCTTCTGTTACTGATAATACAACCATCTGCATCCGTTATGAATGGATCCAGTTGTATTATCTTTAATATATATTTAACATTGCCAAGACGGATCCGTCATTAACTCCATTGAAAGTCAATGGGGGACAGATCCGTTTTCTATTGTGGCAGAGAAAACCACCCCCATTGACTTGCATTGGGGGTAATGCCGGATCCGTCTTGCTCCGCATCCCAGGACAGAAAGCTCTCCGGTCTGGGAACGCAACTAAACGGAACGGAATGCATTTTGGAGCATTTCGTTCTTTTCAGTTCAGTTTTGTCCCCATTGACAATGAATAGGGACAAAAAAAATGGGAAAAGTTGTCTTTGGCAGAGATATTTCTCTCACCCAGCATGGGTATATGTAAAAATACACCCCAAAACACATTGCCCAACTTCTCCTGAGTGCGGCAATACCAGATGTGTGACACTTTTTTGCAGCCTAGGTGGGCAAAGGGGCCCACATTCCAAAGAGCACCTTTCGAATTTCACAGGGCATTTTTTACACATTTTGATTTCAAACTACTCACGCATTAGGGCCCCTAAAATGCCAGGGCAGTATAACTACCCCACAAGTGACCCCATTTTGGAAAGAAGACACCCCAAGGTATTCCGTGAGGGGCATGGCGAGTTCCTAGATTTTTTTTATTTTTTGGTCACAAGTTAGCGTAATATGAGACTTTGTAAGGAAAAAAATAATAAAAAAAATAAATCATAATATTCCGCTAACTTGTGACAAAAAATAAAAACTTCCATGAACTCACTATGCCCAATCAGCGAATACCTTAGGGTGTTTAATTTCCGAATATGGGGTCACCTTGTGGGGTTTTTTTTTTCTACTGTACTGGGCCATTGTAGAACCTCAGGAGAACATGCAGGTGCTCAGAAGTCAGAGGCTGCTTCAAAAGAGGAATTCCACATTTTAGTACCATAGATTGTAAACGCTTTAACTTTTACCCAAACCATTTTTTTTTTTACCCAAACATTTTTTTTTTATCAAAGACATGTAGAACAATGAATTTAGAGAGAAATTTATATATAGATGTCATTTTTTTTGAAAAATTTTACAACTGAAAGTGAAAAATGTCATTTTTTTTGCAAAAATTTTGTTACATTTCGATTAATAACAAAAAAAGTAAAAATGTCAGCAGCAATGAAATACCACCTAATGAAACTCTATAGTGAGAAGAAAAGGAGGTAAAATTCATTTGGGTGGTGAGTTGCATGACCGAGCAATAAACGGTGAAAGTAGTGTAGGTCAGAAGTGTAAAAAGTGGCCTGGTCATTAAGGGTGTTTAAAGAGGACCTTTCACCGATTCTTACCCTATGAACTAACTATACAGATAGGTAGAGCGGCACCCGGGGATCTCACTGCACTTACTATTATCCCCGGGCGCCGCTCCGTTCTGCCGCTATGCCCTCCGGTATCTCCGCTCACTAAGTTATAGTAGGCGGAGATACCAGTCCCTAAGTTATGGTAGGCGGAGTCTGCCCTAGCGCTGGCCAATCGCAGCGCAGAGCTCACAGCCTGGGAGGTTATTTTCTCCCAGGCTGTGAGCTCTGCAGTGCGATTGGCCAGCGCTAGGGCAGACTCCGCCTACCATAACTTAGGGAAACGAGGATACCGGAGGACATAGCAGGAGAACGGAGCGGCGCCCGGGATAATAGTAAGTGCAGAGAGATCCCCGGGTGCCGCTCTACCTATCTGTATAGTTAGTTCATAGGGTAAGAATCGGTGAAAGGTCCTCTTTAAGCTAGGGGGGGCTGATGGTGGTTAATAATCTCATGGAATGTGAGGGGCCTTCATTGCAAGATCAAAAGAGCATTGTTTTTTTTATCTACCTGATTTCATTTATGTTACAGGAGATGCATCTAAGGGACCGCAAGGTTACTGTCTCTTCGACGCCCTTGGGTGGGGTAGACCCATCATGTGACATCTATAATTACAGTCACGGGGAGTCTCCATCCTAGCAGTAGAGAACTCCATTACAACCGCACACCAATCTCGATAGATCCGCACTGGCAGATATGTGATATTGTCCAGTATGATACGGGGTAGTCCTATGATGGTGGGATCTATCTGTATCTCCTCCCTTTTGAAGATCCATACTGGACGGAATCATGAATTAGGGTCTCACAACTGCCCCAATCGCCCTTTATTATATTAGGGGACTTTAATGCAGTCCTGGATAATCAACTTGACAGGCTTAGGCCTCCAAGCAGACACAACCCATCCCTTTATAATTGGGTGACAGCTCATAATTTAGAGAAGTTGTGGAGATGGTGGAACCCCAGTGCCAGGCAGTTCTCGTGTTACTCGGCCTCTGGTGATACTATGTCTCGTATAGATTTGGCATTTGGTAGCCCTGATTCTTTGCACATGGTAAGAGAAGATAGTTATTTACCAAGGGGCATATCAGATCATGCCCCATAACAGGTGATACTGTCCCAGCCATTGGAGGGTCCGGTCAAGACATGGAGACTTAACCCTATGTGGTTACAGGTGCTTTGGGTGGAAGCTAATTGCAGGAAGGAATTGGAGGAGTATTGGAAAGTTAATGAGGGGTCTTCTAATCCATTAACAGAATGGGAAGCATGTAAGGCGATGATGAGGAGAGTGTCTATTTCAGCCATTGCCACTCACGGGGCTGAACTGCGAAGTACGCTAAGCCGGTTGGAAATCAGCCTAGCGGAAGAAGCATTTATAAATGATCCTAGTGACGAGCTGCAAGAGAGGTGGTTATCTCTCCAGAGAGATTACAAGCTACATCTCACTGAGTACACTCAGAAGGGGCTTCTTGCGTGGCAGCAGATTATTTTTTCAGATGGAGATAAAAGTGGGAAATCCCTGGCGTATCTGGCCAGGGCTGAAACCCCTCAGACTGTAGTAGCAACGATTAGGTCAGAATCCGGAGGGAAGGTGTCTAAGCCAGAAGAAATATGTGCCAAATTTGTTTCATATTATAGTAAGTTATGCTTCACACTATCTTCCTACGATGGATGGCTTGAGGGTTTACTTGGATCAGATGTATTTCACAAGGTTGTCTAGGGAAGATAGAGAGTTACTGGACGCCCCAATCTCTGGCTTTCCCGACGAGTGGTATAAGCTATACGATGAGGCACTTGGTGCTCACTCAAGTACGCTGTTTGAATATGCTCTGGAAACATCTGCGTTGCCACCCTCCTTTTTTGAAGCTACTATAGTGGTGATCCATAAAGCGGGGAAGCCACCGGATTAGAGCAGTTCATATCGGCCTATTCCTCTTATAAATCTAGACGCTAAGATCTTGGCTAAGGTCTTGGCTATACGGCTGGCAGGAGTTATTTTAGCTATAGTGGGACCAGATCAATCTGGTTATATGCCGGGGGAATCCACCGATATTAATATTAGGCACCTCTATACTAATTTGCAGATTACACATATAGCCTGGTTAGATATGAGAAGGCCTTTGATTCAATGGAATGGGTCTTTTTGTTGGAAATTTTAATCAGATTTGGGTTTCCAGGGAATTTTTGGAAATGGCTGCAGCTCATTTATCTGCAACCCACAGCTGGAGTTTGGGTAAATGGGTACTTATCTAAATCATTCTCCCTACATAGAGGCACATGTCAGGGGTGTCCCCTACAGATGTAGTAGAGTTAACACACATGCTTTATGAGACGTGTTATCTAAACTAAATTCATTAAGCAAACACCTTCAATTGCTTTTCAATGGCTTTTGTTTCAAGATAACGCGACGAGTTAAGTAATTTGAGTTAAGAGTTTGTGTGTTAACCCTGCTACATCTGTATCTCCGCTGCTTTTTGCATTGGGGATGGAGCCCTTGTCAAGTCTGATAAATAACTGCAACAGTATAGAGGGATGGAATATTGAGGTGAAAAATTGTCCTTATATGCGGACGATATGTTAGTCTATCTAGGGGACACCGGGAAGTCGGAGGCACTGTTGGAGGTGATTGATGAGTACGGTAGGTTCTCTGGCCTGAAGGTCAATTGGACAAAATTTGCGCTCTATTTGGTGGATAGGGAGGATAAATGGGTTGTCTCACCTCAATTGAAATTATTGGTTGTGGACCAGTTTAAATACTTAAGGATAATAGTGCATAAGGACATTCACCAATTTTTCCCCCTCAACATCCTACCAACAATGGAATACATTACCCAGAAGCTGAAGGCATGGGAGACCCTTCCTCTATCCCTCGTGGGGCATATAAATATCTTCAAAATTATAATCCTACCCAAGCTGCTTTATTTATATAGGGTGACACCAGTGGCGTCTCTAGCTTTCAAATTTTGGGGGGGCACACTGGGGGCCAGGACAAAAGTAGGGGGGGCAGCTATAACAACGATACATTTACACAAGTACGCTTAGAAATGCTGCAATACTTTACCCAATACCTAAAACCGCAACAGGGAAGAAAAGTCCAGCTGTCTGTGGATGACACTTTTATAGAGAGGGGGATCTGTGGATGACACTGTTATGGGGGGGATCTGTGGATGCCACATACCGTATATAGCATCTTATGCTATATGTGTCATCCACAGATCCACCCCATGACAGTGTCATCCCCATTTCCCCCTCCATAACAGCGTCATCCACAGATCTCCCTCCCTATAACAGTGTCATCCACAGATCTCCCTCCCTGCCTCTCACAGGAGTGTACATATATAAAATAAACATATTCACATGAAAACGTACAGTTACTTGGCTTGGCCCTGGGGATCTCGGACACCACTTCAACACTTGGCTGGGCTCGGCGAGCTATGTTGTGTTTTATCCTAATGAAAAGATTTCATAATAAGGATTTGGAGAAGGGCAGAGGGATAGCAGAGCAGGGAGAGGCGGTGCTGCTACTAGGGGGTCCATACCATGGGGGGGGTAATAAAACCCACCATAATGCCCCCCAGTAGAAATAATTCTCCTTATAATGTGCAAAACATACCCACTTATGCCCCCAGTTGAGCTAATTTCCCCCATAATGTGCCTGTATAAAATACCCTATATAGTGCACCAGGTAAATGCCTCCATAGTGCTCCTCTCCCCCCTTCCTGCTAGTGCCCCCCATAATGTACCAGTATAAAATGTCCCATATATCGTGCCCTAGTAGATGCCCTCAGTGTCCCCCATAATTTGCAAGTATAAAATACCCCTTCTTAGTGCCCACCCGTAGATGACTCCCATATACTCCTCTCTCCCCCTTCTCCATAGTACCACACCATAATGTGTCCCAGTATAAAATGCTACTGTACAGAGCCCCCCATAAAAAAACCCTCTTTGTGGCCTCAGTAGATTCCCCTATAGTGCCCACCAATAATGTGCCCAGTAATAGAGCCCTCAATAACGTGCAGTAACAAGAGCCCCCCAATGTGCCAGTAATAAGCCCCCATCACGTGGCAGTAACAAGAGCCCCCATCACGTGCCAGTAATGAGCCCCCCATCATGTGCCAGTATTAAGTCCCCCCCATCATGTGCCAGTATTAAGTCCCCCCATCTCATGTGCCAGTATTAAGTCCCCCCATCATCAAGTGCCAGTATTAAGTCCCCCATCATCATGTGCCAGTATAAAGTCCCCCCATCATCATGTGCCAGTATAAAGTCCCCCCCCATCATCATGTGCCAGTATAAAGTACCCACCCCATCATCATGTGCCAGTATAAAGTCCCCCCCCCCATCATCATGTGCCAGTATAAAGTCCCCCCCATCATCATGTGCCAGTTTTGTAATAAGCCCCCCCAATGTGCCAGTAACACTATTGTAAAAAACAAACAAAAAAAAACACTTATACTTACCTAAGTGTCAGCGATGCGATGCAGCCTCTTCCTGTGTCCCACGCTGTAATGTAAGGCTCAGGCGACACGATGACGTCATTGCGCCGGCCTCTGATAGGCTGCCGGCCTAGTGCCTGCAGCCAGGGGCTACATAAAAATCACTGGGCCCCATAGCAGGAATCTAAATTGGGCCCCCATTCCCCTTTTATAGCCCCTCCCCTTTGTTCCATGAACTATTCTTGCTGCTGCGTTTTATAATTTATGCCATCAGTGCCGGAATGGGGATTACAAAACAGCCCTGGCACACAAAAGAGGTATAATAGATGCAGATGTATAATTATATACAGCTAGTGTACAGTTATGTGAGGTACGCGGTATAATAGATGCAGTGTGTACAGGTATATAGTATATTCCCTAGTGTTCTGATATGTGAGGTACAGGGTATAATAGATGCAGTGTGTACAGGTATATAGTATATACAGCAGTGTACTGATATGTGAGGTACGGGGTATAATATATGCAGTGTATACAGTATATACAGTAGTGTAATATGTGAGGTACGAGGTATAATAGATGCAGTGTGTACAGATGTATAGTATATACAGCAGTGTATTGACACCTCGTACCTCAGATATCAGTACACCGCTGTATATACTATATATCTGTACACACTGCATCTATTATACCTCGTACCTCACATATATAGTATATACAGAAGTGTACTGATATCTGTACACACAGCATCTATTATACCTTGTACCTCACATATCAGTGCACTGCGGTATATACTATATATCTGTACATATTGCATGTATAATACTGTGTAATATATGCAGTGTGTGTGCATGTATGTGTGTGTATCTATATATATATATTATATATATATATACATAGCAGCAGTGTATTGATGTGACACATAGAAGGTAGTATTACTGTAGATGCAGTGTTATAGGAAAATATATGGACAGTCTTATGCATTATAGTCACTTGAGGTACATGAGGTAGTGGAACTGTCTGAAGTAGTATACATGAGTGACATAAGTAAAAACAGGGCATGAAAGGGGAGGTAAATGATGAAAAGTGGAGGACCTCCTCTTACCCTCTCATTCCAGTCTGTAGGATCAATGCAGAGCTGCTTGTGTACTTTTATTACTTGCTGTAGGGGTGAAGGACCTGTGATGATGTCATCTAAGGTCCTGGCAGTGTACCTTTGAAACCATAGGATCTACACCATTTTTGGTGCTGTTCCCTTTGGCTAGATTCTGCAGGACCTGTGATGTTGAAGATGATGTCATCACAGGTCCCTGGCAGATGCACTTTTCTACCTGGGAACTACACTTTACACTGTGCAGTTCCCTTACAGGACCTGTGATGACATCATCAAAGGTCCTTTAGCTTTAGAAAGGTAAACAGGAGTAATTAGGGGGCGGGGCCTCTCCTCCACTTCGGTGCCTGCCTGCAGCCTATCAGAGGAAAGGGAAGGGACACGCCTCTCCCTCCCCTGCACCTCCACTGGCATAGGCAGTTTACAATGGAGATGAGCGCAATGGAAGCGCTCATCTCCCTGTGCCCGGCGGCGGCGGCGGCTGCTCACTTGGGAAGGGGGGGGGTCATTTTAGTTGGGGGGGGCACAGCATGATGTAGGGGGGGCCGTGGCCCCCTCTGGCCCCCCCCTGGCGACGCCACTGGGTGACACCAATGGTCCCTCAGAAATCCCACTTTGTGGCAATTGACAAAATGCTAACCCCCTTTCTCTGGGCCAATAGGACACCATGACTAGCTAGAGACACTCTTAAAGCACCATGTATCAGGGGAGGTTTAGCCTTACCAGACATGTATAAATACTACTGTGCAGTCCAATTGACATATGCAAGTTGGTGGGTGAGAGCGGATGCCAATAATCCAGCAACAGTATTGGAAGCAGCACTCCTGGGGTCTTACGAGGCTTTGACAAATTTTCCCTATAGAGCGGGCAAATATTCAGTTAGGTGTCTTACTTCTAATATGACAGCAGTGGTTAATGTGTGGAATCAACACGCCTGGGTGTGGGGCGACAAGAGTGGGGGTGAGGCTTGGTCTCCTGTACTGCCATTGTGGAGGAATCAGAGTTGCACAAATTGCAGGGTCTTGAGTTCTGGCCCCAGCATGGTATCAAGTATTTGACCCAATAATACTCAGGGGGGACTCTTTAAAACTTTTGTAGAAGTAGGGTAAGGATGAATTTCACTTGCCCCTGACCAGTCTCTATAGATATTTCCAACTAAGACATGCCTGTGCCGAACAATTTGGAAGAGGCAAGATCAAGATAGAACATGGCGAGGTTGAAAAAATTGCTAGACAAACAGTATTACACAAGCCAGTATCTTCCTTCTATTTGGTACTTCTAAGGTGGCAGGCCTCCCCGCTATTCTGTGCCCTAATGAAATAGAAGGTGGACATTCCGGGATTAAAGGATAGGCATGAGAAGGAGTTGATGGAATATAGTCATATGTGCTAGAGATCAGCTGATACAGGTTAAGTGGATATACCGAGTTTATCTAACTCCGGTCAGATTAGAACGTATGCGCAAACTTGCTAGCTCTTTATGTACTAGGTGTAATGGAGAAAGGGGCACTCTATTTCATATGATCTGGGAATGCCCGGTAATCGTGGAGTACTGGTCAGCGGTTCACATCACAAGTTCTTAAATCTGAAGCTAGGTTTGCCGGTGGTAAGCACCCCAGAAAATAGCCTGTTAGGATTGGTTAACGACCTGCTGCAAACCAAATACTCTAGGATATTATATCGACTTCTAATGTTCTATGTTACGAAGGTTATCCTGTTGAACTGGAAGCCCCCGAAGGTTTCCTCAGTCCAACACTGGGTGCAGCTTATCGAAGTAGTCTTGCCAATGTACAAGCTGACTTACATTGCCAGAGGGAGTAAAGAGAGATTCAAGAAGATTTGGGGTCCCTGGCTAACCGCCAGAACAACGGTGATCTAGATCAAGGTGGGGGGCCTGTAGCGTTGCAGTGGTGTGTATGTGTGAGTGAATGGTAACTGAGATTATCCTGCAGTTATTAAGAAGCAACTACGAATTATAGGCTCAGCAGAGAAAACACTGACAGAATTTTTTTGAGTTCTCTCTATTGTATCAAGCAACATGTTGCAATGTCTCTTGATATGATTGATACTTGTGTCGTGAACTATGTTAGGGTGGGTTCACACTAGCGTTAGGGATTCCGTTATGGCTTACCGTTATAACAGGGTTATAACGGAACATAACGGAATCCATAAGACGGAAGGGCGGATCCGTTTTGCTGCCCATAGACTTGCATTTTGACGGAATGCAAAACGGACGCCTTTGAATGGCATTCCGCTTGCTCTCCGTCATAATGGAAGTCTATGGGAATCAAAACGGATCCGTCTGGTTCCCGTTATGCAAGACGGAAAACAAAGTCCTGTCGACAGAACTTTTCTTTTCCGTCTTGTATAACGGGACCCAGACGGATCCGTTTTGATTCCCATAGACTTCTATTAGGACGAAGCAAAACGGAATGCCTCTTAAAGGCTTCCGTTTTGCATTCCATCCTATGGATTCTGTTATACAGGGTTATAACGGAAAGCCATAACGGAATCCCTAACGCTAGTGTGAACCCACCCTTACATGTTCTGTCTTTAAAATGAAAAATAAAAACTATAAAAAATAAAAAAAAGCCATCCCTGCCTTTTACTCTCATATGGCAGAGAATGTGGGCTGTTCCTTGGAATTGACGCTATGTGGCAAGGTGCAGACCACCATCAACATGTGGAGCAGATGTTACAGGCAGGGATAGTACATGTCTTTCACAGGCCACTTGGTCAATTTTTTGCACAGCAGCAACCACTGCACCAAGCCAATGTCCTATTGAGACCTCCATGTTTGTGTCAGCATGGTTCCCCTCAATGTCCTCCTCAGTGGACATTTCTAGTCCCCAACAGAAACAGGGAAGAGCGGTGCTTCCACTCCCCCTCCCTCCTATCAAGGGCTGCATCTGCCATGGGGCGAGATGAACATATATAGGCGCCACAGGGTACTATATACTGGCACTACAGGGGGGATGGAGGAGTATTACATGCTGGCACTACAGGTGAGTGCATTATATACTGGCACTACAGTGGGGGGTGGGGGGAGCGTTAGATATACTGGTGCTACAGAGGGAAAGTGGATCATTATATACTGGCACTACGTGATGACAGGGAAGCATTATATACTGGCTCTACGGGGAGACAGGGGAGCATTATATATACTGGCACTGCAGGGGGATGGGGGGGCATTATATATACTGGACTATTGGCACTACGGGAGGGAACATTATACAAACTCGCACTACAAGAGGAAGCATTAAAGATTCTGGCATTACAGGAAGAGCATTATACACATTGGCTCTATGGGGCATTATACATACTGACACTACAGGGGCCTCTCCAGGGGAGTTATAACTGCAGAGGGGCATTAGAACTACAGGAGGCACTGCAGGAGTGCATTATAAATACTGGGGGCACTATGGTGGGAATGTTACCACTGGGGGTACTGTGGGGGCATCATTATTATTGAACACAATATGGAGAGTATTGCTACTAATGGAGGCACTTTTGGGGAGCATTATCACCATTGTGGGCACTATTACTAATGAGGGTGAGAGTAGTCTGGGAGCACTGCTACTATGTGGAGACTATCTGTATAGAAACTATATTTCTGCAGTATTTGGAGGCATTAAGTAGCACAGTGGGCACAGTATTGGGGTAGCTGCAGGATGACACTCGTTGGGCATAAGGAGGAAGAGGAGAAAAATGATCAAAAAGTGAGGAATCTAAAATGTCTGTGTGGCAGATGAGACGTGGCTGAAATAAGTCATCTGGCACAGGCTCTTCTACTGAACACTGGTCCCTATCTTCAGACAATTAGGAGCTCTGACTGCGCTCCTTTTATACAGTTTCTAACTAAACTAGAAACACAGTCTAACAGAAACAATGTTGCAATTTCAGTCTGCTATCCAGCGGTCCCCAACCGCTGGGCCGTGGCCCAGGACCGGGCCCTGGAAGATGGTTTGCTGGGCCGTGGCGATCAGGGCAGTCTTTAACTCTGTACTAATGAAGCGCTTCCATTATGGAAGCGCTTCATTAGTACAGAAGGACCAGGAAGCGGTGAAGGATCTGTACTCACCACTTCCTGGTCCTCGGCTCGGCTATCAGCTGTGCAGGGCTGCGCACAGCGTGAAGTCGCTCTGTGACCTCACACTGTGCGCCGCTATACACAGCCGACAGCAGAATGAAGAGGATCGCGATGGTGACCAGGAGCAGGAGAGGTAAGTGTTTTTTTTTATTTTATTTTATTTGCACTAGGGGCTGATGGCTGACATGAGGGGCAGGCTGAGGGCAGACATGAGGGGCAGACATATGGCAGGCATGAGGGGCAGACAGGAGGGGCAGGCATGAGGGGCAGACATATGGCTGACATGAGGGGCAGGCATGAGGGGCAGACATATGGCTGACATGAGGGGCAGACATATGGCTGACATGAGGGGCAGGCATGAGGGGCAGACAGGAGGGGCAGACATGAGGAGCAGGCATGAGGGGCAGGCATGAGGGGCAGGCATGAGGGGCAGACATGAGGGGCAGACATGAGGGGCAGACATATGGCTGACATGAGGGGCAGACATGAGGGGCAGGCAAGAGGGGCAGACGTATGGCTGACATAGGGGGGCTTATGGCTGACATTGGGGGGGCTTATGGCTGACATTGGGGGGCTGATAGATGGCTAACATTGGGGGGCTGATAGATGGCTAAAGGTTTGGGGGTTGATCTGAGCCATTGGGGGTCTGATCTGAGGTCTGATTAACATTGGGGGTCTGATTGCTGGTCTGACCTGAGGTGTAATGAAAAATATATTTTTCTTATTGTTCTCCTCTAAAACCTAGGTGCATCTTATAGGGCGAAAAATATGGTACAGTGCAGCAGAGACCAGTGCAACAAAGACCAGTGCAGCAGAGACTAGTGCAGCAGAGACCATAGTCAGTTTATATAGTCGTTATACACTCAACTAAAGAATTATTAGGAACACCTGTTCTATTTCTCATTAATGCAATTATCTAGTCAACCAATCACATGGCAGTTGCTTCAATGCATTTAGGGGTGTAGTCCTGGTCAAGACAACCTCCTGAACTCCAAACTGAATGTCAGAATGGGAAAGAAAGGTGATTTAAGCAATTTTGAGCGTGGCATGGTTGTTGGTGCCAGACGGGCCGGTCTGAGTATTTCACAATCTGCTCAGTTACTTGGATTTTCACGCACAACCATTTCTAGGGTTTACAAAGAATGGTGTGAAAAGGGAAAAACAACCATTATGCGGCAGTCCTGTGGGCAAAAATGCCCTGTGGATGCTAGAGGTCAGAGGAGAATGGGCCGACTGATTCAAGCTGATAGAAGAGCAACGTTGAGTGAAATAACCACTCGTTACAACCGAGGTATGCAGCAAAGCATTTGTGAAGCCACAACCTTGAGGCGGATAGGCTACAACAGCAGAAGACCCCACCCGGTACCACTCATCTCCACTACAAATAGGAAAAAAAGGCTACAATTTGCACGAGCTCACCAAAATTGGACTGTTGAAGACTGGAAAAATGTTGCCTGGTCTGATGAGTCTCGATTTCTGTTGAGACATTCAAATGGTAGAGTCCGAATTTGGCGTAAACAGAATGAGAACATGTATCCATCCTCTGATGGCTACTTCCAGCAGGATAATGCACCATGTCACAAAGCTCGAATCATTTCAAATTGGTTTCTTGAACATGACAATGAGTTCACTGTACTAAAATGGCCCCCACAGTCACCAGATCTCAACCCAATAGAGCATCTTTGGGATGTGGTGAAACGGGAGCTTCGTGCCCTGGATGTGCATCCCTCAAATCTCCATCAACTGCAAGATGCTATCCTATCAATATGGGCCAACATTTCTAAAGAATGCTATCAGCACCTTGTTGAATCAATGCCACGTAGAATTAAGGCAATTCTGAAGGCAAAAGGGGGTCCAACACCGTATTAGTATGGTGTTCCTAATAATTCTTTAGGTGAGTGTATAGTGTTATATGCAGAGAGCAGGAACCAGGAACAAGCTCTTACAAGAGCTTATACTCAGGGGAGTATTGTGATATAGCAATCCCAAGAGTGTAGTTATCGCATTCCCCAAACATGAGCCGAAACTTCATGAAGGTATAAAGCAGCACACTTTATTGAGGGCTACCCGCCCGTATTTATGCAGGTCCCCATCTGGTGGACACGCCCCTAGGGGACCAGAAGGAAGACTGTGACACAGGACAGATACGTATCAACTCAGGATACACAGACATAACACATCCCCACAATGCATCATGGTTTCCTCCTCTCTGCCCTGGAGACACCCGAGGAGCAATTCAATTATCTCTCAGGACAAAGGGAAATCGCCAATACACATGTGGAGACAACAGAACAGAAATCACCACCCAAACACACAATGTCACACCCCCACAGCAAACACAGACATTTAACATATCCCCAGATAGCTCAAGTCTGAGTGCATATCATTAGGTGAATGGCACTCAGAATACACAAATACAATAAAATTAGCTATCTGGGTCCCCTCACATAACAAAATACAATTCCAAAGACAGATTTAAGCTGTGCGGCCAGTCTGTCTTCTCCTTTAAAGTTAGTATGGGCCATAATCCTGAGGCAAGAGGCTGGTAAACAGGCCTCTCCAAAACCCAGTGGCGAGGTTGGTTTTGCCACACATCTCCCCCTCCCAGGGAAGACTAACCAGATACCTGACCTCACGGTCAGTACCTGAGTTAGTCTGGCAGTCCAACCACAACCCAATACTGGAGCTGTTGAATTTTGGGGCCTGCCAGCTGTTGAGTGGGCATCTGCTACTCCTTGCTTCCTTGTGGTTCGCTAGCTTGGAGCTGTAGGTACTTGGTGGGCAGAGGCCGACTGCGCTCTGCCCAGATGCCAGCTCTTCCGCTGGGGTAGCCAGTGGGGAGTCAGCCTCTGGAGAAGAGGATAGGGGAGGGCAGAGGCCGACTGCGCTCTGCCCAGATGCCAGCTCTTCCGCTGGGGAAGCCTGTGGGAAGTCCGGCTCTGGAGAAGAGGATAGGGGAAGGCAGAGGCCGACTGCGCTCTGCCCAGATGCCAGCTCATCCGCTGGGGTAGCCTGTGGGAAGTCCGGCTCTGGAGAAGAGGATAGGGGAGGGCAGAGGCCGACTGTCTCCACTACCAGTGATTCTGGTTGTTGCAGAGATGAGGGACCGACAATCTCCTCTCCCTGTACTCCCAGTGGCAGTTGGGGATCTGGGCCGCCTGCCCAGCCACCCTGTTGGGCCAGTGGAGTGACTACAGTCCCATCTCCACTTGCCGACTGGGGTTCCTCCCAGAACCAGTCTATGAAGTCCCCTACCTCCACAGTTGGTGAGGAAGTAGGGGATACCTCAGCTGTGACTTGCCAGGGGAAGGGCTGCAGGTCTGGGCCTGGTATCCAACTGTCTTGTATCTTGCGCTGGGCTTGAATGGAGCGAAACAACTGTTGATAATCTTGCTCCAGCTCCCACTCCCTTTGGACCAGAAAGGTCAGATCTGCCCTCACCCCACTAGTTGTAGGCCAATTGTGCAAGTCCCACCTGTAGTCAGTAATGTCCCAAAATCTAGACTCTTCTGTGCTCCCAAAGTCAATGTCTTCAAAAGACTCCCACAATAACCCAGGGCAATTATATTCCTCACCTTCGGGCTTAGCGTACTCCTCCATCCATGGAGACTGTCGTACTGTGTCCCACCATAGTGCTTGGTAAGCGTCATCCAGCCAGGTTTCCTGCCAATGAGGATGACTAAGCAATTTTAAGACGTAAACAGCAGTTTGTATAGAGCTTAAAACCATGTCATTTTTTTTCCTCCAAAACTTAAAAAATAAGTAGCATCCCAGTACTTAGGTAGAAAGTCCTGAAGTCTCTCACTATTAGCTGGCTGTGTATTAACAGTGCAAATGAACAGGATATATTACAATAAACATATAAAATGCAGTTCAACAATATAAAACAGCATAAGTGTAAACAACAGCATAAATCATGGTGCAACTCAAACCTTCAAAGCTCAATAGAGCTCTACTGAGGAAGGGGTGACCAGATCCCCCGAAACTCGTTTAGCCAGGACCCCAGTGACCGTGACCTAGCCAGGACCTCAGTGACCGCGCCTGCTGTTGATTGCAATACCGTCTGCCGCGCGAATGGGAAGGTGAATCACACAGCGTAAGACTAACCATATCAGCTGGAGTCTCGCTACACATGGCTAAACAAACCACCATCGCGGGAGAACGGAGACAAGAGACGCTCGTGTTGTGAGTATTGGCCTGACAAATACAGGACCACCGAGCCGAGCATCTTTGGGACATTTACTTACATGGTAAGATCGTCCTGATTGTTCCGGCAGGCAGTCATAAGGAGCACGAAAAAGTTTCTTTCCCCAGTGGGACGCCGCTGTTTATAGTTTATAGCGGGACGCCGCTATCTCTCTGAGTGTATGTACACACTATTTGCAATTGACTTATAGGATCCAGTTTGTGATACCACACCAGGAACATTCATTGATCCTTGCTAGGAGATTTTGTCGATATCGATTATATTTGGGACTATATACATTTTAGGATTCCTTGTTGGCATGTATATTTTTATCCTTAGGAGCATTTATTAGGATGTGTATGGGTAGCGGAGTTTTATGAATTATCAATCTGTATGGTCTATGGTCTGATATCTTGAGAGTGCCCAGATTTTCCTTTGTTACACGTATCTGACCTTTAGAGGATAGGGTGAGTCCTCTTATCTGAGAGCACCTCATTTTGGTTCTAGTGAAGACTGTGCGCCACATACATTACTGTTTCATATTTTTCTTCATGTTTTGATTTGGAATAGAATGTGTAGTGTTCCCAATGCATTTGTGTGTATGGAAATAAAAGCTATTAGAAGGATTTTGAGCTTTGTTCATTTTTTTTAAACACACTGCTATTATTTTGAACACAACTGTATATATACAAAAAGGTGGCCAGCTCACAAGAAGTCAATTAAATCAAATTTAATCCCAACCTATAAAATCGTGCCAAATATTGGCCAATCGTACATACAGTAATGCACTCTTGTGTGCTGACATAAACACACCAATTAGCAATATTAAATACAATTATAAAATATAATTCTAAAATATACTATCAAAAATGGCAATATACTGTAATTGTAGTAGTCACGGTCCCTCCTTTCTATTAAGCTGCGGAGCTCTCACAGCTTACTCTATAATATTTAGACTGCAGCCCTACGTTATTTGCCTTTGGATTTTCTTAATTGATATGTTTTCAACAGGATAGTGGAATGTTATATGGAGCGTGAGTGAGTGTCCAGTGTCTCAATTCCTGATATGTGCGTTAGATGATTGATAATGATGAAGCGCAGGTCCACCACTTACGTGTCCAGTCGTTTCGCCACCATACCTGTAGTATGAGGGGTAGTTTTCTTTTATAGCGCTTATGCGCTTCTTACCCGATGTTGGTAGTAATCAACAAGGTGACGTCTGTTGGTATGCATTCCGAGTATCGGCCGCTTCACAAATGCTCTCCGGTTGCTAGTGACGCTGCGCGCCTGCGCAGTACGGCTTTCCGGACGCTGACTGTTCCACGTGTATTCTCCAGTTGTTAACAATACTGAGCACCTGCGCAATACAAGTTTCCGGACGCTCAGAGCCCACAAGTTGTTTCACTTCGATGTTATAGCTTCACACTTGCATATTTCCACTGTTGTAGAAATATTAATAGTTGAAATCCGCTCTCATCAAAGGTTGTGCAAGGAAAGGCAAATCCCTTAACCGCAGTCAGACAAAGGTGTTACCATCTTGAGTTCTTCTGAGCAACCGCCCCTCCTCCACAGTCTGCTCACCTTTTATTTAGTCACAGTAACAATAGAAAGGGGCCGGCCCGTCACCCGACCACTTACTTCATGTAACAAGGATACAGGAAGTGATGACACAGGAAGATGAGATAGTTCAGGTACTTGTCAAAGGACAGGGGAGGGCATCAACATGGCCGAACAGTGCAATGCACACACCCCATCCCTGTATAAGGAAGGATGAGTCATGTCCATTGTCTGATCAGCCAGGTGACTGCTCAAAGTGTCCAGTATCTAGTGAAGATCATTCTACTGGTTCTTATAGGTTTGAGATTATCTGCGAGACATTGCTACGGCTATTGTCAGTATACGGTATGAGTATACCAACAAGGCAGATATGCATGTCTCAAAAGCAGATATGTATCCAGAAAGGGAAGGCGAAGCCGCAGCAGAGGTATAATATGTATCTCTCGTTATGCAGACTTCACTTCTCTAATGTGTATAGACATTTGACGGGAAGAGGCCCAGTGCATTGCACTTAGTGCTCACAAACCGGCAAACGCCCCCCTACACACTGAGAACACGTCTCCAAGCCCATGAGAAGGTTTTCATACTGACGGTTTTACCACTGGTCCCGATTCAACCCAAGTGCCCTCTGCTAGAGCGTTCCTCGGTTAAATTCGACACAGGGAGACAGATGACAATCTATAAAACACACACATCCTAAGATAAAATGTCTGCATCCAGGATGAATTGCAACTGCTCCATTTTAAAATCTTTTCTCTGAGATAGCATAACTTTTATTGCATGTATACTGTGCTCATGGCTGATGCATGTATAGAGCGAACTGACTACCAACGTTGCCATGATCCAACCCGTCTTACATATCAGATTTTAAAATTAGTTGACAACCGTTGTGGTATCCTTCAAATAGGATGGGATGTTCTTTACATACAGTTGCAACATATGGTCCAGGTACTGTGACAAATCAGCTGCTTTGCCAACCAAACCTCCTATTGTCTATACAAAGGCAGCAAATTTGGGGTTGCAAGTAGCTCCTACTATTAGGAAAAAAGAAGAAAAAAGATCCATAATTACACCTTGGATGACCCTAAAGGGTTTTTTATAGATGTGGTACTTGTGGGAATTGTAGAACAACAAAATTCCCCAGGAAAACCACAAAAATAATCTCCCAAACTAATTCGTTATGAATGGGAAATTAACAAAATATTATCATGCAACAGTGAAGTCGTTATTTATATGTTGGAGTGCCCATGTGCGAAACAATATGTGGGTCGCACTAGTAGGGCCCTCAAGATCAGGGTCTCCGAACATATAAATAACATTAAGAAGGGCTATGATAAACATGTGTTGTCTAATCATTTTAAAATACACCATGCGAGTGATCCAACAGGCTTAAAGTACGCAGCTCTACAGACTGTTAAGAAAGACTGGAGGGGGGGCGACTTCATATCTAAAATGTCTAGGTACGAGTCTAAAATGATCTATGGATTTGGAACTATAGCACCTAGGGGACTCAATTCTGAACTCAAAATTTTTGGGTTCTTATAGACGGTTCGGGGCAGGAGTACACGACGTGTTGATGCCTGGCTGTTTTATCAGCGTATTGACACGTCCTGCACCCTCCCACCGAATCCAGTCATTACACCAATGAAAACCAAGTCTGCTGGATCAAGATTTTGTATATGATGTTTGCATAATGTAAGATTATTATCATATATAAGGTTGTATAAAACTAACATACATGAGAAGAATAACCTATATTTTATGATTGAATGGGTATTTGATATAGCACTGTTTAGTATATAGAAGTATCAGTCACGGTCCGGTCCAGGTTTTGATTCTAACTGAGGCTCCTTATAAGGAGCAAAATGTCCCCCTTTCTCCATTCAATATACTGCCACTGAGGAAGAAACCCATGCGGTTTTGAAACGCGTCTGACTAGAAGAGTGACTGCACCCCTGTTACATTCTGTGTAATATTTTTATATTGAAAAGTGGAAATATGCAAGTGTGAAGCTATAACATCGAAGTGAAACAACTTGTGGGCTGTGAGCGTCCGGAAACTTGTATTGCGCAGGTGCTCAGTAGTATTGTTAACAACTGGAGAATACACGTGGAACAGTCAGCGTCCGGAAAGCCGTACTGCGCAGGCGCGCAGCGTCACTAGCAACCGGAGAGCATTCGTGAAGCGGCCGATACATGGACTGCATACCAACAGACGTCACCTTGTAGATTACTACCAACATCGGGTAAGAAGCGCATAAGCGCTATAAAAGAAAACTACCCCTCATACTACAAAGGCGGCGAAACGACTGGACACGTAAGTGGCGGACCTGCGCTTCATCATTATCAATCATCTAACGCACATATCAGTGTGAATTGAGACACTGGACACTCACTCACGCTCCATATAACATTCCACTATCCTGTTGAAAACATATCAATTAAGAAAATCCAAAGGCAAATAACGTAGGGCTGCAGTCTAAATATTATAGAGTAAGCTGCGAGAGCTCCGCAGCTTAATAGAAAGGAGGGACCGTGACTACTACAATTATATTGCCATTTTTGATAGTATATTTTAGAATTATATTTTATAATTGTATTTGATTTTATATTGCTAATTGCTGTGTTTATGTCAGCACACAAGAGTGCATTACTGTATGTACGATTGGCCAATATTTGGCACGATTTTATAGGTTGGGATTAAATTTGATTTAATTGACTTCACTTCACTTCTTGTGAGCTGGCCACCTTTTTGTATATTTATTGTCTAGCTATTGGATGGTAGCAGGCCGTGCTCTATTTTGGTGAGCTTCCCATAATCGTTTTTCTGTACAACTGTATATATGTCAGTGTCACCCTGATATTATTTGCTATTGCAGTCATTGGATTAAAGATCTTAAAATGGGGAGAGACAAAGGGAGAGAAATAGTGATTAAAATATATATAAAGAGAGAGAAAGACAAGAGAAGAGAAAATATGAGCCCTAGGAGCTCTCAGGGTGTTATAGAACAATTATTTGGCCAATTGAAGTACTTTTGTAGTGTCCCACTACGTAAGGGTGGGCACAACTAATGTCATGCTGCCCCACCTCCTGTGGGAAATTGCTATGGTATTTTATATTGCATTGTAATGTATAATGTCATGTTAATTCCTGTGTACCAGGCCTGTTAGGGGTGTAATTTCTCCTCCCAAGCTGTAGAGGGAGCTAGGGAACCCCCTAGTATGTATAATTAGGCCCAGACAGGAAGAAGTTAGTTCAGTCTAATCCAGGAGGCTAAGTAGCTCAGTCTAGCCTGCCTGAGGTCCCTGAGCAAGAGAAGCTCAGAAGTTAATCCAGGGGAAGAAGTTACCTCCTGAAGATATATAGCACCTTTAAAAGTACAGAGCAGAGCCACTTTTATCCAGCCAAATAGAAAGCTGAAGGGCAGAAGGATATTTACAGCAAGAAGATATATACCAGAGGAAGTTTTCCCTACCCAAGGATAAAGCCAGCAATAGGGCATACGGGCCTTGGTGAAAGCCAGACAGGATCTGAGAAAAGTACAGCCTGATCTGTAAGTGTTATTCCCTCTGAGTATCTTGCAAAGACTTTGCCTGCCATTTGTATGAAGCCTGCCTGTATTCAACATTATGCATATGGAACTAACTGAGGACTGTATATAGTTGGACTGTTCAGTAAAAAGAAGTTCTGGTTCACTGCAACTTTGTGTACCTCAAATATTCCTACAACAAATCGGTGTGCCACCGTTACCGGCACTGGCGTCACGAACTTTAAGGGATCTTGCCACAGGCACACTAAACCTACAACACCCAGGGCACCTCACCTACCACCTGGCCTGGTCCCTATACACAGAGAGTGCCCCAGAGGATCCATGTGCCAGCCTCTCCATCACTGCTGTACGCCTGCCCAGGGTATATAAAAACTGTGAGTACCAAGAGCAACACTCGGTTTGTTAACTACCCCTGTGACCTCACATTCGCTCACCCTGCAGGGCTGCGTACTGCACTTTTAATTTGAGCCAAATTTATTTGTACCAGAACAGAATCTTAATCATCTGACTGATTAGTTAGAATCAGACCCGAAATAAATTACAAAAATTCACTCACCTCTAAACATAATTCATTTTTAAGAAATGCATTATTTCTGTAGATTTTTAATATGTTCTTAGCAGTTGGACTACATCACGTATTTACCCTCGTACAAGGTCACAAATTTAATGTATGACAGTAAATGACACAAAGCCTCCAGAGAGTTGCCAGTGAGAGTTGGAACGTTCCCTAACGATATTAATTTCCTGTCTTTTTATGTTTTTCAAATCCAGTCCAACGTAAGCAAATAGTAGAAGGATTCTGAGCTTCTGCCTGCAACCTGGATATGGAATGATTGTAGGGAAAACATGGGCTATAACACTGGTTACGAGTCGAAAACAAAAGGAAGAATTTCTAACAACCATGCTCATCCCAGCTCCCACTTTTTCTCCAGAATGAAGCAACAAATCGCTAAGTGAAAGGTATCATTACATACAGCTGAGCTAACCCTACAAGACATTGTGCCTGGTTTGTCAGTGAATTTTCTGCTGACAGA
The DNA here is from genome assembly GCF_905171765.1 of Bufo bufo. Lineage (NCBI taxonomy): Eukaryota > Metazoa > Chordata > Amphibia > Anura > Bufonidae > Bufo > Bufo bufo. The sequence continues at coordinate 792,322,586 of NC_053390.1, read as the reverse complement.
CTCCCTTTAATCTCTATGTATGTTTTTTGGCTGGAGGCCCCAGAGGTCAGACCTCTACAGATCACACCTTTGTGGCTAAACCTTAAAGGACCCATCTCTAAGATCCTGGCATCCCCATTAATGATCTGAGTAAAGGAACTGTAGAGGGGTGAGATGCCCACCGACCAGATTTCATTAGCCTGTTCTAAGGATAGGCCATTGATATTAATGTCCTGGAGAACCTTCCTTTAAGGGTCTAGATACAAACATGCACACTCATAAATAATAAATATATGAAAATAAATGAAATGAAACTGATGAGGGGCAATCACCCTGAAACAGCTGTCTGCAGATGAGGTGCTGGCTTATTTATTATCCAAGTCATGGCTCAAGGCCTAGTTAAATGGTTGAACATTGACTTAAAGGATAGGGGCCTTACATCTGGTGGCATCAGAGGCAGAGCTTGTTAATTTAATTCCAACAACTCCTTGTTGGTGTTTTAACCATTTAACTAGGCCTTGAGCCATGACTTGGATAATAAATAAGCCAGCACCTCATCTGCAGACAGCTGTTTCAGAGTGATTGCCCCTCATCAGTGCAGAGTAGAGAGTACTGGCTTAACTGGTTAAGAGGCCTAGGTCAGGATACAGGGTTTACTATAGCTCCTTATGGAGAGCGCCTTATCGCCGTTAAAAGTCGAAGAAGGGATGCAAATGAGCTCTTAGCAAGCTTTGCCTCTAATGCCACCAGATGTAAAGTGGCTATACTATCAGTCAATGTATGACCTTTTAAACAGGCCTCGAAACATGACTTGGATAATAATTAAGCTAGCACATCATCTGGAACAGAAGTTCTAGGACCCTGTTGGGCTGCCTGGATACAAAATGAGATACGGCCTCTAGCCTGGATACAAGATGACATACGGTCTCTAGCCTGGATACAAGATGAGATACCGCCTCTAGCCTGGATACAAGATGACATATGGCCTCTAGTCTGGATTCAAGGTGAGATACGGCCTCTATCCTGGATACAAGATGAGATACGGCCTCTAGCCTGGATACAAGATGCCTGGATATGGCTTCTAGCCTGGATTTAATATGAGATACGGCTGGACATGGAGGCATACAGTTTCCATATGGTATTCTGTGGCATATTTGTCCACAGATGTTGCAGCTGGGCCTGTAGATCCCGTACACTTGTAGATTGCCAAAGCTGGACCCCGAGATGGTCTCATAAATGCTGAATTGCTGATAAATCTGGTGATCGGACAGCCAAGGAAGGGTTGTAATCTGGAGGAGACATTCCTGGGAAACCCTTGCTGTGTGCAGGTGATCATTATCTTGCTCGAAAATACCAATTGTAAGCCCTGCCATGAGAGGTGACACATGTGGCTGCAGGATGTCCTGCACATATCACTGAGTTGTTAGTGTCCCTCGTATCACTACTAGGGGTGACCGGTAGTGTTGATCGAGCACCAAAGTGCTCGGGTGCTCGGATCTAACACCTCGGGAAGTCAATGGGAGAACCCAAGCATTTAACCAGGCTCCCCCTGCTCTGAAGAGGGAAGGGTGTCTGGTTCATAGGAAAAGGTCATAAATTGATGGAAAAACCTGCTGGTGAGCTGACCCTCTAAAACATTGCATGCGAGGGCCACAGGTGAGCTGACCCTCTAAAAGATTGTAGGTGATGGCCTGCTGGTGAGCTGACCCTCTAAAACATTATATGCGAGGGCCTGCAGGTGAGCTGACTCTCTAAAAGATTGTAGCTGAGGGCCTGCTGGTGAGCTGACCCCCTAAAACATTATATGCAAGGGCCTGCAGGTGAGCTGACCCTTTAAAAGATTGTAGGTGAGGGCCTGCTTGTGAGCTGACCCTCTAAAACATTATATGCAAGGGCCTGCAGGTGAGCTGACCCTCTAAAAGATTGTAGGTGAGGGCCTGCTTGTGAGCTGACCCTCTAAAACATTATATGCAAGGGCCTGCAGGTGAGCTGACCCTCTAAAAGATTGTAGGTCAGGGCCTGCTGGTGAGCTGACCCTATAAATCATTACATTCGAGCGCCGCAGGTGAGCTGACCCTCTAAAAGATTGTAGGTGATGGCCTGCTGGTCAGCTGACCCTCTAAAACATTATATGCGAGGGCCTGCAGGTGAGTTGACCCTCTAAAAGATTGTAGCTGAGGGCCTGCTGGTGAGCTGACCCCCTAAAACATTATATGCAAGGGCCTGCAGGTGAGCTGACACTTTAAAAGATTGTAGATGAGGGCTTGCTGGTGAGATGACCCTCTAAAACATTATATGCGAGGGCCTGCAGGTGAGCTGACCCTCTAAAAGATTGTAGGTGAGGGCCTGCTTGTGAGCTGACCCTCTAAAACATTATATGCAAGGGCCTGCAGGTGAGCTGACCCTCTAAAAGATTGTAGGTGAGGGCCTGCTTGTGAGCTGACCCTCTAAAACATTATATGCAAGGGCCTGCAGGTGAGCTGACCCTCTAAAAGATTGTAGGTGAGGGCCTGCTGGTGAGCTGACCCTCTAAAACATTATATGCGAGGGCCTGCAGGTGAGCTGACCCTCTAAAAGATTGTAGGTGAGGGCCTGCTTGTGAGCTGACCCTCTAAAACATTATATGCAAGGGCCTGCAGGTGAGCTGACCCTCTAAAAGATTGTAGGTGAGGGCCTGCTGGTGAGCTGACCCTATAAATCATTACATTCGAGCGCCGCAGGTGAGCTGACCCTCTAAAAGATTGTAGGTGATGGCCTGCTGGTCAGCTGACCCTCTAAAACATTATATGCGAGGGCCTGCAGGTGAGCTGACCCTCTAAAAGATTGTAGCTGAGGGCCTGCTGGTGAGCTGACCCTCTAAAACATTATATGCAAGGGCCTGCAGGTGAGCTGACCCTCTAAAAGATTGTAGGTGAGGGCCTGCTGGTGAGCTGACCCTATAAATCATTACATTCGAGCGCCGCAGGTGAGCTGACCCTCTAAAAGATTGTAGGTGATGGCCTGCTGGTCAGCTGACCCTCTAAAACATTATATGTGAGGGCCTGCAGGTGAGCTGACCCTCTAAAAGATTGTAGCTGAGGGCCTGCTGGTGAGCTGACCCCCTAAAACATTATATGCAAGGGCCTGCAGGTGAGCTGACACTTTAAAAGATTGTAGATGAGGGCTTGCTGGTGAGATGACCCTCTAAAACATTATATGCGAGGGCCTGCAGGTGAGCTGACCCTCTAAAAGATTGTAGGTGAGGGCCTGCTTGTGAGCTGACCCTCTAAAACATTATATGCGAGGGCCTGCAGGTGAGCTGACTCTCTAAAAGATTGTAGCTGAGGGCCTGCTGGTGAGCTGACCCCCTAAAACATTATATGCAAGGGCCTGCAGGTGAGCTGACCCTTTAAAAGATTGTAGGTGAGGGCCTGCTTGTGAGCTGACCCTCTAAAACATTATATGCAAGGGCCTGCAGGTGAGCTGACCCTCTAAAAGATTGTAGGTCAGGGCCTGCTGGTGAGCTGACCCTATAAATCATTACATTCGAGCGCCGCAGGTGAGCTGACCCTCTAAAAGATTGTAGGTGATGGCCTGCTGGTCAGCTGACCCTCTAAAACATTATATGCGAGGGCCTGCAGGTGAGTTGACCCTCTAAAAGATTGTAGCTGAGGGCCTGCTGGTGAGCTGACCCCCTAAAACATTATATGCAAGGGCCTGCAGGTGAGCTGACACTTTAAAAGATTGTAGATGAGGGCTTGCTGGTGAGATGACCCTCTAAAACATTATATGCGAGGGCCTGCAGGTGAGCTGACCCTCTAAAAGATTGTAGGTGAGGGCCTGCTTGTGAGCTGACCCTCTAAAACATTATATGCAAGGGCCTGCAGGTGAGCTGACCCTCTAAAAGATTGTAGGTGAGGGCCTGCTGGTGAGCTGACCCTATAAATCATTACATTCGAGGGCCGCAGGTGAGCTGACCCTCTAAAAGATTGTAGGTGATGGCCTGCTGGTCAGCTGACCCTCTAAAACATTATATGCGAGGGCCTGCAGGTGAGCTGACCCTCTAAAAGATTGTAGGTGATGGCCTGCTGGTCAGCTGACCCTCTAAAACATTATATGTGAGGGCCTGCAGGTGAGCTGACACTTTAAAAGATTGTAGATGAGGGCTTGCTGGTGAGATGACCCTCTAAAACATTATATGCGAGGGCCTGCAGGTGAGCTGACCCTCTAAAAGATTGTAGGTGAGGGCCTGCTTGTGAGTTGACCCTCTAAAACATTATATGCAAGGGCCTGCAGGTGAGCTGACCCTCTAAAAGATTGTAGGTGAGGGCCTGCTGGTGAGTTGACCCTCTAAAACATTATATGCAAGGGCCTGCAGGTGAGCTGACCCTCTAAAAGATTGTAGGTGAGGGCCTGCTGGTGAGCTGACCCTATAAATCATTACATTCGAGGGCCGCAGGTGAGCTGACCCTCTAAAAGATTGTAGGTGATGGCCTGCTGGTCAGCTGACCCTCTAAAACATTATATGCGAGGGCCTGCAGGTGAGCTGACCCTCTAAAAGATTGTAGCTGAGGGCCTGCTGGTGAGCTGACCCTCTAAAACATTATATGCAAGGGCCTGCAGGTGAGCTGACCCTCTAAAAGATTGTAGGTGAGGGCCTGCTGGTGAGCTGACCCTATAAATCATTACATTCGAGGGCCGCAGGTGAGCTGACCCTCTAAAAGATTGTAGGTGATGGCCTGCTGGTCAGCTGACCCTCTAAAACATTATATGCGAGGGCCTGCAGGTGAGCTGACCCTCTAAAAGATTGTAGCTGAGGGCCTGCTGGTGAGCTGACCCTCTAAAACATTATATGCAAGGGCCTGCAGGTGAGCTGACCCTCTAAAAGATTGTAGGTGATGGCCTGCTGGTCAGCTGACCCTCTAAAACATTATATGCGAGGGCCTGCAGGTGAGCTGACCCTCTAAAAGATTGTAGCTGAGGGCCTGCTGGTGAGCTGACCCTCTAAAACATTATATGCAAGGGCCTGCAGGTGAGCTGACCCTCTAAAGGATTGTAGGTGAGGGCCTGCTGGTGAGCTGACCCTATAAATCATTACATTCGAGCGCCGCAGGTGAGCTGACCCTCTAAAAGATTGTAGGTGATGGCCTGCTGGTCAGCTGACCCTCTAAAACATTATATGCGAGGGCCTGCAGGTGAGCTGACCCTCTAAAAGATTGTAGCTGAGGGCCTCCTGGTGAGCTGACCCTCTAAAACATTATATGCAAGGGCCTGCAGGTGAGCTGACCCTCTAAAATATTGAAGGTGATGGCCTGCTGGTGAGCTGACCCACTAAAACATTACATGCGATGGCCTGCAGGTGAGCTGACCCTCTAAAAGATTGTAGGTGAGGGCCTGCTGCTGAGCTGAGCCTCTAAAACATTACATGCGAGGGCCTGCAGGTGAGCTGGCCCTCTAAAAGATTGTAGATGAGGGCCTGCTGATGAGCCAACCCTCGAAAACATTATATGCAAAGGTTTGCAGGTAAGCTGACCCTCTAAAAGATTATATGCAAGGGCCTGCAGGTGAGCTGACCCTCTACAACATTAGGAGCGAGGGCAGACTAGTAAGCATGTTGATATGATGGAAGAGGAGGAGGAGGAGGACGAGAAAAGGAATATTGAACCATATAGCCTTTTTTTTTGTGGTGGAAGGGGTGCATGGGAATACAATGTATTCAGTACGTTATTAAAAAAAACATTTAAAGTGCCTTTATGTTCAGACGCTTTCCTCTGGTGGAGTAGAGAGGTCATGGGCAATCCAGGCCTTGTTTATTTTAATAAGAGTCAACCTGTCACCATTTTCAGTTGACAGGCGGATGCGCTTATCAGTTATTATGCCCCAGCAGCACTAAATACCCGCTCTGACAAAACGCTGGCGGCAGGGCAGGCCAGCACCTCCAAGGCGTAGAGTGCCAGTTTGTGCCATGTGTCCAGCTTGGACACCCAGTAGTTGTAAGGCACAGAGGGATCATTGAGGATGCTGACACGGTCTGCTACGTACTTCTTCACCATCTTCCAAAAATTTTCCCTCCTTGTGACACTAGGCCGCGCATCAGTGTGAGGGTGCTGGCGGGGTGTCATGAAACTGTCCCAGGCTTTGGAGAGTGTTGCCCTGCCTCTGTTGGAACTTCTGTGTGTTCCCCTCATCTCCCCTCCTCGGTTGCCCAAGGAACTATGTACTCTGCTGCCAGCGTTGTCAGCTGGAAATTTTTGGAGCAGTTTTTCAACAAGGACCTTCTGGTATTGCACCATTTTGCTCATCCTCTCCACAACAGGAATGAGAGATGAGAAGTTCTCTTTGTAGCGGGGGTCGAGAAGGGTGAGCAACCAGTAATCGGTGTTGTCCAAAATGCGTAAAACGCGTGGGTCACAGGAAAGGCAGCCTAACATAAAGTCAGCCATGTGTGCCAGAGTCCCAATAGGCAAGACTTTGCTGTCATCATCAGGAGGATGACTCTCAATCTCCTCATTCTCTTCCTCCTCTTCTGCCCATCCACGCTGAACAGATGGAATTAAACTTCCATGGGTACTCCCCTCTGTAGCAGAGGCAACCGTCTCCTGCTCCTCCTCCTTCTTATCATCATCCAATTTGCGCTGAGAAGACGAACTGAGGGTGATCTGGCTATCACCCTGTGTAATATCTTCCCCCATTACCACCTCTTCCACATGTAAAGCGTCAGCCTTAATTGTGAGCAGCGAGCGTTTGAGTAGACATAAAAGTGGGATGGTGACGCTCACCATCTGTGTTGATTCCTCAAAGTTTCTTAACCGCCTCACGTCCGCCCATAGGATATAAACGTCCTATGGGTGGACGTCTATTTCTGACAGCACGTTTTAAAACGTCCTGTCAGAAATAGCAGCTGCACGCTAATCGTGCAGCTGCTGATCGGGTTGCCCGCTGTCAGTGACAGCAGGGCAACCCTAAGACAAGGCAGGGACAGTGCCCAGGTGTCCCTGCCTTCACGATCGCTGCACCGAGCGCTGTGTCTGCAGAGCAGGAAGCGCTGTGCGCTTCCTGTTCCGGCCCGGCGGTCATGTGACCGCCGTGACCGGAGTGTGCAGGAGCTGTGTGAGGTCTCTCAGAGACCTCGATCAGCCCTGCTGTGAGGCTGTACAGCGCAGGATTGCTGCTGTACAGCCTCTATAGGGGTGCATTTGTCCTGTAACTGGGGCTACTATGTCAGCCCCAGTTACAGGAGATATCAACAATGTAAAAAAAAAAAAAAAGTGAAGTAAATGTCCCCCAGAGGTCTTGTATGACCTTATGGGGGACGAAAAGTGTAAAATAAAATAAAAATAAAATAAAGGGTTGAAAAAATAAAATAAAAAAAAGTTTCACATGTAAAAAAAAAAAAATCCCAAGTAAGGAATAAAAAAAAAATTTAAAATAGAAAAAATAAAATAGACATATTTAGTATTGCCGCGTCCGTAAAAACCAGCTCTCTAAAAATATCACATGACCTAACCCCTCGGGTGAACACCGTAAAAAATAAATTAAAAAAACTGTGTCAAAACAAGCAATTTTTGTCACCTTGCATCACAAAAGGTGCAACACCAAGTGATCAAAAACGCGTATGTCCCACAAAATGGTACCAATAAAACCGTCACCTCATCCCGCAAAAAATGAGCCCCTACATAAGAAAATCTCTCAAAAAATAAAAAAACTATAGCTCTTAGAACATGGAGACACTAAAACATCATTTTTTTGGTTTCAAAAATGCTATTATTGTGTTAAAGTGAAACAAATAAAAAAAAGTATACATATTAGGTATTGCCGCGTCCGTAAAAACCAGCTCTATAAAAAAATCACATGACCTAACCCCTCGGGTGAACACCGTAAAAAAAAAAAAAAAACTGTGTCAAAACAAGCAATTTTTGTCACCTTGCATCACAAAAGGTGCAACACCAAGTGATCAAAAACGCGTATGTCCCACAAAATGGTACCAATAAAACCGTCACCTCATCCCGCAAAAAATGAGCCCCTACATAAGAAAATCTCTCAAAAAATAAAAAAAAATATAGCTCTCAGAACATGGACACATTAAAACATAATTTTTTGGTTTCAAAAATGCTATTATTGTGTAAAACTTTAATAAATGAGAAAAAGTATACATATTAGGTATCGCCACGTCCGTAACAATCTGCTCTATAAAAATGTCACTTGACTGAACCCCTCAGGTGAACGCTGTAAAAATAAATAAATAGAAACTGTGCTAAAACAACCAATTTTTTGGTCACCTTGCCCCATAAAGTGTTATAATGAATGATCAAAAAATCATATGTACCCAAAAATAGTACTAATAAAACTGGCACCTTATCCCCTAGTTTCCAAAATGGGGTCACTTCTTGGGAGTTTCTACTGTAAGGGTGCATCAGGGGGCTTCAAATGGGACATGGCATCTAAAAACCATGTGGAGTTCCTTTCCTTCTGCGCCCTGCCGTGTGCCCATACAGCAGTTTACGACCACATGTGGGGTGTTTCTGTAAACCGCAGAATCTGGGTAATAAATATTGAGTTTTGTTTGGCTGTTAACCATCGATGTGTTAGAGAAAAAAATTGATTAAAATGGAAAATCTGCCAAAAAAGTGAAATTTAAAAATTTGATCTCCATTTTCCTTTAATTCTTGTGGAACGCCTAAAGGGTTAACAAAGTTTGTAAAATCGGTTTTGAATACCTTGAGGGGTGTAGTTTCTACAATGGGGTCATTTATGGGGGTATCCACTATGTAGGCCCCACAAAGTGACTTCAGACCTGAACTGGTCCTTATAAAGTGGGTTTTGGCAATTTTCTTAAAAATTTGAAGAATTGCTTCTAAACTTCTAAGCCTTCTAACGTCCTAAAAAAATAAAATGACATTTCCAAAATGATGCCAACATAAAGTAGACATATGGGGAATGTTAAATAATAAATATTTTATGAGGTATCACTTTCTGTTTTAAAAGCAGAGAAATTGAAATTTAGAAAATTGCGAATTTTTCAAATTTTTGGGTAAATTTGGGATTTTTTCATAAATAAAGGTGAAATATTTTGACTCAAATTTATGACTATCATGAAGTACAATGTGTCACGAGAAAACAATCTCTGAATGACTTGGATAAATAAAGGCGTTCCAAAGTTATTACCACATAAAGTGAGATATGTCAGTTTTGCAAAATTTGGCCTGGTCAGGAAGGGGGCAAAGGGCCCAGATGGGAAGTGGTTAAAACCTCACAGAGGTCAGACATCCATGCCCACTCCTCGCTTATGATTAGCGGAGCTGACTGGAAAGGCAACAACCATGTTGCAGCTGGTATTCCACTACTGCCCTCTGCTGCTCGCAAAGCCTGGCCAACATGTGGAACATGGAGTTCCAGCGCGTTCTCATGTCGCACAACAGTCGGTGAGCTGACAATTGTAAGCGCTGCTGCAGCGTTGACAGACCTGCGGAAGCTGTCGATGACTTGCGGAAATGGGCACACACGCGGCGCACCTTCACCAGTAGCTCAGGCAAATTGGGGTAGGTTTTGAAAAACCGCTGTGTGGCAGGCACAGCACTATGAAGTGCCTTTTGCGCTGTGGCATTAGAAGAATTTTGATATCTCTGACTTTTTATTTTAACCACACTGTCTATTACTCTGTGATTCCTCTAGTGCCGTTCTATTGAAGCAGTAGGTTTAAAGAGCACACCAAATGCTTGAAATCACTTCTTTATAAACTTCAACTTTTCTTCATATATAACACTGCCGCCTCAGCAGCAGATAGTCCATGTACAAAACACGTGTAGAATAAAGTATCATAAAATGGCGGTATGCATAAGATGGTGGTTCAACTGTTCAATCGTGTCATTCAACATAAAATGGTGGATATATTTCTCTCTTCAGTATCTGTACTCTCACTTTAAGTTATTTAAGCACTTTATGATCTCTCTGAGAGGTATATCTGAGGTTAACCAATAGTTCACTTGCTCTATTTGGTTTGCAGTTTGCTCTATACAATTGCTTATGATCTGGTATGAGCAGTTCGCATTTGTATGCAATTTGTTTGGATTGTATGATTGTATGGCTCAGTAGGTCGTTTGTATGCAATTGGTGGAACTGGAAGTAAACACATATATAACTAGTTCAGTATACAGTTCTAATCACTATATTAATAGGAACATTATATAACTATTTTAAATACCTATTTTGGCCTCTCTGCTTCCATAAACACAGCTCTTAGTGGAGTGAATGTCTGTTCAGCTTCTCTCCTCTGGTGTAATGATTCTAGCAGCTCCTGCTAGGGGAATTTCCCACACAGGCTGTGTGTGAGGCTGGCTGTGATTGGTCAAAACTCCTGCTGTGTGTGAGGCTGGCTGTGATTGGTCAAGACTCCTGCCCAGCAACAACAGTTTAACTCTATGCTTTCTGTTGTTTTTGCTGTTTCATTGAGCTTACCTTACATTATATAATGAATCTTAAAGGCATATTATATTTTCTGCTTCTGTGAACACAATATATAACAGTTTTATGACATCCAAACATGAAGTCACTGTAAATAACTCTGCTTTTGTCTTTAACACACAAACATAGGAACTGTATTAAGGTTATTGGCAGGTTTAGCTGTATAAACATATAAGCTATATTAGCAACCTAGGACAGGTCTTAGCTGGCCAGCTACACGCTGAACCACTAAGTTGAACACATGGGCTAGGCATGGGATGTGTGTGAGCTTCCCGAGCTCCAAAGCCGCCACCAAGTTACGACCATTATCAGACATAACCATGCCTGGTTCTAGGTTGAATGGCCTCTTATCCCCTGCCATAGCTCTGCGGTGGTGTGCTGTTTGTCATCTAAGCAGATCAGCTTAAGCACGGCCTGTTGACACTTCCCCACTGCAGTGCTACACTGCTTCCAGCTACCGACTGATGGCTGACTGGTGCTGCAAAATGATAATTCTGAGGTGGAATTGGAGGAGGAGGCAGAGGAGGAGAAGTCAGGGTTGGAGCCACTAACATAGGTGGTGGCGAAAACCCTGATGGAATTAGGGCCCGCAATCCTTGGCGTCAGTAGCACCTGTGCCATCCCAGGCTACGACTCGTTCCCAGCCTCCACAACGTTCACCCAGTGTGCAGTCAGGCAAATGTAGTGTCCCTGGCCAAAAGCACTTGTCCATGTGTCAGTGGTTAAGTGGACCTTCCCAGTAACTGCGTTGGTCAGGGCACGGGTGATGTTACGGGACACATGCTGGTGTAAGGCACACCATGAAAAATAGTGGCGGCTGTCGACTGCGTAACATGGGACGGCCGCCGACATCAGGCTGCGGAAGGCCTCAGTGTCCACAAGCCTAAATGTCAACATTTCCAGGGCTAGTAATTTGAAAAGTTGCGCATTTAGTGCTATAGCCTGTGGGTGGGTGGCTGGGTATTTGTGCTTACGTTCAAATGCCTGGGGTAAGGACATTTGTCCGCTGCGCTGGGACACGGAAGTAGATGTGGTCGCTGATAGTGCTTGCAAAGGTCCAGGTGCAGGGTGGGAGGCATCCGGGCCTGCGCCTTCGATAGGGGATTGGCCAGCACGTAACACAGGGGAAGAGGAAACAGTGGTGCAACCCGCAGACGCAGATTGTGGACCCAGGCGTTCTGCCCACCTATTAGGGTGTTTTAATGCCATATGGTGGATCATGCTGGTGAGGTTGCAGGTGTTCACGCCCCTGCTCATTTTTGTATGGCACAGGTTGCAAATTACAATTCTTTTGTCGTCCGCACTTTCCTCAAAAAAGCGCCAGACTGAGGAACACCTACCCCTTTGGCAAGGGAGATTTCCGCAAGGGTGTGCTCCAGGGAACAGTTGCGGGCCTGTTTGGTGTGGCCCGCCTTCTCCCTTTTGCCACCCCACTGCCTCTTCAAGCCTGTTACGGTGCTGCGGACCTCTCCCCCTCTGTACTGCTGTCCTCGCTTGGCTTGCCACCTTCCAAGGTTGGGTCAGTGGCTTTATCATCCACCACCTCCTCTTCCAGTTCCTCACTCTTCTCATCCTCCTGACTTGTTGACCTAACAATAACCTCAGTTATTGACAACTGTGTCTCATCCTCATCATCAACCTCTTGAAACAGTAATTGCCGTTGACTTATTGGCAACTGTGTCTCATCATCATCATCCACCTCGTGAAACACTAAATGCCGTTCCCCACCGTCATCTTCTTGTGACTGTGGATGTGTCACGGAACCATGAACCAGACGTACAACAAGAGATAAGTGAAAATAAGAAGGCTTTATTGAAAATAAAGCTGTAAAGCAAAAGTCCAAACGAATGGTGAAACCGAAGCAGAGTCTTTGAGAGGCCAGAGATCAGGAACCAGAAGGGTAGTCAGACGAAGCCAGGATCGGAACCAGCAGGGTAGTCAGACGAAGCCAGGATCAGGAACCAGCAGGGTAGTCAGACGAAGCCAGGATCAGGAACCAGAAGCAGCAGCAGTCTTAGAAGCATGTGAACACAGGAGGACCAAGCAAGGAACTGAAGCCACAGACCTCCTATATATATGAGCTAGGCATCCAGCTCCTCCCAGTGGGAAGGAGGAGCCGCAGGGTGGAAGGCTACAAGAAACCCAGAAACCAAGATGGCCGCCAGCACATGTCAAACGAAGGAGAACAGCAAGAAGGTAAGACCATGACAGTACCTCCCCCTCAAGGGCCCCTCCTCCGCGGAGCAAAGAACGGTTTCTGAGGGAAGCGGGCGTGGAAGGCTCGGAGCAAGGCAGGAGCATGGACATCTGCGGAGGGAACCCAGGAACGCTCCTCTGGACCATAACCACGCCAATGGACCAAAAACTGCACCCGACCGCGGACCAGGCGTGAGTCCAGGATATTGCTCACCTCATACTCCTCATGATTGCCCACTCGGACCGGACGGGGCCGAGGAACCGAGGAAGTGAAACGATTACACACCAGTGGCTTCAACAGGGAGACATGAAACACGTTAGAGATCCGCATGCCAGGAGGAAGCGCAAGGGCATAGGCTACCGGGTTTACCCTGCGAAGCACTCGGAAGGGACCAACAAAGCGAGGCGCCAGCTTGGGAGTGGGCACTCGAAGGTTGAGGTTGCGGGTGGACAACCATACACGGTCTCCGACCTGGTAGGAAGGAGCAGGCGCTCGTCTGCGATCAGCCTGGAGTCTCTGGCGCTGCGCAGAGGCCTCAAGGGACTTCTGGATCTGTACCCAAGAAGCACGTAGGACGGAAAGGTGATCCTCCACAGCCGGAATATCCTGGGGAGAGAATACCTCCGGTAACACGGCAGGTTGGAACCCATAATTGGCCATGAAGGGAGACGTCCCAGAGGAAGAGTTCACCGCCGTGTTCCTGGCAAACTCAGCCCAAGGCAGAAGGTCAACCCAATTGTCTTGGTGATCGGAGACATAGCAACGAAGGAATTGCTCCAAGGCCTGATTGGATCGTTCTGCGGCCCCATTGGACTGAGGGTGGTAGGCCGAGGAGAAGGAGAGATGAATCCCCAACTGGGAGCAAAAGGCGCGCCAGAACCTGGACACAAACTGACTCCCCCGATCCGACACAATCTCCTTGGGCAAACCGTGCAACCGGAAGACCTCCCTGGCAAAAATCGTGGCCAACTCTTGTGCAGAGGGTAACTTCTTGAGAGGAACACAGTGGCACATTTTGGAAAACCGATCCACAATCATGAGAATGACCGTATGGCCTCGGGATGCAGGGAGGTCCACAATGAAATCCATCCCCAGGTGTGACCATGGGCGCTCCCCGGTGGCAACCAGCAGGGTAGTCAGACGAAGCCAGGATCAGGAACCAGCAGGGTAGTCAGACGAAGCCAGGATCAGGAACCAGAAGCAGCAGCAGTCTTAGAAGCATGTGAACACAGGAGGACCAAGCAAGGAACTGAAGCCACAGACCTCCTATATATATGAGCTAGGCATCCAGCTCCTCCCAGTGGGAAGGAGGAGCCGCAGGGTGGAAGGCTACAAGAAACCCAGAAACCAAGATGGCCGCCAGCACATGTCAAACGAAGGAGAACAGCAAGAAGGTAAGACCATGACAGGATGCTCAAGAGTTTTGGAATCAGTGCAGAAGATCTCATGAACCTCTTCAAGCGGGCTTGTCGAGAGGCCCAACTGAAGGAATGGCGCTGAAAAAAGCTCCTCGAAATATGCGGGATCACTTGTGCGGGATCACTTGTTTGCCCAGACTCTCCATGATGGGAGAAAGGAGGATCAGGGTGAGGATTGTGTTGACCAGACTCTTGGCTACTGAGACTGGACTTGGTGGAAGACAGGGTGGTGCTTAGCCTACTAGAAGCATTATCTGCTGCAATCCAACCGACCACCTGGTCGCAGTGGTCTGACTTCGAGAGCATTGTCCTGCGCCTCCCTGCAAACTAGGACATGAACTAGGTATCGTGTATAATTGTTTTTCTTGTGCTCTGGCAGCAGGCACAGAGCCCAGGGCCACAGCCACTGCGTGCACCATCAGCATCACAACCACTGCCCCGTCCCTTACTGCTCGTCTTCTTCATATTAAATGTTATATATGCTTGAAAGTATGTCACACGTACAGTATCGTAGGATTTGTAAGTGTATGCGCAAATTTTTTTAAAAAGGTATTTGGGATGTGGAAACATCACACAGGAGAAATACCACAGATAATGTCGCTGATGTCAGCAGCGGCTAATATAAAATTACAGAGAATGTCACAGGTATGTGGGATGTGGAAACGTTACACAGGCGATGTACCCCAGGTAATGTCACTGTCCGCAGCGGATACTGTCTATGGAAAAAGTACACTGGATGTCACTGATATTTTTTGGATGTACACACATTAAACAGGAGATGTAGCGGAGCTAATGTCACTGTCTGCAGCGGACATCGTCTACGGAAAAAGTACACTGGATGTCACAGATATTTTTGGGATGTGCACACGTTACACAGGAGAAATACCGCAGATAATGTCACTGATGTCACCAGTGCTAATACAAAATTACAAGGAATGTCACAGGTATTTGGGATGTGGAAATGTCACACAGGAGATATACCACAGATAATGTCAATGCTGTCAGCAGCGGCTAATAAAAAATGACAGGGAGTGTCACAGGTATTTGGGATGCGCACACGTACACAGGAGAAATACCGCAGATAATGTCGTTGATGTCAGAAGAGGCTAATATAAAATTACAGGGAATGTCACAGGTATTTGGGATGTGGAAACGTTACACAGGAGAGGTACCCCAGGTAATGTCACTGTCCGCAGCAGACACCATCTACGGAAAAAGTACACTGGATGTCACTGATATTTTTTGGATGCGCACACGTTACACAGGAGATGTAGCGCAGCTAACGTCACTGTCCGCAGCGGACACCGTCTATGGAAAAAGTACACTGGATGTCACAGATATTTTTGGGATGTGCACACGTTACACAGGAGATGTAGCTCAGATAATGTCGCTGTCTGCAGCGGCCAAACTATTGCGCGCTATTTAGCGCAGGATGTGCTAAACCTAGATATTGATGCCAGATACAATAGTCCTTAAAAGGACTTTTGGGTCTGTAAAGTTTTAGCAATTTAGCACAGGTTGAGCTAAAAATATATATTACTGCTGCCACACACAACAATAGTCCTTAAAAGGACTTTTGGGTCTCTGACAAGTCTTTCAACTTACAAATGACGCGTTCCGGCCAGCCAATCACTGTAATGCCAGTAACTAACATGGCTACAGCATTACAGTGAAGGGCAGTACTTACCTGCACGTTTATTGGCTGAGTAGCAGCCATGTGTATACCGCCATGTGCCGAGCATCGAGATGCTCGAGCCGAACTGGTGTTCGGCCAAGCATGCTCGATCAACACTAGTGACCGGATCGTTCCCCAGATCATCACACCAGCAGTTGGGGCAGTGTGTTGTTCCACAGCAGAAGCAGGATTAATGCATTCACCATGAGGCCTCCATATTAGAACTTGACCATCGTCAGATCCCAAAAAGAACCTGGATTCATCACTGAAGACAATATGGTTCTAGTCTATAGCAGTCCAGGTTTCTCATTCATGACACAACTGCAAAGGCAAAGGCGGCTGTCTTTCAATGGCAGGACACGTAATGGACATAGTGACACCAAATTTTCTTCTGCTAAGCACCTGGAAACAGTGATGGCCAGTTCGCATTGTTCGTCCGTGAACATATGCGGGCTGCCATCTTTTTTCACAAGTCCGGCGAGGCACAGGTAAGCCCTTACCTGTGCCTGTGCGCGAGCCGGTCTGAAAACAAGTGCTGTCACCGGGAGCAGGGCTTACCTGTGCCTCGCCGGACTTGCGAAAAAAGATGGCAGCCCGCATATGTTCGCGGGCGAACAATGTGAACTAGCCATCACTGCCTGGAAATGCTCCAGGCAGATACAGGGGCTGTAATGAAGGAGCCACTTGTGTCTGGATGGTGGACAATGAAGCTGTGGGAGCTGCTCGTGTTTGTTACAAGATCAAAGGATCCTGTCTACTGGTGGTCTGTCTGGGCTGTCCGCAGCCTGTTCACCATGTGTGGGTGACCTCAAGGACCCACTGTCCCAACACCTCCTAACAGCTAGGTCAGAATTGCAATTCATTGAAACGTATATATAAGGAAACAAAAAAGGAAAAAAAAGAGGGTTATTCAAAATATCTTGGGAATAGTTACCCAAAATATATGAAAAACTGTGGGTGTCAAAAGGAGAAGAGTATCAATTGTATTAGGGCTCTTTCACACGAGTGGATGCCGTGCGTGGAATTCGCTGCGTGAAAGAATGCCAAGCCCCGCTCTTGACAGCAGAGACACAGAGCATTAACATGAGATCTTTTTACTACAAAATTACGGTGGCAACTTTATCTCACTGTGATTTTGTAGTAAAAAGGTCACAGAGAGGCACGGAGCATTATCAATCATGTTAATGCTCGGTGTCTCTGCTGTCCAGAGCGGAGCTTGGCATTCTTTCACGCAGCGAACTACCCGCGCGGCATCCGCTTGTGTGAAAGAGCCCTTAGTAAAGTATAGGTTGGATGCTTGTGTAGAGGAACAGTATGGGCAGCTATAATAGTGTTTATGTAGAGGACTCTCTACATATAATACAAATGTGAAAAAGAGAGAAGGAAACAGATATTTCGACCGAATTAGAAATAAAGGATTGATAAGAAGCTATCAAGTCTGGGCTGCCATCAATTCCTGACCATCTTACATGCGATTTTGGTCGGGTGGCAGGGGCGTAGCTAAGGGCTCATGGGCCCTGGTGCAAGAGTTCAGCTTGGGCCCCCCTTCTCTCAGTGCTTTCTCGCCAGGCGCAGGGAAGCACATAGCCTTTGAGCTGCCTGAGGCAAAAATTAAAACGGCATTCCCCCCATGGCAAATTCTTGACCTAACCCCTTCCCTCCAGCCAGAGGTGTAACTTGACCAGCATGCACTTTCTATAATACCATTGTCTTCACATGCGGCACAAGGGTCTTTGGGCCCCCTCAGGCTCCGGGGCCCGGTAGCGACTGCTACCTCTGCACCCCCTATAGCTACGCCCCTGTCGGGTTGGTAAGAGACTGTAGGTGTCTTGAGCTTATCCTACAGACCACCCCAGTGAAGTGAGTTAAAGGGAACCTGTCATCAACTTTATGCTGTCCATACTAACAGCAGCCCGGTGGCCGTGTTGCGGCCTGCAAAATGCGGGCCGCAATGCACGAACACCTACCGTACAGCACCCGCAGCGGATCGCGGACCCATTCACTTTAGTGGGTCCGCTATCCGGCCGTTCCGCAAAAAGATAGGACATGTTCTATCTTTTTGCGGAACAGAAGTACGGGACGAAACCCCACGGAAGCACTCCATAGTGCTCCCATAGGGTTCCGTTCCACACCATTCCGCATCTCCGGATTTGCGTGAATGGGTCCGCATCCGTGTTGATGCGGAATACCCACGGAACGGCACCCGTGTATTGCGGATCCGCAAATGCGGTCCGCAATACGGCAACGGGACACCTACGGTCATGTGCAGGAGGCTTAAAGTAGAGACAGGTAAGTTGATGTCAGCGGTCTGTCATTTATAAGTTAAAAGTAAGTGGATGCCGAGAACCAACATCACAATCATTGCAGACTGGGCCTGGAAAAGAGTCACGGCCACCTGAGAAGAGTCCTGGTTATTCATGAATTCCTGCTCTCCCGCCCACCTGCTGATGACTGACCGTCTTCTACCTAGTTTTCTCCCTTTATCTCTAGGAGAGAACTGCCAATCATCAGCAGATGGGCGAGAGAGCAGGAGATTATGTATAACCAGGACTCTTCTCAGGTAGATTTGACTCTTTTCAAGGCCTGGGCTGCAGTGATTATGATGCTGGTTCTCGGTAACCACTTACTTTTAGCTCATGAGTGACACACCGCTGAGTGAGGTCAGCATATAGTTGATGACAGGTTCCCTTTAATACCCATTTGTTTTAATCCTTTTTTATTTCAATTTTAATATTGATCACCCTAATTATATCTATTTGGATATCTATTACCTGATATATCGGCTTTATTTGACTTATATACATACATACTCGATATTTTGTCACCTGGTATTCTTTTGAAATTCTTTTTATTAAAATTTTTATAAACAAACAAATAGAACAGAAATTGCTTTCTAAGTCGCGTGTTGTCACCTGGTATTCTAATAGTGTAGACAAATCAGGGAATGGTGCTTATTAAGGTGTATTTGGCAACAGGTTTAACATCTATGGGTTGTATATCATTTAACACTCCCATAGTATCTATTTCCTTCTCTCTTTTTCACAATTTATTGAAACACCAATCCTGCTTTTCTAAGTCCAATGATGCACCAAAACTGAAGCATGTATAGCAGTCAACGATCTTTCACTAAGAGATACACTACCCAAAAGTAGCCTCATAGCTTGGAAGAAAGACGAGACAGAGGGGATATGATAGAAACTTTTAAATACATAAAGGGAATCAACAAGGTAAAAGAGGAGAAAATATTTAAAAGAAGAAAAACTGCTACAAGAGGACACAGTTTTAAATTAGAGGGGCAAAGGTTTAAAAGTAATATCAGGAAGTATTACTTTACTGAGAGAGTAGTGGATGCATGGAATAGCCTTCCTGCAGAAGTGGTAGCTGCAAATACAGTGAAGGAGTTTAAGCATGCATGGGATAGGCATAAGGCCATCCTTCATATAAGATAGGGCCAGGGGCTATCCATAGTATTCAGTATATTGGGCAGACTAGATGGGCCGAATGGTTTTTATCTGCCGACACATTCTATGTTTCTATGTTTCTATGAGAGCCTTTTGATAGGCAAGTGGAAAAGCACCTTTGTCTTGTGGAAGACCCTAATTAGACCACACCAGTAATCATTTACTACCTGCCCGAGACATAACTGCATGCCACTGTTTGCAGCAGTCTGACATTTCTATATTTTGTATTGTCAATGAGTGTGTGCATGTTGAATGGTTCACATATCTCTCCACAAAATGAAATATTTTAGAAGGACAACTGGTTTTCAAGAAATGTTTAAAAAGTTGAGAAATGGTTAATATGAAGATAAAGAAGTGCAAATCCACAGTACAGTAAAGTCCACCAACACGACTTTCAGGGTGGACTCACATCCTGCAGACGCCTTATCAAGAGCAGCGTGGCAGTATGCTCGATTAGGACACATTTGATAGCTTCCAGGCATCCGTCAGTATGACAGCCGCTCTCATGCTGTTTGGTGGGGTTATAGAAGAGGGCGGAGGTTCCTAGATTACTCTGAATTACTTCATAAATGTTTTATGAGGACAACCGTGACAAGCACGCGATCTGTGGATGACACTGTTATGGGGGATCTGTGGAAGACACTGTCATGGGGGGTCCACAAATTCCCCATAGGTGTGTCATCCACAGATATTTGCCATAACAGTGATTCACATAACAGTGTCATCCACAGGTACGCATAACAGTGTCATCCACAGATTCCCTATAATAGTGTGTCATCCACAAATCCTCCCCTTAAGGCTTCCTGTACACGAACGTGTGCTGCCCATTGCCGTATTGTGGACCGCATTTGCAGATCCCCAATACACGGGTGCCGTTCCGTGGGCATTCTGCATCACGGATGCGGACCCATTCACTTCAATGGGTCTTCAAATCCGGAGATGCGGAATGGAAACCGACAGAAGCATTACAGAGTGCTTCCCTGGGGTTTCATCCCGTACATCCGTTCCGCAAAAAGATAGAACAGGACCTATCTTTTTGCGGAACGGGCAGATCGCGGACCCATTAAAGTGAATGGGTCCGCGATCAACTGCGGCAGCCCCACGGTCTGTGTTTGTGTATTATACGCGATCTGTGGATGACACTGTTATGGGGGATCTGTGGATGACACTTATATGGGGGATAAGTTGATGACACACTGTTATGGGGGATCTGTGGATGACACACTGTTATGGAGGATCTGTGGATGACACTGTTATGGGGGATCTGTGGATGACACTGTTATGGGGGATCTGTGGATGACACTGTTATGGGGGGATCTGTGGATGTCACACTGTTATGGGGGGATCTGTGGATGACACTCTTATGGGGGATGGCACACTTATGGGGGATCTGTGGATGACACATTGTTATGGAGGATCTGTGGATGACACTGTTATGGGGGGTCTGTGGATGACACTGTTAAGTGGGATCTGTGGAAGAAACTGTTATGGGGATCTGTGGAGGACACTCTTATGGGGGATCTGTGGATGACACACAGTTATGGGGGATCTGTAGATAACACACTGTTATGGGGGATTTGTAGATGACACACTGTTATAAGGGATCTGTGGATGACACTTATGGAGGATCTGTGGATGACACTGTTATGGGGGATCTGTGGATGACACTCTTATGGGGGATCTGTGAATGACACACTGTTACAGGGGACCTGTGGATGACACACTGTTATACGGGATCTGTGGATGACACTGTTATGAGGGATCTGAGGATGACACTGTTATGTGGGATCTGTGGATGACACACCATTTGGGGGATCTGTGCATGACACTGTTGTGGGGGATCTGTGGATGACACACTGTTATAGAGGATCTGTGAATGACACAATGTTATGGGGGATCTGTGGATGACACTTATGGAGGATCTGTGGATGACACTGTTATGGGGGATCTGTAAATGTCACACTGTTATGGGGATCTGTGGATTACACTCTTATGGGGGATCTTTGGAAGACGCATTGTTATAGGGGACCTGTGGATGACAATGTTAAGGAGAGGATCTGGGGATGACACACTATTATGGGGAATCAACAGATGACATTGTTATAGGGAATCTGTGGATGACACACTTATATGAATCTGTAGATGGCAAATTATCTGTGGGTGACACACCTATGGGGGATTTGTGGATGACACTGTTATGAGGGATCTGTGGATGACACTGTTATGAGGAATCAGTGGATGACACATCATTTGTGGGATCTGTGGATGACACTGTTATGGGGATTTGTGGATGGCACACTGTTACGGAGGATCTGTGGATGACACTGTTATGGGGGATGGCACACTTTTGGGGGATCTGTGGATGACACATTCTTATGGAGGATCTGTGGATGACACTGTTATGGGGGATCTGTGGATGACACTGTTATGGGGGATCTGTGGATCACACACTGTTATGGAGGATCTGTGGATGACACACTGTTATGGAGGATCTGTGGATGACACTGTTATGGGGGGTTCTGTGGATGTCACACTGTTATGGGGGATCCATGGTTGACACTGTTATGGGGGATCAGTGGATGACACACTATTATGAGAGATCTGTGGATGATACTGTTATGGGGGATCTGTGGACGACACTGTTATGGGGGATCTGTGAACGACACTGTTATGGGGTCTGTGGATGACACATTGTTATGAAGGATCTGTGGATGATGCACTGTAATAGGGGACATGTGGATGACACTGTTAAGGAGAGGATCTGTGGATGACACACTATTATGGGGGATCTGCGGATGACACTGTTATGGAGGATCGGTGGATGACACACTGTGATGTGAATCTGTAGATAGCAAATTATCTGTGGATGACACACTAATGGGGGATCTGTGGATGTGACTGTTATGAGGGATCTGTGGATGACACTGTTATGAGGGATCTGTGGATGACACTGTTATGAGGGATCTGTGGATGACACACTGTTATAGGGGATCTGTGGATGACACACTGTTATAGGGGATCTGTGTATGACACACTGTTTTAGGGGATCTGTGGATGACACACTATTATGTGGGATCTGCTGATGACAATGTTATGGGAGATCTGTGGATGACATTGTTACAGGGGATCTGTGGATGACACTGTTATAGGGGATCTGTGGATGACACAGCAATGGGAGATCTGTGGATGATGCTGTTATGGGGGATCTGTGGATGACACACTGTTATGGAGGATCTGTGGATGACACACTGTTATGGAGGATCTGTGGATGACACTGTTATGGGGATTTGTTGATGGCACACTGTTATGGAGGATCTGTGGATGAGAAACTGTTATGGAGGATCTGTGGATGACACTTTTATGGGGGATAACACACTTTTGGGGGATCTGTGGATAACACATTCTTATGAAGGATCTGTGGATGACACTGTTATGGGGGATCTGTGGATGACACTGTTACGGGGGATCTGTGGATGACACTGTTACGGGGGATCTGTGGATGACACTGTTATAGGGGATCTGTGGATGACACTGTTATGGGAGATCTGTGGATGATGCTGTTATGGGGGATCTGTGGATGACACTGTTATGGGGGATAACACACTTTTTGGGAATCTGTGGATAACACATTCTTATGGAGGATCTGTGGATGACACTGTTATGGGGGATCTGTGGATGACACACTGTTATAGGGGATCTGTAGATGACACTGTTATGGGGGATATGTGGATGACACTGTTATGGGGGATACAGTTGCAAGAAAAATGAAATGGATTTATGGACCCTTTGGAATGATATGGATTTCTGCTCAAATTGGTCATAAAATGTGATCTGATCTTCATCTAAGTCACAACAATAGACAATCACAGTCTGCTTAAACTAATAACACACAAAAAATTAAATGTTACCATATTTTTATTGAACACACCATGTAAACATTCACAGTGCAGGTGGAAAAAGTATGTGAACCCTTGGATTTAATAACTGGTTGAACCTCCTTTGGCAGCAATAACTTTAACTAAACGTTTCCTGTAGTTGCAGATCAGACATGCACAACGGTCAGGAGTAATTCTTGACCATTCCTTTTACAGAACTGTTTCAGTTCAGCAATATTCTTGGGATGTCTGGTGTGAATCGCTTTCTTGAGGTCATGCCACAGCATCTCAATCGGGTTTAGGTCAGGACTATGACTGGGCCACTCCAGAAGGCATATTTTCTTCTGTTTAAACCATTCTGTTGTTGATTTACTTCTATGCTTTGGGTCGTTGTCCTGTTGCAACACCCATCTTCTGTTGAGCTTCAGCTGGTGGACAGATGGCCTTAAGTTCTCCTGTAAAAAGTCTTGATAAACTTGGGAATTCATTTTTTCTTCGATGATAGCAATCCGTCCAGGCCCCGACGCAGCAAAGCAGCCCCAAACCATGATTCCCCCACCACCATACTTTACAGTTGGGATGAGGTTTTGATGTTGGTGTGCTGTGCGTCTTTTTCTCCACACATAGTGTTGTGTGTTTTTTCCAAACAACTCAACTTTGGATTCATCTGTCCACAGAATATTTTACCAGTACTGCTGTGGAACATCCAGGTGCTCTTGTGCAAACTGTAAACGTGCAGCAATGTTGTTGTTTTTTTTACAGCAGTGGCTTCCTCTGTGGTATCCTCCTATGAAATACATTCTTGTTTAGTGTTTTACGTATCGTAGATTTGCTAACAGGGATGTTAGCATATGCCAGAGACTTTTGTAAGTCTTTAGCTGACACTCTAGGATTCTCCTTCACCTCATTGAGCACTCTGCGTTGTGCTCTTGCAGTCATCTTTACAGGACGGCCACTCCTAGGGAGAGTAGCAGCAGTGCTGAACTTTCTCCATTTATAGACAATTTGTCTTACCGTGGACTGATGAACAGCAAGGCTTTTGGAGATACTTTTATAACCCTTTCCAGCTTTATGCAAGTCAACAATTCTTAATCGTAGGTCTTCTGAGAGCTCTTATGTGCGAGGCATCATTCACATCAGGCAATGCTTCTTGTGAAAAGCAAACCCAGAACTGGTGTGTGTTTTTTATAGGGCAGGGCAGCTGTAACAAACACCTCCAATCTCATCTCATTGATTGGACTCCAGTTGGCTGACGCCTCACTCCAATTAGCTCTTAGAGATGTCATTAGTCTAGGGGTTCACATACTTTTTCCACCTGCACTGTGAATGTTTACATGGTGTGTTCTATAAAAACATGGTAACATTTAATTATTTGTGTGCTATTAGTTTAAGCAGACTGTGATTGTCTATTGTTGTGACTTAGATGAAGATCAGATGACATTTTATGACCAATTTGTGCAGAAATCCATATCATTCCAAAGGGTTCACATACTTTTTCATGCAACTGTATGTGGATGACACTGTTATGGGGGATATGTGGCTGACACTGTTATGGGGGACCTGTGGATGACACTGTTATGGGGGAACTGTGGATGACACTGATATGGGGAGATATGTGGATGACACTGTTATGAGGGATCTGTGGATGACACTGTTATGGGGGATCTGTGGATGACACTGTTATGGGGGATCTGCTGATGACACACTGTTATGGAGGATCTGTGGATGACACACTGTTATGGAGGATCTGTGGATGACACTGTTATGGGGGATTTGTTGATGGCACAATGTTATGGAGGATCTGTGATGACACACTGCTATGGAGGATCTGTGGATGACACTGTTATGGGGGATCTGCTGATGACACACTGTTATGGAGGATCTGTGGATGACAATCTGTTATGGAGGATCTGTGGATGACACTGTTATGGGGGATTTGTTGATGGCACAATGTTATGGAGGATCTGTGGATGACACACTGTTATGGAGGATCTGTGGATGACACTGTTTTGGGGATGGCACACTTTTGGGGGATCTGAGGATGACAGATTCTTATGGAGGATCTGTGGATGACACTGTTATGGGGGATGTGTGGATGACACTGTTATGGGGGATCTGTGGATGACACACTGTTATGGAGGATCTGTGGATGACACTGTTATGTGGAATCTGTGGATGACACTGTTATGGGGGTCTGTGGATGACACACCATTATGGGGGATCTGTGTATGACACTGTTATAGGGACCTGTGGATGACACTGTTATGGGGGATCTGTGGATGACACACTGTTATGGGGATCAGTGGATGACACTTATGGGGGGATCTGTGGATGACACACTGTTTTGGGGATCAGTGGATAACACTTATGGGGGGATCTGTGGATGACTTTGTTGTGGGGATCTGTGGATTACACTCTTATAGGGGATCTGTGGATAACACTCTTCTGGGGGATCTGTGGATGACACAGTTATGGGGATCTGTGGATGACACAATGTTATGAGGGATCTGTGGATGACACTGTTATGGGGCACTGTGGATGACACTGTTATGGGGGATCTGTGGATTGCACACTGTTATAGGGGATCTGTAGATGTCACTTATGGAGGATTTGTGGCTGACACTGGTATGGGGGATCTGTGGATGACACACTGTTATGGGGGATCTGTGGATGACACACTGTTATGGGGGATCTGTGGATGACACACTGTTATAGGGGATCTGTAGATGACACTTATGGAGGATCTGTGGATGACACTGTTATGGGGGATCTGTGGATGACATAATGTTATGGGGGATCTGTGGATTATACTTTTATAGGAGATCTGTGGTTGACACACTGTTATAGAGGACCTGTGGATGACACACTGTTATAGGGAATCTGTGGATGACACTGTTATGGGGGATCTGTGGATGACACACTGTTATAGGGGATCTGTGGATGACACACCTATGGGGGATCTGTGGATGACACTGTTATGGGGGATCTGTAGATGACACTGTTATGGGGGATCTGTGGATGGCACTGTCATGGGGGATCTGTGGATGACACTGTTATGGGGATCTGTGGGTGACACACTGTTATGAGGGATCTGTGGATGACACACTGTCATAGGGGATCTGTGGATGACACTGTTATGGGGATCTGTGGATGACACTGTTATGGGGATCTGTGGATTACACACTGTTATGGGGACCTGTGAATGACACTCTTATGGGGGATCTTTGGATGACACTGTTATGGGGGATCTGTGGATGACACTCTTATAGGAGATCTGCGGATGACACACTGTTATAGGGGACCTGTGGGTGACACTGTTATGGGGGGATCTGTGGATGACACACTGTTATAGGGGATCTGTGGATGACACATGGTTATGTGGGATCTGTGGATAACACACTGTTATGGGGGATCTGTGGATGACACACTGTTATGGGGGATCTGTGGATGACACACTGTTATAGGGGATCTGTGGATGACACACAGTTATAGGGGGTCTGTGTATGACACACTGTTTTAGGGGATCTGTGGATGACACACTATTATGTGGGATCTGCTGATGACACTGTTATGGGAGATCTGTGGATGACATTGTTACGGGGGATCTGTGGATGACACTGTTATAGGGGATCTGTGGATGACACTGTTATGGGGATCTGTGGATTACACACTGTTATGGGGACCTGTGAATGACACTCTTATGGGGGATCTTTGGATGACACTGTTATGGGGGATCTGTGGATGACACTCTTATAGGAGATCTGCGGATGACACACTGTTATAGGGGACCTGTGGGTGACACTGTTATGGGGGGATCTGTGGATGACACACTGTTATAGGGGATCTGTGGATGACACATGGTTATGTGGGATCTGTGGATAACACACTGTTATGGGGGATCTGTGGATGACACACTGTTATGGGGGATCTGTGGATGACACACTGTTATAGGGGATCTGTGGATGACACACAGTTATAGGGGGTCTGTGTATGACACACTGTTTTAGGGGATCTGTGGATGACACACTATTATGTGGGATCTGCTGATGACACTGTTATGGGAGATCTGTGGATGACATTGTTACGGGGGATCTGTGGATGACACTGTTATAGGGGATCTGTGGATGACACAGCAATGGGAGATCTGTGGATGATGCTGTTATGGGGGATCTGTAGATGACACACTGTTATGGAGGATCTGTGGATGACACACTGTTATGGAGGATCTGTGGATGACACTGTTAAGGGGGATCTGTGGATGACACACTGTTATAGGGGATCTGTGGATGACACTGTTATGGGGGATCTGTGGATGACACTGTTATGGGGGATACAGTATGTGGATGACACTGTTATGGGGGATATGTGGCTGACACTGTTATGGGGGACCTGTGGATGACACTGTTATGGGGGAACTGTGGATGACACTGATATGGGGAGATATGTGGATGACACTGTTATGAGGGATCTGTGGATGACACTGTTATGGGGGATCTGTGGATGACACTGTTATGGGGGATCTGTGGATGACACTGTTATGGGGGATCTGCTGATGACACACTGTTATGGAGGATCTGTGGATGACAATCTGTTATGGAGGATCTGTGGATGACACTGTTATGGGGGATTTGTTGATGGCGCAATGTTATGGAGGATCTGTGGATGACACACTGTTATGGAGGATCTGTGGATGACACTGTTTTGGGGATGGCACACTTTTGGGGGATCTGAGGATGACAGATTCTTATGGAGGATCTGTGGATGACACTGTTATGGGGGATGTGTGGATGACACTGTTATGGGGGATCTGTGGATGACACACTGTTATGGAGGATCTGTGGATGACACTGTTATGTGGAATCTGTGGATGACACTGTTATGGGGGTCTGTGGATGACACACCATTATGGGGGATCTGTGTATGACACTGTTATAGGGACCTGTGGATGACACTGTTATGGGGGATCTGTGGATGACACACTGTTATGGGGATCAGTGGATGACACTTATGGGGGGATCTGTGGATGACACACTGTTATGGGGATCAGTGGATAACACTTATGGGGGGATCTGTGGATGACACTGTTGTGGGGATCTGTGGATTACACTCTTATAGGGGATCTGTGGATAACACTCTTCTGGGGGATCTGTGGATGACACAGTTATGGGGATCTGTGGATGACACAATGTTATGAGGGATCTGTGGATGACACTGTTATGGGGCACTGTGGATGACACTGTTATGGGGGATCTGTGGATTGCACACTGTTATAGGGGATCTGTAGATGTCACTTATGGAGGATTTGTGGATGACACTGGTATGGGGGATCTGTGGATGACACACTGTTATGGGGGATCTGTGGATGACACACTGTTATGGGGGATCTGTGGATGACACACTGTTATGGGGGATCTGTAGATGACACTTATGGAGGATCTGTGGATGACACTGTTATGGGGGATCTGTGGATGACACAATGTTATGGGGGATCTGTGGATTATACTCTTATAGGAGATCTGTGGTTGACACACTGTTATAGAGGACCTGTGGATGACACACTGTTATAGGGGACCTGTGGATGACACTGTTATGGTGGGATCTGTGGATGACACACTGTTATAGGGGATCTGTGGATGACACACCTATGGGTGATCTGTGGATGACACTGTTATGGGGGATCTGTGGATGGCACTGTTATGGGGGATCTGTGGATGACACTGTTATGGGGATCTGTGGGTGACACACTGTTATGAGGGATCTGTGGATGACACACTTTCATAGGGGATCTGTGGATGACACAGTTATGGGGATCTGTGGATGACACTGTTATGGGGATCTGTGGATTACACACTGTTATGGGGACCTGTGGATGACACTCTTATGGGGGATCTTTGGATGACACTGTTATGAGGTATCTGTGGATGACACTCTTATAGGAGATCTGCGGATGACACACTGTTATAGGGGACCTGTGGATGACACACTGTTATAGCGGACCTGTGGGTGACACTGTTATGGGGGGATCTGTGGATGACACACTGTTATAGGGGATCTGTGGATGACACATGGTTATGTGGGATCTGTGGATAACACACTGTTATGGGGGATCTGTGGATGACACACTGTTATGGGGGATCTGTGGATGACACACTGTTATAGGGGATCTGTGGATGACACACTGTTATAGGGGATCTGTGTATGACACACTGTTTTAGGGGATCTGTGGATGACACACTATTATGTGGGATCTGCTGATGACACTGTTATGGGAGATCTGTGGATGACATTGTTACGGGGGATCTGTGGATGCCACTGTTATAGGGGATCTGTGGATGACACAGCAATGGGAGATCTGTGGATGATGCTGTTATGGGGGATCTGTGGATGACACACTGTTATGGAGGATCTGTGGATGACACACTGTTATGGAGGATCTGTGGATGACACTGTTATGGGGATTTGTTGATGGCACACTGTTATGGAGGATCTGTGGATGAGACACTGTTATGGTGGATCTGTGGATGACACTGTTATGGGGGATAACACACTTTTGGGGAATCTGTGGATAACACATTCTTATGGAGGATCTGTGGATGACACTGTTAAGGGGGATCTGTGGATGACACACTGTTATAGGGGATCTGTGGATGACACTGTTATGGGGGATCTGTGGATGACACTGTTATGGGGGATACAGTATGTGGATGACACTGTTATGGGGGATATGTGGCTGACACTTTTATGGGGGACCTGTGGATGACACTGTTATGGGGGAACTGTGGATGACACTGATATGGGGAGATATGTGGATGACACTGTTATGAGGGATCTGTGGATGACACTGTTATGGGGGATCTGTGGATGACACTGTTATGGGGGATCTGCTGATGACACACTGTTATGGAGGATCTGTGGATGACACACTGTTATGGAGGATCTGTGGATGACACTGTTATGGGGGATTTGTTGATGGCACAATGTTATGGAGGATCTGTGGATGACACACTGTTATGGAGGATCTGTGGATGACACTGTTTTGGGGATGGCACACTTTTGGGGGATCTGAGGATGACGCTGTTATGGGGGATGTGTGGATGACACTGTTATGGGGGATCTGTGGATGATACACTGTTATGGAGGATCTGTGGATGACACTGTTATGTGGAATCTGTGGATGACACTGTTATAGGGACCTGTGGATGACACTGTTATGGGGGATCTGTGGATGACACACTGTTATGGGGATCAGTGGATGACACTTATGGGGGGATCTGTGGATGACACACTGTTATGGGGATCAGTGGATAACACTTATGGGGGGATCTGTGGATGACACTGTTGTGGGGGATCTGTGGATTACACTCTTATAGGGGATCTGTGGATAACACTCTTCTGGGGGATCTGTGGATGACACAGTTATGGGGATCTGTGGATGACACAATGTTATGAGGGATCTGTGGATGACACTGTTATGGGGCACTGTGGATGACACTGTTATGGGGGATCTGTGGATTGCACACTGTTATAGGGGATCTGTAGATGTCACTTATGGAGGATTTGTGGATGACACTGGTATGGGGGATCTGTGGATGACACACTGTTATGGGGGATCTGTGGATGACACACTGTTATGGGGGATCTGTGGATGACACACTGTTATGGGGTTCTGTGGATGACACACTGTTATGGGGGATCTGTAGATGACACTTATGGAGGATCTGTGGATGACACTGTTATGGGGGATCTGTGGATGACACAATGTTATGGGGGATCTGTGGATTATACTCTTATAGGAGATCTGTGGTTGACACACTGTTATAGAGGACCTGTGGATGACACACTGTTATAGGGGACCTGTGGATGACACTGTTATGGGGGATCTGTGGATGACACACTGTTATAGGGGATCTGTGGATGACACACCTATGGGGGATCTGTGGATGACACTGTTATGGGGGATCTGTAGATGACACTGTTATTATGGGGGATCTGTGGATGGCACTGTTATGGGGGATCTGTGGATGACACTGTTATGGGGATCTGTGGGTGACACACTGTTATGAGGGATCTGTGGATGACACACTGTCATAGGGGATCTGTGGATGACACTGTTATGGGGATCTGTGGATGACACTGTTATGGGGATCTGTGGATTACACACTGTTATGGGGACCTGTGGATGACACTGTTATGGGGGATCTTTGGATGACACTGTTATGGGGGATCTGTGGATGACACTCTTATAGGAAATCTGTGGATGACACACTGTTATAGGGGACCTGTGGATGACACACTGTTATAGGGGACCTGTGGGTGACACTGTTATGGGGGGATCTGTGGATGACACACTGTTATAGGGGATCTGTGGATGACACATGGTTATGTGGGATCTGTGGATAACACACTGTTATGGGGGATCTGTGGATGACACACTGTTATGGGGGATCTGTGGATGACACACTGTTATGGGGGATCTGTGGATGACACACTGCTATAGGGGATCTGTAGATGACACTTATAGAGGATCTGTGGATGACACTGTTATAGGGGATCTGTGGATGACACAATGTTATGGGGGATCGGTGGATGACACTCTTATAGGAGATCTGTGGTTGACACACTGTTATAGGGGACCTGTGGATGACACACTGTTATAGGGGACCTGTGGATGACACACTGTTATAGGGGATCTGTGGATGACACACTGTTATGGGGGATCTGTGGATGACACACTGTTATGGAGGATCTGTGGATGACACACTATTATGGGGGATCTGCTGATGACACTGTTATGGGTGATCTGTGGATGACACACTGTTATGTGAATCTGTAGATGGCAAATTATCTGTGGATGACACACCTATGGGGGATCTGTGGATGACACTGTTATGGGGGATCTGTGGATGACACACTATTATGAAGGATCTGCTGATGACACTGTTATGAGGGATATCTGGTTGACACTGTTATGGGGGATCAGTGGATGACACACTGTTATGGTGGATCTGTGGATGACACACTGTTATGGGGGATCTGTGGATGAAACTGTTATGGGGGATCTGTGGATGACACACTGTTATGGAGGATCTGTGGATGACACACTGTTATGGAGGATCTGTGGATGACACACTGTTATGGAGGATCTGTGGATGACACACTGTTATGGAGGATCTGTGAATGACACAATGTTATGGGGGATCTGTGGATGACACACTGTAATGGGGGATCTGTGACTGACACACTTATGGGGGATATGTGGATGATACACTATTATGAGGGATCTACTGATGACACTGTTATGGGGGATCAGTGGATGACACACTGTTAAGGGGAGTATCTGTGGATGATACACTATTATGGTGGATCTGTGGATGACACTGTTACGGGGGATCTGTGGATGACACTGTTATGGGGGATCTGTGGATGAGACACTGTTATGGAGGATCTGTGGATGACACACTGTTATGGAGGATCTGTGGATGGCACACTGTTATGGGGATTTGTGGATGACACTGTTATGGGGATCTGTGGATGACACTGTTATGGGAGATCTGTGGATGACACATTGCTATGGGAGATCTGTGGATGACAAAATGTTATGGGGGATCTGTGGATGACACACTGTTATGGGGGATCTGTGGATGACACACTGTAATAGGGGATATGTGGATGACACTTATGGAGGATCTGTGGATGACACACTGTTATGGGGGGATCTGTGGATGACACACTGTTATGGGGGGATCTGTGGATGACACTGTTATGGAGGTTCAGTGGATGACACTGTTATGGAGGTTCAGTGGATGTCACTGTTATAGGGGACCTGTGGATTACACACTGTTATGGAGGATCTGTGAATGACACAATGTTATGGGGGATCTGTGGATGACACACTGTTATGAGGGATCTGTGGATGAGACACTATTATGAGGGATCTGCTGATGACACTGTTATGGGGGATCTGTGGATGACACTATTATTGGGGTTCAGTGGATGACACTGTTAAGGGGAGTATCTGTGGATGACACACTATTTTGGTGGATCTGTGGATGACACTGGTATGGGGGATCTGTGGATGACACTGTTATGGGGGATCTGTGGATAACACACTGTTATGGGGGATCTGTGGATGACACACTGTTAAAGGGGATCTGTGGATGACACACTGTTATAGGGGATCTGTGGATGACACTTATGGAGGATCTGTGGATGACACTGTTATGGAGGTACCTGTGGATGACACTGTTATGGGGGATCTGTGGGTGACACACAGTTATGGGTGATCTGTGGAGGAGACACAGTTATGAGGACCTGTGGATGACACACTGTTATGGGGGATCTGTGGATGACACTGTTATGGGGGGATCTGTGGATGACACACTGTTATGGGGGGATCTGTGGATGACACACTGTTACTGGGGATCTGTGGATGACACTGTTATGCAGGCGTCTGTGACTGATAAACAGTGGGACGTGGTCTCAAACGATGAAGAGATTTCTAAAAGGATAATGAGAGGAGTCGGCGATTCCTGGGGTGTCGCTGCTTTTCTGTCAGTGGTGATACTAGTGTTACATATAACGGGACGAGCAGATGTTTCTTTATTTTTTTATGTTTACTTCTTGAAAGACGCGTTACCCGGGACAAATTCTTTCCAAAAAGCGATAAAAACATATTTATAAATCAACCCGGCAGTAGAATTTCATCAATGTGTGTTGTAATCCAGCACATGGCCGTCACGAGACCCGTTTTACTTTTCTGGATTGTGACCCCGTATACTTATAACGATGCACATTCCTCCAGGCAGGGAAGGCCACGGCTTCTAGGTGACTGTCCAGGAATAGTCTATAGGTTGAGAGGGATGACGCAATCCTGGCATCCTCCAGCCTGGTTTATGAGATTTTCCACCCGGGTAGAGGGTTTCAGTCAGCATTAGCTCAGTATATATCGTCAGTACTGGGATAGGTCCGACCATTTACAGTAAGCCCTGCCAGCTCCCAGCTCACGCACATGTTACTGCATCTCATAAACTGTACTGAAGCTCTGTAGGATGGAGGCTGAATAATAGGTCCTACAAGACCACATACAGCAGAGGTACATTCCTCACTGGTTTTCTCGTTCCGTCACATCAGGAGAGGCAAGAATTTAACCATCAAGGATTATTCTAGAAAGAAATCCAGAAAGATCACATCGTGATCATGGTAGATTGTGTGTGCAGTACTCCAGACCTAGGCGGTATCATTTTTTAAGTACACCAGCATGTAGAGGTATGGTTGGCAGGGACAGGGTTCACCATCCTCTTCCTCCCCTCTTGGTGAGAGTGGTCTGCTCTTTCTTCCTGCCAGGGGTGAGGGTTCTAGTCTAGACTGGAAGAAGGTAGCATAGCTTATCATTCCTACTCCAAGGATCTTAGGGAACATCAAGAGAACCAATTCTCCTGTGAGACCACTACTCCAAAGAGACTGTCACTATACCAGTATACCTTAGAAGCTACAGCTTAACAGACCCTGCTGCAAGTGAGGGACTATGGTTCAGACACCCATCACCTTGATTACATCCAGGTCAGGTCAACTCAAAGCCTGCATTACACAGTGGACACCTATAGCCGCAAGTGCCAGCTTCCAGCTATCCAGAACTTCGAGGAAGAGTCATCAGCAGGATAGCTGCCATGAACTGCCACTTTGCTCACCTCCATACCTCATTATCTGGGGCAGAAATTGCACTTTACACCAATTACTGCTGGATGTGCTACAATTTAGTAAATAGATACTGTTATACATTTACTTCTGGCGTGAGCCTTGAAACCACCTTTCCACTTCACCCATTCCTAAGGAGTGACAGCCAAAGGGAGTACACTGTGACACAACACCTCATCAGGGCCACTCTAATTTTGCATCCTCTGCACCAGCTCCTCAGGGGCTCGCTCCATGTGCTACCATTTTATTTTAGGGTTTTCTCCCTGAAGGTCCAATAATACATAATATTCAGTTAGTCTGACAGCTATCAGGTCTCATTGATGCTGGATTAAAGGATTTATAGCTTCACTTTTTAATTTCACTTTATTACAAATGTCAGCAGATATGGCGGATTCCCGTGCACCTCATAGTATTACCTCTTACAGTCTTATAGGGATGATTGATCTGGACAGCATCAGTGGGCATAACATCTGTCTCTGTTGACCAGGAGTGCCGCCAATGGCTTGGCATTGGTGTGTAGTGGTATTACTTATGTGACATTATTTTTTTTTAGGTTTTATCTTGTGCAACTGTTATTTTAAGGGACACAGTGTATGTCAGCATTATATTCAGGGGCACAGTGTTTGGCAGTATTATATTTTGGGGGCACAGTGGTTGATGGTATTATATTCAGAGACATAGTGCATGGAGATAATATGTTCAGAGGAACAGTGTGTGGTGGTATTATATTTGGGGGCACAGTATATGGTAGTAATACATTCAGGGAGCATAATGTGTGGCGGTGTTACATTCAGAGGCACGTAACGGTATTATATTCACGGGGCACAATCTAGGACAGTATTATATTTAGGGGCACAGTATATGGCAGTATTATATTCAGGGGCACAGTATATGGCAGTATTATATTCAGAGGCACAGTATATGGTGGTATTATAGTTTGGGGACACAGTGGTTGACAGTATTATACTCAGGAACACAGTGTGTAACAGTATTACTGTATATTCAAGGCTATATTGTGTGGCAGAATTATATTCAGGGGCACAGTGTGTAAAAGTATTATATTCATGGGACACAGTGTGTGACGGTATTATTTTCAGTGGGTGCAGTGTGTGGGTGTATTATATTTAGGGACCACAGTGCATTTCAGTATTATATCCAGGGGCACAGTATATGGTGTTAATATATTTTGGGGACACAGTGGTTGACAGTATTATACTCAGGAGCTCGGTATGTTACAGTATTATATTCAGGGGGCACAGTTTGGGGTGGAATTATATTCAGTAGGCCCATAGTGTGGTGCTATTATTTTCAGGCGCACAGTGTGAGGCACTACAACATTTATGGAGTGCAGTGTGTGGTATTATTTTATTTAGAGGCCACAGTGTCTGGCAGTAGTATATTTAGAGGCACAGAATGTGGTCATATATTTTTGGGAACAGTGGTTGACAGTATAGTACAGGGACACAGTGTGTGTAGCTAGTATATTCAGAGGCACAGTGTGTGGCGGTATTAGCGGGTGGAGTTGTACCGCAAAAGAAAGGAGCCAAAGAAATGTAGTTGCAAAACATAGAGTTGTAGCTCTGAGAAGTCGTTATTTTGGAGAAAATAATAAAACTACAATCGGAAAAGCGTCCACCTGTGAGTCCCTGAGTCACTGTATATTCTGCCTCGGATGACGTCTGATCTGATAATTCTGTGACCAATCCTATTATGGACCAGCAAATGTGAACCCACTGTGCCAACTAACCGGTTTGGCTAACCATAAGGGTTTTTTCTAGTGCTCCCCTAATATTCAGCCTTTAACCCCTGTACAGAGACCTGGCCTTCGCTGCAGGGAAGCAACCGGACCACTACCTCCTGGGATAATCCCAGTGTAGCTGACCCACCTGGATCAAGGACTCCGATGCAGGCTCCAGGAACTCAGGATACAGAAAACGCACTAAAACCACAGAAAGAGTCTGAACAGTCACTAAAGCTTAGATACAGGTTACTAGATCTGAACTGGTAGTGTAGATTAATTAATAAACAGGACAGACCGGCAGGCTGGGTACTTGACAGGAACACGAACAAGGCAGACAGGGTTAACTTAAACACGAACAGAACTGAAACTGGAAGTGCCTAAGCACACAGGTGTTGCGGGTATATAGCTGGAGCAGAGACAAGAACAAAGACAGGATAAATGCAGGCAACACAGAGGAGAATCGCAGACTATCGCACTAATCGCACTAGACTCTTAACACCTTTGCTGCTCTACCTTAAATCTGTCAGCAGATTTGTACCTATAAAACTGGCTGACCTGTTACATGTGCGCTTGGCAGCTGAAGACATCTGTTTAGGTCCCATGTTCATATGTGCCCGCATTGCTGAGAAAAATTATGTTTTTTCTATATGCAAATGAGCCTTTAGGAGCAACGGGGGTGTTGCCATTACACCTAGAGGCTCTGCTCTCTCCGCTACTGCCGCCCCCTCTGCACTTTGATTGACAGGGCCACATTTATGATCATATTTACCCTGCCTGGCCCTGACTTCTCCTAAAGTGCAGAGGTTGCAGCAGATGCAGAGAGAACTGAGCCTCTAGGTGTAATGGCGACGCCCCCGTTGCTCCTAGAGGCTCATTTGCATATAATAAAACATCATTTTTCTCAGCAATGTCGGCACATATGAACATGAAACCAACATAGATGCCTTCAGCTGCCAAGTGCACATGTAACTAGTCAGCCAGTGTTATAGGACAAATCTTCTGCATGGAGAGGGTGCCTTAAATACCCAGGAACCCCCTAGCCATTGGCTACACGGATCCTGTCTTTCCTTAAAACAATATCTATTGTGTCCACCATTTATCCGTATGAAGAGATGTTAGCCATCCAGAGAGGTAAGATGGCCTCATTTTATGCAGCCTGGAATTCCTGTATTTTCTTTTACCCACTTCTCCAAAACTAAACCATCTTTTTCCGTAAAACCAGGAGATTTGACCCATTCAGGGGGGGCATGTACCATTCGTCTACTAAAACAGGTGCATTCCAGCTCCTTCTCTGTCCCCTCACGTCTCTTGTTCTCCATGGTTGGTACTCTTCTTCTCTATATTTTGTATCACACGTTGGCGGTGATGAAGATGCCCTAAATTAGGGCATTTAAGATACACTCTGGTGTTCCAAATCAATGTACCCCCTCCCCAGGGGTTAATATCCACGCGTGGCTGAGAGACTAGACGCTGACACATAGATGGTCAATGCAATCTCTAACTTTTATTACATGGGGTAAGCGTATATACATCTTCAGAAGAGGGCAGTCCTCACTGAGGCTTAAACATTGTTTCATTGGTCAAAAAGGAAGAAGAGATAAGAGAGAGGAGATAATACACCAGCATCTGCGCACTGGGCCCTACTTTGGAATGTGAACTAATGTAAACATCTGGTTACCATCGCCATTTTGTAATGGCTTCTATTCTAACAATAATACTGCATATGTCATATGCGACACTTCAAAGAGGTACTTCTCTATAGGCAGTGAATAATATATATATATCATTAAGCCATATGATTGGCTTACGCATTCCACAACACTCTGTATATGCCTCCCTTGTTGGGACACCTGTTCAAGGATGAAAAATCAGACGCTGCCCACAGCACAGCTCTTTACCCCCCCCCCCCCCCTCTTCTCCAGTCTTGAAACAAAGAGGGGGGTAGGTGGGCACTTGGAGAAGAAAAAGTTAACTCATTACAGTCCTAGAGATACTAAATATAGAATAAAATTCACTCATCTTTAACAGCGGCTACAAATTCCTCAGTGTTTACCCCAACCTCGTTCTGTCTGGTTTGAAACATCACAATAAATGTACCTTATTATTCGCTCCATAAGACGCACTTTCCCACCCCCAAAAAAAAATACGATAATTTCCTCCAGAAGAGACTCATTCACTTTGGTTTGGTTGCTTCGACAATATTGTGCCTTTGTTGACTTTTATTCTCTAGGAAAAAAGTATTGAAATGAAACATAAAGGTCTACATAGGAGCTGTAGACACAGAACAG
This sequence comes from Bufo bufo, assembly GCF_905171765.1. NCBI lineage: Eukaryota > Metazoa > Chordata > Amphibia > Anura > Bufonidae > Bufo > Bufo bufo. The sequence goes on along the minus strand of NC_053390.1, from coordinate 792,283,818 downwards.
TAGATGTAAATCAAGACTGCAAAGCTGCTTCATTTTTTTATTTATTTTACGTGCAGTGGAGCAACAAACAACTGCTTGCAAAAGCATACATTCCCTTTAAAGGGAATGTGTCAGCAAAAAACGACCTATTGTTTAAATCACGTTTTTATGTAAAAACATATTTTTTAAGAATTTTCAGTTCTCTATTTTTTTTTTTAATTTTCCATGCCACTATCTACATTTCATAAAATATGTATATAATACTGAAATTTTCCCCCTGGCCAATAGACCTAATAATAGGTTGTGATTTTCTGTTCTGTACAGGTAACTTTTCAGTAGGCATTATCATTATCTCCACAGGTAACACCTCTATGTATAGATAACACAGAATCCACCATTCACAATAGGTGATGTCACAGCTTATCTGCTCCCTCCTGACCTCTGCACAGGTCACAGAACATGCCTAGAAAACTCTCCCACAGAAGTCATGGCATCAGCTCCTCTCCATTGTATCCATGGCCCATGGCCCATCTCCACAGGTATAATTACAATGACAAGTATAACCTCTATATATGGATAACACAGGATCGGCCATTCACAATAGGTGATATCACAGCTTATCTGCTCCCTCCTGACCTCTGCACAGGTCACAGAGCATGCCTAAAAAGCTCTCCCATAGAAGTCAATGAGGTCCCCTCCTGACCATTGTGTCTGTGGACCATGTGTCTGCTCTCCAAAGACAGGAAGTCTTAAATTATTATTATTATTAGGCTTAGTGGCCAGTGTGAAAACTGCAGGACTGTAAACAATTAAATATATATATATATATATATATTTATATATATATATATAGCGACATGGAATTATTTATCTGATTTTAGATTGTAAGAGCCGTGTGCAAAGTAAATTAATCCTTATCAGGACTAAATAAAATTGACCCCCACACCTCGCCTCAAAGAAATAACGCAAGCAATTTGCAAACTTTGTACGGTGCAGTCGGGGCTATTAATAATGCATGTAATTAGAACATGCAAGTCCTGATTTTTTTTTTAATTAGAAAACAATTGCAGATAAGAGCAACATCACATTTAGAAAATTTTCATATTCATTACACTGCACCTTTAATCAATACTGTGCCGGCGGAAATCTAACTGGAAGGTTATTATGCTCTCCCCCTCCTGGATTTAATTATGTTCCTATCTCACGGCCAAGAAATTGGAGATAACGTTCCACGCGGTTATGGCGGTAAAGAAGCGCCATTAACTTCTGTTTTCTAATTTCCAGAGGCAGTAATTCCACCTTTTATCTCCTCATGTAGAAATATAGGTAAAGGATTGAAGACGGTTCCTGTGATTGATTCCACCCGGGGAGATCTGGGAGACACAGGCCGGGGCATCGTCACAGGATGTGGTTATATTTGTGGGTTAATCTACTTAGAGTATATCCCATTACCTAATACACTCACAAACTTCCACAGGCCTGAGCGCAGTACGGTTTCTCATTAACTCTGCATTGACCTGTATAACATTCGTCTGCTATAACAGTTGCATTCCAGCTTACTTCTCTATCCCTTATCCCTCACGTTTCTTGTTCTCCATGTTCTCCATGGTTACTGCTCTTCTTTGCTATATTTTGTATCGCACCTTGGAGGCTACAAATTCCTCAGTGTTTACCCCAACCTCATATTGGGCAGAGCCAAAGGTAATCGCAACGTTGAAGCTTCTACAGAGGTACCCCAAAATATGGTGCTGGCCCTCATATGTGTACGTCAATTTGCAGATGGTTCATCACACCCCTATGCTGGTTATCTGGTGCATATTTCCCTTTAAGCATAGGGTTTTCTAGAACAGGGGTGCAGATCAGGTTATATATTAATGAGTACAGAGCAGAACGTACTGCCCTAAGCCTACTGCACACTTACCAAGTTTTCATGGGTGTTCTGTGGGAGATGGGTTAGCTGGAAAGCTGAAACCCCTTTTGTTAGACCATGCCCCCATCACTGCAGCACCATGCCACTTTCATGTGGTGACATACCTTCTCAATGTATGTTTGGGCCTGCGTTGGATGATGCAGTACCTACTGCCACATACTATTGAGGTCCATAGAGGGCTGCTTTCTGGAGAAAGGAGCACTCCATGAGGAACCTGGGAGAAGCTGCAGCTCAAAGGGTTGAGACAGTGAGAGAACCCGGCCACGCTCCTCAATGAAGAGGGAGAGAACCAGGAAAAGCACAGTCCTAGCATATTTGGGAAGGAAACTGTCATCACAGTGTTAGGACAGTTTTCTTTGTTGGACTGTAGGTACAAGTACTGGACCTCTATGTGAAAGATGTGTAACTGACAAGAATTTGTGTCTCTGTTTGTCTGAAGTGTAACCACGAAGCGTCAGTAAACTGTAGTGTGTTCCTTGCTCTCTTTTTTCCTGGACACCATTTATCTAGGGGTTGCACTACATTATAACATCAGGCAGAAAACTGTACAGGAGCATGTCCATTTTCACTGTGGCACACACCTGGAAGTAGGAAAGCCGGCAACTGTGAGGGACAATACTGAGAGGAAGCCACCATCCAGTTCCCGTGTGCCACACTATGGGACCCTTACAGAGAAGGGACCCTGTCCTAGCTGGTTTCCACTATTGGGTGGAGAACCTGTGTAGGACTCAAGGGGGTGGTGAAAATACCCAAGGGTGGTGCAAAGTGAAGTATACGGGGAAATAAAAACTTGGCACGTCTGTTTGGGGTTACAAAATCCTGCATCATAATTGGGGCCCATTTTGATCTTTGCTAGCTGAGACTCACCTCATTCCTTTGTGCACGGCTGAAGCTTTGTTGAATACTGATCCCTATTCTTCAATACAAATGAAATGAAGAAATTAGCCTTTTGCAACTTTATAGCTCCAGCAACTCAAGAAGTAACAAATACAGGAACTTTGCATATAGTCTTGATCTCGTATTGTTTTGTGTCTTCAGGGTAACATGCTACAAACAAACCATAAGTCATAAGTACAGAATGAATGTAATCAACACAAAGAGTACAAATGAAAGGAAGAATGACTACAGTATCTGACTACGCAAGGTTTGTTTGTAGTCTGTCACTATGGACACACATAGGCCTACATAGGAGTTCTGGAAACAAGCTGCCCAATATAAGACCTATCTAACTGCCCAGAAGTGCTCTAGAGAAGAAGCTGAACTGGACAAGTCTTGTGTAAGTGCTTTCAAAATGGCGGCACCCATTAAATATTGGTGATAGGTAGAGAACATACCACTTTTTAAGAATCTCATTTACAGAAATAAGTTCTACGTTCTACATTTTCACAATAAGGTCATGCCTAAGGTCATTGAAATCGTCCATCATTTCGTTCACGAGCTAAAAGGACTAGTGCAACTAATGCTACAAATATTTCCAGTTCTTAGATTACCGTATATCACATGGATGTGGCTTAGTTATGCCATGAAACCATGTGTATAGCTGTCAGCGTTGCATGACCGGAACTGGTCTGGTAATATAAACAGTTACATCCATTGCTCAGTAATCATAATACACACAACTGATTGTTTGCAGCAGAACAAAATGTCAAGGTGGAGTAAGAAGATCCTGAGCGAACTGTAGAAATTTGCTGAATGAAAATGGATCACTGAAATTAAACATATGCGTTATTCAACAGGACAATATCGCCACCTACTGTGTAACTCAGCGCAGTACGTTTTATTCTTATCAAAATTTACATCATATTCAATGTTTAACAATTTGACTGGAAATAGGGGCTATAAGGGGTGCAAATGTAGCAGTCGCTTCTGGGCCCTGGAGCCTGAGGCTCTTATGCCACATCAAAAGGCACCAGTGGCACATTGTAGGTGTGGGGTCTAGTTGATGATATTGCATAGGGGCCTAGGAGCTCAAAGCCCAAGAGCAAGAATCAGGATTGGTATCATCATCTAGGCAGATGTCCTGGCTGAGGGAAAATCATGGCAATAGATTTAGGAATTCTCTTTTCTTATCAAACTGAGGGTAGAATAGATATGATCCCACTGTAATGGGACAAGAAGAGAGAAGGAACTAGAGGAGAGATGGAACCAGGCATTGTAATTGAGGATGGACTAGCGGATTGCAAGTGTTAGGAACCCACAGAGGGAATTCACCATCTAGGTGGAAAATGATGAGGGCATGTACAGTCGTGGCCAAAAGTTTTGAGAATTACATAAATATTGGAAATTGGAAAAGTTGCTGCTTAAGTTTTTATAATAGCAATTTGCATATACTCCAGAATGTTATGAAGAGTGATCAGATGAATTGCATAGTCCTTCTTTGCCATGAAAATTAACTTAATCCCAAAAAAAACTTTCACATGCATTTCATTGCTGTCATTAAAGGACCTGCTGAGATCATTTCAGTAATCGTCTTGTTAACTCAGGTGAGAATGTTGACGAGCACAAGGCTGGAGATCATTATGTCAGGCTGATTGGGTTAAAATGGCAGACTTGACATGTTAAAAGGAGGGTGATGCTTGAAATCATTGTTCTTCCATTGTTAACCATGGTGACCTGCAAAGAAACGCGTGCAGCCATCATTGCGTTGCATAAAAATGGCTTCACAGGCAAGGATATTGTGGCTACTAAGATTGCACCTCAATCAACAATTTATAGGATCATCAAGAACTTCAAGGAAAGAGGTTCAATTCTTGTTAAGAAGGCTTCAGGGCGTCCAAGAAAGTCCAGCAAGCGCCAGGATCGTCTCCTAAAGAGGATTCATCTGCGGGATCGGAGTGCCAGCAGTGCAGAGCTTGCTCAGGAATGGCAGCAGGCAGGTGTGAGCGCATCTGCACGCACAGTGAGGCAAAGACTTTTGGAAGATGGCCTGGTGTCAAGATGGGCAGCAAAGAAGCCACTTCTCTCCAAAAAAAACATCAGGGACAGATTGATCTTCTCCAGAAAGTATGGTGAATGGACTGCTGAGGACTGGGGCAAAGTCATATTCTCCGATGAAGCCTCTTTCCGATTGTTTGGGGCATCTGGAAAAAGGCTTGTCCGGAGAAGAAAAGGTGAGCGCTACCATCAGTCCTGTGTCATGCCAACAGTAAAGCATCCTGAGACCATTCATGTGTGGGGTTGCTTCTCATCCAAGGGAGTGGGCTCACTCACAATTTTGCCCAAAAACACAGCCATGAATAAAGAATGGTACCAAAACACCCTCCAACAGCAACTTCTTCCAACAATCCAACAACAGTTTGGTGAAGAACAATGCATTTTCCAGCACGATGGAGCACCGTGCCATAAGGCAAAAGTGATAACTAAGTGGCTCGGGGACCAAAACGTTGACATTTTGGGTCCATGGCCTGGAAACTCCCCAGATCTTAATCCCATTGAGAACTTGTGGTCAATCCTCAAGAGGCGGGTGGACAAACAAAAACCCACTAATTCTGACAAACTCCAAGAAGTGATTATGAAAGAATGGGTTGCTAGCATGCCCAGTCGAATTGCAGAGGTCCTGAAAAAGAAGGGCCAACACTGCAAATACTGACTCTTTGCATAAATGTCATGTAATTGTCGATAAAAGCCTTTGAAACGTATGAAGTGCGTGTAATTATATTTCACTACATCACAGAGACAACTGAAACAAAGATCTAAAAGCAGTTTAGCAGCAAACTTTGTGAAAACTAATATTTGTGTCATTCTCAAAACTTTTGGCCACGACTGTACAATCATTTTTGTGGACCCGATTCATGTTTCGAGGCAGAGGTGGCAAAAGCTTGGATATTTTGTCTAGAGGGCAGGTGGAAATCAAAGGTTATCCCAAGGCAGCGCACTTGTGAGACTGGGGAATGTGTGGAACAATGAACTGTGAATGATAGGTCTGGTGGGCAACCTGAACGAGATGGGGGAAGATGATGATGAATTCAGTTTTCTTCATGTTGAGTTTTAGTAAAAGGGAGGAGAAAAAATGATTTTAAGCTGGAATTCTGGTGAGGTATGAAGAGATCCAAGAAAGAGCCAAGCTTGTGATGCCAAGAAGGAAGCACCAGAGGATGTCAAAGGTGGAGGACGGGTCTAGTATGAGGAGCACAGAGAAATGTCTGGCTTCAATGACCTGGTTAAGGCTCTGTTCTAATCATTTCCAGAAATCATGAGGCATTTGTGGAACCGTTGAATGACTCACACTACTGGCACTTGGCAAATCCCACTGGTTTCCATGGCCTGAGAGTGGTGCTTTCTATGACCTTGGTCAATCACAGTTATCCCTGTGGATTGGAAGCACAACCTCAAAGTGCCATATATTTAAAGGGTTGTCCCATCTGCACATTTATGGCATAGCCACAGGATATACAATACCATAAAGGTTGGATAGGTGCAGGTCTCACCTCTGGAGTCTACTCCCATCTCAAGAACGGAGTTCTGCCGTACGCCAGGAATGGAAAGGAGGATGCATATGCATGGCTCTCAACTACTATGAGACTTTCAAAAACAGCTGAGCCTGCTTTTTTTTCCGGGGTTATGGTTCCCTATTTTAATGAATTGAAGACGCTATTAGTGAGTAATAGAATAAAGGGGTGGGGTAGGGCAGAGATAAAACACAGCAGTAGGATAAAGGATGAGGTTCGCCGTCCTTTTTTGAAACATCTAGTTTGGAATAGATCTACCCTGTCAACATGGTCGTGTTCAGTGCATCTTACGGTTGACATTTTGGACCTTTCTAAGACCAAAACTAAAGGGTTATATGTGATTATGCAGATGAGAGTCTTGTCTGGTTCAGCATTATCCTACCTCTCATTTGCTTAAATGGGAAAAACATGCGTTTCACAGACACAGAATCTGTCAAAGGCAGGCAGATTAAATGCACGGGCATCTGTTACATAGATAGAGGTAAAAAATAGCCTTGTTATTTCCTCCTGCCTGACAGATTACAGCAGGCAGTGAATACATTTCATCTTGTAACAAACAAAAGGTATTTCATGCATTCTACTTCTGCAGCAGCCGCGTCTATTTGATCCATATCTCTCACAAGACAATTCATCCAGTTACTGTGAATAATATCATAATATCTGGATTGTTGTTTTCTTGGAAATGCGAAGGACAGGAAACCATTTATATGAACTGAGGCAGCGAGTATTCTCTGCAGGATGAATCACACAACTTGTGCACTGCTTGTAAAAGAGACAAAAAATTACTTAAAGGGACAGGACTAAGGTTAAAGGTAGGGTTTGATTTTACTTAAAGGTGCCCTTCAGGGACTTTTCAGATGCTTGCAGACCCACAAACGCTCTCAGCCACCCCAACAAACAGCTGATTTGTCACATGGAAGCCAGACGTTTTTCCAGCATGGGAAATGAAGTATGACATGGAGGCCATGCAGATGGGTTGTGTCCTCCTTCGGACCATGAGCCTTCCTTTACATAAAATCTGCTCCATTTGGCCGTACCCTATATGTGAATGTTTTAGCCCCCATCTAGCTAATCCAGTTGGGTTCATAGACCTCATCGATGCAGAAGTACCATTTCTAAATTTAGAATGGGGATACACCTTAAAGACGAACGAATCCCAAAACTTTACTTTTGGTTTACCCGGGTTTTGTGGTGCCCTGGGGTGCTCTGTTTTCATGGAAGAATATTATTAACATTTTCAGTGGGGTTTGAGAGGGTGGTCTGTCCACCATCCGGCTCATAGCAAGAGTTTTCCTGGCCAGAAACAAAACCTCTCGCAAAAAGATTTTTTGAGGGTGAGACCATTCGTCTCCTTTCAGACGGCCCAGCAAACAAATCTCAGGAGATAAAGAGTCAATTTTCTCCAAGATCTCAGAAACTAAGTCTCAAACCTCACACCAAAGGGATGTTCTGTAAGAACAGGACCAAAGAGTTGATTAAATCCTGCATGGTCCTCAGAGCATCTCACACCTGGCCGTGAACAAGGTCTATGGTTAGACCGAAACACTAAGGTCGGCCTATAGTTTTGTCAGTTATGGAGTGCCTTTAACAAATGTATATAATTTATGAGTACTGTGGTATTCTTATACATCTACCTGGAGCAGGAACAAAGCGGCAAGGAGCAGGGAAGTATAGATCTCTGCACAGGTATCACTGGGTCTAAGGGAGGTTGAAAAAAAAAACAAAACTTGGGCAACCCCTTTAAGCTAGGTCCCTTTATCTCCATTAAGAAGTGTTGGGGGTTGGTGTAGCAAGATTGTGGTATGCAGTGGATTTTTCCAAGTCAGTGAGTAGGGTAGAACGTCAACCAACTTTCATCTTCTGCTTCTGGATCATCTGGATCCCTCCCTTCTTGCAACAAAGATATCCAGTCCTTTCCATCCAATATCATTTAGGAGAATGGAGATATAACTCTCAAACAAGTTCTCACTAACCTTATCTATGAAGGAGATTGTCTATGCAAATTCCAAAGGCGATGGAGAATACCCTAAACCCTTTATTTTCTGTTTCGACCTTGATTGCTAACTTTGAAAAGCCAACCCAAGTTAAAGATCCCATCTCCATCATTCCAATAGTAAGATTGGTAGTGAAATCATTGTTTTGCTCATGCCACCTAGTTTTCATCAATGGAGTACTGGTGGGGGCTGTGGTGTGGCATAGTCATGACGCCTATGTCAGCAGTTCCATGTTGATGCAACTTCTGGGAACAGCAATGTGCACCGTGTACAATAGAATCAATGGCATGTCCACCTATAGAATTGGTTTGGCAATGTTAGTTGGAGGATACGTTAGTACAATAACACAAATTACAACCAAACAGGAGGCCAAAGACAGATGGTGGGATCCCAAAGCCTTGGATAGTGTGGCGGAGAACATATACACGCCTGTAGGGAGCAGTTGTTACATGAAGCACATTCTCCCGCTATTCCAGCCTCCATCTACTATATGGAAATGAGAATTTTGCATAAGAAGGTTAAATCAAAGACTATCCACTTCCTAATATTGGTTTAGCGCACGGCTATTGCATTCTTCAATGTGATTTAGCTGCCGGAGCTTTAGAGAAAAAGCGAGCCGCACTCTGAAAATGAATATATTTATTTTCTAGGACTTGGCACAAATCTCTCCTGACAAATCGTGTGCAGCGATTCATAAGCCGCTAAATTATAACAACTTACCGCGGAGCTATAGAGTAAATACCATCTGCCTGTAACTTATACAGAGCGTTCCTGCTTGTAAACATGAAGACTGCTGTAACATAAGCAGCCGAAAATACAATATGACATGGAAACTTTGCTTTATTAAAACAGGCAGTGCTCACTACCAATGTGGCGGTTTGTGATGAAAAGTATTTGGAATAAATTTACATATATTTTCGGGCTTGATGAGAAAAATATATTCCAAGATTCTGATTTTAAAATAAATCTGTAACTAACACGCTTGTCAGGTTCACAAGCTCTCGCTTTGAGATGGCAGCATTGTATAAACCTCCTTATGAGCTTTTCCACCTTAAATGCATGAGATTTATTAAATTAAAATGCGTTCTGTTTATTTTTATTCTTTTTTTAAGAAAAAGTGGCGCTTTTGTCCATGGGTTGCGTATTGTATTGCATCCCAGCCCTATTCTAGGGTCCTAGGAGCCCAAGGCTAACTGGCACGATAAACCATGTTTGCATCATGTGGACACTTACAGTACAGACCAAAAGTTTGGACACACCTTCTCATTCAAAGAGTTTTCTTTATTTTCATGACTATGAAGGCATCAAAACTATGAATTAACACATGTGGAATTATATACATAACAAACAAGTGTGAAACAACTGAAAATATGTCATATTCTAGGTTCTTCAAAGTAGCCACCTTTTGCTTTGATTACTGCTTTGCACACTCTTGGCATTCTCTTGATGAGCTTCAAGAGGTAGACCCCTGAAATGGTCTTCCAACAGTCTTGAAGGAGTTCCCAGAGATGCTTAGCACTTGTTGGCCCTTTTGCCTTCACTCTGCGGTCCAGCTCACCCCAAACCATCTCGATTGGGTTCAGGTCCGGTGACTGTGGAGGCCAGGTCATCTGGCGCAGCACCCCATCACTCTCCTTCATGGTCAAATAGCCCTTACTTTCAAAGTTTTCCCAATTTTTCGGCTGACTGACTGGCCTTCATTTCTTAAAGTAATGATGGCCACTCGTTTTTCTTTACTTAGCTGCTTTTTTCTTGCCATAATACAAATTCTAACAGTATATTCAGTAGGACTATCAGCTGTGTATCCACCTGACTTCTCCTCAACGCAACTGATGGTCCCAACCCCATTTATAAGGCAAGAAATCCCACTTATTAAACCTGACAGGGCACACCTGTGAAGTGAAAACCATTTCAGGGGACTACCTCTTGAAGCTCATCAAGAGAATGCCAAGAGTGTGCAAAGCAGTAATCAAAGCAAAAGGTGGCTACTTTGAAGAACCTAGAATATGACATATTTTCAGTTGTTTCACACTTGTTTGTTATGTATATAATTCCACATGTGTTAATTCATAGTTATGATGCCTTCATAGTCATGAAAATAAAGAAAACTCTTTGAATGAGAAGGTGTGTCCAAAATTTTGGTCTGTACTGTACCTCGGAAAGAAATGGCACCAGGATGCACAATGGGAAAAAGACAAGCCTACGGAGCCAGTATGATGCTTAGGACCGTGTTTTGCTGGAAACCTTGGGCGCTGGCTAGAGATGAGAATATCAATTCTAAACTAATTGGATTTGTTACAAATTTTGCAAAAATACTCGCCCCCTAAACAAATCTGAAGTTTTGGCGAATGGCTTCAGACGTATTAAGCGAAAACGGCACCCGGCGCCATTTTACTGTGAACATTGGTGGGGGAACGACAGGAAGGAAGACGACGGAATAGCACATGAGCCTGGGAGGGCTTGCCCTGATTGGCTCAGAGGCTGACAGACAGCTTGATCAGCCAGTCAGGGGGCGGTATTCAACCAGGTCATTCTGAGAACGAGCCAAACGCCATTCTGTTCTCAGCTGTGGATGTGATAGGACGTGTTGTGACTGTGCCTGACAAAAAAAATTGCAGACACATGCCAGTTACTAGGGTCATTATAGGGAGAGAATTGGAGATATAATTGGGTAGATTTTAGAGTTTTATCAGGTACAGCGAATGAATGAGGGACTGATCAGTGTACTAGTTGTTTCATACAGCTTGCTGGCAGGTTCTACATTACAAAATCCTGTAAGAAACTCATATTTCTCTGTACGAACAGCCAGATAGCTTTTTTTTCTGTAAAAAGATTTCTACAGTTTATAGGCTTATTTCCAGCACCCCAATAGCATACATTCTGCTGCAAACGCTGCCCAATTCCCCCATTTATTTTCTTCTAAAAACCATACTATGCTTCATTAGTGCATGCACGCCGTGCTGCAATAACAGCATTTATATACCAGTTAACGCTTTACCGTGCAAGAATAAATGGTGCCCAATCCATATGGGATGTCCAAAAAGATCATATGAACAGCATGGTCCGATGTCCACATTATTTTGTACATTGTAGGTTCAGTTCACGTACTGTAGAGAAGAAAAGGCAGCTCTCACCTGCTCCTCCTTGCCCTGAGCATGGAAACAGCTCCTGATTTGTATTCGGAAACAAAAACGTGAAGTCCGAGCTCAGTCTTGTAGCAAAGAGAAATATACTTTATTGTAGCGATAAAAACCTCCTGTACAGGGCACGTCCCGTCTACGCGTTTCAGACCCTTGTCTTTAGGTCCTTACTCATGACACGTCTAGAGTAAGGACCTAAAGACAAGGGTCGGAAACGCGTAGACGGGACTTCCCTTTACAGGAGGTTTTTATCGCTACAATAAAGTATATTTCTCTTTGCTACAAGACTGAGCAGGACTTCACGGTTTTTGTTTCCGAATTGTAGGTTGAGTATATTGTGTGAAGGGAAGAGCCACCTAGCATTGAAGAATCTGTAAAAGAACAAAAAATAACGAGTGATTACTCCCGTGACACGACAAAGCCAATTCTGGAAATGCGAATATTCTTCCCCGACTTGGAAATATGAAGCTACCTGCAGCACAAGGCAATTTTCAAATAATGTCACCGTTACTAAATTGGGTCATTACTTTCCATAGCATAGCAGGATTCCTGTATTACTGCAACGGCGGACCTATTATAGGAACAGAACTCAGCTGCTATAGAAGGAAAGGGAAGAAAAAGGCAAGAATCCCCAAGGTGATCTATCGTCTTGGAACTAAATTGCCATACTTAGATATGAGAAATAAACTTACTAATAGTGTCATAGTTCACAAAGCGCCTGTGTGTGCAGTGGAAGTAAATTTAGACGTGTGCAGTAGCTGGGAGTCCTGCCATTCCGTCATTACTCACAGGCAATGAGGAGAGAGTGCTTATAGACTGTTAATAAAAGCATCTCAATTTACTGCAAGAGCATAAAATCCAACGTGAACTTCATAAAAGTTACTCAGTAGATCTGACATTTTAAGATCGGTTTCCTCAAGTGCGTCAGCGCCTTCTTTATTCCACTGTAAAGCCGTCTGGATTATTTTGGTTTATCAGCTGAACGTGTCTCATGGGTGCGGAGCTGAATACACAGATAATCAATCTCAGGCTGAAGTGTTATGGTTAAACATACCATATAATGTATATAGGAGAATCGGTAATGAGCCTGGAGGTTTACACTAATACCACACCAGCCGCCTTACTAATGACCAATAGTCCCTAAAAATCTCATTAACCTTTTGCAACGAGTCTAACAGAGTGACAATAGGGAGATTCCAAGATGCAATGTACAAAGCAGGCAAAGCCATGCTTTATTACATCTGTCCCACCCGTTCATGTCGGGGCATGCTCTCAAACCTGCGGCATTTGAATCACAAGTTGTGGTAATGAATAAATATGGACCCAAGGCCAGACCCCCTATAGTAATATAAAACTCAGTCCAAACCTCTTTAATAAATACAGACTCCAAGCCAGACCCCCTATATAAAGAGTCCATACCAGGCCTCAAAATACAAGTCTCCTAAATAAATATGGACCCCAGAGTAGACTTAAAGAAATACCGACCCAAGACAAGACCATCTATAGGAATATAAAGCTCAGTCCAAACCTCCTTACATAGAAACATAGAATGTGTCGGCAGATAAGAACCATTTGGCCCATCTAGTCTGCCCAATATACTGAATACTATGGATAGCCCCCGGCCCTATCTTATATGAAGGATGGCCTTATGCCTATCCCATGCATGCTTAACCTTCTTCACTGTATTTGCAGCTACCACTTCTGCAGGAAGGCTATTCCATGCATCCACTACTCTCTCAGTAAAGTAATACTTCCTTATATTACTTTTAAACCTTTGCTCCTCTAATTTAAAACTATGTCCTCTTGTAGCAGTTTTTCTTCTTTTAAATATTCTCTCCTCTTTTACCTTGTTGATTCCCTTTATGTATTTAAAAGTTTCTATCATATCATATTCTTAATATATACAGACCCCATGCCAGACCCCCTATAGTAATAAAGTGCCCCTGCCAGACCACTTAAAAAATACAATCCCCCAAACTAAATACAGACTCTAGACCAGACCTCTATAGTAATACAGACTCTAGACCAGACCTCTATAGAGATACAGACTCCAGACCAGACCTCTATAGTAACACAGACTCAAGACCTCTATAGTAATACAGACTCCAGACTAGACCTCTGTAGTAATACAGACTCTAGGCTAGACCTCTGTAGTAATACAGACTCAAGACCAGACATATGTAGTAATAGACTCCAGACCAGACCTCTATAGTAATACAGACTCTAGACCAGACCTCTGTAGTAATAGACTCCAGACCAGATCTCTATAGTAACACAGACTCAAGACCTCTATAGAAATACAGACTCCAGACCAGACCTCTGTAGTAATACAGACTCCAGACCAGACCTATAGTAATACAGACTCCAGACCAGACCTATAGTAATACAGACTCCAGACCAGACCTATAGTAATACAGACTCCAGACCAGACCTCTGTAGTAATACAGACTCCAGACCAGACCTATAGTAATACAGACTCCAGACCAGACCTATAGTAATACAGACTCCAGACCAGACGTCTTAATTAAATACAAATACCCTAAATAAATATGAATCTTGGACCCTTAAAGAAATACAGACCCAAGACCAGACCCCTATAGTAATATAAAGCTCAAACCTGATTTCTTAAATAAATGCAGACGTCAGACTGCCATCCAGTAATAAAGAGCCCACATCATACCTCCTATAGTAATCTAGACCCCAGACCAGACTCCTAAAAAAAATACAGACCCAAGACCAGACCCCCTATTGTAATATAAAGCTCAAATCTGATTTCTTAAATACGGTAAATACAAACCTCAGACTGCTCCCCGGTAATAAAGAACCCACATCAGACTTCCTATAGTAATATAGACTCCAGACCAGACTCCTAAAGAAATACAGACCCAAGACCAGACCCTTATAGTAATATAAAGCTCAGACCAAACCACTTAAATAAATACAGACCACAGGCCAGACCCCCTATAGTAATAAAGAGCCAGACCTCTTAATTATATATAAGCCCCCTAAATAAATAGGATCCCAGACCCTTAAAGAAATACAGACCCAAGACCAGACCCCCTATAGTAATATAAAAAAAGGCCAGATCTCTTAAATAAATAAAGCCCCCAGACTGTCCCCCATGGTAATAGAGCACACATCAGACCTCCTATAGTAATACAGACCCAAGACTTAAACCACTATAGTAATATAAATCTCAGACCAAACAACTTAAAAAAATTCTAATCTCCTAACTAAATACAGACTCCAGACCAGACCTCTATAGTAATACAGACCCCTCAAAAACTACAGACCCAAGATCAGAACCCTTAGTAATATAAAACTCAGGCCAAACATCAGACCCCAGGCCAGACTCCCTATAGTAATAAAGAGTCCCCACCAGAACTCTTAAAACAATACAAATCCCCTAACTAAATACAGACTCCAGACCAGAACTCTATAGTAATAGAGTCCAGACCTCATAAATAAATACAGACCCCCTTTAATAAATATGGACCCCAGAACAGACGCCTATATTATCCATGGGATCCTCATCTAGCAAGACAACAGGAAACCTGTGACCCCCATTTTCTATATCACAGTGCTTACCACAAAAAATACAGTTCACAAGTGAGAGCCCATTTGACCGGATAGTTGAGAGTCCCGCATCTATCAGGAAATTATGGGAGTACCCCTTTAAAAGCCATTCTATTGGACAGTGTGGATGTTATGTCTATTATACTTGCATTAGGGATCACGAGTAATGTTTTTGCTTCAGCACCTATTGCCCAGCTGTATGTAGACTTGCCATTGTTTCCAGATGCAAGTCCAGGTGCAGCCCGGCAAATAGTCGTAAAAAGTGAACATTACCGCGCCTGCTGGCGAACGTATAGTAGTGCCCACGCTCAAATTCTTGAATATTACTTTTCTGTGTTTGCTATAATCAATCTTAGGATTCATATGGAAACCTTATGACCGGCAGCATCTGGTGAAGTTATACAGCAGCACTTGCAAACTTGGCAGGGATAACGTGGCGCAAATGAACTGAAAAACCTGCACGTAATAAGCAAATCCTCCACAAAGCACAAATATATACTGTATATATACATATATTAGCTTCTATAATACCGCACTGAGGCAGCAGTGTATGCATTAATGTCAAGAAAGATAAACTCCATGTGTTGTGCAATAAAAAACAAACAATCATATATGCTGTGCCTAAGCTGCAGTAGTTCCTGGCACTTTTTAAATGGCTTTCCAGGGTCTTAAAGTGTCACTGTACTTTCACACAATTTCCTTTCATTTAATAGAGAATGGTGTAACTAGCACATCTCTAAATCACTTCATTAAAAAAATCTGCCTGCATCCACCTAAAAAATGCTGTATAATCATGGCCACTAGGGGTCTCACTTCCACCCAATTTGCAGTTGACTGCTTGTTGTCAGGCAAGATCTGTCTCAGGTAACAGATGGCTGAGAGGAAGTGAGGGCGTGTCAGAGCTAGCTGAGATACTGAGCCTGATAGAACAACTGCTTCTGAATTCACATGAGCCTCCTGTGTGTCTGTAAGTGTGATTTTCCCCTCCTTATCTGTTTTGTGAGCTCCAGGGCTGAAAAGAAACATAATGAGAAGTATGGGAAAGGACATTACAGCAGGACAGTGCTGGCAGACTTCCATAGAAGGGAGATGCCTCCTGCAGCTGAATGAAATGCATCTAGCTGTGCAGCTGAAAAAGGGAATATGGTTGAAAGAGAATTAGAGAAGCCCAAAGAAGCACAGCCATTATACAAACTTTTTTTTATTTTCTTTTAAACTTAGGTACGCTTTAAAGAGGTTGCACAGAATGAGAAAATATGGCTGCTCCCTTCTATCAATGTTTGATATTGAAAATTGAAAAGAATATTGAAAAAATAATATTTTGGATCTACATAAGGAACATAAATTTAGGGTGTGTTCACATGTTGCAGTCAAATTATATATTTTTCCTGTGATTTTCACAAAAAGGCCATCCACACGTTAAAACCATGAACCGCGCTAAAACACGGATGTGTAAAAACACACATTTAAAAGAATGAATATGTGCGGACAGCACACGTCTGTGATTCACTGATGTGTGAATAAGTCCTTACGCAGTGATCTGACCGAGTCAGGTTGTGTATGGGCCATAGACTGTTAGGTAACATATACTTCCTTAGGGTGCATTCACACGGAAAATTGCGGATCCCCGAAACACGGATACCGGCCCTGTGTGTTACGCATTTTGCGGACCGCACATGGCCGGCGCTATTTACAGAATGCCTATAGAACATGCTTTATCTTTTTTTGCGGAGCCGCAGAACCGAACAACGGATGCGGATAGCACACGGTGTGCTGTCCGCATCTTTTGCGGCCCCATTGAAATGAACGGGTCCATTTATACTGTCGTGTGACTGCACCCATAGGCCTCATGCACATGACTGTGGAGCCGCCGTGCCCGTGTTGCGGACACGGGTACCGGCTGTGTGCACTCTGCATCGCGGTGTGGGCCCATTGAGTTCAAGATAGGGTTAAAGGTCCGTGCCGCAAAAGATAGAACATGTCCTATCGAACGAATGGCCGTCCGTGTAATGTATGGACACCCAAAACCTTACAGAGCATGAGGGTGAGGGTTGCCCTGATGGGAAACCCTCAGTCTGGCCCTGTATCGGGCCCATATGTACACAGACATGTCGGGTCCTCCAGAGAAACACGGTGCATCCTCTCCACTCTGCAATGAAGATATTTGGGGGATTTTATAGTCTTGCGTGTCCTGCAAAAACAAAAAGAAATTATTTAAAATGTGTAGCAGTTTGAGAAACTTCAGTTGCCTGGGGAGCAGTCGAGCCGCATTAAGCCATTTTTCATAATGCATTACAGCCGCGCAGTAAATTTGCGCTTCCAGCAGCTTACTCTTCGTTTTCATTAAATCAGCAATTTCAGAAAAGTATCATGTTGCTTTCAACAAGAAAATTATAAAGCGATTCAATTAGAGATGATTAGGAATGTTTTTACTTGTCATTCCATCAACTTCACGTCTCCGGAAAAAAAAAAAAAAAAAAAAAGGCTTTTGTTTGGCAATTTCCACCCCTGGAACAAAAGAAAATTGATGAAAATTGCTTTCAATACCGAATCTCAGCTAATGGGAGGAACGGAGGAGAACATATTGCAGCGAGAGAAGCAAATCGGAGGCCTTTCCATATTAAATGCTTTTCCTATGCCTTCTAGTTCAGGGGTTGGCAAACTCCGGTTGTTGTGAAACTACAACTCCCAGCATGCACATTTGCTCAGCTGTTTTTTTTAAATCCCCATAGAAGTGAATGGAGGATGCTGGGAGTTGTGGTTTGACAACAGCCAGAGGTTGCTGATCCCCTATTGTAGTTCCACCTCATAACTTCTCCATGGCATAGTGCGGCTGGCAGATAGGTGGCGCTATAGGGCGAAGACCAAAAATTAATGAGGAGAGAAGAGGTTCACGCTGGAACACCAAGTAAAACTCATACACTCTCTTGTATGGGTCTGCAATCCGGAAGGTTGGTGCGAAACAGAGGCACGGAACCACTACGGGTTTCTCTCCATGCCTCCGCACCGCACCTGGTTTTGGCTCACAATAACTGATGGAAATAACTGACAAATAACCAAAGTGTTAACTTGGCCTTAGGGCTCATGCACACAGCCGTGTTTTGCAGTCTGAAAATCACGGATCCTCAAAACATAATGCGGACAATAATAGGACATAATCAATTTTTTTGCGCAATGGCCACGCGGACATACAGAAACTGAATGCATGCAGAGTCATTTCCGTTTTTTTTTTTTTTTGTGACCCCATTAAAGTGAATAGTTCCGCATACTACGGGGAGCCGTGGGTAATAAGGGCGATTTTGTTTAAAAAAAAAAAAAAGGATTTTGTGAAAAACTAATTTGCAAAATTAAATCCTGTGACACATAGTAATATTATATGGCACAATACCAAAGGTAAAGAAAAAAGTTCTATAAAGCATGTAAGCAAAGTAATGCACAATGTCATATACTGCACATATGATTGTGACTGTTACATGAGGCCACCTAGGCCTTATGCCTCATGGGTGTTTCTTAGTGGCTCATTACACAACCCAACCATGTGGGTGGTGTGGTCCCAGGAAAGCACTTAGCTGCAACTAGCTTTATCATCTTCGGAGTTTATGTTAGGTTCACCTTCACCCAGACTGCTAACCTCCTAATCCTGCCTCTAAGTGCCATGGCCAAGGCCACGTGGCTTACTTCCACCCTCCTCAACACCAGCAACCAGGCCATATGCCTCGCCACTAGCGACATCCCTTATAAGCATGAAAAAAGTACCCTATATAGTCTCCAGCTGAAAGAGGGTGGAAGGTTGCAGTCACACGTAAGCCCTGATGTTGGAGAGACCTCAAATCAAGCACTGCACCGTAAGAGGAGACCAGCGCACAAAGAGACTGTAGGCTGTTACGGCCCTGCTCTACAGGGAGTGCAGAATTATTAGGCAAGTTGTATTTTTGAGGATTAATTTTATTATTGAACAACAACCATGTTCTCAATGAACCCAAAAAACTCATTAATATCAAAGCTGAATATTTTTGGAAGTAGTTTTTAGTTTGTTTTTAGTTTTAGCTATTTTAGGGGGATATCTGTGTGTGCAGGTGACTATTACTGTGCATAATTATTAGGCAACTTAACAAAAAACAAATATATACCCATTTCAATTATTTATTTTTACCAGTGAAACCAATATAACATCTCAACATTCACAAATATACATTTCTGACATTCAAAAACAAAACAAAAACAAATCATTGACCAATATAGCCACCTTTCTTTGCAAGGACACTCAAAAGCCTGCCATCCATGGATTCTGTCAGTGTTTTGATCTGTTCACCATCAACATTGCGTGCAGCAGCAACCACAGCCTCCCAGACACTATTCAGAGAGGTGTACTGTTTTCCCTCCTTGTAAATCTCACATTTGATGATGGACCACAGGTTCTCAATGGGGTTCAGATCAGGTGAACAAGGAGGCCATGTCATTAGATTTTCTTCTTTTATACCCTTTCTTGCCAGCCACGCTGTGGAGTACTTGGACGCGTGTGATGGAGCATTGTCCTGCATGAAAATCATGTTTTTCTTGAAGGATACAGACTTCTTCCTGTACCACTGCTTGAAGAAGGTGTCTTCCAGAAACTGGCAGTAGGACTGGGAGTTGAGCTTGACTTCATCCTCAACCCGAAAAGGCCCCACAAGCTCATCTTTGATGATACCAGCCCAAACCAGTACTCCACCTCCACCTTGCTGGCGTCTGAGTCGGACTGGAGCTCTCTGCCCTTTACCAATCCAGCCACGGGCCCATCCATCTGGCCCATCAAGACTCACTCTCATTTCATCAGTCCATAAAACCTTAGAAAAATCAGTCTTGAGATATTTCTTGGCCCAGTCTTGACGTTTCAGCTTGTGTGTCTTGTTCAGTGGTGGTCGTCTTTCAGCCTTTCTTACCATGGCCATGTCTCTGAGTATTGCACACCTTGTGCTTTTGGGCACTCCAGTGATGTTGCAGCTCTGAAATATGGCCAAACTGGTGGCAAGTGGCATCTTGGCAGCTGCACGCTTGACTTTTCTCAGTTCATGGGCAGTTATTTTGCGCCTTGGTTTTTCCACACTTTTCTTGCGACCCTGTTGACTATTTTGAATGAAACGCTTGATTGTTCGATGATCACGCTTCAGAAGCTTTGCAATTTTAAGAGTGCTGCATCCCTCTGCAAGATATCTCACTATTTTTGACTTTTCTGAGCCTGTCAAGTCCTTCTTTTGACCCATTTTGCCAAAGGAAAGGAAGTTGCCTAATAATTATGCACACCTAATATAGGGTGTTGATGTCATTAGACCACACCCCTTCTCATTACAGAGATGCACATCACCTAATATGCTTAATTGGTAGTAGGCTTTCGAGCCTATACAGCTTGGAGTAAGACAACATGCATAAAGAGGATGATGTGGTCAAAATACTCATTTGCCTAATAATTCTGCACGCAGTGTATAGGCTGGACCGATTACCAGGAATGAATGCTCATATGATAATTTGCCCATGCAGATGTGCAACCGATCAGCCAACCAATGAGCTGGAACGAATGCTCCGAAGAATGTTTGCTCCCAATCATTGCCTGCTCTATTGAACCAAGCAAAAAGGCCCCAAGTGTCTCTTTCGGATATGATATCAACGCAGAATACGTCTCCGTAATATTGCATTGTACTCATTTTGAGCAAACAAAAAAAACAAACATTTTTTTCAATTGGTCTTCATTAAAAATGTTGAGCCCCTTTCTCTGTACAGCCTAGAGATTATACATTAGAAGGCTCTGTATTTTTACTCTGTTCCATCAGGCAGCTCAGCTGATGGCTCCTCATCTCTGACCTCCTAAACAATCAGTTTTAATAAAGACCAATTATACAAATGATTTTTAGCCCAAAAACAGTAGAAACATTGCCCCCAAAGGTGTAAGTGGTCTTTAAAAATGCCCAATACATCCCCCCCCCCCCCTAACACCAACTGTTAAGGACAAGCTGAGGATTGGGCCGTTTACCAGGAATGCTCATACGATAATTGGCCCATGCAGATCATCCAACCAATGAGCGGGAAATGATCAGGAACGAATGCTCAGAACAACGTTTGCTCCCGTTCATTGCCTGCTCGATTGACCCGTTTAAAAGGGCCCCAGGTGTCTCTTTCGGATATTGTATCAGGGCAGAATACGGATCCTTTACTTTCAGCCTACTGCTGTCCTCCAGTTACAAATGGGAGCAGGTGAAAAATATGACTGTGCTAACATTTGAAAAAGAGGTTGTCAGCCGGGAGGTTGTCATACATGTTAGAAGGTGGCTGGACATGCCAACTTCAACCAACATTCACATGAGAAAGGTGGTGTCCTATCACTACGGCAGGTCTCAGGTGAAAGTCGTACCGGCCATGTTGGATTTCACCACCACTGCCAGACCAGTTAATGAGCAGCTTATTTTTCCTCCCCACTAAAAACATGCAATGAGGGAGTTATGTGAGCTTGACCAGCATTTGGTCAACAACAATTAAAGGTGTACGGGCAATGACCTATCGAAATGCGATAAATGTTCGACAAGTGTGGATCCCACCTCTGGGACCTGCTACTATCTCAATAACAGGGCCCGTTGTGAATGGAGAGCATGACGCGCATGCGTAACTTTCTCCATTCACTGTTATTGTCAGAGGTCCCTTGGTGGTGAAGGGATTGGTGGCCATCCATGCGCGTCTTGCTCTCCATTCACAGCTGAGCTCGTTCTTGAGATAAGAGATATTGGATAACTTTGGCATAGCCTATCGATATGCCATAAGTGTCCAGATGGGAATAACCCTTCAAAAGAATGGAGTGGACGGGTACAGATGATGATGTCACCGACTACTGCCCACTCCATCCCGAGGACGAGAAGCAATCGGTAGAACGAAGGTCAGGTGAGTATTTCTTTTTTTTTTTAACCTGCTGTGCGCCCAAAGAATGATGGTCAACTCGGGGAACCATGACTCTATATCATCATTAACCAACACCTCTCTTTTTACAGGAACAACTCAAGCAACCGACGCAACCCGCTAAACGTCTGGGGTTTTTCTTTTTTTATTCCTTTAAAATAATTCATACAAATGGTTACACGCACAAACATGATTTTGACCGGAAAAAAAATAAAATAATAATAATATTGCTAGCCTACCACATTACCAGGAAGGAATCAATGTAGGCAATGAAATGTACTACCTTTCAGTAGTCTAGATTTCCCGCATACCACCAATAATATATATAATTTTTTCTTTTTTAACTGGTGACAAGAAGCACTATGCTTGTTGATACGAAAATTTTTACATTTTCTTTGCAAAAACAAAAAAAATAAAAAAAATTCTCGTCATGTTGCATTCATCTGAAATAAGGGATTTCATGCCAAAATAACAGGAGGGATCCAAAATGATAAAAAAAAATATATATATATCTAACGTAAGACAAGCAGGTAGTTAAAAAAAAAATGCACTATGTGGTTTTTCAAAAAGAAAAAAATGGGAAAAAAAATGTATTGTCCTGAGAAGTCTGCCAACCGCCTTAATTACTGGGCATGTCATAACATAGAAAAGAACATTTTTTTATTTTTTATTTTTTTTCTGTATTTGAAAAGTGGTTTGCTGAGCGCCTCCCTTACGATATTCCCCATTGACAATTATGCAAATAAACCCCCTTTTTTTAATGTTCTAAAAACTGTACACAGACAAATACATTCATGATATAATTAACTACTAGCTTCTCTCGCTTAACTTAGGACCAACAGGAGGACACAGGACAGTGAGGTCAGTCCACTCAACAGGGACAAACTACAATTTTTTTTTTGTAACGGGGGGAGGGTAAAAAAAAAAAAAAAAAAAAAAAAAGGTTCCAATTTCTTTCTTCTTCTCGCACTGTATTCTGTAGATTTGGACCGATCTCTAAAAACAACGTATGATCTGCATGAAAGTTCATTATTTTTGCTTCTATCCAAAATCCAGAATTTTTATTTTTGACACCCTTCTTCTGTCTTCATTTGACTTCCGGATCTCTTAGGCGTGGGAATGGTCATCTGCTATTGTCATTGGCTACAATTGGTCACTTGGGTGGTCTCTGTCAGCTTCTGGTTTGACGGTTTGCACGGGAGAAGGGGCGTGAGGCGGGTGGGCCACGGCCGGATGGGCGTGTGATAAAGGCATGGCGTTGGGGACGATTCCTTCCACTGCTGTTGGGATGCCAGCTGGGGCCACGCTAACGACTCCTGGGGGATACCTGTTGGAAAAAGGACACTAGTCACTTGACAGAATGACACAAGCCATAGAAGAGGTCAGGGGCATTTTTTTTATTTATTATTATTGCATTGTACTCATTTTGAGCAAAAATATAATTTTTTTAAATTGGTCCTTATTAAAAATGTTGAGCACCTTTCTCTGCACAGCCTTGAGATTCTCCAGTAGTAGGCTCTGTATTTTTACTCTGTTCTAGCTGATGGATCTCTAAACACTGAGGGAGAGATTTATCAAACTGGTGTAAAGTAAAACCGGCTTAGTTGCCCATAGCAACCAATCAGATTCCACCTTTCATTTTTCACCGCTCCTTTGAAAAACAAAACGAGGAATCTGATTGGTTGCTATGGGCAACTAAGCCACTTCTACTTTACACTAATTTGATAAATCTCCCCCTAATTTTTAATAAAGACCAATTGGAAAAATTTTTTTTTTTTTTTTTAGCCCAAAATGAGTTAAATGCAATTCTAAAAAACAAAACAAAACAAAAAACACACCAAATAGGTGTACATAGCCTTTAAACATGCCCAATCCATTTCCCCCCCCCCAACACCATATGTTGGGGACAAGTTGGTAGGCCCCCATACATACAAGACATTTGGAATTTGCAAGTTTAGATGACTTTACTCTTATGGTGCTCTTACACGGGCCGACAATGACCAAATAATGAGCGGCAATCGATGATATAGAAGTTGATCTGCGCTCGTTTAAAGTGCCTGTCACATAGCCGATGCCAGTGAAATGGGCATGAACAATCGCTATTACGATTGTTCACCCCCCATTAACTTTGTATATTGTCAGATGCACATCCCCTGCTTACATAGAGCGATGTGCTGCCGACATAGGAGAATTTTAGGCGCCGCATTTTAGATGCACTTACACCATCCAATTATTGGGAAGAACCATTGGTATGAACAGTCGTTCCCGATAATTGACCGGCTCCTCGCCCCCCGCAGCTTTCATTTTTTATATACGCACAGTATGAAGAGTCTTCTACAGCTCAGGATATTGCTCACCCACTCGAAAGCAAGTCGTCATTTGCATTCGCTTTGCCCCCAGGGCTGCTGTTCAGTTAACGAATAGCGGTCATGCCTGAGAGCGAGCGCGATGCAAAGGAGATCTGACGTGATAGTCATGCAGTCAGCAATCTTTAACTCTTGCCTTTTCCAAGGCATGGACTCTTCCTAGGACAAAATCCTAGGAAATTCACAAGGGTGTAGCAGGGAAAAAAAAAATATAAAATATGTTTATGCTGACATAACCTAAATGTCCCATTCTTTATGCTGTCGGGGTGCATACCGATATTAAGGCTGCTTTCACATTTCAATATTTGGTCAGTGTTTGTTCAGTGATTTCCATCAGTGATTGTGAGCCAAAACCAGGAGTGAAGCCTCCACAGAGATAAGATACGAGTTTTGCACCCGGTCTGTGTTTTGGACCTGGACCAGCCAATGCTATGACAAGATGTAGGTTCTCACACGGTTGGGCTTTATGGTAGATACATCCAGGGGTGACCACCACAAATGGCCGCGGACCACAACTCTCCTGACATGTCTGTTTTAGTAACTACTTGGGTTTCCGATGTAATAATAATTCTGGGGCATATATTCTTATGACTATGTTGTGGCAATCCTCCATTATTCCTGCTAGCAGTTAGAAATTAATTACAATGAAGGCCGAGATGGGTATTACCAGTTGAGGGTGTGACCCTGCACAGTATGGCACTACCCAGTCAGTGCTGCAAGTGACCTACCCCCCAACTAGTAACACCGATCCGGACCTTCATTGCAGACTGCTGGCAATTCATTTATAACTTTTAGCAGGAATAACAGAGGAAAGGCACAATATCGAATCATAAGCCTAGGCACTCCGGAATTGTTATTATATGGAGAACACAAGTCGTTTTTAAAACAGTAAACTTACTAACACTAAACTTCTAGTGGGACTAATGAAGGAACGGTACAACATATAATAATAATCTTTATTTATAAAGATAAATAGATATCTAAATCTATATATATTTATAAAGATGTATTATTCATTTATTTTATTTAATTATTTATAAATTAATTATACATTTACTAATCTTTATAACATTATTACTATTCTAGTGGGAATAATAAAGGAATGTCAAAACATAATCACAATCATAACAATAGATGCTTCAGAATGGTTATCACATGGGAGAATGCAAGTAGTTACTAAGGGTTTATTCACACGTCCGTTGTTCTGGGTCCGCAAAATTGCCGAACGGGCGCAGACCCATTCATTTTAATGGGGCCGCAAACGATGCAGACAGCACACTGTGTGCTGTCCGCATCCGTACTTCCATTCCGCGGCCCCGCAAAAAAAGATAGAGCATGCCCTATTCTTGTCCACGGACAATAATAGGCATATCTATCATAGGGCCTGCCATGTGCGGTCCGCAAAATGTGGTACGCACACGGCCGGTATCAGTGTTTTGCGGATCCGCAAAACACTTATGGACGTCTGAATGGACCCTAAAACAGACATGTCAGGAGAGGGAACAGAAGCTGTATAGCAGTATGGTATAGATATGAGAGGACTGTATATGGAGCTGCTGTTGGGTCGGTATTAACCTCTTACGGACACAGGGCGTACATGTACGCCCTGATGTCCGAGTCCTCGACACAGAGCATACATGTACGCCCTGTGCATCTCCGATCACCGCCGCGTGGTGGGCGGTGATTGGAATGGGTGCCTGCTGAAATCATTCAGCAAGCACCCTGTAACAAGGCCGAGGGGGATCCTGTGACCCTTCCCCCCCCCCCCCCCCGTTTCGGCGATCGCTGCAAACCGCAGGTCAATTCAGACCTGCGGTTTGCAGCGTTTCCGGGTCATTCGTGTCTCCGGTGACCCGATGATCGGTGGTGTTATATACACCACCAATCACCCTCCGTAGATCCTGTGAGGTGGCGGTGACTTCCGTGTGAGCGAGGAGCCCCGTGTTGGTCCCTCTGCCTCCCACGCGATCCGCCACCATAAAGTGCCATCTGGCACAAACATTTAGGGAGAGCTTTAGGGTAGGCAGGGAGAGTGAAAAAAAAAAGTATTTTTTTTTTGTGTGTGCAGCACCCGGAGCTGAGGGGGCTCACGCTTTTTTTTTTTTTTTGTAGGTGCGCTGACTGTGGCCGGCACTCTTAGCCGTAAAAAAAGAGGGTCCGGCCACTGTTAGCGCATCGCGCCCCCCCCCCACCGCAGGGTAAACGTAAAAACACACCGCCCCCCCCCCACACACATACACACTAAATAAAGTTTTACACACACACACACTCCCCTTTAGCGTTAGAAGATGGCCCGCCAGATGTTCTCGGCCGAGGAGGCATACGCCCAGCTGCTCTCCGACTCCGAGAGCCCCAGTGAGGACGAGGATGACCCCACTTTCCTGTTGGGAAATCAGATTTTGAAATTTTCATGAAAAATTGGAAAATTGCTGCTCAACTTTGAAGCCCTCTAACGTCTTCAAAAAGTAAAAACATGTCAACTTAAGGGCACTTTCACACTAGCGGCAGGACGGATCCGACAGGCTGTTCACCCTCCTGCCGCTATTTCGCCGTGCCGCCGGACTGCTGCTCCGTCCCTATTGACTATAATGGGGACGGGGGCGGAGTTACGGCAGTGCGCGGTAAGAGGCTGCCGGACTAAAAAGTGGGACATGCAGTACTTTTAGTCCGGCGGCTTCTCACCGCGCACTGCCGGGCTCCGCCCCCGTCCCCATTATAGTCAATGGGGACGGAGCAGCAGTCCGGCGGCACGGCGAAATAGCGGCAGGAGGGTGAACAGCCTGTCAGATCCGTCCTGCCGCTAGTGTGAAAGTAGCCTTATGATGCCAACATAAAAGTAGACATATTGAATATGCGAATCAATGTATAATTTATTTGGCATGCATATTTTTCTTACAAGCAGAGAGTTTCAAAGTTAGAAAAATGCCAAATTTTCCAATTTTTCATGAAATTTTGGATTTTTTTCACAAAGAAATGCGGTAAGTATCGGCGAAAATTTACCACTAACATAAAGTAGAATATGTCCCGAAAAAACTGTCTCGGAATCAGTTTGATAGGTAAAAGCATCCCAGAGTTATTAAAGCATAAAGTGACACTGGTCAGATTTGCGGAAAAAAATGGCCTGGTCCTTAAGGGGTTAAGCACAGTATGGCGGTATTAATATTATAATATTTTGCTGTGCCGCCGCTGTATAGTCTTATTATTGAGGCAGTGTTATTTGGGCACTCGTGGTGGTAATGGGGACGCCAACAGGTGGCACCGCGCGAGACCGATCCCACACGTGACACTTTTTACAGGCCTGGGTATAGAAATATCATCAGGCAGTATTCAGACTAAATAACTTTAATGCCCAAGGGTGGCTTGCACCGGTTTACGTACCATTAACGCCTCTAAGAGGAGACGTTTCCGATACAACGTGGTTCACAAGCTCTGGTGTCAACACGATTTTTTTCCCTTTCTCTTTCCTTGGCGAAAAAAGCGGCGCAGAGCGATCATGTTAAATCAGGAACTACATGAAGGAGTGAACGTCCCCCCCGGTCTTACAACCGCCAGCATTACCTCCGGGAGGCGCAAGATCCAAATCAATATTACAAGACGATAAAAGCGTGCGCCTTATGCCGTCCTGCGCCTCTGTCGCTATTAAATATTTAAGGAGTCATGAATGTAAGTATCCTGAGAGGGGGAAAGCACAGAGCATACCCACAGCAGCCGGGGGAGGGGAAGCATGCTACCAGTAAAGCAGCACAGATATACTGGTAGGTGGTGCGAGCCGCCGGGGTCTTGTCCATTAGCCTCATACATGAGAGCGAAGAGTTTGCCGACATGCGTGACACTTTAAATCCCATTATAGGGATGGAGGGGAGGCCGAGCACCACTACGCCATGGACGAGGCGAGATAAGGGAACCTGACTGACTTCAGAAACCAATCTCGCAGATGTGAAGGAGATTGAAGGGTGGCCAATACCTACTGTACTACAGATGTAGCAGAGCCCAGTAGGGATAAGCTCTACTAGAACATAAACTGCTCCACTGACCAGAAAGCCCAATATCACTACGGAGAAATGTAGCAGAGCTGAATTTGTCATTTAACATTGATGGCCTGTGCTTACAACTGGGTATCAATATGTGACTGCTGGGGGTCCCATCCCCGAGATACAATTTGTTCAGCAGAGGGAAAAAGGGCATCTGTCAGCAGTTTTGTCCCTATGACACTGGCTGACCTGTTACACGTGCACTTGGCAGCTGAAGGCATCTGTGTTGGTCCCATGTTCATATGTGTCCGCATTGCTCAGAAAAGGGATGTTTTATTATATGCAAATGAGCCTCTAGGAGCAACGGGGGTGTTACCATTACACCTAGAGGCACCGCTCTCTCTGCAACTGTTGCGCCCTATTCTTTTGATTGACTTTAGGAGAAGTCAGGACCAGGTGTGATCACACCGCCTGTCTCTGTCAATTACAGTGCAGAGGGCGCAGCAGTTGCAGAGAGAGCGGTGCCTCTAGGTGTAATGGTAACGCCCCCGTTGCTCCTAGAGGCTCATTTGCATATAACAAAACCTCATTTTTCTCAGCAGTGCGGGCACATATGAACATAGGACCAACACAGATGTCTTCAGCTGCCAACTGCACATGTAACGGGCCGGCCGGTGTCATAGGGACAAAACTGCTGACAGATGCCCTTTAATGGACAGTACAATGATGTCCATACACATACAGCCATGACTGGTACTACAGGTTCCCGTGTGATGAAAGGGGGATCACTTACTGATTATAGTCACATTGCTATTAATAAGAGAATATAAGACACAGCAGAAGTTTATAGAGGAAGGATAGAAAAATATTAGATAGATAGGAGATTGATAGATATTAGATAGATAGATGAATGTAATAGATAGATCGATAGATAGATAGGAGATAGATAGATAATAGATAGATAGATAGATAATAGATAATAAATAGATAATAGATAATAAATAGATAATAGATAATAAATAGATAATAGATAATAAATAGATAATAGATAATAGATAGATAGATAGATAATAGATAGATAATAGATAGATAGATAATAGATAATAGATAGATAGATAATAGATAGATAATAGATAGATAATAGATAGATAGATAATAGATAGATAATAGATAGATAGAAGATAGATAGATAGATAATAGATAGATAATAGATAGATAGATAATAGATAGATAGATAATAGATAATAGATAGATAATAGATAGATAGATAGATAATAGATAGATAATAGATAGATAATAGATAGATAGATAATAGATAGATAATAGATAGATAGATAGATAATAGATAGATAATAGATAGATAGATAATAGATAGATAATAGATAGATAGATAATAGATAGATAGATAGATAGATAGATAGATAGATAATAGATATATAGATAGATAGATAATAGATAATAGATAATAGATAGATAATAGATAGATAATAGATAGATATTAGATAGATAGATAATAGATAGATAATAGATAGATAGATAATAGATAATAGATAGAAGACACTATTACAACACTGCACAGCTGATAGAAACAGCAGCACCATCTAGAGGTGACATTGTGCACTGCAGTGGTTTTCCATAATCATGAACACTTCCATTGGGAGGAGGCTCTACAAGTCTCGGTCGGTGCCATGCTGAATCCTTATGTAAAACAATCATGAAACCGCTTTAGTTTAAGCTGGCAAGAAGAAATTCCGCTGGCAGTTTTTACAGGGGCATTGGGCGTCATACTATTTACCACAGCACAAGAGCAAGAAGTGTTATCATGGGGGAACAGATAGAATAAGCAATAAATGGCTAACCCACACATACAGAACTGTATATGGACCCACGAGCCAGGTATATATTAAGGCTACATTCACAGGACCGTATGTGTTTTGCGGTCCGCAAAAAAAAAAAAGAAACCAGATGACATCCGTTTTTTTTGCGGATCCATTGTAACAATGCCTATCCTTGTCCGCAAAACGGCGACATGCCATTCCTGCACAACTAGCACAAGCCAAAACTCCACACCTTATGTAATCCTACGTCTCGTATAACACAACGCTCTTCAACTTTCTATACGCCTAGTGGCGGATTTATTTCACACAGCAGAATGATTAAAAATGCGCCTTATTTATTAAGAGGTCAAAAAAAATCTATAAAAAAACTAACACCAATTGGTATGTACCCCAAAATGGTACCACTAAGATCTACAGCTCCCCCTCCCCCTCACAAGCCCTATGGATGTCAGAATAAGGGCACAAAAAGCGCAGAAAAACATCACAAAAACGATATAAAATCCGTGATATGAGGGTATAAAAGTAGCAGCACAGTACGTCGGATCTAAAAAAAAAAAAAAGAATTCTTAAAAGGTCGACATTCCATTTAGGCCCCATGAAAACAACCATAGCCGTTTTGCGGTCCGTGTCACATTTGCATTTTTTCAGACCCATTGCCTTCAATGGGTCAGCGGCCTGCATTTTGCGGACAAGTAGAAGACATGCGCTATCATCTTGCAGAGCGGACATATGGTGCAGAAAGCGTTCCACAAAAAGATAGACTTTGTCAGCCAAATGCGGATCATGGACCCATTGGAAAAAACGGGTCCGCAAATAAAATGCAGACTGCTCTGTGTATTTTGCACATCCGCGATTTGCGGACCACAAAACGGACACGGTCGTGTGCATGGGGGCCTTAGTGTAGTGTATCAGCAGCGCACAGTTTTCAGCCTCTGGATATAAAGCAGCAATAATTCCATTCACTGACAGCAAGCAGAAAATTTGAAGTTCCTGGAAACCTTATGTAACAGATGTGGTCACCTTCCATACTTGTCAGCAGCGATTAATGGGACACATTCCCTCGAGCACACATCAGGGGCCGCTTTATTTTCCCCCTTGCATTAGATCTACCTAGACCTAGAAAATGGCGGCAGTTGACCTAGATCAGATACCCGTTAAGGAGCCATTTTGCTCAATATTCCTCTCGAGCGCTTACATGCCGACCCAAGGCAGTGCTTGTATCAGCCTCGGTCTAGCAGAGCTCTTACCTGTACGCAGCTCCGTTCAGTTCTGGATGAACCACCCCGGGGTCCATACTGGCCCAATGTGTCGCTGCGGTTAGGTGATCCTTATTAACGCAGTTTTTCAGGCTGTCGGGAATACGCCCTGAGAACGAAAAAAAAATATGAGGTACTAAAATTATTATTATTTTTTTTTAAAAAGACACCTATTCCGATAGCAGCTACATCTCAGAGCAGTCATTGTCACTTTTCCAGCATCTTGTATCCTCCCTGAAATGATTATTCAATATATGCAGTCTAAATCCTGCTGCCATTAGGAGGAGCTCACTGCAAACGGTGTGATGATAGAGTTCAAAGAGCGCTGTATAGATCCCTATGCAGTGAGCTCCCCCTAGTGGTGGCAGCAGGCAGACAGAATTTGTTCAATTGACTAAATGGTTGTGTGAGAGGGAAACAGGGTATCGTAATACAGACTGGAACTGTTCAATGATATGTACATCTTTCCATCTCCACTAATGCCTGCACCAAACCAGACCGCGGGGGAATATTAGGACAGTGCAATGGGTGAAGGCATACAGTCTGCACCGTGGACACCAACATGCTTGGAAGCCGCTTGTCCTCGTCTAAGGTGGGTCCCCTTACCTGTAATGGCTCGGCGGATCTCCCGGGCGGCCTCTTCCCTCATCTCTATGGAAGCCTGTTCACTGTACCAAGCTGCGTGTGGCGTGCAGATGAGGTTCGGTGCGTCTTTCAATGGACCTTGGGAAAAGCTGAAAAACATAAGGACCCCGTGACCTGTGGAAAATTCACTAATAACCCTGTCGTACATCATGGCCTGAGAGGTAAACGCTCTCCATAGCCTTACGCGTAGATACGTCTGTGGGAGTTCAGATAACAGCCAAGCAAGTGTGCATGATGGGAGATGTAGTTTCACAACACCTGGAGTGCCAGAGGTTGCTGATCCCTGCCTTAGACTGTAGTGGGACCCCTGAAGTAAGTAGGGGGGGGGGGGGGGGCTCAGGTGCATGCACAACCACCCTCCATTCATTTCTATGGAGACAGGTGCGAGTCCCAGAGGTGGGATATGCCATCAATGAGTAAAATTAGACAACCCCTTTAATCTGAGTAAGTTAACGCCGCCTGGTTGCTGAGGATAAACCTCCCGACTACAGCCCATATACAGAATGGTCTGACAGCATATCCCTTGTCACATGTGCACGGTACCTGAAGGGTTCTGATTCATGGACGTCTAACGCGGCTCCTCGTATCCTCCCCTCCTTCAAGGCTTGTGCTAGCGCCTTCTCGTCCACCAGGCCTCCCCGGGCTGTGTTCACCAGGAATGCTCCTTGCCTCATCTGTAGAAGACATCCAGGGTTCAGAGACCTCCACAACTCCATCAGACCAAAAGCCCCTTACTTAGATCACGAAACGGCCCTGACATTTCCGTTGGCACCGGTGGGGTTGGTAACAGTACTGGCAGTGGTGCCAGTAAGGTTGGGAGCTTTGCCACCTGCACTAGTTTTTGGCGAGGGTGCCTGAAGCGCTGCTGCTGCAAAAATAATTGGGAGGGGGTAGCACTACCACCAGGAGCAGCAACTGAGGAAGGCTGGAGCGTTGCCTCAGGCCCCAATAATGGGAAAAGTGGCAGAAAGATTTGGCCCAGTGCTGATTCCTTTATCCATTCTCCAAAAGTATGACTGCGAGCAATAACACAATTCAAGAACAGAGACAAAAATGTATAGAAAGAAGGGCAGACGACGTGGAAGAACGTCCAGCCGCCAACAGAAAAACTGCTGAATTTTGTACGCAGCTCTGGATGCGATCTGTGCCTTAAACAACACTATAGGTCGGTTATAGAAATTGCTACAAAAGGGATACCTCTCAGAATGCCCTGCTACACACCATCGAAATCACGAGACGCCAATGCAAGAATTACGGCATGTGACCACTAGAGGGAGCAAGAGGGCCGTCAGAAACTCAAGTGTGGAGCAGTGACACGAAGTGGGCAGATAGTCGGGGAAAAATAAAGTGTCGTCCCCGCTCAGCTAAGATGCATCGTACATAACGGGTACACCGGGCAAACGGGACGAAATAGAAAAACTCTGAAATTCAGAACGTGACCAGTTAAAGATTCTGACAGTCTATGGCGGCATGTAGAATAATGTGGACTTGTGTATTTATAGGGGTCTCGAGAGGGAGGGTACTTTGGGACTATTCCTGGATATATGCAAACAGAAGCAAATGTCGCCCACTGAACCCCCATTTAAAAAGCTGTATACAGTGCAGTAGACTAAAAATGGTATTCTAGCACATACCAGGCCGTCTTATGCCAAGAGGATGGTATAGCGCCCTATGCATACACTAAAAATTGTAGTCTAGCACATACCGGGGCGTCTTATGCCAAGAGGGTATAGCGCCCTATGCATACACTAAAAATGGTATTCTAGCACATACCAGGCCGTCTTATGCCAAGAGGATGGTATAGCGCCCTATGCATACACTAAAAATTGTAGTCTAGCACATACCGGGGCGTCTTATGCCAAGAGGGTATAGCGCCCTATGCATACACTAAAAATGGTATTCTAGCACATATGGGGCGTCTTATGCTAGGAGGATGGTATAGCGCCCTATGGATATGCTTGGAAGCTTTCTGGACATATTCAAATCACGAGGTGTGAACACAGTCTTGGCCTCTCTCCTTTCTAGTCTATGGGTTACAGAAAGAGCTGGCTGCTGATACAATGTAAATTAATTTATTGGGAACCCCCCACCCCCTTAAAAGGGTCAGCATCAGACAAGATGGGGCAGTCTCATGGAGATTTCATGGCTACCTACCTCCTCCTTGGAGGCCAGGCCTGCAGTATACAGCTGTAGTGCTTCAATTATTGACTTCCTCGGTTATTTTTAACCTGCAGATATGTGGATTTGTCAGCGCTAATGGATATAAACTGATGTAGCAGAGCCGCCCCTGACATCTTACAAAGGTAAAGTAGTACCCACAGGAATATGCACAATGGCGTATATAATTACACTGCTTAACTGATCGTGAGTTACAGCAGAGCTTATACTCCAGAGCTGCAATCAGAATTCTGCCATGTGGCTCTGACAACACTGCATCTAACTGGGATTCCAATATCCGCTGCCACTTTCACATTCTGGGAGGTGAAAGAATTTTCCTGTAGAGCAGGTGCAGTGTGCCTGGAACCATACCGTTCCCCAACAGGGGGCAGCAGTGAGACGCCATTACGTTACTCAGCAATAGTGATGTGAGAGCTGCAATACCAGACACAGCCTTTGGGCACGATTGGTGCTGTTTCAAATACTGAACCCGCAGTACCCCCCACTGAAGCAGACATTGGCGAACTGCGTGATCTCGGACCACAGCTGATTTCTAGGATGAAGGCGCTCTGTACAGTCAGAGCGTACTGGGAGATGCAGTTCTGAAACAGCTGGAGAGCCGTAAAATGGTGATCACTGGCTTAAGGGCTCATTCACACGAACGTGTGCTGCCCGTTTCCGTATTGCGGACCGCATTTGTGGATCCGCAATACACGGGCACCATTCCGCATCACAGATGCGGACCCATTCATTTCAATGGGTCCGCAAATCCGGAGATGCGGAACGGAACATTTACGGAGTGCTTCCTGGGGTTCCGTTTCCGGTCTTCCGCACCGCAAAAAGATAGAACTTTTTGCGGAACGGAGGGATCGCGGACCCATTCAAGTGAATGGGTCTGCTATTCCCATGCGCCTGCCCCACGGACGTTGCCCGTGCATTGCGGACCGCAAATTGCGGTCCACAGCACGGGCTTCACACATTAGTGTGAACGAGCCCTAATTGGCCTCGCGCGCAGCAACGTTGTTTTGGTCCACATCTGAGCCGCATTTTTTGCAGCTCAGGTGCGGACCTATTCACTTTAATGGGGCCGCAAAAGATGCGGACAGCACTCCGCGTGCGGTCTACATCCGGTGCTCCATTCTGTGGCCTCACAAAAAAAAAACGGAACATGTTCTATTCTTGTCCGTTTTGCGGTCAAGAATAGGCATTTCTATTATGGGTGCTTGTTCCGTTCCGCAATTTGCGGACCGCAAAAAACACAGCACAGTTGTGTGCATGAGGCCTTAGGGCCGTATTTTGCGTTCCGTATACGGGCCGTTTTCTGCGTTCCGTATACGGAACCATTCATTTCAATGGGTCCGTAAAAGATGCGGACAGCACTGTGCGAGCTGTTTGCATCTGTTGCTCCGTTCCGCGACCCCGCAAAAATGATGAGTCCTGCCCTATTCTTGTCTGTTTTGCGGACAAGAATAGGCATTTCTATAATGGGTCTCCTGCTCCTTTCCGCAAATTGCGGAAGGCACACGGGCGGCATCCGTTTTTTGCGGATCCGCAATCTGCGGACCACAAAAAAGCGGCACGGTCGTGTGAACGAGCCCTCAGACTGTTGGTAGATTATCTGCGATCAGAAATCTCTGTGCAGTGAGAAAGGCGTCTGATCCTTCTATAGAGCGGCGGATCGAGACCACAGATCAAAGCCCTTTGACACTGCTCAGATCTCCGATACTAAAAAACCGGTGATCGCCAACCAGCCTTCTAGCTGTTCTACAACTACAACTCCCAGCATGGCCAGAGGATGAAGAAGCTAAAGACCAACAACACTGATAAAACATTATTTTGCCCTTTCAGTGACAGAAATCTCTGAGCGGTGCCAAAGGGGTTTGATCTTTCCATGGTTGTCGGAGATCGCGACTGGTACGTATCCAGGACACATCAGGAGATGGTCGCCCCCCCCCCCATGTAGGCAGCAGATTACAGCGACGTGTACGAATGTGCTGTAGCGTTCAGCTGAGTTAATAAACTTCCGTCCCACCGTCCGTGGTGGGGCGTCTGGTTCAGACATTACTGTGTGTGTTTATTTCTTCCCCGTCTCATTAGCGTCTTGCTGTGCGCGGCGGATGACATATTTATTCCTAGAAGCAATGATATTACACACGCTTTAAATATCTGCCTGAACGTGGGCTCCTGCGGGAGCGCTGGCAGACGAGGGCGTGCCGCCGGAGCCGTCATACATCTGCAAACAAATCACTACGCAAAAAACGGAGCATTTTATAAAAAAAAAAAAAGTAAGATTCTGCTCCGCCGGATTATTGGGGGGGGGGGGGGGGGGGGGGGGCGGCGGACTCACCGGCGGAACGGTCACTTCCTCCACCTCGCTTTGTGAAATGCAATTCTCCAAAACATCCTTACAATGGGAATTCCGAGAAAGGATGCAAACTGGATTTCCCATGACAAAGCGGTGTCGGGGCCTCTGTTATGGTTCCCCCTTGGACCCCTGGGCCAATGACAAGGTGCGCTGGGGCTCCCAAACGTAAGGGTGCGGGCGGCATCTTATCCTCTGGCTCCTTGCATTACTGAAGACTCTCCTGGCTTTGGATTTCTGGATTTAGCTTTGTGACTACAGTTTTGGCTTCTGGCGTTTGGTATCTTATTGATCTCCTGGTTCTAAGGCCTCTTTCACGCGGGCGTTGCGGGAAAAGGTGCGGGAACATGCACGATTTTTCAGCGAGAGTGCAAAACATTGTAATGCGCTTTGCACTCGCGTGAGAAAAATCGCGCATGTTTGGTACCCAAACCCGAACTTCTTCACAGAAGTTCGGGCTTGGGA
Organism: Bufo bufo; assembly: GCF_905171765.1. NCBI lineage: Eukaryota > Metazoa > Chordata > Amphibia > Anura > Bufonidae > Bufo > Bufo bufo. Next base: position 792,246,770 of record NC_053390.1, on the reverse strand, counting down.
TCGGTGTTCTGTAGATTGTATTATTTCCCCTTATAACATGGTTATAAGGGAAAATAATAGCATTCTGAATACAGAATGCACAGTACAATAGCGCTGGAGGGGTTAAAAAAAAAATAAAATTTTTTTAACTCACCTTAATCCACTTGATCGCGCAGCCGGCATCTCTTCTGTCTTCTTCTTTGGTGATTGCAGGAAAAGGACCTGTGGTGACGTCACTCTGGTCATCACATGGTCCATCACCATGGTAAAAGATCATGTGATGACCGGAGTGACGTCACCACAGGTCCTTTTCCTGCAATCAGCAAAGTTGAAGACAGAAGAGATGCCGGCTGCGCGATCAAGGTGGATTAAAGGGAACCTGTCACCGGGATTTTGTGTATAGAGCTGAGGACATGGGTTGCTAGATGGCCGCTAGCACATCCGCAATACCCAGTCCCCATAGCTCTGTGTGCTTTTATTGTGTAAAAAAACCGATTTGATACATATGCAAATTAACGTGAGATGAGTCCTGTACGTGACTCATCTCAGGGACAGGACTCATCTCAGGTTAATTTGCATATGTATCAAATCGGTTTTTTTACACAATAAAAGCACACAGAGCTATGGGGACTGGGTATTGCGGATGTGCTAGCGGCCATCTAGCAACCCATGTCCTCAGCTCTATACACAAAATCCAGGTGACAGGTTCCCTTTAAGCTGAGTTTTATTTTATAAGTATTATTTTGCCTTATAACAAGGCTATAAGGGAAAATAATAATGATCGGGTCTCCATCCCGATCGTCTCCTAGCAACAGTGCGTGAAAATCGCACCGCATCCACACTTGCTTGCGGATGTTTGCGATTTTCATGCAACCCCATTCATTTCTATGGAGCCTGCGTTACGTGAAAAACGCACAAAGAGGAGCATGCTGCGATTTTCACACAACGCACAAGTGATGCGTGAAAATCACTGCTCATGTGCACAGCCCCATAGAAATGAATGGGTCCGGATTCAGTGCGGGTGCAATGCGTTCACCTCACGCGTCGCATCCGCGCGGAATACTCGCCAGTGTGAAAGGGGCCTAAATTTCTGGAGTATTTTGGTTTTCTCGTTTGCCTCTGGCGTTACATGTCGTGTTTTGTCTGACTGGCTTTTGACCCTTTTTCTGTACAATGACTCTCTTGGTGTTTGTCTGTCCCTGTTTGTGTGTCTCCGTTTACATATTGCAGCGCAGAGACCGTCGTCCAGTTGTGGGTCACTGCCTAGGGTGATCGTGCAAGTAGGTAGGGATAGTGGGTCCGGGCAGTTTGAGGGCTGTACTATCCCTGTTTGAGTGTGACTGTAGTCATCATCCTGACAGCCTAGCGTCCAACATGGCGATAAGCTGCCAGTGCCTGGTTACCCAACGCAGTAGTACAGTATACCCAGCGACCCCCATGGTGGTGGCACAGCTATGTCTGGAGTCGCAAATGGCAAAAAGGGTAGCAGATCTGGCGTCCCCTCCCCCATGGCAGTGGCATGCAGCAGTTTATTTCCACCCACGGCAATGGGGTGCAGCAGTTTATTTCCACCCACGGCAATGGGGTGCAGCAGTTTATTTCCACCCATGGCAATGGGGTGCAGCAGTTTATTTTCACCCACGGCAATGGGGTGCAGCAGTTTATTTTCACCCACGGCAATGGGGTGCAGCAGTTTATTTTCACCCACGGCAATGGGGTGCAGCAGTTTATTTTCACCCACGGCAATGGGGTGCAGCAGTTTATTTTCACCCACGGCAATGGGGTGCAGCAGTTTATTTTCACCCACGGCAATGGGGTGCAGCAGTTTATTTTCACCCACGGCAATGGGGTGCAGCAGTTTAGTTCCGCCGACGGCAATGGGGTGCAGCAGTTTAGTTCCACCCACGGCAATGGGGTGCCGCAGTTTAGATCCACCCACGGCAATGGGGTGCAGCAGTTTAGTTCCACCCATGGCAATGGGGTGCAGCAGTTTAGTTCCACCCATGGCAATAAGAGGCAACAGTTTAGTTCCACCCATGGCAATGGGGTGCAGCAGTTTAGTTCCACCCATAGCAATGGGGTGCAGCAGTTTAGTTCCACCCATGGCAATGGGGTGCAGCAGTTTAGTTCCACCCACGGCAATGGGGTGCAGCAGTTTAGTTCCACCCACGGCAATGGGGTGCAGCAGTTTAGTTCCACCCAGGGCAATGGGGTGCAATAGTTTAGTTCCACCCACGGCAATGGGGTGCAGCAGTTTAGTTCCACCCACGGCAATGGGGTGCAATAGTTTAGTTCCACCCACGGCAATGGGGTGCAGCAGTTAAGTTCCACCTACGGCAGGGTCCTCAAGCTCACCCAAACGAAAGGTGAAGGCAAAGGGACATTCTCCAAAGGACATAAGAGATCCCACTAATCAGAAATCAGGTTAGGAAGGTTATTACCTTACCACATTTTTACACATTAAATGACCCAACAGAGGAAAGGAATGATACTTATAGGATACGTCCACAAGGGAGGCAAAGTCAGCAAGAAAAATCCACAACCAATCTGCAGAAGGTGAAATCTGCAGGGAAATCCACGGCATACACAGACATGCTGCAGGTTTACAACCCTGTGCGGAATATCCCCCTATGATTCCACGACGGAGTATCTGCCCCGTGTGGAACATACCCTTATACAACGGGGAAATATATATTTCAATCATCTGGAGAGGAACATGCACAATACGTAAACAGCATCTATCAGTCCCTCACATCACCCCCACTGTAAGTGGCCGGCACCTACCTGCTTGATGGTGAAGTCATTGATCAGATGATGGTTGTGCTCATTTAAGCTGCAGTGCAGAGTTACACAGTCACTATGAAACAGCAGATCCTGGAGAGTGCTGACCCTCTGCAGACCCAGGGCTCGCTCCACCCCATCCGACAGGTAAGGGTCGTAGAAAATGACATTGAAACCAAAAGTCTTTGCCCTCAGAGCAACTGCTTGACCGACCCGTCCTGCAATAGAAGACCACGGATGTATAAATGCGCTGTAGATAACAAATATACACACCTACAGATGTCCAAGCAAACTTCAGCCTATAAACTCTTGACCAAGTGGTAGCATCAGGAGCAACGAATGGACAGAAGAAGGATAGATGGAGACCACCATAAAACCATGAAGCACCAGGAGTCATCTAGATCCTCAATGTTCTCCAGTAGATTACTGCTGGACGAGACTGGCCAAACATCTAAATAGACAGATGTTGGGGGTGATAAGGATCGGACAGCTGGATTTCAACATGTCCATTCCTTTTGTTCTCAGGGAGATACGCCATGCCATCAAAAAGGCCCTTTAAATGAAGGTTAAAGGGCCAGCAAAGTGAACCTGGCATTAGTTTTTCCTCAAAACTATTGCTTTTTTATATTTAACATTTTTTAATGACACAAAATCCTAAAATCTTGCTCTTTTCACACGGGCCACGTGTCTAACATCTAGAGAAATCATGTCCTGGAATGAGCACTTTTCAGCAGTCATCTCATCATCACAGGCAGGGAGACAACACCACCATTCACAATAAATAAGTGTCATAGCTTATCCCCTTCCCCTCTCTGTACAATAACCTCATAGAGCATGCCCACGACACTCTCCCATAGAAATCAAAGAACTCCTCCTGTCTCTATGCGGCTGCTGTAAAGCCTCACTCAAAATGATGTCAACACCAACACAGGCAATATGGTTGCCTCCATAATCACGTAAAAAAACAAAAAACAGAACGAAAACAAAAAAAGGAGTATGTTTGACTATCTGGTTTTAGTAAGTGAAGAATATATAGGTGATACATTTCCTTTAGGCCTCTATGTCCATATTTTTCTCCGAAGACCAAGGATCCACCAATTTGGACACCTTCCTTGTGCAATCCGCATTTTTCCCCACTGATGTCCCTAGACATGACCATTCATGGACACAACATGGACAAGAATAAAACATGTCTATATAATTTGCGGAATGGACATACAGATGCAGACAGTACATGGGATGGCGCTGTCCGTTCTTTTTGAATTTGTGGACCCGTAAAAATTAACAGGTCCGTGTGCAATCCGCAAAAATATATGGATCTGACAGAGATGCAAAATACAGTCGTGGGCTTGAGGCCTAAAAGGAATTCTTCAGTAAAAACGGATGCACGGTGCTCCACTGAGTGCAGAGCCTGAGGGGATAAAGCGCGACTCCTTATAAAGGGGCGTTCCAGGAATCCTCAGGAATATCTGATCGGTGGGAGTCTGACACCCTATAACCCCGACGATCAGTTGTTGTCGGCGCCAGAACTACACAGCGCCGTCCGTTATGTAGTGGGCAGAGCTGGTAACTGCAACGCTGTCCCCATTCACGTCATCAGCTCTGTCCACTACACAATGGACGGAGCGGTGCAGTTCTGGAGCCGATTTCCCCTGATGGACAGAGGTGCAGGGTGTCGATACTGAGGATAGACCAATATTAAAACCCTTGTAAGCCCTATGCTACACATATCTCCTGGAGTATTCCTTTAATCTAAATTAGTCTCAGATGATGCGCCAATTACGTTTTTAGTCTCTTTACAGCTCTGGTACAAAGCTCAACATCCCCCGCCCCCATGATCACCACTTTATCTCCAATGATAAGAAGCAGGTAAGGTACATACATAACCTGCACTTTTTTAAACCGCTGACATGAGGGACTGTAGCGGCCTCTCACTACTTGGCGGCGCGGTAATATTGAATCATCAGTTCTGTCAATAGACCGTTATAGCTATGCAACGCTGGGAATTTCTCCCCTGCAGGCTCCACAATCAGGGCTGCAGGACAGGATCTTGGCACAAAACGCATTAAACCGAGGCGTGGCGGGAGGGCCTTTAAGTCATCTGGAACAGACAAAGCCAGACAATCCTGTGGAAATCGGACACCTGGTAAAAATCCACCACCCTCCATCACCACTCCCTTCCCATGGATTACTTCTCTTTTTTTTTCACTTGGCTTAAGGTCTTGCTTTGCAAAAATACTTCATTTAAAAAGGAAAATCTCCAGGTCTGAACGGGTACGGAAAGTAATGCGGTCCATAGAGGACACAGTAATGAGGACATTTCACACAACACAGGAATAATACCCAGGAGCGATTTAAAAGGGACTGTCCACTTTAGGACATCTCTTTGTTAGAAAAGTAGCCCAACAATAAACTGACCACAGGTTGGGAACCGCTGCCCTTTGTGGGGGAACTCAGCAACATGTGAATTCTCCTGCAGCACCTCTAGAGGGGAGAGTGAGTACTACACAGGGTCCATTCTAATCAATGGGTGGTCCATGAAATGCAGGGGAAGGAGGGTCCTCCATCATTACAGCTACTATTGTTAGCGGCCTTTAAAAGGCAGATCTCAGTGAATCATGGACTGAAGATCTTATACTGGATATTAGTATAGTTTTCAATTTAACTAAACAAACCATAAACCTTTAGCAAGTTTCTATTAGATGAATTAGTTGAGAATGATTTTGTCATAGCCTTACAGAGTACAATTATCTAAGCAGTAATAATATCTATAAAAAGTAGAGTAAGTAGGTACATGCATCCTGTACTGATCCTGAGTTACATCCAGTATTCAATACTCCAGAGCTGCACTCACTATTCTGCTGGTGCAGTCACTGCGTACATACGGTACATTACATTACTTATCCTGTACTGATCCTGAGTTACATCATGTATTATACTCCAGAGCTGCACTCACTATTCTGCTGGTGGAGTCCCTGCGTACATACATTACATATCCTGTACTGATCCTGAGTTATATCCTGTATTCAATACTCCAGAGCTGCACTCACTATTCTGCTGGTGCAGTCACTGCGTACATACATTACATTACTTATCCTGTACTGATCCTGAGTTACATCCTGTATTATACTCCAGAGCTGCACTCACTATTCTGCTGGTAGTAACTGTGTACATACATTACATTACTTATCCTGTACTGATCCTGAGTTACATCCGGTATTATACTACAGAGCTGCACTTATTATTCTGCTGGTGCAGTCACTGTGTACATACATTACTTATCCTGTACTGATCCTGAGTTATATCCTGTATTATACTCCAGAGCTGCACTCACTATTCTGCTGGTAGTAACTGTGTACATACATTACATTACTTATCCTGTACTGATCCTGAGTTACATCCTGTATTATACTCCAGAGCTGCACTCACTATTCTGCTGGTGCAGTCACTGTCTACATACATTACATTACTTATCCTGTACTGATCCTGAGTTACATCATGTATTATACTCCAGAGCTGTATTTACTATTCTGCTGGTGGAGTCACTGCATACATACATACATAACATTACTTATCCTGTACTGATCCTGAGTTACATCCTGTATTATACTCCAGAGCTGCACTCACTATTCTGCTGGTGCTGTCACTGTGTACATACATTACTTATCCTGTACTGATCCTGAGTTACATCCTGTATTATACTCCAGAGCTGCACTCACTATTCTGCTGGTGGAGTCACTGTGTATATACATTACATTACTTATCCTGTACTGATCCTGAGTTACATCCTGTATTATACTCCAGAGCTGCACTCACTATTCTGCTGGTAGTAACTGTGTACATACATTACATTACGTATCCTGTACTGATCCTGAGTTACATCCTGTATTATACTCCAGAGCTGCACTCACTATTCTGCTGGTGCAGTCACTGTCTACATACATTACATTACTTATCCTGTACTGATCCTGAGTTACATCATGTATTATACTCCAGAGCTGTATTTACTATTCTGCTGGTGGAGTCACTGCATACATACATACATAACATTACTTATCCTGTACTGATCCTGAGTTACATCCTGTATTATACTCCAGAGCTGCACTCACTATTCTGCTGGTGCTGTCACTGTGTACATACATTACTTATCCTGTACTGATCCTGAGTTAAATCCTGTATTATACTCCAGAGCTGCACTCACTATTCTGCTGGTGCAGTCACTGCGTACGTACATACATTACTTATCCTGTACTGATCCTGAGTTACATCCTGTATTATACTCCAGAGCTGCACTCACTATTCTGCTGGTGGAGTCACTGTGTACATACATTACTTATCCTGTACTGATCCTGAGTTACATCCTGTATTATACTCCAGACCTGCACTCTATACACATGGAGTGATGGATACTGAAGTGAAAACTCAATTTTTTTTTTAAACATCTCTAATTTTCTGTTTAATTTGTGTTTTTCCCAATGTGCTGGCAACATGAAATATCTAGTTAGTGCTGGAGAATAGGCATCAAGACGGTTGCTGTTGAAACTTGGCAGCGTCAAACTCCCCGGTTAAGATTTAATTTGTTGTGCCAAATTTTCCATTACAGCTTGGACACCAATAAAAGCAGATGCAGAACCCGACCTGACAGGTTTTGGCTACTGCATTATTCACGCACATGCTATGATTTCCATTGGACCCAGGAATTGGACCGCAGCAGACAAAATTGCCCAAGCTGTTCCTTCAAAGTGAAGGGAAAAAGTTTAGATAAAACTTGCAGTTATGCCCAAGGCGTAATATTCTGTGCCAGGCGAGAAAGTAGGTGAAAAGTAACTCACCCCTGTGAGTTCACGTTGGTCGCCTTAAAGAGCCCCCCCGTCATCTACAGGTGGTGCCTCATATGTCTGTAGATGCTATGACTATACATCTATACAGGGGCAAGAGGGTGTTTGTAGAATAAGCCCCTTTATGAGGAATATGCTGTGTGTAAGCAAAGGATTCGTCTCACGAAAAATATTCTAAATTTTTCAAACCAATCCATGGATCTGAATACTTTTATAATTGCATGTAATTAAAAATTTTGTATAGCCATCGAGTTATTCACTGAAATCTATGTGTATAGCGCCACCTGCTGTTTGCCCTTTTTCTTAATTCTCTGTCCTGCTCACTGAGGTTGACATACATCATGCTCAGTTCCATCCTTCAACTGCCACCAGCTGCAGCAGAAAGGACAAGCCCCCTGAAAAAGTGCCAGCTAGGAGCTGAAGTAGATTTCAGCTACAATTTATACCTGGCATAAATCATAGTAAATTCAGTACCCTCAGCCCCTGCCCCTTTTCACATCACTTTTTTAAAGAGACCAGAAGCTCAAAAAGTTGCAAATTATGCCGCAAATGTGTTGCGTGCCATAATCTGACCAATTTTCGCCACTAATTTAGCATACAAAGAGTGAAATCTTCTCAATGGTGCAGTCATAGTAAATCTAGGCTACTAAGGTTACAAAAAAGCCAAAAAAGAAAAAAAATATCATTTTTTTTCAGGCTGGAAAACCCCTTTAATTTGGAAGGATATTAGTATTCATCCAATTTAAAAGATCAAATTAACAAGAGTCCTCATCTACTAACCATTACAATAAAAAATAACCACGCTTTACACCACAAAATCTTGACTTTAACATTTTTATTATAGTCCACAACAGATCCACGATAACAAGAACTACTGGAATGCCTGGTCTATATCTCATCCACTACCTCATCGCTAACTCTCTCCTCAACCCCTTACAATCTGGTCTCCAAACTCTATATTCTACAGAATATGCCACCAAAGTGACAAATGACCTTCTGACAGCTAAATGCAACAGTGACTACTCTCTACTCATTCTTCTGGATCTCTCTGCCGCATTTCATACATGGTCCAATCTACTGGCCTAAAGGACACCACTCTCTCCTGGTTCTCTTCTCTCTTTGACCCCTCCTTCAGGGCGTAATTTGCTGGCTCTACCTCCCCTCTCCCTCTTGCTGTTGAAGTTCCTCAGGGTTCAGTCCTAGGTCTTATCCTCTTTTCTCTCTATACAGCCCCTACTGGACAGACTACCAGTAGATTTGGTTTTCAGTACCATCTCTAGGCTGATGACACCCAACTATACACTTCATCCCCTGACATCACCCTGGCTGTATTACAGAACATCCATGACTGTCTGTCCGCTGTCTCTAACATCATGACCACACTCTATCTGAAAATGAACCTCTCAAAAATTTTACTTCTCGTCTTTCCCCGTCTACTAACCCACCTATACCGGATCTCTCCCTCAGAGTGTGTGGCACTACCATGACGCCTAGGCAGCACGCCCGGTGTTATGTTTGACACTGATCTCTCCTTCACCCCTATATTCAATCACTCGCCTGCTCATGCTGCCTACGCCAAACATCTCTATAATCCGCCCTTTTCTTACTTTGGAAAAAACTGAAATGCGACTTGATTAGGGCTCGTGCACAAGACCATAGCCTGATTTGTAGTCCGCAAATTGCAGATCCGCAAAACACGGATACCAGCCATGTACGTTCTGAATTTTGAGGAATGGAACGTCCGGCCCATAACAGAACAGTCCTATCCTTGTCCGTAATGCGGACAAGATTAGGACATGTTCTATATTTTTGCGGATGTCATGGAACGGACATACAGATGCGGACATTGGATTGAATGGGTCCACATGCGAGCCGCAAAAAATGAGGATTTAATGTGGACCAAAAATACGTTTGCGTGCATGAGCCCTTACTTTAAACTCATTACTAACTGGTCTCCCCCTCACCAGACTCTCTCCTCTATCCTAAACGCAACTACCAGGCTCAACTATCTGTCTAACCGCTACTCCGATGCCTCCCCTCTGTGCCAGTCACTGCACTGGTTCCCATACAGTAAGGGCTGCACGATATGGGAATTTTGTGCGATTGCGATTAGGGCCCTAAAAATTGCGATAACGATGTGCGATGCGATATTTTAAGGGAATTGTGCTAGAGGTCTATTTGCTTGGATTTTCCCATATGAGCCGCTGACGCGGCTGGGTATGACATAGTTATGTGGGGGATCTGTGGAGGACGATGTTATGTGGGGGATCTGTGGATGACGCTGTTATGTGGGGGATCTGTGGATGGCGCTGTTATGTGGGGGATCTGCGGATGGCGCTGTTATGTGGGGGATCTGTGGAGGACGCTGTTATGTGGGGGATCTGTGGAGGACGCTGTTATGTGGGGGATCTGTGGATGACGCTGTGTTGTGGGGGATCTGTGGAGGACGCTGTTATGTGGGGGATCTGTGGAGGACGCTGTTATGTGGGGGATCTGTGGAGGACGCTGTTATGTGGGGGATCTGTGGAGGACGCTGTTATGTGGGGGATCTGTGGAGGACGCTGTTATGTGGGGGATCTGGGGAGGACGATGTTATGTGGGAGATCTGGGGAGGACGCTGTTATGTGGGGGATCTGTGGAGGACACTTATGGGGGATCTGTGGAGGACGCTGTTATGTGGGGGATCTGTGGATGACGCTGTTATGTGGGGGATCTGTGGAGGACGCTGTTATGTGGGGGATCTGTGGAGGACACTTATGGGGGATCTGTGGAGGACGCTGTTATGTGGGGGATCTGTGGAGGACGCTGTTATGTGGGGGATCTGTGGAGGACACTTATGGGGGGGATCTGTGGAGGACGCTGTTATGTGGGGGATCTGTGGAGGACACTTATGGGGGATCTGTGGAGGACGCTGTTATGTGGGGGATCTGTGGATGACGCTGTTATGTGGGGGATCTGTGGAGGACACTTATGGGGGATCTGTGGAGGACGCTGTTATGGGGGATCTGTGGAGGACGCTGTTATGTGGGGGATCTGTGGAGGACACTTATGTGGGGGATCTGTGGAGGACGCTGTTATGGGGGATCTGTGGATGATGCTGTTATGTGGGGGATCTGTGGAGGGCACTTATGGGGGACCTGTGGAGGACACTGTTATGTGGGGGAATCTGTGGAGGACGCTGTTATGTGGGGGATCTGTGGAGGACGCTGTTATGTGGGGGATCTGTGGAGGACGCGGTTATGTGGGGGATCTGTGGAGGACACTGTTATGGGGGATCTGCGGAGAACACTTATGGGGGACCTGTGGATGGCACTGTTATAGGGGATGTGTGCTATGACACATGGGGCCATGAGGGGGGCCAGCATAAGACACACATATAGCATCTTATGCTGGTCCCCCTCATGGCCCTATGTGTCCCCTCATGTGTCCTAAACTGCGCACATAACTCTCCTATTCATAGAATGGCCAGCCTCTGTACTTTCACTATGAATGCACTCACACAGCAGAGAGCGGCAGCGAGCGAGCCGGCCGGCGCGTGACTGACGTCACTGTTACGCTCCTCCCACTTAGTCACGCTCCTGCTTCCTGAATTAAGTGACGTCAGTCACGCGCCGGCCGGCTGGCCGCCTCGCTCGCTCCCGCTCTCTGCAGTGCATTCATCGTGAAAGTGAGTACAGAGGCTGGACCTGTTATCAATAGGACAGAGGACATTTTATCAATAGGGGCCCCTTCATATATAATCGCGGCATTTTCTGGTCGGCCGAATCGCCATATCGCATTTGCCGATTATCGCGATTCGATTATTTTTGCGATATATCGTGCAGCCCTACCATACAGTATAGGATTGAACTGCTTGTTCTCACCCACAAAACTCTCCACAGTGTGGCACCCCTCTACATCTCGTCCCTCATCTCGGTCTACCACCCTACCCATGCTCTAAACTCTGCAAATTTCTTACAAATGACTTCCACAATAATTCGAACCTCTCACTCCTGTCTCCAAGACTTCTCCTGAGCTGCACCAGTTTTCTGGAATGCCCTACCCTAAGAAATTAGGTTAGTTCCCAACTCCTACAGTTTTAGGCGCTCCCTAAAACCACATCTTGTTAGAGTGGCCCATCACATCCCCGACAAAAAAAAAAAACTCTTCTCCTTTCACCCCATCCTGCTCCATCATCCATCAGTATCCACCACACTCCATGCACTCAGGAGTAGAGATGAGCGAACTTCTGTTTTAAGTTCGGCGTCTAAAGTTCGGCTTCCGGTTAGCGGAGGATCCCGATATGGATTCCGAATTCCGTTGTGGTCCGTGGTAGCGGAATCAATAATGGCCATTATTGATTCCGCTACCACGGACCACAACGGAATTCGGAATCCATATCGGGATCCTCCGCCAACCGGAAGCCGAACTTTAGACGCCGAACTTAAAACAGAAGTTCGCTCATCTCTACTCAGAAGCTCTGCAGATATCGGCTAGTGACGGCTCATGCAGCTTTATATCTACTGCCCCATTGTGTTAAGATGGCCGGACCACTGTCCAAAACTAGCACTTTTTATCTCATAGATTGTAAGGTCCCGTTCACATCTGTGTTGTAAACTCAGTCAGAGGCACATACTGCTTGAGTCCACTGTATTCGGCATAGCCGGATACCACCGTGCACCGCCGATTTCCCATTCACTATAATGGGATCCGGCTGTTTTACGGCACATATGCCGGCTTTTGGTCAGGTGAAAAAAAGTGTGTATTATTTTTGTCTGGCCAAAATCCGGCATATGTGTCGGATACGCTGAGTGGAACAGAGTGGCGGAATTCACAACACAGAGGTGAACCTGGCCATGTATGGGTAATTTAGGCAGATGTAAACGGGCTTACCTAATATGTATGACTGTCCCTAGACTTTAAAGAGAGATCGGGGATGTCGGATTTCAACATGTCTGACCCTTTGTTCTAGTGGGTGATAAGCCTCTGACGGAGGGCCCTCCCTCCACTAAAATAACCACGTGAAAAAATGCATGAAATAAAACGCAATTCACAAATGTGTGAAGATAAAAAAGAAATAAAAAAATACAAAAAAGGTCAAAAAACACACATTCAGTATTCACAAGTATTACTCATTCATTTGAAAACATGATAATATGCACATTTTAATTGTGGTCACACAGCTAGAAAGCTTAAATTAGCCAAAAGATCATGAAGCTGGAGAGACGGGAATCAGTCATCTGCACGAAAACACATGACATGAATTAATGGCCGTTATATGGCAGAAATAGTCAAAATTAGTCGTTTTGGTTAATGTTCAACTTAAAGGGAGTGTCATATACTTTGTTTATCTGCTGAAATCACACTGTAGCTCGCATGCAGAGTTCACAAATGGTACCTTTTATTGCTTTGTCTGCTGCTCTGACTTTGAAACCATATGCAAATGAGCTTGTAAGTGCCCAGGGGCATTGTCTATTGCTGCAGATTCCCGGGCCCCCGGGCGACAGGAACATACTAGGCTGGCTTACAGCCAGACAGGTGAGGAGTTATCACAGAGTAATGCCTAGGGGCCCGGGCACTTGCAGCAATAGATAACACCCCTGGGCACATGCATATGGCTTCAAAGTTAATTTTTTGGACCATCAGAGCAGCAACGTACCATTTGTGAACTATGTGGGCGACCTGTGGTGTGATCTGAGCAGTTGAATAGATGGCAGACTCCCCATGTGCCACCTAAATGGGCAAACAATTACAAGTGGAAGAGCTGAAGGGCGCCCACTCTGCCACCACCTGGATGGTCAGCCGAAGATAAGAGAGGAATGAAGACAGCGAGAGATGTCATAAAACCCTGCTGAGATGATTCGAACAGGAACCATGTTCATATGGTCGTTATGAGTCCCAACAGAGTTGCATGTCCTAAAACAAGGGGTGTACGGCTGCAGTAAACAATTATTTTAGTAATCGAGTATTCTACCGATTATTTTTACAATTAATCGAGTACTCTAATAAGAAAAAATTAATCAATAGACTGTTTTTCTTTATAAAAACTCAGACCCCCGGCCATCCGTCCCTAACACCCTTCGTTCCCCCAAGTGCATCAGTTCTCCCCAGTGCCATCAGCTCCATTCCCCCAGTGCCTTCAGCTCCATTCCCCCAGTGCCTTCAGCTCCACTCCCCCAGTGCCTTCAGCTCTCCCCCACCCCAGTCCCATCAGCTCCACTCCCCCACCCCAGTGCCATCAGCTCTCCTCCACCCCAGTCTCACCAGCTCTCCTCCACCCCAGTCTCACCAGCTCTCCCACACCCCAGTGCCATCAGCTCCACTCCCCTACCCCAGGGCCATCAGCTCCACTCCCCCACCCCAGTGCCATCAGCTCCACTCCCCCACCCCAGTGCCTTCAGCTCTTCCCCACCCCCACCCCAGTGCCTTCAGCTCTCCCCCACCCCCACCCCAGTGCCTTCAGCTCTCCCCCACCCCCACCCCAGTGCCTTCAGCTCTCCCCCACCCAAGTGCCTTCAGCTCTCCCCCACCCCAGTGCCTTCAGCTCTCCCCCACCCCAGGGCCATCAGCTCCACTCCCCCACCCCAGTGCCATCAGCTCCACTCCCCCAGTGCCTTCAGCTCTCCCCCACCCCAGTGCCTTCAGCTCTCCCCCACCCCAGTGCCATTAGCTCTCACCCACCCCAGTGCCTTCAGCTCTCCCCCACCCCAGTGCCTTCAGCTCTCCCCCACCCCAGTGACTTCAGCTCTCCCCCACCCTAGTGCCTTCAGCTCTCCCCCACCCCAGTGCCTTCAGCTCTCCCCCACCCCAGTGCCATTAGCTCTCCCCCACCCCAGTGCCTTCAGCTCTCCCCCACCCCAGTGCCTTCAGCTCTCCCCCACCCCAGTGCCTTCAGCTCTCCCTCACCCCAGTGCCTTCAGCTCTCCCCCACCCCAGTGCCTTCAGCTCTCCCCCACCCCAGTGCCATTAGCTCTCCCCCACCCCAGTGCCTTCAGCTCTCCCCCACCCCAGTGCCTTCAGCTCTCCCCCACCCCAGTGCCTTCAGCTCTCCCTCACCCCAGTGCCTTCAGCTCTCCCCCACCCCAGTGCCTTCAGCTCTCCCCCACCCCAGTGCCATCAGCTCCACTCCCCCAGTGCCTTCAGCTCTCCTCCACCCAGTGCCATCAGCTCCCCCTCCAATGCCACCAGCTCCCCCAAGTCATCAGTTGCTCCCCCTCCCACAGCCATCAGCTCCCCCTCCAATGCCACCAGCTCCCTTATGTCATCAGTTGCTCCCCCAATGCCACCCGCTCCCCCCACTGCCATCAGCTCCCCCACTCCCCCTCCTAGCCATCAGTGCCCAGCTGCAGCGCCAGTGAACTAAAATGTCCTGACGATGTGTGTACGTCAGGATCCAAAGCAGCGTTGTGCGAGCAGGCGGGTGACCACGGAGCGTGAGTAATAGCAAGCTCTTCACTCACACTCTGTGGTCACATGGCACAAACGAATCATCGATTCTATTCGATTGATTAGAGGATTTTTTTGTGTCAAGTTAATTGATTAATTTGAGTAATTGTTTCAGCCCTACAGGGGTGTTAAACTCATTCTCACTGAGGGCCTCATCAGCATTATGGTTGCCTTCAAGGGGGCGTGTAGCGTTGGAGCTCAGAACTCAAGATGGTTCTGCTCCCTCTGCCAAGTACTGGCTGATTTCCAGTTTACGCTGCAACTCTCATGGGTCATAGAGAATGACGCGGTGAGCCACATTCTGCCCGCGGGCCTTGAGCTCGACATGTGTCCTAACTGATCATGGGTCAATTTTTCTGCTGGCTGGTATGTAGCAACTCAACTTTTTAAAAATATTTGGGTAGAAAGTCTTTAATATCCAAGTCAAAATTTTGGCAAAACTAATTTTTATACTCCTGATCCCATGCATGACGTTCAATGTAAAAGAGGAACTTACCCAGCCCTATAATGCCTAAGGTCTCCCCCCGAATTCGAGCAGCACCGGATGCAACTTCTCTTATCTGCTCCACGCTCTGGACTCTTGTGCCTTCTCGTAAAGCTTGGTGCAGCCACGTTGTTCTCCTGTACAAGTTCAGAATGTGGCACATTGTAGAATCCGCCGTCTCTTCTACGGACGCTGCTGGCACGTTGCACACTGCTATACCTGGATGAATTGTCAAGTAATAACAAGACTGACTGTTAGTGTTTTGTACTTAATACACACCACAATAATATTTTTGGATGAGTCGCAACCCCAGTAAAGTCACTGCGACCTTCAACTACCAGAGATTTATGCCTAAGATTGGAATAATCATTTACCGTATTTTCTGCTCCATAAGACGCAAAAGCTTGAGGAAAACAGCAGTGCGTCTTATAGAGTGAATACTAATGAGCGATTCTATTAAGGGGTCATCAGTATGCACAGAGAGCAGTGAGGGTACAGCTATACTACCCACTCTCTCGTCTTCTTCCGGGAGCTAAATTGTACCTGTCCTGACTATGTACAGCATCAGAATGCAGTGCACTATGACGTGATGCTGTGTGATGGCAAGTCACAGTGCAGCTCTTGCCTGCAGAAGATTAGCGAGTGGTGAGTGTCAATGCGATCCAGAGAGGGAGAGGTAAGTTTTTTTAGTTTTTTTTGTCTGATGGAGTTTGGGGGTCTAATCTAAGGTCTGAGGAGGAATAGAATGGAGAGTGATCTGAGGTCTGATGGAGCTTGGGGGTCTCGTCTGAGGAGGAATGGGGGGGTCTGACCTGGGGAGGAATGGGAGTCTGATGAAAAATATTTTTTTCTCATTTTCCTCCTCTATATTCTAGGTTTGTCTTATGATCCAGTGTGTCTTATAGAGTGAAAAATGTGGTAGGTTAAAAAAAAAAATAGATGGAAAGTTGGCCGTGTAGAAAATGGTCATTAGCTTTGGTCCCCCATCAGGTAAACCTTTTACAAAATTGTGTTAAATTCATGACGAAAAAGAAAAACCCAGGACTTTTTAAGCCATTTATTACTCAGCACTGGCTGTTTCTGGACTTACCGGTCCCTGAAGAACCACTATTTTTAAAGGGGTTTGCACACTTTTTCGATGGTAGGAGAATGTCAGTACTGGCCTGAGGCACTGTATCGTTATGGAAGGTTCAAATAACAACGGGTATCCATGAAATCCCATCTGTAGGGGTACGGAAGCTGGGATCTCCTAGTTGAGGTCATTAAAGCCTAGGGTGACAAAACTCTACTGCTGGCTACACGCTTCAGATAGCTGTCAGCCAAGCACACTCTTTCAGTCGACGTCGTGGATTTTTTAAAATTAAATTTAACTTCCAAATAATGGCCCTTTTTTTTGTTTTTGCCTGGCTGAAGACTCCCATCTGTGACACCCATAGAAGTCTTCACTTAGAGGTTTTGTCGGTCTCCTAACTTAACAAGTCTTCTTTTTTATTAAAAATGCATGTCTGGTAATTCCCCACATGGCTTCCAGAACTGCAATTCATGAAAGTAAAGGACCAAATGATACCTAGATCTCCGGCTGACTTGATGTCAATGTTGTCAAACCCACTCCCAATTCGGACAATTATTCGAAGAGCCTTGAACTTCTCCAAGTCTTCTCGCGTTAAAGTGATCGTGTGATACATCAAGGCGCCCACTGCCTCGTTAAGTACCTGAAAATAAACACAGGGACCTCGTTACACTGACTGCTCCTCATAACAGTGCGGCCGGGGGTCAGTCTAAGGATTGTGGAGGACCCGGGGCAAAGCACTGCGTGAGGTCCCCCCTTATTACAATACAAGTACAAAAATATAACAGTGCCATTCAATGCCTGCCCACATAATTCTACCATGTAGGACCCAAATAATGGTGCAAACAATGCTGTACAGGGCACAAAAAATCCCGATCTGTTAGATCTCCATTCCTCCATGGCTCCGGGGCCTCAGAAAAGGAGATTCCTAGTTTGTTTGCTCCTCATAGTAGAGAAAGGGAGGTAGAAGTCCTGGGATTATTGTCCCACTTGCCCCCCTCATAGTTTGGGTCGCCCTGGTTCAGCTCATGTACAAGTGGTCTTGTCAATTATACCAGTGCCTAAAATTTCAAGTTAAACGTCATTTACACAAGTGTATTTATTGAACAGATATGGAAGGTCCTAAAGGAGTCAATGGTGGGCGCCGCGCAGTCATGACAACATGTGGAAGCTCTAAAACAGCGCTGTACAGAAACACAATGAGTGGGATCTATGCGACATCCCAAATGACCACATTTTTTACACCAGGTACCCATTCTCCTTGAGGAGATGCATCTGGTATTAAGTCTCTAAGGCAATGCTTCTTGGGAAAAATAAATGCAAATTAGCTCTCCTCTAGAAGAAAGAAAAACGTCTCTACAGTGCCACCTACAGGTGACTATCCTGTAAGGCAACAGCACCCAAACCTGACCAGTCTAGGGTTAAGTGCACCTTCTTATAAACCAGAAGAGCTTGAAGTCTTCAAACGATGCACCCCTCACACCCGCAACCCTACAGCTATGCAAATACACAAGCCTAGGCTTAACGCAAAGGCCTCCGACACAGGCTTTTACTATAATGTCATGTTCCGCTAGGCTTGCATAGAAATTCTAGGCAGTCTGCCTCACGTCCTCTATAATCACTGCTGGAAGGATTGCTGAAGCAGGAGGATTTTCTTATCACCAGCGCAGCAATGACAGCTCAACCGGCTCAAAAGCAAAAAAATGGTGACAGACCGGAGGGGCACTTCAATTTGGGTTTCTATCCCCCTTCCCCGAGCAGGGTGGGATTATAGGTCTCGGTGGATATACATTAATTGAAAGGGGAGGAGAAGGAGAAAGCAGGAAGGGGAAGAGTGGACACCTGAGCCCCCAAGACAAGAGAGAATACCAGCCGCACCTGCACCCAGGTCCCTTAGGGGAGCAGTAAGCTTGACAAGTGTAAAAACACAAAAAAATACATCATTTTACATTAGGAAAACATTAGAAAAAAAAATCACTATGGTCTATAACCTCAGGGCATGATGGGTGTAGTAGTTTTCTAGCAGCTGGAGAGTCGCAGATTGGTGTACATTCATTCAGCACTGACTGGCCACTGGAGAATAGTAAGACTTGCTGCTAGAAGACACCTTACGAGTTCCTCACAGCAGAGAAGGAACAGCATTCATGCTGCGTCTATCCTGTAACAAAATCAATGGGTTTCCCCAGCCTAGCTGAGCAAATCATACCGTCACGTAACAGGGAACCGCCATATACTGTATGAAGTGCCTGAGGACCATCAGTCTTATTTCTCATTGTCATCATTGCAATTCAGCAGCCAAAATAGCAGCGTCCTGCCCCAGCCCTGGGACCAGACACCATCTACATGGAGGTTGTAGGCTCTCAATGTGTTCATGAGCACACTCTAGTCAACATTATAACCATTCAACTCTGAGTTACATCCTGTATTATACTCCAGAGCTGCACTCACTATTCTGCTGGTGCAGTCACTGTGTACATACATTACATTACTTATGCTGTACTGATCCTAAGTTACATCCTGTATTATACTCCAGAGCTGCACTCACTATTCTGCTGGTGGAGTCACTGTGTACATACATTACTTATCCTGTACTGATCCTCAGTTACATCCTGCATTATACTCCAGAGCTGCACTCACTATTCTGCTGGTGGAGTCACTGTGTATATACATTACTTATCCTGTACTGATCCTGAGTTACATCCTGTATTATACTCCAGAGCTGCACTCACTATTCTGCTGGTGCAGTCACTGTGTACATACATTACATTACTTATCCTGTACTGATCCTGAGTTACATCCTGTATTATACTCCAGAGCTGTACTCACTATTCTGCTGGTGCAGTCAGTGTGTACATACATTACATTACTTATCCTGTACTGATCCTGAGTTACATCCTGTATTATACTCCAGAGCTGTACTCACTATTCTGCTGGTGCAGTCACTGTGTACATACATTACATTACTTATGCTGTACTGATCCTGAGTTACATCCTGTATTATACTCCAGAGCTGCACTCACTATTCTGCTGGTGCAGTCACTGTGGACATACATTACTTAGGCTACTTTCACACTGCCGTTTGGTGCGGATCCGTCATGGATCTGCACAAACGCATCCGTTCAGATAATACAACCGCATGCATCCGTTCAGAACGGATCGGTTTTCTATTGTGCCAGATTGTGTCATAGAAAACGGATCCGTCCCCATCGACTTATTTTGTGTCTCAGGATGGATCCGTTTGGCTGCAAGCAGCGTTTTGGTGTCCGCCTCCAAAGCTGAATGGAGACGGAACTGATACATTCTGAGCGGATCCTTTTCCATTCAGAATGCATTAGGGGGAAAACTGATCCGTTTTGGACCGCCGAGCCCTGAACGGATCTCACAAGAGGAAAGCCAAAACGCTAGTGTGAAAGTAGCCTTAGGCTGAGTTCACACGGGTGTTGCGGGAAAATGTGCGGGTGCGTTGCAGGAACATACACGATTTTTCCGCATGAGTGCAAAACATTGTAATGCGTTTTGCACTCGTGTGAGAGAAATCGGCATGTTTGGTACCCAAACCTAAACTTCTTCCCAGAAGTTCGGGCTTGGGATCGGTGTTCTGTAGATTGTATTATTTTCCCTTATAACATGGCTATAAGGGAAAATAATAGCATTCTGAATACAGAATGCATAGTACAATAGGGCTGGAGGGGTTAAAAAATAAAATAATTAAACTTGCCTTAATCCACTTGATCGCGCAGCCCGGCTTCTCTTCTGTCTTCATCTGTGCTGATTGCAGGAAAAGGACCTGTGGTGACATCACTCCAGTCATCACATGGTCTGTCACCTGATCTTTTACCATGGTGATGGATCATGTGATGACCGGAGTGACGTCACCACAGGTCCTTTTCCTGCACACAGCAAAAATGAAGACAGAAGAGATGCCGGCTGCGCGATCAAGTGGATTAAGGCGAGTTAAATTATTTATTTATTTTAACCCCTCCGGGCGCTATTCTGTATTCAGAATGCTATTATTTTCCCTTATAACCAGGTTATAAGGGGAAATAATAATGATCGGGTCTCCATCCCGATGGTCTCCTAGCAACCGTGCGTGAAAATCGCACCGCATCCGCACTTGCCTGCGGATGCTTGCGATTTTCACGCAGCCCCATTCACTTCTATGAGGCCTGCGTTGCGTGGAAAACGCACAATATAGAGCATGCTGCGATTTTCACGCAACGCACAAGTGATGCGTGAAAATCACCGCTCATGTGAACAGCCCCATAGAAATGAATGGGTCCTGATTCAGTGCGGGTGCAATGCGTTCACCTCCCGCATTGCACCCGCGCGGAAAACTCGCTCGTGTGAAAGAGGCCTTAGAGTCCATTCACACTTCCGTAACGTGTTTTGCGGATTCACGGATCCGCAAAACACGGACACGGCAATGTGTGTTCCGCATTTTGCGGACGGCACATCGCCGGCACTATTAGAATATGCCTATTCTTGTCTGCAATTGCGGACAAGAATAGGACATGTTCTACTTTTTTCGAGAACGGAAATGCAGACCCGGAAGTGCGGGTCCGCATTTCCGGAGCCGGGCAGCACAATGAATGGGTCCGCAATTCCGTTCTGCAAAATGCGGAACGAAATTGCGGACGTGTGAATGGACCCTTATCCTGTACTGATCCTGAGTTATATCCTGTATTATACCCTAGAGCTGTACTCACTATTCTGCTGGTGCAGTCACTGTGTACATACATTACATTACTTATCCTGTACTGATCTTGAGTTACATCCTGTAATAGTGACTCCACCAGCAGAATAGTGAGTGCAGCTCTGGGGTATAATACAGGATGTAACTAAGGATCAGTACAGGATAAGTAATGTATGTACACAGTGACTGCACCAGCAGAATAGGGAGTGCAGCTCTGGAGTATAATACATGATGTAACTGAGGATCAGTACAGGATCAGTAATGTACAGTGGGGGAAATAATTATTTGACCCCTCACTGATTTTGTAAGTTTGTCCAATGACAAAGAAATGAAAAGTCTCAGAACAGTATCATTTCAATGGTAGGTTTATTGTAACAGTGGCAGATAGCACATCAAAAGGAAAATCGAAAAAATAACTTTAAATAAAAGATAGCAACTGATTTGCATTTCATTGAGTGAAATAAGTATTTGAACCCTCTAACAAAAAAAGACTTAATACTTGGTGGAAAAACCCTTGTTTGCAAGCACAGAGGTCAAACGTTTCTTGTAATTGATGACCAAGTTTGCGCACATTTTAGGAGGAATGTTGGTCCACTCCTCTTTGCAGATCATCTCTAAATCCCTAAGGTTTCGAGGCTGTCTCTGTGCAACTCTGAGCTTGAGCTCCCTCCATAGGTTTTCGATTGGATTAAGGTCCGGAGACTGACTAGGCCACTCCATGACCTTAATGTGCTTCTTCTTGAGCCACTCCTTTGTTGCCTTTGCTGTATGTTTTGGGTCATTGTCGTGCTGGAACACCCATCCACGACCCATTTTCAGTTTCCTGGCAGAGGGAAGGAGGTTGTCGCTCAGGATTTCACGATACATGGCTCCGTCCATTTTCCCGTTTATGCGAATAAGTTGTCCTGTGCCCTTAGCAGAAAAACACCCCCAAAGCAAAATGTTTCCACCCCCATGCTTGACGGTGGGGACGGTGTTTTGGGGGTCATAGGCAGCATTTTTCTTCCTCCAAACACAGCGAGTTGAGTTAATGCCAAAGAGCTCTATTTTGGTCTCATCAGACCACAGCACCTTCTCCCAGTCACTCTCTGAATCATTCAGGTGTTCATTGGCAAACTTCAGACGGGCCTGCACATGTGCCTTCCTGAGCAGGGGGACCTTGCGAGCCCTGCAGGATTTTAATCCATTGCGGTGTAATGTGTTTCCAATGGTTTTCTTGGTGACTGTGGTCCCTGCTAATTTGAGGTCATTAACTAACTCCTCCCGTGTAGTTCTAGGATGCTTTTTCACCTTTCTCAGAACCATTGACACCCCGCGAGGTGAGATCTTGCGTGGAGCCCCAGAGCGAGGTCGATTGATGGTCATTTTGTGCTCCTTCCATTTTCGAACAATCGCACCAACAGTTGTCACCTTCTCTCCCAGCTTCTTGCTAATGGTTTTGTAGCCCATTCCAGCCTTGTGCAGGTCTACAATTTTGTCTCTGACATCCTTGGACAGCTCTTTGGTCTTTCCCATGTTGGAGAGTTTGGAGTCTGCTTGATTGATTGATTCTGTGGACAGGTGTCTTTTATACAGGTGACTAGTTAAGACAGGTGTCCTTAATGAGGGTGACTAATTGAGTAGAAGTGTCTAACCACTCTGTGGGAGCCAGAACTCTTAATGGTTGGTAGGGGTTCAAATACTTATTTCACTCAATGAAATGCAAATCAGTTGCTATCTTTTATTTAAAGTTATTTTTTCGATTTTCCTTTTGATGTGCTATCTGCCACTGTTACAATAAACCTACCATTGAAATGATACTGTTCTGAGACTTTTCATTTCTTTGTCATTGGACAAACTTACAAAATCAGTGAGGGGTCAAATAATTATTTCCCCCACTGTATGTACACAGTGACTGCACCAGCAGAATAGTGAGTGCAGCTCTGGGGTATAATACAGGATGTAACTAAGGATCAGTACAGGATAAGTAATGTATGTACACAGTGACTGCACCAGCAGAATAGGGAGTGCAGCTCTGGAGTATAATACATGATGTAACTGAGGATCAGTACAGGATAAGTAATGTATGTACACAGTGACTCCACCAGCAGAATAGTAAATACAGCTCTGGAGTATAATACAGGATGTAACTCAGGATCAGTACAGGATAAGTAATGTATGTACACAGTGACTCCACCAGCAGAATAGTGAGTGCAGCTCTGGAGTATAATACAGGATGTAACTGAGGATCAGTACAGGATAAGTAATGTATGTACACAGTGACTGCACCAGCAGAATAGTGAGTGCAGCTCTGGAGTATAATACAGGATGTAACTCAGGATCAGTACAGGATAAGTAATGTATGTACACAGTGACTGCACCAGCAGAATAGTGAGTGCAGCTCTGGAGTATAAACACATGATGTAACTCAGGATCCATACATGGACAGCATATTTGCCACAAGCTCACATCCTACGCATTGAACTTCCTAATTTTATCAGACACCCTGGCCCTCAAGGCCAATAATGTTGGCGGACGGAGGGGGCCCGTGTTACGCAACCGAAGCATTTCACATAATAGAAGCCGATCAGGCGCAGTCATCATCTACGCGCTCTCCCTCCCGCTGAAGAGATTTCCAGCGCTGGCTGGGCCTAAATGGCTGCAACATGTTGCTGCGCTCTTATTTGCAAACAACGGTCAGACACAATCGGCTCTGCGAGCGTATTATTAGCAGCTCTGGGGTTTCCCATTATCCTCAAATGCTCTGTGATCTGTACTCAAAAGATGAAATCTGGTGGCAGCGTTAAATACTGGTGAGGCAGGGAGAAAATCCGAGTGGAGACACAAGCAGAGATGTAGCAGAGTTGGGTTTCTCATTCGGCACAGTGGATTACAAGGAGTTATCTGTGTTATGGCTACACGCAGTCTTCTAGTAAACCAATGTGCAGATAAGCCTTTTCAGCTCTGCTACATCTGTATTCTGCAAACTTCTAGTTACATTGAAGTAAACCAGGAAAACGCAGGCACAGGTCAGGTGAGATAGAATATGCTGCGGGCGATTTTGGGGAACTTTTAATAGAAGATTAGTCGTATTGAGTAAATCTGAGAACCATCATTTAGTAGCACTAACCCTTTCCTGGACAGCCAAGAGTGGGAAACATGGAAATGCTTTGTGAATGGGGTTTGGCTATAAATAATCCCTTATAAAATGCCCTGCCTGTGCAATCAAAGCAGGATTTGCACTTTAAGTCATTATCCTTCATCCTACAGCAGTGACAGATGTAGCAGGATTACACAGGATCCGCCATTCACAACAGGTGATGGTCACTGCTCACTCACTCCCCCTCCCTGCACAATGACCTCTGCTCAGGTCACACAGCATGCCCACAACACTCTACAGCAGGGATGCTCAACCTGCGGCCCTCCAGCTGTTGCAAAACTACAACTCCCAGCATACCCAGACAGCCTACAGCTATCATCCAACAGCAGGGCATTGTGGGAGTTGTAGTTTTACAACAGCTGGAGGGCCGCACGTTGAGCATGCCTGCTCTACAGGTTAAGGCTGCATTCACACGTCCGTGCTGTGTTGCGGACCCGCAAATTGCGGATCCACAACACACCCGCCCGGCACCCCTATAGAAATGCCTATTCTTGTCCGCAGCTTCGGACAAGAATAGGACATGCTCTATCTTTTTGCGGAGCTGCGGACCGGGGCCGCACTCCGCATATGCGGACAGCACACTGTGTGCTGTCCGCGTCCATTCTGTCCCCATAGAGAACGAATTGGTCCGCACCCGTTCCGCAAAATTGCGGAACGGATGCGGACCCATTTTGCGGACGTGTGAATGGAGCCTTAGTCATCTCCAGACTACATATTCCTATACCTATGTTGCCGCTGTAAAGTGTATCTGACTGCTTTCAACAGCAACTCAGGCAAGATGGCCACCCCCTTGCATATGTCCATAAAAAAAAAAAAAGAGAAAAAAATAGGAATTTCCATCTGGTCTGAGTATTAAAAAAATAATTAGATATATATATATAAAAAAAGAAAAAAAAAAGATGGCAGCACCGTCACAGATAAAAATGGATGAAGGGTGCAAAAAGCCCAGTATGGATATAAGCCAATCCAATGAAATGTAAGCGATGAAAAGAAGGGCAGCACTCCAATAGATAAAAAATGAAAAAACTTTATTTACCCATAAGGCTGTAGCGACGTTTCGGCTCTTACACAGGAGCCTTCCTCAAGCTCCTGTACACTGCTCAAAAAAATAAAGGGAACACTTAAACAGCACAATGTAACTCCAAGTCAATCACACTTCTGTGAAATCAAACTGTCCACTTAGGAAGCAACACTGAGTGACAATCAATTTCACATGTTGTTGTGCAAATGGGATAGACAACAGGTGGAAATTATAGGCAATTAGCAAGACACCACCAATAAAGGAGTGGTTCTGCAGGTGGTGACCACAGACCACTTCTCAGTTCCTATGCTTCCTGGCTGATGTTTTGGTCACTTTTGAATGCTGGCGATGCTTTCACTCTAGTGGTAGCATGAGACGGAGTCTACAACCCACACAAGTGGCTCAGGTAGTGCAGCTTATCCAGGATGGCACATCAATGCGAGCTGTGGCAAGAAGGTTTGCTGTGTCTGTCAGCGTAGTGTCCAGAGCATGGAGGCGCTACCAGGAGACAGGCCAGTACATCAGGAGACGTGGAGGAGGCCGTAGGAGGGCAACAACCCAGCAGCAGGACCGCTACCTCCACCTTTGTGCAAGGAGGAACAGGAGGAGCACTGCCAAAGCCCTGCAAAATGACCTCCAGCAGGCCACAAATGTGCATGTGTCTGCTCAAACGGTCAGAAACAGACTCCATGAGGGTGATATGAGGGCCCGACGTCCACAGGTGGGGGTTGTGCTTACAGCCCAACACCGTGCAGGACGTTTGGCATTTGCCAGAGAACACCAAGATTGGCAAATTCACCACTGGTGCCCTGTGCTCTTCACAGATAAATGCAGGTTCACACTGAGCACATGTGACAGACGTGACAGAGTCTGGAGATGCCGTGGAGAACGTTCTGCTGCCTGCAACATCCTCCAGCATGACCGGTTTGGCATTGGGTCAGTAATGGTGTAGGGTGGCATTTCTTTGGAGGGCCGCACAGCCCTCCATGTGCTCGCCAGAGGTAGCCTGACTGCCATTAGGTACCGAGATGAGATCCTCAGACCCCTTATGAGACCATATGCTGGTGCGGTTGGCCATGGGTTCCTCCTAATGCAAGACAATGCTAGACCTCATGTGGCTGGAGTGTGTCAGCAGTTCCTGCAAGACGAAGGCATTGATGCTATGGACTGGCCCGCCCGTTCCCCAGACCTGAATCCAATTGAGCACATCTGGGACATCACGTCTCGCTCTATCCACCAACGTCACGTTGCACCACAGACTGTCCAGGAGTTGGCAGATGCTTTAGTCCAGGTCTGGGAGGAGATCCCTCAGGAGACCGTCCGCCACCTCATCAGGAGCATGCACAGGCGTTGTAGGGAGGTCATACAGGCACGTGGAGGCCACACACACTACTGAGTCTCATTTTGACTTGTTTTAAGGACATTACATCAAAGTTGGAACAGCCTGTAGTGTGTTTTTCCACTTTAATTTTGAGTGTGACTCCAAATCTAGACCTCCATGGGTTGAAAAATTAGATTTCCATTTTTTAATTTTTGTGTGATTTTGTTGTCAGCACATTCAACTATGAAAAGAACAAAGTATTTCAGAAGAATATTTAATTAATTCAGATCTAGGATGTGTTATTTTTGTGTTCCCTTTATTTTTTTGAGCAGTGTATATATATATATATATATAATCATTCATTAACTTCTTTCTACAGACAGACCTATTACGCTCCACTGCCATTCTTACGGCTCATACACGCGAACGTCGGCCGTGCCCTTATTGAGGCCCACAAATAGCGGGGGTCTGCAATATACAGGCCCGACCGTTTTTCACCGAATCAGGAAGGTGTGGTGCTGAACGGAGGCATGGAACCGTGAACCTGTCCGTACCTCCACACTGCAAAAAAGTAGCACATACACTACTTTTATGCGGTGCGGACCGTGGACGCGGGTCCACGTTCACATATGGCAGCCTTACGGCCGGTGTCCGTGCATTGCGGACTGGAATTTGCGGTCTATACACACACACACATACATTTTTGGTGAGGTTATATTTAAAAAAAATAATAATCTAAAATCCTGCAATTTTCGCACTGGCCACTAAGCTTAATAATAGCGGCCGCTTCTTGGTCTGTACAGATTGTTTTTCAGCAGTCTTCTCATTATCATTACAGGCAGGATTACACCTTTATCACCTTTATATAGATAACGCAGGATCCATCATTCACAATAGGCGATATCGCAGCTCATCTGCTCCCTCCTGACCTCCGCACAGGTCACAGAGCATGCCTAAAAAGCTCTCCCGTAGGAGTCAATGAGGTCCCAGCCATGGGGCTGCTGTAAAGCATCTCTCTATTGACAATAGGGCAGGCAAGATGGCCGCCCCCCATAATCATGTTCAGGTCATAGAATTTTTATTTATTTTTTTCAAAATGAAAACAGATTAAGAAAAAAGCTGTGTGTCGCACGGTAACGCATCAAATTTATTAACGGGAATGTAATTTAGTCCAACATTTTTTATTTTAATTAGACTGGGGTCTTAAAAATATTTCTTAAAAAAACATCAGCCATTACTTTACAAGTGAGAGTATTTGCAGTGGTGTCCGCTCCGCACCGATGGCCTCCGCTCGGGGCTCAGCTCTAAAGCAGGTGGAACCGGAGCGGGATTAGAATGGAGAATTCTAGGGGGTTTCCTAGATCCGCTGGTGTGACGAGCCCGTGTTCTCCCAAATGACCTTTACAAAAGCAAAAAACTTCATGTGTCATTTGTACTTGTTCATTACCCAACTTCTCAAGTACAAGGGGAAGTTAATGTGTTCCCTTGGAAAATGCAGCTGGAGGGGGGGGAGGTGGGCCCGCTGACAGGATTACAGCAAATAAAGATTATTCTATGCACAATGTAAAGAATATAACTGAATACAAGTGTATCAATTATTCACAATTGTAAAGATCTCTGCTTGTTGTCATATAAGAACTCAGGCGACCCCTTTAAACTGGCTAAAACAACAAATGAATGTATACTCACCCGGCTTCTCTTCAGCAACCTCCTGCAATGTGCTCCGGTCCTCACAGCAGTGATGCTCTGTGCACAGGCTACCTCTGCAGCCGATCGCTGGCCTCAGCCACGCACGGGACATCTCTGCTGACACCAGCGATCGGCTGCAGTAGTGATGCTCTCTGCACAGGGCACAGGTTACCTGTGATGCCAATCGCTGACCTCAGACCAGTAATCCGCTGTGGAAGTGATGCTCTGTGCACAGGTTACCTCTGTAGCCAATCGTTGGCCTCAGTCACACACAGGACATCTCTGTTGACACCAGTGTTTAGCTGCAGTAGTGCTGCTCTCTGCACAGGGCATCTTTGATGCCAATCGATGGCCTCAGACCAGTAATCGGCTGTGGAAGTAATGCTCTGTGCACAGGTTACCTCTGCAGCCAATCGCTGGCCTTTGCCATGCATGGGACATCTCTGCTGACACCAGTGATCGGCTGCAGTAGTGCTGCTTTCTGCACAGGGCACCTCTGATGCCAATCGCTGGCCTCAGTCCAGTAATAGTCTGTGGAAGTGATGCTCTGTGCACAGGTTACCTCTGCAGCCAATCGCTGGCCTCTGCCATGCATGGGACATCTCTGCTGAGGACACTGATCGGTGGCAGTGGTGGCGTTCCATGCACACAGGTCACAAAAAAAAAAAAAAAAACCCAGTGGTGAGGACAGGAGCGAAGCGCAGAAAGAAAGAGCGGAGAAAATAGGCAAGTATCAATTCAGTTGTCATTTTAGGCATTTTAAAGGGGTTGCCCGAGTATAACTTGGACAACCCCTTTAACAGGAACCTTTATTGTTTACATCTAGTGGACCAAAAAATTCACTCCTGGTCATGTGACTGACACACAGGTGGATGATTCGATACAGGACATAGCTCCAAAAACTGCACTGTGACCCCAGGAGCAAACTAATACCAGCTAGTATTATTTAGGAATCCCTTATAAAGGCCCCCTCATATAGGTTATACTTACCCAACTCCCTGGCACCCGCATCGCTCCTGATGCCCACATAGCCGCCACAGCAACTCCCCGTCTCGCGGATCAAAACATCCGGTGAATGGGGGCAGCTAATAGCAGGCCGCGACAGGGATGGCCCCAACCGCAAAACCCCCAACCCACCCCATTGCGGGATATTTTGATGCGTGTGACAGGGAAATGGAATGGTGGCCATGCGGGGATCAGGAGCGACGCGGATGCCGGAGAGCGGGGCTAGTATAGAAACATAGAATGTGTCGGCAGATAAGAACCATTTGGCCCATCTAGTCTGCCCAATATATCTGAATCCTATGAATAGTCCCTGGCCCTATCTTATATGAAGGATAGCCTTATGCCTATCCCATGCATGCTTAAACCCCTTCACTGTATTTGCAGCTACCACTTCTGCAGGAAGGCTATTCCATGCATCCACTACTCTCAGTAAAGTAATACTTCCTTATATTACTTTTAAACCTTTGCCCCTCTAATTTAAAACTGTGTCCTCTTGTGGTAGTTTTTCTTCTTATAAATATTCTCTCCTCCTTTACCGAGTTGATTCCCTTTATGTATTTAAAAGTTTCTATCATATCCCCTCTGTCTCGTCTTTCTTCCAAGCTATACATGTTAAGGTCCTTTAACCTTTCCTGGTAAGTTTTATCCTGCAACCCGTGTACTAGTTTAGTAGCTCTTCTCTGAACTCTCTCTAGAGTATCTATATCCTTCTGGAGATATGGCCTCCAGTACTGAGCACAATACTCCAAGTGAGGTCTCACCAGTGTTCTGTACAGCGGCATAAGCACTTCACTCTTTCTACTGCTTATACCTCTCCCTATACATCCAAGCATTCTGCTGGCATTTCGTGCTGCTCTATTACATTGTCTTCCCACTTTTAAGTCTTCTGAAATAATTACTCCTAAATCCCTTTCCTCAGATACTGAGGTCAGGACTGTGTCAAATATTCTATATTCTGCCCTTGGGTTTTTACGCCCCAGGTGCATTATCTTGCACTTATCCACATTAAATTTCAGTTGCCAGAGTTCTGACCATTCTTCTAGTTTTCCTAAATCCTTTTCCATTTGGCGTTTCCCTCCAGGAACATCAACCCTGTTACATATCTTTGTGTCATCAGCAAAAAGACAAACCTTACCATCGAGGCCTCTTGCAATATCACTTATGAAGATATTAAACAAAATTGGTCCCAGTACAGATCCCTGTGGAACCCCACTGGTAACATGACCTTGTTTTGAATGTTCTCCATTGACTACAACCCTCTGTTGTCTGTCACTCAGCCACTGCCTAATCCACTCAACAATATGGGAGTCCATGCTCAATGACTGCAGTTTATTGATAAGTCTTCTATGTGGGACAGTGTCAAAAGCCTTACTAAAATCTAGATATGCGATGTCTACTGCACCTCCACCGTCTATTATTTTAGTCACCCAGTCAAAAAAATCTATAAGATTTGTTTGACATGATCTCCCTGAAGTAAACCCATGTTGTTTTTCATCTTGCAATCCATGGGATTTTAGATGTTCCACAATCCTATCCTTTAATAGGGTTTCCATTAATTTGCCTACTATTGATGTCAGACTCACTGGTCTATAGTTGCTCGATTCCTCCCTACTACCTTTCTTGTGAATGGGCACGACATTTGCCAATTTCCAATCTTCCGGGACGACTCCTGTTACTAATGATTGGTTAAATAAATCTGTTAACGGTTTTGCCAGCTCACCACTAAGCTCTTTTAATAATTTTGGGTGTATCTCATCAGGCCCCTGTGACTTATTTGTCTTCACTTTAGACAGCAAACTTAGAACATCTTCCTCTGTAAAGATACATGCATCAAACGATTTATTAGTCATCCTTTCTAGTGGAGGTCCTTCTCCTTCTTTTTCTTTTGTAAAAACTGAACAGAAGTATTCATTAAGGCAGTCGGCTAGCCCTTTATTCTCTTCTACATACCTTCCGTCCTTTGTTTTTAATTTAGTTATTCCTTGTTTTAATTTCCTTTTTTCATTTATATATCTGAAGAATGTCTTATCCCCTTTTTTCATAGACTGAGCTAGTTTTTCTTCTGCCTGCGCTTTAGAAGTTCTTATAACTTGCTTGGCCTCTCTCTGCCTAATCTTGTAGATTTCCTTATCTTCATTGCTCTGGGTTTTTTTATAATTACAAAATGCTAGCTTTTTATTTTTAATGATTTGGGCCACTTCTGCTGAGTACCACAGTGGTCTCTTCCTTTTTTTGCTTTTACTGACAAGTCTAATGCAATTTTCTGTTGCCTTCAATAATGCACCTTTTAAGTAGTCCCATTTCTCCTGGACTCCATCTAATCCGTTCCAGTCTGATGAGGACTCATTTATGACTAATTTCATTTCATTTTTGAAAAGTCTGTTTTTCTAAAATCTAAAACTTTTGTTTTTGTGTGGTGGGACTCTTTCACAGTTCTTATATTAAACCACACTGACTGGTGATCACTAGATCCCAAGGTTTCGCCTACAATGACATCATATACCGAATCCCCATTTGTGAATACCAAATCCAAAATGGCCTCCCTCCGGGTTGGCTCCTCAACCACTTGTTGTAGAGATAACCCCAGTAGGGAATTTAGAATATCTGTACTCCTGGTAGAACTTGCTATTTTGGTTTTCCAGTTTATATCTGGAAGATTGAAATCTCCCATAATGATAACTTCTCCTTTCATTGTCATTTTAGCTATTTCTTCAACTAGTAGATCATCTAATTCTTTAACTTGACCAGGTGGTCTATATATCACACCTACACGAGTTACTGCATGGTGAGCAAACTGCAACGTAACCCAAACTGACTCTATGTTGGCCTCACCAACTTGTATTAGGTTAGATTTAATGCTATCTTTCACATACAGGGCCACTCCTCCTCCTTTCTTGCCTTCTCTGGTGTGATCATCTGGGGGGAGCCATCACATACGACTGTTGGTCACGCCTAGTAGTGATATTTGGGATACTAACAGCTCAGAGCTATGTACAGGACATCCTGCGGCAACGTGTCACCTCTCATGGCCGGGCTTCCAACTGGTGTTTATCAGCAGTATAACGCTCGCCCGCACACACAAGGGTTTCCCAGGGATGTCTCCTCCAGATTATAACACTTCCTTCGCTGCTCAGTCACCAGAATCATCACCAATCCAGCATTTATGGGACCAGCTGGGCCGTCAGCTTCAGCAACCTACAAATGTACAGGATCTACAGACCCAGCGGTAACATCTGCCGGCAAATGTGCCGCAGGATACCATATGGAACCTGTATGCCTCCATGTCCAACTGTATCTTATTCTGTCACCAGGCTATAGGCCGTATGTCATCTGGCATCCAGACTAGAGGCCGTATCTCATTATGTATCCAGGCCATAGGTGCCCTATAGGGTCTTAGAGCCTCCTTTCAACTGCACAATTTTCCTCAAGAAACGTCTCCTTTCGCTCTAATATTGTGATCACTTACAGATATCATTATATTCAGATAGGGAAAGTTTTATTCCATTCCAACAACTCCTTGGTGCGTTATTTTTTTGTCAATAAATGCATATGCAGTAGTAATCCCCTCTGTATGGGGATGAATGATCACCACGGTGATCGGTTATCCCATAACACTTACAGCTTGTCGGCAGCACATACCTGTTTACACAGGATGATGCGCTGCTTCCAAACTACTATTTTATGTGCCGCATAAGCAGCTTTGCAGTAACAGGCCGGCCACTACACAGTGGACAGCGATGTGTTGATTCCGGACCCGGTTCCAGTGCTTCTGAATACTGCTGATTGGCGCAAGTACTGGGAGTCAAACCCCTGCCGATCGGACATTGATGACCTACAAATCTTACGGATGGGAACACTGTGCTAGGGCAGTTGGAGACAGAAATTGAAATCCAGTACAACAGGCAAATCTTATGCAAATAAGTGGTTAATTAAGGCCAAACCAAACTGAGCCATCGTCAAAGACGGACTTCAATTCCCTGGGTCTCACAGTGGAAGTCCATGTATTGTTGGAGTCACCATTATGCTGCTCACACTATTAACTGTCCCAACGCTTTTATACAAAGATGCCCTCCTCGTTTTTAATTAGCGTTGGTCGTATTTCTACATATGCTCAACAAAAAAATAGCTCCATTGCATTGGGGTACGCTCCATTGTAACCCTGCTGCCCGCTGACAATCATTCTGGCCCGCTTTCACGCCAAGCCTAAGGGCTGCAGAGTGACAAGAGAGAGGAATCAATGCAGTTGTATGGACATGCTGTCACCCGCCTGTGGACTACCTGCCAAATCAGCACCTCGAGACTGGGCTTGCACACAAATTAATGGACTTTCTTTGACTGAAGACGCTCAGCACCATGCACTGGCTACCCTCCAAGAAGCAAAAAATATGCTGGACAAGGGCCCAGGCTCGATTCACAAATGGTTGGCGGAGGGGGGAGGGGGGGGGGGGTTGGGGGGAGGGGCTCAATTCTTTTTCATATTCAACAGGTTCCTTGCTCATTTCTTCAATCCTACCTGCGGAGACGAGTGCCGAGCAGCATCTAATACTGAAAATTTAGATAATGTTGTAGCAATAAGATGCGGACTCCAGCATAACAGAAACCAGACGTATCCGTTATGCAGGCCATAGAATGCCTCTAATTCCGTCATGGAATTGCGTTATAGTCCGTGGTAACGGAACCCATAACGCAATTCACATTATACCACAACACAAACTGAAAACAAAATATGAAATGCGCTCATTCCTAGCAGGTACCCTAAAAGGGTTTTCTAAAAGTCAGATATTGGCGACTTATCCTCATCACTATCTGATTGGTGGGGGTCCGACTCCCAAAGCTCCAGCCAATATACTGTTTGAAAATGCCGTGTCCTCTTCCTAGTCCGTCAGTCAAATGGACTAGGCGCGGCTCAACCCCATTCAATATCAGGCACAGCCGCTATACAATGTACGAAGCTTGCTTGGCTAGCCGTGAGGAGGCCACTGTGCTCACTGGAGCGCCATGGCCTCTTCGAACTGCAGATCAGCTGCCGGAAGTCGGACCCCCACCAATCAGATACTGATAACCAATCCAACTAAGTCCCTCCCACCATTTCTGTAAAGACAAGACTAGTATAGAATTAGAAAAAGTCACCAATTTTTGAGCAAAACTGTAGCCAGCATAGACGAGTTTCTGGTGCATGGCAGAGATGCGCCCGTTAAACAGGCATCTGCCTCTTCATAAATTAGGCACATCTCAAGCCAGTGCAGGGAGATCAAGACTGGCGTATGGATGCGCCATGAAGGCGTCTTGATAAATGTCCCCCTAGGAGTACAAAAACATTTCCAAAAACATTTGGCTATTCTACAAAAAGGATGGGGTTTGCGTTGCTTTACCTTCTCATGGATTTCCTGCGTGGACTGTGCATCGCAGAACGCCACTGTGGCTACGTCTTTGAGGATTGGCATTTCTACTGTACAATCTCTGCCATCCAGCAGGGCCACAAGTGGGCGCGGGTGCATGGGCCCATTCATTATCGGAGGTCGAATGCCTAAAAGGAAAAAAGAAAGAAAATTAGGACAGCGTTCTTGACAGAGAGCATGGATTTGCCATGAGAAAGGTAATATATGACAAGGAAGTAAAGAGCACAATCTATAAATTTTATGATTTTCCGAGTAAGTTTCTACCTGGCATGAAGTCACTTATTTACTCAGGAAATGGTTATGTAATTTTGTGTTGACTTTATCAGATAATTATAATTACTTAAACATTCAGTGACGAAAGGAAATATTAAATTTTTTTTTTTTTAAATCACAAAAAGGGAAAGAAAATGTTCCCATTTCCTAGCCAACAAGGCTTTCTGAACTCTATGATATCATTGCAGGAATTTTGGAAAATGTAGGCATTTATTTCCCAATTCCTTTAATTTTGCTATTAGCCAGAGCAGATCTTGTTCTGAAGACCATCTACTCAGTACATAAACTCAATCTGTGCCAAAGGATGCCATGTAAGGTTTAATTGGCATTGAAGAAACGCTTCACCCAAAACAGGACTCCTTGCGATCGGCTAGTTGTGGACCTACTTGATCAAAAAGGGTTGGTCCAAGACAGTTCCAGTTCAGAAGAGTGATCCATAAAATCCTACAAGCCTGTATCTGAACCTGTAGATGTTTTCTGATGAATCCCCAAGGAGGGTGAAAAGCTAAAAGACGCTCCAATCAAAAATGAAATTCTTATGTTACTTGGAATCGCCAACCGAACAAGAAATCTAGCCATAGATACAAAGAATCCATTCAAAAGTAAAGACAACCTAGGATGAGACATTTGTAGGACAAATTCCCTCATTATGAAAGTCCTTACGATAAAAAAGTTACCCCAGAGGGTAAACTTGTGTTGGCATTATCTACTGGCAAGAAAATTTCTAAATAGTGCCTAATGATATTCCAACCAATGAATCTACAGACAAGATTTTTATGGTTCATAACCAAATATTCATGACTCAACTAGGTTGTCAAGGGACATAAAAAGTTCTCTGTCTGGTTCTCATATATGAAATAGTAAAACTTACTAATATAGCATAATAAAGGTGCACTACGTCCTGATTTCAGCCCACCTCTCCTAGTCAGAACATCTTTCGTATTCTTTCTGGGTACAGACAAGCAAATTCACCCCTTTCTGTAGGGGACAAGCTCGAAGTTGCCCACCTGTCCTTCTCACTTCATTATCCCAAAAAAAACTCTGTTCTTAATCATCAGTGATGGAAAGGGGGCTGGTTTAGCTAATGAACTGAGACAGACAACTACAGACTTCATGCAAATCACCAAAAGAGAAAGAAGGAAGACCCTTCCCTGTGTCGGAATAAAGGTGGAAGTGGAGCTTCCTGGACCACCGAAGTCAGGACATCGGTGCAGATATCATCATTTAGACTACCATATATTAATAGGGTTATTATTTTTATGCCCCTGGACAACCCCTTCAGCATTTGTTTTTTGTATTTAGAGATAGGACCATGAAAGCCAGAGAAGACTTCAAGATGTTTCACTTGAAGCTGCCATTTAAATGTACATTCCCTAAATTTTCCAAATCCCATTTTTACGAGAAGCGTTTAAGGTCAGATGACTTGCTTACGAATACTTGGAATATTTAGACTTTACATTCCTTCATAGGCGCCTAACGTTGCAATCTCTTGGATTATCCATCATAAAGAAAGTTTGCGAAGGGTGAAGTTTTTAGATATTTTTTTGGGCAATGAATGATACAATAGACCTTCTATTGCGTGCCCACACCCCTCAGGAATTGTTTGCCTTCAGCTAGAGATTTGATAAACTGCCCATAGAAGTTATTTAGTTTCTGGATGTAAACCTGGAGTGTACGGTTACTGGTTACAGGAACGAGTTCACACAGGATAACACAAAAACAACGGAACTGCCTTTTTCCCATCTTTCTCTTGGACACCAGCCAATGCCTTGAACTTTTCCCCTTTGTTCCATCGTTTCAGTCAATGATCTGATACATGACACATCCAGACGTTACTAATGTATTTTCAAACTTGAACAACCTATGCCTCTTGTACTAAACTGGACTAAAACTTATAGATATGGAACGGTACAACCTACGTATGTCCAAGTAGAAGAAAGCCTTCACAACCTGACAAGGCATACCTTGGCTGCTTTTATCAGGCCAAGCAAAATTATTGTTGGTTAATTTCTATATATAATTTCTATATCATCATTGCAAGATTAACAGAAGTCTTCATTTGCAAGTAGAATAGTCTTTTTCCCAGAATTCAGGGGAGTATTACCTGGCCTATAAAACTCCTTATGCCTACTAGGAGCTCCCCTTAAACGGTTCTACACCTTTTTATTAATGATGAACTATTCTTTAGATAGATCATCAGCATCTGATCAGTGGGGGTCCAACACCCAGGCCATTCATATTAGTTGTGACATGACTGGGCATGCGGGAAACAGCGAGAAGGCCATGGCGCTACTGCAAGCTCCTCTGCCTTCTCAAACCGCTGGTCGGTGGGGGTCACAGGTATTGAAGTCATGCCTATCAGATGTTGATGATCTATCCAAAGGATATGTCATCAGTAATAAAAAGGTGTAGAACCTCTTTAAGGAGAAACAGTACCCCCCCAGAAGTCTTGATATAGTCTTCAGCAATAGCGTAAAGTTATCTGGGTGGTTTCAAATATTCTAAAAGACCTTAGTAAAAGCTCAACTTCAAAACCCTATACACTGTGCACAAAGGATACCATCATGGTCCCAAAGCGAAGTTCTTGAGACAGCAGATTGGGATCCAGAGTTTGACGTCAATTGCAAATTTATAGGCTAAATTAGTGTGAATGGCTTAAACTCTGTGTAACGTGGCAAAAACAGTACAAAAGAGGCAGAATTATCCTTCAATGCAATTTCTATAGACATCTAAAGATATCAATTTCTAAAGTATAGACATCTAGTTGTCTGGCATCAAATGAACCACAGATGACAAGAAGGACTTGTCTGCGCCAACTTCTTTCCAGGGTAACTGGTCTAATTTTCCATATATTTTCTTTTTACATTTTGGCGCCCATTAAAAGCGCCTCAGTCAGATAGAAGATGTCTCCTCTAGACTAATCCAGAAGGAAGCAGAAAAGATTAAAGGGGTTGGCTAGGATGGCTAACCTCAGGATAGGCTATCAATATCTGATCAGCAGGGGACCAATTACATCAACTGGGGAAGTGCTACAGTAACCACACAGAGAGGACTACTGCTGAACAATTGATTGGCGGGTGTGCAGGGTGTCAGATAGTGATGGCCTGTCCTGAGGATAGGCCATCGGTCGTAAAATCCTGCATATCCTCTTTAAAGATTATTG
This sequence comes from Bufo bufo, assembly GCF_905171765.1. Classification (NCBI taxonomy): domain Eukaryota; kingdom Metazoa; phylum Chordata; class Amphibia; order Anura; family Bufonidae; genus Bufo; species Bufo bufo. The sequence goes on along the minus strand of NC_053390.1, from coordinate 792,208,491 downwards.
CCTAACTGAAAAGATGCCAACAATAGTCTAAATCAGGGGTCTCCAAACCCCGGCCCGCGGGCCACATCCGGCCCGATTGTGCGTTCGATCCGGCCCGCCCGCAGCTGGCAGGTTGCAGGAACCAAATCCGCACAACCGCCCAGGGGCGTAACGATCGCGGTCGCAGAGGATGCGACCGCGACCGGGCCCGGCGGTGGGGGGGGCCCGCAGCTCCGTCGCCCCATCGCAAGTAATTTTAACATTTTTATGTAAATGGCTGGTCGCTTGGGCCCCCGGCCTCTGTGAGTAGTTGCGCCGCCCCACCAACCCCAGCCCTGCCTCCATCCATTCGGGCTCCGCCTCCACCCATTCAGGCCTGGTGGCGCTGTGATATCGCGCCAGCCAGGTCTCGCGGGATCACACAACGCACGCTGGAAGACAGGATTGTGGGCTGCAAGCAAGAGCAAGAAGGCGGGAGCGGAGCAGTCTGACGAGGTAAGTATTTTTTTTTTAAATGTGCACACCACCACTGCCTGGCTATAACTCACAGGGGGGCACCTGGCATGGAACTAAATGTCAGGCAAGAAATCCTCCACAGGGGACCAATGGGGAACAAAAATATATTTCAATAAGAAAAAAAGGCAAAAAAAATGGAAAAAAAATTAAACAGATAACAGAGGGGGCAAAAATGCAATATATACACACAGGGGATAAATGATTATGGAATATATACAGAGGGGGCAAAATGGATATATACAGGGCCCCTCTATTTATATCCATTTTGCCCCCTCTGTATATATTCCATTTTCCCCTCTTTATCGATATTCCACTTTCCCCACCTGTGGAGCAAAATTGTATATATCTTATTTTGCCCCCTCTCACATTGTATATATTCTGAGTGAGAGGGGGCAAAATAAAAATATATTCTGAGTGAGAGGGGGCAAAATAAAATGTATTCTGAGTTTGCTGACATTGCTGTTCTGATGGGGACATTGCTGTGCTGATGGGGACACCGCTGATGGGGACATTGCTGTGCTGATGGGGACAACGCTGATAGGGACACGGGTGTCCCCATCAATGGTGTCCCCATCAGTGGTGTCCCCATCAGCACAGCAATGTCCCCAACAGCAGCGTCCCCATCAGTGGTGTCCCCATCAGCACAGCAATGTCCCCAACAGCAGCGTCCCCATCAGTGGGTGTCCCCATGATGGGAATATTGTTTTTTTGATGGGAATATTTTTTTTTTTATGGTAATATATTGCTTTTCTGATGGGGACATTGCTGTTCTGATTTGGCCATTGCTGTTCTGATGGGGACACCGCTGATAGGGACACGGGTGTCCCCATCAATGGTGTCCCCATCAGCCGCGTCCCCAACAGCAGTGTCCCCATCAGTGGTGGCCCCTATCAGCTGCTAATGGGGACTCCGCTGATGGGGACATTGCTGTTCTGATGGGGACATCGTTGATGGGGACATTGCTGTGCTTAAGGGTGACACGGCTGATGGGGACATTGCTGTGCTGATGCTGACATTGCTGTGCTGATGGGGACATTGCTGTGCTGATGGGGACATTGCTGTGCTGATGGGGACATTGCTGTGCTGATGGGGACATTGCTGTGCTGATGGGGACATTGCTGTGCTGATGGGGACATTGCTGTGCTGATGGGGACATTGCTGTGCTGATGGGGACATTGCTGTGCTGATGGGGACATTGCTGTGCTGATGGGGACATTGCTGTGCTGATGCTGACATTGCTGTGCTGATGCTGACATTGCTGTGCTGATGGGGACATTGCTGTGCTGATGGGGACATTGCTGTGCTGATGGGGACATTGCTGTGCTGATGGGGACATTGCTGTGCTGATGGGGACATTGCTGTGCTGATGGGGACATTGCTGTGCTGATGGGGACATTGCTGTGCTGATGGGGACATTGCTGTGCTGATGGGGACATTGCTGTGCTGATGGGGACATTTTTGTGCTGATGGGGACACCGCTGATAGGGACACGGGTGTCTTTGCGTTGTTTTGCTAAAGTTTTTTCTCTTTTGTTCTCAGTCATATCATGCTGATTACAAAAACGATCCATGTAAAATATATACATTTAATTTAATACATAACTGATTTTTTTTTCCGGCCCCCGAATACTTGTAAAATCTTCAATGTGGCCCTCCTGTTGAAAAGTTTGGAGACCCCTGGTCTAAATCAAATTTTTTTGGACTGGCTTGATGGCTTAAAGGGGCTGTCCAAAATTAGAAAAACATGACTGCTTTAGTAACCCAAAGGTTGTGTCTGGTCTTGCAGTTCAACAAGGCAGAGATGCAATATCACACACAACCTGTAACAAGGTGAAGCATTGTTTTTTTATTTTAAAAAAAGGCAGCTATGTTTGTCCATACAACTCCTTTAAAGCCCTAAGGCCCCTTTCACACGGGCGAGTATTCCGCGCGGATGCGATGTGTGAGTTGAACGCATTGCACCCGCACTGAATCCTGACCCATTAATTTCTATGGGGCTGTGCACATGAGCGGTGATTTTCACGCATCACTTGTGCTTTGCGTGAAAATCGCAGCATGCTCCTCTTTGTGCGTTTTTCACGTAACGCAGGCTCCATAGAAATGAATGGGGTTGCGTGAAAATCGCAAGCATCCGCAAGCAAGTGTGGATGCGGTGCGATTTTCACGCACGGTTGCTAGGTGACGATCGGGATGGGGACCCGATCATTATTATTTCCCCTTATAACATGGTTATAAGGGAAAATAATAGCATTCTGAATACAGAATCCATAGTAAAATAGGGCTGGAGGGGTTAAAAAAATAAAAATAAAAATAAAATAAAAATTAACTCACCTTAATCCACTTGTTCGCGCAGCCGCCATCTCTTCTGTCTTCATCTGTGAGCAATAGGACCTTTGATGACGTCACTACGCTCATCACATGATCCATCAACATGGTGATGGATCATGTGATGGACCATGTGATGAACGCAGTGACGTCATCAAAGGTCCTAATGCTCACAGTTAAAGACAGAAGAGATGCCGGCTGCGCGAACAAGTGGATTAAGGTGAGTTAAATTTTTATTTTTTTAACCCCTCCAGCCCTACTTTACTATGCATTCTGTATTCAGAATGCTATTATTTTCCCTTATAACCATGTTATAAGGGGAAATAATACAATCTACACTACAACTAACCCAAACCTGAACTTCTGTAAAGAAGTTCGGGTCTGGGTACCAGAGTCGGTTTTTTATCACGCGCGTGCAAAACACATTGCACCCGCGCGATAAAAACTGAACATCGGAACGCAATCGCAGTCAAAAGTTCCTACTCGCGCGGGTTTGCCGCAATGCACCGGGACGCATCCGGACCTAATCCGGACACGCCCGTGTGAAAGAGGCCTTATAGGGAAAGTTTGCTGGAGGATCAACTCTTACCAGGCAAAACTGCATTTTTACTAAAGAAAAAAAAAATCTGTTTTCTTACACTCAATGAGTTAAAAGAAAAAAAAGGCAACTTTACACCGCCAAGTTCACAGCAAAGGCAAAGAAAATAGGAAAAAGGGAAGAAATAGAAAAAAAAGAATGGAAAAATAAAGACTGGTCGGCATAGATTAGGCAAAGAACAACAGAGCTGAATCCAAACACAACAGACATAAGTTTGGCTGAACTTCTGTTAACACAATATAAAGGGGAAAAGCCACACAAGAGAAGAATTGTGCTTCTACCACAAGTCAAGTTCTCCGGGGCCTAAGTTGAAGGTAAGAACGTGGCGTAAGGAACACCTTCTATGTTTCAAACCACTAAACTAATACATGACTGAGTCCTGCCCATTTCCCAAGTCAAATCTTTACAAAAATCTCTATTACACTCTTCAAAATTTCACAATGGGCAAGGTTTTCTTGGTAATTCCAGGACTTTCCCCCATAAGCAACCTACAGTAATAATGTACCTATGCAGCGTTCTGGGGGTCGGACCCATAACGATCTGATACTGATGACCTATCCTGAGGATAGGTCAACGATACTCAAGTTCTGGAACCCCAGAAATGTGCACACTTGGCCAATCCAAGCATGTATATTTATGAGGGAGTCGGGACTGTTGGCCATAGAGTAGATGAAACAATTAACCAATTGGTCCTCGGGCTGAAGGTCTAACAACTCAGATGTTTTATTAGGGCTAAACCCTACACCTCCTGTCAGATTGTACTTTTTTTTTCTCTTCCTTACATGATTAGCTCAAAAAGCAAAAAAGTTGTAGAAAGAAATACAAACTGAGAACATGAAAACTACTAAGACAGGAACAAGAAAATTGAATGTGCTACTAAAGGAGGAAGTTTCTGCAGATGTTATCACAGCATCGATTGTACCACGAGGTCAGAACGGTCACAAAGAGACAAAATCTTGGTGGTTTCAGAATTTTTTTGTCAATGCCTTATGCCTCTAACAAACTTTAGTTACTTGTATGAAAAAAAATAAGACTGGACGCAAGAGGAGAGATATTGACTTGTTCTTCAATCATCGTAGACATTGAAGAGCTGGAGAAGTAGATGCCAAGCACAATCTGTGACTCCAAAGGCAAAAGATATCACATGTTCTTAATCATTTTAACTTGGGCACCATACAGACCACTTCACATATGTATACTTTTTTTTGGAAACCCTATACCCTGCACATGAGCACTAACAGAGCATATGGATACCATAAGGTCCTTCATTTATAAGTCCGTGCAGAGAACAACTAATTTCAGGGAAACTCTCGGCTGGCCACGGCTTCTCCTGATAAAAATTTGCTGTTTGCTGGGGTGGACCTGCGGCTGCTTTCTAAAAAGTATCGTCTCAGATAAGACAACTTCAAAAAAATATGGATGGAGACATTCCTAAATATAAAAGATCTACTTTCTTTGTTGAGAAACAGTACCACTCTTCGTGTTGGCAGTGAGTATTAGTATTGTAGCATTCCCTTGAATGGCGCTGTAATACCAGACAGAGACCATGGACAAAAGTAGCGCAGTTTTTGGATCCTTCTATGACAATTTTCCATCCTTGGGTACTTGGTTTGCAGCATAATTTGTTAATGATGGCAAGCCAAGCCAAGGATACCTTGCCTAACAATGCGTAATAGATTAGAAAAACATGGCCGATTTTTAAAAAAAAAAAAAAACAGCGCCATATCTGTACATAGATTGTACCTGGTATTGCTCCTCATCTCCATTGAAGGTAATGTGACAGAGAAGTCGAAATGTGTGACATGTTCTTTCAGTTTTTGGAAGAAATTGGCCAGGTTTTTCCAAGCCTATATTGCAACATATCTTCTTTCCCATATTCACAGCCCGAGTATACTATCATATGAAGGTTGAATGTATAGATCTTCACACATACCACTCAGGTTGTGGCTGCGGAGGTCTCCACCCATTAACGCTGTAACTGGTTGTCATAGTATCTCCCCTCGGGGCGGTAGTATAACAATCAGGACAAGATCTACTGGCTATTATTGACTTTACATTATAGGCTTTGCTGGATTTCTTAGTTATGAAGGAGACAGGAAAAACGTGTATGTCACCAGAAGACCTACTACAGACACTATACTGTGTACGTTCTCTCATTTGCAATACATTATTATGAGCCTCTTTGGCCTTTAACATTTTTGTTTTTCAAAGCCAAATTTGAGGAAGTCACACCACACACCTTTTTCCCCATCATGACTACAAATTTAAAGAGGCTCTACAGGGTTAGGAAAACATGGAAATCAGCCATATTTATCTCAAAGCCAGGTCCTTTTGGTCCACCACCGATTCTGAGAATGAAGGGGGCGCTGGTGAGTGCCTTTCTAAGTTTTTCCTGCACTTTGGCTCTCTTGGTCATTTGTATGTGGCCTCGGGTCGTGGGTGTATGCATGGAGAAAACAGTGAAGGGAGCATCAAATTTTCTGGTTTGTTGGAAGCCACTAATCGTAAAGTGAAGGCAAATCTTTACAAGATGGCAAAAAGTGCCCTTGACTGACCACCTTAAAATCTCCCTGACTGTCAGACGCACCTCACTCGTTACCAGACCCATAGGATATCAGCTTTTGTACATATCTAGATTGAAGAATATTCTATTCAGATTACCCTCTCTCACCAGTTAGAAGTAACCCAATAATTCAAACTGATGGAGTTAACAAAAATCTCCATACAATTGTCCAGAGAAACCAAAAAATACACCACTCGTGTTCAAAAGATACTCATAATCCTTCAAAATCAACTATGGACCAATGAATTACTCAACCATTTTGTGTTTGCCCCAAACCTTTCTGCTTATACATCTGGTGTCTCCAAAGGAAGGACCAAAATCTGATCCAAATCAATTAGGGGTTATAGGAGATTTCTGGAAAGTAGAAGCCACTAAACCGCTTGGCTCTAGCAAACAAAAACAAGATCTTGTCCAATTTGGCACCTAATGTGTGCAGCTGAATTGGACGGTGACCCAACACTCAGCCCAGGTGGCTGAACAACACCAAGTAGCCCTCTGTATTCTAGTTTCGTAGTATGTGAAAAAGCCAATGTTGTAAAAATTAGAAATTTTGCTTAAAAGCAAAAAACTGGAAACAAAAATAAAATTCCAGCAGAATGTCGATAATTTCATAACATCAAGCACAATGACCCACATATACAAGGATTTCAAAATATCTAAGAAACTTACTACAGCCCAAAACCAGAATCCTTAAAGGAGAGGTTAAAGACACAATGCACACAAAACAGATAAAAAAAATAAAAATAAAATAAAAACATTGTAAAGACGCTACAAAATCAACTGCTGTGTTTATGCCTCCAGTAAAGAAAACTGAAATAGGCTCCGCCGAGAGAAAGCCATCATGCACCAAAAGTATTGGCATGTCGCCTACCTCCAGGGGCGACTCTTGTGAACATTTACATTAGTAGCGTCAGGAAACAAGGAGGTTGTCTGGATTAGAAAATATTTTCGTACACCCTATTGGAGAATTTTTAGTTAATGGATGGGGATCCTTATCTGTTGGCCAAAGAGGACAACACCTACAAAGCGTCCATCTCACTGGAGGACCTGTCCGGACCTAGATTACCCTGAAAATCCCTTAATGCACTGTGGGTACTGTGTGTAATGCTTAGTTTTGTCTCCGGTGGCGCTGCAGGGAAACTAAACACTTACTCTAAAGATTCGACCTGATCGCAAGGTGACACTTTGTCATAATTTTTTTTGGTCAAAAGGACTCTTGTAGGTAGAGACTGTCCAAGGCAGATAACTCCTTAAAGCACATTTCCAACTGAGCTGCATTTATTCTGTAGAAGCAGAATTTTGTTCATGCAATTTTCTTTCAATTTCAAGGAAAAAAAATGTGGGTGTGCTGGGGGGAGGATAGTTGACAGGAGGGGTGTGGCCTCCTGGGGCCTAAAAGGCTTATAGCACGTTGGCTCAGTGGTTAGCACTTGGACCTAGGTTCAAATACAACCAAGAACAACATCTTGCATATACTGGGCAACACCGAATCTAGAACCGGTTCTGTGAAACTACAATTAGCTGAAGGAGTGGGGAACCTAAAACTAGTAATAAACTATTTATTGCCTAAGGGCAATATTGGATGGGGAGTGGAAATGGAGATACATCTTGAGACCCATTTTGGTCTCCTTCATTTGATAAACTACTTGGCTCAACCTTGAATGGTCGCTAAACAGACGATCTAGGTCCAGAACTTACTGTGGTGCCAGGTAGTCTAAATCCCCTCATAAAACGACTTCAAGGCACTGAGACCTCTTTTTGATAACCAGCACCCAACCTGGAACTTTACACCCCACAATACACTTGTCTAACGCAGCATATGGACATGCATATAGTCATGTGCTCCAGGTTTTGGCCTGCATGTTCCTTATGTTAGAGAAGCAGTTGAAGCTCCAGAGCTGCTCTTCCTTCAGTGGCTGTGGACGGGAAGTTGCCGTTACAGGCAGACATTTGGAAGTCTATGGAGAGCAGTCTTGTTACACACTCACAGAGGCTGCTAGAAGTATATATATATCTACAGTACAGACCAAAAGTTTGGACACACCTTCTCATTCAAAGAATTTTCTTTATTTTCATGACTATGAAGGCATCAAAACTATGAATTAACACATGTGGAATTATATACATAACAAACAAGTGTGAAACAACTGAAAATATGTCATATTCTAGGTTCTTCAAAGTAGCCACCTTTTGCTTTGATTACTGCTTTGCACACTCTTGGCATTCTCTTGATGAGCTTCAAGAGGTAGTCCCCTGAAATGGTCTTCCAACAGTCTTGAAGGAGTTCCCAGAGATGTTTAGCACTTGTTGGCCCTTTTGCCTTCACTCTGCGGTCCAGCTCACCCCAAACCATCTCGATTGGGTTCATGTCCGGTGACTGTGGAGGCCAGGTCATCTGGCACAGCACCCCATCACTCTCCTTCATGGTCAAATAGCCCTTACTTTCAAAGTTTTCCCAATTTTTCGGCTGACTGACTGACCTTCAATTCTTAAAGTAATGATGGCCACTCGTTTTTCTTTACTTAGCTGCTTTTTTCTTGCCATAATACAAATTCTAACAGTCTATTCAGTAGGACTATCAGCTGTGTATCCACCTGATTTCTCCTCAACGCAACTGATGGTCCCAACCCCATTTATAAGGCAAGAAATCCCAATTATTAAACCTGACAGGGCACACCTGTGAAGTGAAAACCATTTCAGGGGACTACCTCTTGAAGCTCATCAAGAGAATGCCAAGAGTGTGCAAAGCAGTAATCAAAGCAAAAGGTGGCTACTTTGAAGAACCTGGAATATGACATATTTTCAGTTGTTTCACACTTGTTTGTTATGTATATAATTCCACATGTGTTAATTCATAGTTTTGATGCCTTCAGTGTGAATCTACAATTTTCATAGTCATGAAAATAAAGAAAACTCTTTGAATGAGAAGGTGTGTCCAAACTTTTAGTCTGTACTGTATATCTACACACATACACACACACATAGACACTTTTTCACTCTTGCCACTAGTGAATTACAGTGTGCAGACATAAAAAATGCATTTATCAGACAAGCACTGAATATCATGACTACTCCGGAATAAACAGAGCAAGACAAAAATAAAATAAAAAAATGAGGCATAACTGCAAAAAAAGAAGTATCACTTCTGACAGGGGCAAAAAAGCGGTAGGCAGAGGAGGCAGCAGCCTAAGGCGCCATGGGAGTGCAATGTATGGATAAGAAACAACATATATGGAGCCAAGGCAATATAGCAATATGCCTAATTAGATTTGATCCAGCAACATCAGCTCATGTGCCTTGCCCGACGCTATCACCCAGATCAGATTTCTTATTTCAGATCACGTTATTTTGTAACCTACTGTAGTAAAATTTATGCGAGATTCTAAGGTTCAGCGTTCCTATGATAAAAATAAGCTGCCAGACCACAAGGGCAGGAAATGTTGTCATGAGAAGACAAGAGAGAGCCTCAGCCCTTATATACAAAAAAAAAAAAAAAACACCCATAATATATAAAAAGGTCAAAATTCTAATACACGCCTGTAAAGTAAGTATGTATAGTGTGTGTGTGTGTGTGTGTATGTACTTATATACACACACACATGAAATGTGGACTCTGTTGTCATGGGAACAGTAAGAGATATTCAGCCACAGTAGAAGACAGACATCAAGCAAACCCCCACCCACGTCATACTCCAGCAGCCCCAACTCTGAAATGCTGGGTGGGGTTCTTCTGCATCATTTACGTGGATTTCACATTATGGGAAATACCACCAAATTTGACATGTGTGAGCTTACCCTAAAGCTGGTCATACACATTAGTCCGTTGTTGGCCAAACCCGTCGAGAACGGTGGGTTTGGCCGACACTGTAATGTGTGTAAGGAGCGACCAACTCTCTTGCGACAGATGATGTCGGGGGAGACGAGGATTGGGTGAAATTAAGTGTCTGGCAGCGTCCTTCTCCACTCTCCCGACAGATATTGAACGTGTAGGGCTCCTTTAGACTGACTATACATAAAACAACTACTGTCCCCACAAAATAATATTGCCAGGCAATGCCCAAAGGGAAATGGGGTTATGGTGAAGTCCCTGATGGTCTAGGGCCATCAGTAGCGCTTCAGTCCATGCCTTAAATTTCACTATACACAACATGTATAATCATACTTGGTGTCCTTCGTCCCTCCATTTTGGTCCCCCGTCAGATTCGTTTCAAGATGGCCACCGATGTCTCTGTCCTTCGTCCCTCCATTTTGGTCCCCTGTCAGATTCCTTTCAAGATGGCCACCGATGTCTCTGTCCTTCGTCCCTCCATTTTGGTCCCCTGTCAGATTCCTTTCAAGATGGCCACCGATGTCTCAGACTTCTTCATCCAGAGTGCTGTGGGAAAGTTGAAGATATAACCCCCTCCCTCCTCCACTGATCTCAGAAGGAAAGTGCCTACAATGTACAAGAGCAGTGTACAGGAGGGACTTATCTTACATTTGATGAGTAAGAGATCATGACGGTGGCAGCCATCGTGATGGGGGACCAGATTGGAGATACGGAGGGGACCAGGTACGTTGACTTAGGCAGGTGTCATGTACAGTCGAATTTTAGGTTTTCATGCTCCTGAGATCATTTATGGAGATACAATTAGCCAACGGTCCTTGGCCACTGCAGGAACATGATACCCCATAAAACAAAATAATGTAAAAAAATAAAAATAAAAAATTAAAGCTAGGCCAAGACTTCTCCACCTTTGATCCAGGCAAAAGTCCAGTAGGACTCAATGGTAAATGTTAGTCTTTTAGTCTCATCTTGTAGCCATAAAACGCAGGGGAGTGGGTCTATTATAGAGGCAAATCACATAGCAGCCTCGGGGACCCAATAGACATTTTGTTGTATCCACCTCAATCCTACAGGTGGTGAGCACCTATGTAAGAGATCTCTTCACAAGCCCTACAACATTTGCAAATAAAGGTTGTGAGGAACCAACCCAAAGGTCCTAAAAATTAAATAAAAAAAGAGATGGGGCAAACAAGCGCCTCCTATGCTAGATGGTTTTGGGGGTGGTAGTGTTGACCACTACCGGAAGGGGGCCTACAGCACAGTGTCAAAATGTACACTACTAGAGCATAGGGACAATGCATCCCGAGCCTTGGGCTCCTGCTTATTCCCTGTAATCCCCACTTCCGTTGTGCTACAAAAAACAACAGTACTCCTTAAATTGAAGTTTTCTGAGCTGCAATACCACACACAACCTGTGGACAGAGGCGGCGTTGTTTTAGGCAGGAAAGAGCCATGTTATTCTAATCCTGTACACACCCCCGACTTAAAACGCTATAAAAACAATAAAATGGCTTCCGAGTGCTCTATATTAAAAGAGCTGACACGCCAGATCTACCGTTGACATTTCCTAATGTCACCGCTGCTTTGACTGCCTTTTTATTTATCACCCTTTGCTCGAACCAAATATAAGATGTGCAAATCACACATTGGATTTCAATTAACCTTCGGCTGTGTGCTGATTGCTCACACTGTGGAGGTGGCGAGCGTTCCGCAGGCCACACCGTTTATACGACTAGTCAGTACAGTGACATGCCTGTAAAGAAGGCACAGCAGGCGGTAATATTATACAGTCTGGGCTATGAAGGGGATAGGTACATAAACACCGCCCCTACAGGCGAGGGTTCACAATATATTTTACCGTAAGATATAGCTGGCCATATGGAAGACCATAGGCTCCCCCGACTGGACACTAATTTACATAAAGATGCATGGGGTTGGCGAGAGCCCCCATGGAAAATGTAAGGGGAGACCTGAGACCCATTCACACAGAAACCGTGGCGGCTGATTAGGACAGCATGGCGGTTTTTTACTTTAAATGCCGCCACTCACAGTTTAGCCCCATTGAATGGAGCTAAACCACAAGTGGACACCCACGGCGGCTTCCAACGGCATCTGTCTGGACACTGGGACCAGAAGGGGCATGTCACTTCTTGAAACAGTTGTCGCTTTAAACAACCGGAATCTGCGCCACAATCCGCTAGCAAAGAATAAACAAGCGCCTTATGGTAACTTTGCAGGATTACAAAAAACATGGCCACTTTCTTCCTGAAACAGAGCCACGCCTGATCACGGGTTGTGCCTGGTATTACCGCTCAGCTCCAATGAAGTGAATGGGGCTGAACTGCAATACTACATGCAACCTGTGGAGAGGTGCGGCGCTGTTTTTGGTTGATTCTTGACGAACCCTTTAAGGATAGGGCTGCACTGAGATTTTTCGTAACACTGATAAGTCTGAACCCTTTCTGATTCGATGGGACACAGGGTTGCATTTCAGTACCTTGAGGATTGCAACGCAACGTATAAAGCGCTACACTGCAATCTCCGGCCTGTGTCGTACCCATGTGCTTGCTTCTAGTTATCCCAATGCCCTTGGAAACCTATAAAAGCCCAACTTCAGGGGGGATGGGGAAAGGGTTAACCAAGCAGGAAGATTTCGGGATTGTTTTTCTCCTACATGCGACATCAGAGGAGTTTGCTTGCAGGCAGAGGAACGCAGAGCATAAACTCAGTGGTCACGTCACATCCAGCCATCTTCAAAATCAAGGAATATTATGTAAGCGAGCGCTCGCAGCAAAGGACGAGTCAATCGAGATGGCAGCGTCACATCAATGCCGTGTCTTGTCATGGACGGGAGGACAAGATACGAAGGGCACAGTGCAGAACAAATATATGCTGAACCCGTAATGTAAGGAGCAGGGATAGTGTACTTCCCTAGGGTTTTTCACCAAGCCCATGGATGAGACTGATCATGAATGGTCCACAAATCCAGGACCACGGAACACTGCTGCACTGCAAGGTGTCACAACTATGAAAATCTCTCACCTAGGCTAAGACTTTTCCTACATATGCTCCTTTGTTCCCACAAATCGCTTTTGCCGTAAAGGAATTCCCCAGTTTACCAAGTTTTCAACCCTTAAAGCCCTCATCTCGGGGATCTCAAAATGTAACGTATCTATATTTAACATAGACAATCCCTACTTTTTAGAAGGGTCCATTAAAAATAAGCTGATCACAAAGAGACCCCCATCGATCAGCTCTGATCTGTGTGGAAACCTGGCAGTAAGTGTTCAGTTTCCCTGCAGCGCCACCATAGGGGACTTGAAGCATTACACATTCAAAATCAATGGGTTGTCTGTGTAAGGTCCTCCAGCGAGAAAGACACTTTTTTATAAACCAGACGGCTGGTTCTTGGGTAGAGCGATACATTAAAAAAATCTTACTAACGGGACGAGGAGATTGATCAGAGGCCATTAATTCCATTGAAAAATTCTTTGATGCGGATAAAGAGTTTGGAAGAAATCTGACAACTATGAGCTCATTTTCTGACCACACACAGCCGGCAATGACACATTCGACAAAGCGCTCCAGAGCGTGAACAGATGGACACAACTTTTGGCCATCCGATCTTATGACCTCATGAAATGGCTATACTGCGGGTCAATGTCAGCCAAATGTACACGAACAGAGGAAAAACACAAAGAAAACACAATAAATAGTGGGGGCAGAAACAGCAGCTACACCCAGACCCTATCACATTGGAAGACCAGTATTATAACGGTACACGGAAAAGCCGAGTGCAACCAAAAATCCATCAGGTTTCTTCTTTTGTGTCTCTCACGGAGCAGTTGTGTTATGTCACCTGATGCAACACGACCGGAATCATTACTTTACCAGGTTTCCGGCCTGACCCATTGATTGGACGTCACTTCCACTGTGGACAGGGCCAGGACTTTTCGTCATGTGCAGATGAGGTGGATTCAGGAATTTGCACATCGTCCAAGCAGATGAACAGTTCTGGCCCCGTCCGCAAAGGAAGGGACACTCAGTCCATAGCCCAGGCCGGAAAACTGGTAAAGGACGTGAGGTCGACAGAAGCCGGATTTTCAGAAGAAGAGCGTCACTTGACCAGGTTCCCGAGCGACTGCTCCAGCAACTTCAACATATTATATTAGCTTTGTGGGACCTGTTGGGAGCCCCGAAAACACCTTTAGTACATGGTCACAATGCAAGAACACCTTTCAACCCTTACTAACAGAAATGGGACACAACTTCATGTGGCCTGACAGATTCTATATACTTTACGCCAGAAACTGACCTATAGCTCAATTCTACACCTGCCATATCTGGGGGTTGACGGGTGTCAGGCCTCCACCGAACTGATCCTGATGACCTATCCTGAGGATAGGCCATCAATATCTAGATACTGGAAATCCCCTTTAAGGATTTTGGATGAGGAACCACCTGGAAATCCCAAAACATTTTCAAGGTCACTGAGAAGCCAATACAGGATGTCAGCTTTTTTGAAGTCACAAAAGTCATCTTATTTATGGCAGAACTGGACTCATTAACTGGGGAGAGCTGAGTGACAACCATAATTGAGGCTGAACATGATCCCTAAGATGTGGCTGCTCCTTCAGGACGATCCTGTTTTGTGTGTGTGTCAGCCCAGGGTGGGACATTCTGGGTGTATACAAAAGCCCTGAGGTAATTATGGCCGATTTTCTCCAATCCCTTCCCAAGGCAATTCTTGGTGTCGAGGAGCGAGGTGATTATTGATTTGCCTGATGCCTCCATAAGGGTTATCGGCCAGTCAGGCATCATCTGTATGTATTAGGGTTATAATGAAGATCAGGCTGGACACTTATGGTATACACATGTAAGAGAGCCGGATAATCTCTACCCCTCAATTACCACCTACTGGTTAAATTAGGACAAAAAAAAGAAAATTCACCCAAGTTAATGCCATGCCACCGCTATGGAGCCCATGGGGGTGCCCAATATGCTTCACCCTAATGAAGTTAGTTTACATAGGACTGCAGGTCAGCTCACTACACCATCATGTAGGAATCTGTTGAATGGCAAAGTCGCCACATCGATTACCAGGCTGGTCCCACACTGAGCCTGAGAGATGAGGAAAAACCAGGCACATTACAGACTAGTAAGGCCGGCTATTCCCAAGGTCATACATCTATTCCCTGTGCTCTTAAATAAGGATGTAATTGTGCCTGCAAGACATCCATTGGACAGTATCCCATATATGTATAGAGAAGGGCCCTCGGGTACATAAATCCATGAATGTTTAGCACCCGTCAACCATGTTAAAATAAAGAAATAACCCAATTTTTCCACTTCTTGGGGTTGGCTTTCCAAATTAAACTAAAAAACAAAACAAAAAGAATAAGTGCAACGCTAAAAAAATGTAAGTAACATAAAATGAAAAAAATAAAATAAAAAATTATATATAATAATAATAATAATAATATAATATTGTAAAATGTAAAATCTACCATGGTGACACCTATAAGGACCTGGATCAAAACAATAAAAAAATTGTAGTCCGACAACATAAAATGAAATGGCCCAAATGGACACAAAAAATAACGAAAAGCTGTGCGACATGACATGAATGACACACGGCCCTGATTGTTTTCTTCCCTTCCCCAGTGGCGATGACTGGTAGAAAGAAGGTAGAGCTGACAGCTGCTTCTTCAGGAGCCGTCGCCGTCATAATCGGCTTTGAAAAAAACGGGATGATGAGCAGACCAATCTAGGAAACAGCGTGGTTAAAATCCTGTGGCGGGGTACTACTTAAGTAAAGCTTTGGAGTAAAGAATTGCTCAAAAGGCAATTCCCATTATAAGAGAAACAGAATATTAGTCAGCCCCTGAGCAGTAATTGTAGGGGACAGGCCGAGTTGTCGGACTCATGGCCACGTTACTGCTCCATAAGAGCTCGGTTGTATGGCACCATGACAGCACCCATCAAAGTGAGCTCCACCTGAAAATGTGTGTGAGCCTCCAAATTCATACACAGATGCCATATTAATGGTGCCCTATGTGGGCATCGTAAGGCGGTATACAGAGGACAATATGGGTCCACAGCACAGTGGCATGAAACAGTCCTGGTGCACATGGTTCTGTCCACTGAGGAGCAAAACTAACCGGACGTGGACATAGAGGAAACCCCCAGCATCCATGTTGACAACGCCAAATTGTGCCCAGAAAAACTACTGCTTTATGGTATCCGCCATCTTCTAGTGGATACGCTGCTCAATGAGGCGTTGCGTTCCCATCTTCTTATTTTATGAGCCCTCTAATCACGTTCCCGATAGTTGAGTTGCCAGAACCACCATCATTCAGCTATTATCGCCAAGGTTACTCCTTCACTGAGCCACACATTGCTGAAAAAATGGGTCTTAAATGGGGACCACCCCCTTTAACAATATTTTCATATTAAGGCAGAGGTGGGGAGATGTCAGTAGATAATCCCTTTAAGTACCCTTTCCTGTTGCCTAATGAGTACTTTAGGCCATGTTGCTTAGCAACACAGAACATGCCCTGTGGGTGACAACAGCAGATCTCCATAACCTTTTGGTATCGAGATGGTGCCAAGCACTACAAGTCCTAGCCAGGAAAAGCAAGATGGTAGCAACTTAAGGGTCTTTTACACAGGCCAATTTTCAGCTTGAAAAGGCATATTTAAAAAAATATTTTTATGGTTGAGTAAGTACTGTAGGTGTTGGTGGTCCTGAGAATCTCTAAGGCTCCTCTAGGCCCATTTTAAAAACTACTACCTCTCAGCTGACCAGCCCTGCAGTGAAAGTGTTAATATTGCCCCCGCAGATCACTAATGCAGCTCTTAAGGGTGGGGCCCCCAAAAAAGATTAGCGCGCTAACACTTTCGTGACAGACTAGACTAGTCACTAGTTAATCTTCAACTATGTGATCAGGGTCATTCACAGAAAACCACAGGAAGGAATGTGCACACAAATATATTTATCAAAACTGCTGTGAAGGAGAGCTGGCTTAGTTTCCCATAGCAACCAATCAGATTCAACCTTTCAATTTTCAGAGGAGCTCTGAAAAATTAAAGGTGGAATCTGATTGGCTGCCATGGAAAACTAAGCCAGGTCTTCTTCACAGCAGTCTTGATAAATCTCCCCTATTATCTATATTACCCCAGGTCTCCGGTATGCAGTTGGAGCAGCCTTTAGAACCAGGATGGACCACAAAAAGCCAAGACATAACCAGGGTCCACACACCATCATCATTGCTCCAGACTGGTCAAACTACTACCCCCAGCATGTGCTGATGTTGAAAACCGTGGTTCCATAGGAAGAACAGCACCAAAATTTAAATCCAAAAATAATAATCCTGTGGCCCATCAATAGAACATTTTAGACTTTGATCAGTCGGTTAAATGAAATAATTGGTAGACCCCCCCCCCCCCCCAAATCACTCACGAGAACGATGAGTTAGTCATCGCCTTAGCAGCCCTATGAAAAAGCCCACACATAACCCATTGTGAGGTCACCCATCTGACAAACTCAGCCCTGCTTCATTCGGCCTGGGGACAATAGGGATGTTTACCGCACACAAACCCAACCTAGTCGACTCTGCATTGTAGCCATTGCCTACACTATGTAAACAAGCTGCAGAAGCGAAGAGGAAACACAATATACAATCCCTCGAAGGCACGAGTAGAGCAAAGAGCTCTACTAGGAAAGTAAAAAAAAAAAAAAAAAACAGGACCAAGCATTGTGGGTAACAGAATCCTAGCTCTCGCCTTCAAACATCCTGAAGCGTACACCCTATAGAACAAACCGTCCTGAAAAAAAAAATCTAGAATGAGCGGTGGACTTCTTTATATGCTAATAGGGTTCATAAAGCAGCTGCACGATCGGCCATTGTTCCCTGCCTGGGACAGATGCCGATTGTAGCTGGTCTCAAAAAAATAAATAAAAAAAATATATATATATATATTACATATCAGAAACCTGCATTAAAGCATTTAGAATTTTAGAAATTTTTTTTACATATTTTTTTAAAAAAATATTAATTAAAAAAATGCATTTCATAGGGTTTAGCGTCAGTTTTACCAAATGGACTACTGTACAAAACAATCGTTTTTATCAAGAAATACATGTCTATCTGAGGCAAGCGACCCGCAGAGACTCCCCTACTGCTACCCAAAGCCTTGAGTGACATATGGCAAGCTCTATAGGTTGCAAAAGAAAATTAAGACCACGCTAGGCGATTATGACCACTAAGCCGACCCCCGGTAGCTACGGGGTTAATGCACATACCCCCCTTTAAGAGTAGGTTTTAGTGTAACTTACATTTTTCCGCCGGCAAGGGGAAAAAGTTCCAGGCGTGCATTCTAAGCACCAAATAACCACTAGATGCAAATTTCCTTCCGTCGAACTTCAATCTTTAAATGCAAAAAAAAAAAAATTTGTTCTCGTCCAAGGGGTAAAAAAAAAAACAACCCTTCCTGGTACCAGCAATACTTGCAGATCCTACAGCAGACTCCTCTCAATCAATGTCGGACAAGTGAACCCATCTGACGCACAGATGAAGCCTCCATCACAGATCCTTACCACAAAAAAAAAAAATAATAATTTAAAATCCTTGAAAAAGAAAAAAAATTCCACTGGAGAAAAAATCAATCATATTTCGCGTTTCAGAGCAAAATCTTAATTTTTTTTTTTTTGCCTTCTCTCCCGACGTCCGCTGCTGTAAACCAAATTTTTTTTTTTTTACATTTTTTTTGCTGATCCTAGCAGTATTTTTTCCCCTTCCACCGAAAAGATTTTATTTCCTCTGCTGAAACGTTCTTTGAAAAAAAAAAAAAAAAAAATAGAAAATAGAAAAAAAAAAAAAAAATTACACATAGCCACACACACTATTTTTTTTTTTTCTTCAGCTGGGATTATGATCTCAACTTAATGTGGTTGTCCTGCCAAGGGGTGGGGGGAGGAAGAAGAAGGAGGGCAAGAGAAGGAGTACGCCAGTTCCCGTTTCAGCCTAAAAAAAAAAACCTCCTCTAGGAAACCAACATGTGTCAAACAACTCACATTTAACCCCTTACCAACCAGGCCCTAGGCCTATTTCCAAATGACAGCATAAAACCCAATCCAAGCAATGCAGTAAAAGGAAAAAAAAAAAAGAAAAAGTAAACAATTATACAAAAAAATTCAATAAAAATTTCAAAAATATTTTAAAATCCCCCCCCCCACCCACGCAACGTAGTAGCATTACCTGCCATCCACACAATGTCCAGAAACAAGTTTAAAGCCACAATCCATGCAAAGGCATCAAAATATCAATGGATACTAAACCGAGAGGTGCAAAAATGATAAAGCAAAAAGAGCTAAAAAAATGTCTAAAAATTGAAAGCGATGCAGCAGGGAGGATTCGGCCAGCTGTTACGGCACCGCATAACGCTCCATCAGCATAGCTGGGATATAAATAATCCTTTTATTCTGCAAGGGGGGAAAATGCACTCGCTCATTGACTCACACACACACAAAAGCCAGAGAGGAATGAAGCCAAAGACATGGAGGGGGGGGGATGGGACATGCGGCTCGCACAACAACAATGTATCCACAAGTAACAATAAAATAACAATGAAATGAGTTTTAATGTGGCGAGAGCATTACCTAGAGGCAACCCCTTGTTTAGCAAGTGAGAACTTCCCATTGAGGTGTGTGTCCAGCCTCTCTAAAAATGACTGAGATATGGAAAATTAATCCCAAGCATATGGCCGCCACTTCAATTTTTCCCAGAAGTAAGACACACACACACAGGCATACACACTGCCCAAATGCGACTGTCTCTGCAAGAGTGGGAGAGGCGGGAGGGGCGGAGACAGGCTCTGCCACAGGAGAGGAAAAAGCTTCTGGTTCTAGGCTGCTGCAGCTGCGTAGGGGAGGCCGTGCGGGAGGGAGTGGAAAAAAAAATAAAAAATAATAGTAAAAAAAAAAATTATAAAAAAAAAATAAAAAAATGTAGAGGTCATTTAGAAATGGTTATGGTAATAATAATAATAATAAATAAAAAAATGATATATATATTTAAAAAAATGTAATTTAGAAATGGTTATGTTAAAGAAAATAAAAAAAAAATAAAAAAAAGTAGATGTAATTTAGAAATGTTTTTATGTTAAAAAATTATAAATTTTTTTAACATAAAAACATTTCTAAATTACATCTACTTTTTAATTTTTTTTTATTTTCTTTAACATAACCATTTCTAAATTATTGTTTTTTTAAATATATATATATATATATATATATATTTTTTTTTTTTATAATTTAGAAATGGTTATGTTAAAGAAAATCTAAAAAAATAAAAATAAAAAAAGTAGATGTAATTTAGAAATGTTTTTATGTTAAAAAAATAATAATAATGAAATAAAAATGCAAGACTTCTTTCACAACTGCATTTTCCCCTTTGGCCTCTTGCACACGAACGTATTTTTCTTTCCATGTCCGTTTTTTTTTTGAGGACCGTATACGGAACCATTCATTTCAATGGGTCCGCAAAAAAAAAAAAAAAAACAGAAGTTACTCCGTGTGCATTCCGTTTCCGTATCGCAATAAAATAGAACTTGTCCTATTATTGTCCACATTACGGACAAGGATGCTGCTGTTCTATTAGCGGCCAGCTGTTCCGTTCCGCAAAATACATACGGTCGTGTGCATGAGGCCTTTCTGGTTTCAAAACTGGAGGAAAACGCTATAGTTTTGTCCCTATTCATCGTCAATGGAGACCGGAACAGAGTGTACATCCCGTTCCCATGCTGGACACAAAACTGCTGCAATCGGATCAAGAAGGACATGAAAGAATAAAAAAAAAGGACACTAAAACCATTGTAAGTCAATGGGCGCCGGATCTTTTTTTTTTCATGTATGATTGCAGCGGTTTTGTGTCTTGTTCATTTTGGAGATAATACAACTGGATCCGTTCGGAGCAGATGCAGACGGTTGTATTATTTACCGGATGTGTTTTTGCCGATCCAGCAATAATACATCTGTGAAAGTAGCCTAATTTAGAAATGGTTACGTTACAGTTCTTGTAGATTAAGGGCTCGTGCACACAAACATGGCTTTTGTCCGCAACCGATACGCTTTTTTTTGTGGGTTGCACCTGGACCCATTCACTTTAGCGGGGCTGCAAAAGATGCGGACAACACACCATGGCCGTGAAAAAAACCCAACATGTCCTATTCTTGTCTGTTTTATGGACAAGGATAGGACAGTTCTGTAGAGGGGAGGACGTTCCGTTCCGCAAAATGCAGAACGCACACGGCAGGTATCTGTGTTTTGGGGATGCCAAAAACGGCAACGGCCATGTGCATGAGCTTTAACACCCGGATATGTTTATGCATATATATTTCCAGAGGAGGGGGGCTTCCTCAGGGATTTGCCCTTCACCTGTACAAATGTTGGGTTTCCTGTTGGGCGGTGATTTGGGAGTCAGACAGCAATTTTTCACATTTGAAAATAATAGGAAAGAAAGATATAAAACAGAACTTAAACGACAAATATGGTAAAATGAGACTAAAACTGTAATAAAATACAATCCTAAAAAAAAAAAAAAAGACCAAAAAAAAATATGACAGTAAAAAAAAGGCATCACAAAAGAATGAAATGTATAATAATCAAATACAATTATGATAAAAAAAAAAACATAAAATATTTCTAATAAATAAAATATGTATGCCACCCACCCATCAGAGGCCAGTAGACCTTTGTATACCATTTCTGCCTCCCTCAGCATAAAGGGCCCCTATATATCCATTTAACGTATGTGCCCATGGTAATCGTGCACTGCAGACAGGGTGAGAAAAGACCCTTAAAGGGAGTGGGAGTCCCAGCAGCAGGACCCCCGCCAATCACGAGAATGTGGGCCCGGTACCCCCTACAGGCTCCCTGCTACTTCCCTGAATTAACTGGAGCGGCCGGTTGTACAGGTGCGTGACCTCCCCATTCATTTCTATGGGAGCACCCTGCTTTGCAACATTCCTCTGTTATTCTTCCTGGAAATGTATGAATTAAGAACTACAGTAGGCATGACCATTCCCCTAGTCATAGGGGTGTGTCCTTACAACGTTTGGTACTGTCAGCACATGCAGGGGCATACCCCTAACTGCTAACACCCACTTGTCAATTTATTCATACATTTTCTAAGGGGAATAACAAAGGAACAGTACAACGCAGCGTCCTAAGCAAAGAGCTGACAAGCTATAATAATCTGCTATGTGTTGGCTTGCAGTGTACTATAGCTAGGGGGGGCAGGGCAGAGAATGGAGATCTGCCCAACCAAGGTCTATTGTATGGAAGGAAAGGCTGTAAACTCAAGACTTGGTTTAGCAGCACAGCCCTGTTCTAGTGGTTTCCTAACAGTAATGACATGCACTACATGTCCCAGCAGTCTCTGCACTGCTGGGTTTGCCAACTTAGCAAGGGAGCACCTTTGTGGGCAGGAAATGGGCAACTCACAGTAGAAGAACGGCTCCTCCTACATGGACTTAGTGGGAAAGATACTTCTCTGTCTATGGCCTCATGCACACGACCTTTCCGTTTTTTTGCTGTCCGCAAACCGCGGATCCGCAAAAAAAACGGAAGCCGACCATGTGCCTTCCGCAATTTGCGGAACGGAACCGGCGGCCCATTGTAAAAATGCCTATTCCTGTCCGCAAAACGGACAAGAATAGGACACGTTATATTTTTTTTTGCAGGGCTACGAAACGGAGCAACGGATGCGGACAGCACGCGGAGTGCTGTCCGCATCTTTTGGGGCTCTATTGAAGTGAATGGGTCCGCACCCGAGCCAAAACAACAGCCGTGTGCACGAGGCCTTATCAGGATGTCCAGTTTAAGCAGAGGCGTTTACTGAGGGCGGATCAACGCTGTGCCAAGCCTAGTTCAGAGCCTGAGGGTGGAGCATGACTAGTGTATGTCTTATGCTCCTTCCCCCTTAGACCCGGCACTAGACATAAAATATATGACTTTCTCTGGAGTGTCCCTTTAAACTGTGCCCTTCTTCTTGACTGAACCACCCTTGCCCAACCACACACATTGAATCAAACCCACAGTCTACCACCAAGAAATCAGAAACGTAGGGGTCAATAGTTCTCCACACAATACCTGGCTCCTGGGAAAGCTGGGTGACCTCCAAAATGGTTTCCCAGCGGGCCTCGTTATGCAGAGGACTAGTCCTACTGGTTGTCACCCAGCTTTTTCAAAAATATAACTAAGAAATGGCTGAATAAAATCAGCGACAACCAATATGGTGAAATTATCGAACCCACAGGGCTAGTCAGTCACCCAACCTCCTAAATATATATAAAAATATCCGTTCAGTCACATAAAATATGACATCCCTACTGATTTGCACCAACGTCAGCTTTCCCAAAAACACATTCTTTGACTTCGAGGGAGAATTTTTTATATATATATTTAAAAAATTTTTAAAGGGATATTACCACCAGACCTTAATGACTAATAGTAAGTGCAGCGACCATCAACTGCATTCAGTTTTATAGAAAAGAAGAGTAGGAAAAAAAAAAAGCGAGGGTGGCGACAGGAAACAAAGATTTCCCTCGCTTCATTCTAAGATACGTTAGCTGGCGTGGTCAGCTGACTCCAGAACTGTACGCAAGAGGCATCTATTAAAAGGAACAATCGGGCCTAAATAAAGGCCGCTGGCTACAAGGCCTCGTAACGGCTGGCACGCTCGGCGCTGCACTACTTCCCCCTCCTCTGCTGCCGGACACTAGTAACACCCCCAGCGATCTCTACTGCAAGGTCCCCTCCTAGAAACATGGTCTCCAGGAAGTCGGAAATGAATAACTGCATTATGCTGGCTCCACTTAAAAAGTTTCAGGACTAAAAGCGTCATTTTACGGCAGCTCCTGCGGCCAGTAATGGCTTCCCGTCCCGGAGCTGAACTCTCTGTATTCATTATTCATACGGTGACAATCTTCAACTTCCAGACTGGAAATCTGCGGAGTTTTGCAGCGAAACATCCTCCTCTCCCTTAGGCCTCTTGCACATGACCGTATGGCTTTTTCAGTATTTTGCGGTCCGCAAAAAAAACGAATGACGTCCGTGTGCGTTCTGTTTTTTGCGGAACGGAACAGCTGGCCCCTGATAGAACAGTACTATCCTTGTCCGTTATGCGGACAATAATAGGACATGTTCTATCTTTGAACGGAACGGAAAAAACGGAAACGGAA
Source organism: Bufo bufo (assembly GCF_905171765.1). Taxonomy (NCBI): domain Eukaryota; kingdom Metazoa; phylum Chordata; class Amphibia; order Anura; family Bufonidae; genus Bufo; species Bufo bufo. Next base: position 792,184,441 of record NC_053390.1, on the reverse strand, counting down.
GGCATACGCAGCACCTTTGTTTGTTTTTTGCGGATCTATTGAAATGAATGGTTCCGTATACGGAACGCAAAAAACGGAATGTAAACCGAAAAAATAAATGTTCGTGTGCAAGAGGCCTTACCAACTAAGCAGCTTTGCCCTTCAGGACGGTAGAAAAGTTGGGTGACGACCCCCGCGTGGTCCGCAGCTACACAGGGTCCTGCTGCATATTTGCCATTCAGTAGTGCAGGAAAGCTGCTGTTATTAGCCAGCACCCAGCTTTTCCTGAAACTGATAAAAAAATCATAAAAAACGGCCCTATAGAGGTTTTTACGTCTCCTCAGGTGCTAATGACAAGGAGTTAGGAAGGTGCTTGAACCCCAAAATTTGCAGTCATTGTCAGGAGGAACTGTAGGTTAAATGCTGCCCATAGGTTGAATAGTGCCCAGTACATCACTTTCTATTGCTGCCCTCCCTGTGTGCCATATAGTGCCCAAATAAAACGGTCATATAGTGTACAGATAAATATATCGTACAGTGCCTGGTTATCACCATATTACACCAACCAAAAAGTTTTTCAGCAACTGGGGGCATCAAAGTCATACCCTAAAGGAATAGTCAAGATGATAAGCATCACATGCCTTACCTCCGCACATCTCCCATCAAGCTATGACGCCAGCACTGATCTCCTGCCATTTGTGTATGGGAGAACCTGGCAGGCACTGGTTAAGAAGGCTGCATGATAGGGCACTATGGTTGGCATTTGAAAAAGGTTACCCATTTGTGTGTTGCGAAACAGCCAAAAATGTATGTGCATGGGAGAAGCTGTCATGACGATCTGGGTCAGATGGAGAATAAATGGAAAGAGAGTAACTGGAAGATGCGTATCGCACATCGGGATTGTCTGTTTATTGTGTCTGTCACAAATCCTGACCAGTATTTTATTCCTTTATCTTCTCTGTGGTGTGAAGTTGCCCTGCCAACTGCCCATATGGCTCATGACAAACACATATTCCTACCGACAAGATAGGGGATAAGACTTTAAAGAGAAGGCGGTCGCGCATGTCTGCACTTTGAGACTAAGGCTACTTTCACACTAGCGTTGTTTAAATCCGGCGTTCAATTCCGACACCGGAACTGCCCGCCGGATCCGGAAAATCATGTGAAAACGGATTACATTTGAATCCTGATCAGGATTTTGATCACAATGAAAAAATGCATTGGAAAAAACGGATCCGCCATTTATGGACTAACTTTTTTTTTCCACATTTTTCGGGTTTAACATGCAAAAGCCGGATCCGGTTTGACCGAACACACGGCGCCGGATCCGGCGTTAATGCAAGTCAATGGGAAAAAGACCGGATCCGGCGTTCAGTCCAAGTGTTCAGTATTTTTGGCCGGAGGTAAAAATACAACATGCTACGTTTTTCTGAAAAGCCTGATCAGTTAAAAAGACTGAACTGAAGACATCCTGATGCATCCTGAACTGATTACTCTCCATTCAGAATGCATTAGGATAAAACTGATCAGTTCTTTTCCGGATTTGAGCCCCTAGGACGGAACTCCACGCCGGAAAAGAAAAACACTAGTGTGAAAGTACCCTTAGTAGCCACATAGACATATTTGACCACCTGTTGGAACATGGGGCTCACGTTCTCGCAGTGGTTGAATCGCCGCCAATCAGATACCTATCACCTACCCAGTATAAACTGACAGACGTGCCATTCATAGGCCTGGGAACATACCAGTAGATAATGCTGTGAAGTACAGGCCTAAAAAACTGCCTCGTTGGACTTAATTTCACTGTGGTGCCCAGGAACAGGAATACCTCTTCTCCTTAGGCTAGGTGCATCCAGGTTAGGCCTTATGTATAGCTTTCTATAGCATCCTACCATACAGTGCCATGCTCGCGAAAAATGATTGCCTCTAGGCAGGAATACCTCCAGCATATAGCACCCAACAGAGCATCATATGGATCATGGAGGCTCATGGGGCTCTGACTGCCAGCGCCGGAAATGGACTACAGAGTGCAAGGTAAGTCTGTAGGTAGGTCTCCCTCATACATTTGACACACGCCCTACCTTCATCGATTACATGTTGCACCCGTCACACTACACAACAATCACCAAGTTTTGTAGAATCCCTGCAATACCCCCAAAATAAAGCCACCGCCATCATACTGATCAAGTTACATGACCAATACAGGCAAGTCAAGGCAATCACCGGTTAACCCTCCCTACTGTGCCACCACAATAACCGTCCCAATCCCCAGGAACAGCCAGCCTCTGCCGATAGTCCTGTTATGACAGAGAGGACCACCTTCACCTCTGGGCCCCTATCCTGCGTGTAAACGCCAGAGCCCAGCTATCACAGGTTAAGGGAAAGGGAAAACACCAAATACACACCACAACGAATAGACAACAATCTAGGCCTCAAAAGCTAAGGAAGAGGGATGGTGACCTCCTAGTAATCCCTAGGCCTTTCCCTAACGCCTGCCAGTATGAGCAGATCCTGATGGTGGAAATACTCATACACCGGATACCTAAAGCCCTGCTAAAACTGACAAGCCCTAGGATAGGTAGCAGGGGATGAGACTGCTGGTTCCTTCCAGAATGAAGGAACCTGTGTCTCCCTGAGGCTTAGAAACAACACACTCCAGATAAGAAGAAACAGCGAAGGCAACAAGTACTAAGCTTAGAGATGTATGGAGAAGCAGGAGATCCAAGACAAACAAGCTCTAGCAACTCCAAGCAGAAACTATTACCGCGTGGTCAGCAGTCTGGGGCGGATCTAAATAGAGCCTCATCACTGATAACGAGCGGCACCTGAGGAGAGGTGAGATCCTGCCAAACAACAACATACATAGAGGAAAACAGAGAGACCTGTCAGATAGCCTCACGTGCAGCAAGTCTATCCGATCTTCTCACCTCTCTCACAGAAGGGACCGTGACACCGGCAATGTTGTCCATCCCATCGGACGCACCATCGTGCAAGATGTGAAATTTGTGGTGGCATTACTGACAGTCAATAGTTACAGGGCTCCGCACTAAGCTTAACATTCACACCTGGGTCTTGTGAACACAGTGTCATTCTCGAGTAACGTACCAATTCCACTACGCGTTTCACACCGTTGCTTCTACACATAGAATGACATGGTCACCAAGGAAACACTATACGTTCTCTGCCCTTCAAGATCTGAAGAAGGAAAAGGTAATGAAAGGCAGAAAAGGAGCATCAACTCTGTATGTGTCAGTTATAACCTCCCTTCTGTTCCTCAGCTGTGTCATGTGACTAATGCTCTGACTCCAAATAACACAGCATCATAAGTGTGGACAGGAAATCAGTTTCTCTATGTACAGGTATTCCTACGGGAGCCTCAATGCCGCTCTCATAGGAATGAATAGAGAAGTAACTGACTTCCTGTCCTGTGTCAGTTGGAGATTAATGTTGGTCACATGACACAGCTGAGGATCAGAAGGGAGGTTATAACTCACAAATATAGTCACTGGTGAGAAGATTACCTTCACTACAATTTACATAATGTACCTTTCTAACAGGTCAGGGAATAAAAAAAATTGTGGGGGTGTTACTTAATGTACACAGATCCCTTATCTGCAGTGTGATCAACATGATTTCCTAAACTACTGGCACGAAGGAGTGAAATCTCAGTATGTCAGCCCACTACTCCCCCTGTGCCCCCGAAGCACAGTTTTATAAATTTTTTATTCAGTACAGGATTGTTCCCAATACTTTTTATTAGAGATGAATTATTACAGTAATTCAGAAGTTACCGTATCTCATAGCGATAATTACCTATATGGGAGAGAGTTAGCGGAGGTATTTATCATGGTAAATTAGCAGTATACGGAGGAGCCAGCACTGAAGACTCTCTGTATAACTGTTAACGTAAAGTGAAGTATCCCCCTCTGGTCGATGATATAGAAAAAAAATAAAAAATCCCATCCAGGTGGATAAATAGATAAACCAAACTGTTCCCCGGCCTACCAGGCGGAGGACTATACTATCGTAAATATCCTAGAATTTCATCCTGCTCATAACACTTCGTGGTGGAAGGATGTGGATTTTTATTTTTTTTTAAATATGCTATGGCCACTTCAGGGCCTAAAGGGGCGGGGCATGACAACTTCTGGCATTCGTTGAATCCTACAATGCACTTGCCCTAGACATACACAGTGCATCAGTGGAGCGTTCCTCTAACATAGCTGCTAACAGTCCGGCACTTGTACCCCATTTTCAAAGACAATTCCGGCAAACTAGTCCTGCCCGAGCCCAAAAATTGACAGAGCTTATGTAAACCCCATCTAAAAGTGGGCGTTCAGGCAGGGTTGGGCGGTCAGGCAGGGTTGGGCATTCCTTTTGGCAGGGCCTAAATGCTTCAAATTTACTAACAGAAAAGTATGCTTTAATAGTACCGCAACATACTGCAGTAGCCTAAGGCCTCATACATACGACTGTATTTTCGATCCGCCATTTTTTGCGTATTGAATGCGGACCCACTCATTTCTATGTGGTCGCAAAAAATTACAGCGGCACACAGACGTCATTCAGGTGCTGTCCGCATCCATAGTTGGCAACTGTCCCGAATTGGGTGGCACTGTCCCTGACTTTGAGAGACAGTCCTGGCAAATTCGCTCTGTGCCGGGCCAAAAATGGATGGGGCTAACTCAAACCTCGCCCATGAGTGGGTGTTCTCAGGCGGGGTCGGGGCGTTCCCAAAAGGCTTAGATGCCCTGATTTTATCAACTGAAACACTGGTATGTATGCGCATCCGTGACGAAAATTATAGAGCACGTCCTATTCTTGTCCGTTTTGCGGACAAGAATAGGCATTTCTACAATGGACCCACGCATCAGTCTTCGGCAGATCGGCGATTTGCGGATCACAAAACGGATACGGTCGTGACGTGTGCAGGAGGCCTAACGCTGGGTACAACCACTAGCAGTAAAGACAGAGGTCATACCCCGTCTCTTCAGACTCTGCATTAGGCACAACACAATGGGGGAGATTTATAAAACTGTCGTAAAACAAAGCAACCAATCACAGCACAGCTTTCATTTCTTACAGTGCTCTGGAAAATGAAAGCTGCTCTGTGATTGGTTTGTATTTGAAATGGTTTCATAAAGCTTCCTCATAGCAACCAAAGCTCAGCTGCCCTTAGCAACCAATCACAGCTCTGCTTTATTATTTTAAACCTCCTTAGGCCTCTTTCAGACGGGCGTTGCGGGAACATTTGCGATTTTTCCGCGCGAGTGCAAAACATTGTAATGCGCTTTGCACTCGCGTAAGAAAAATCGCGCATGTTTGGTACCCAAACCCGAACTTCTTCACAGAAGTTCGGGCTTGGGATCGGTGTTCTGTAGATTGTATTATTTCCCCTTATAACATGGTTATAAGGGAAAATAATAGCATTCTGAATACAGAATGCATAGTACAATAGCGCTGGAGGGGTTAAAAAAAAATTCACCTTACTCCACTTGCTCGCGCAGAACGGCATCTCCTTCTGTCTCCTTCTTTGCTGATTGTAGGAACAGGACCTTTGATGACGTCACTCCGGTCATCACATGGTCCATCACATGATCCATCACCATGGTAAAAGATCATGTGATGACCGGAGTGACGTCACCACAGGTCTTGTTCCTGCACAGTGCTAAGATGAAGACAGAAGGAGATGCCGGCTGCGCGAGCAAGTCGAGTAAGGGGAGTTAAATTTTTTTTAATTTTTTTTTAACCCCTCCAGCCCTATTGTACTATGCATTCTGTATTCAGAATGCTATTATTTTCCCTTATAACCATGTTATAAGGGGAAATAATACAATCTACAGAACACCGATCCCAAGCCCGAACTTCTGTGAAGAAGTTCGGGTTTGGGTACCAAACATGCACGATTTTTCTCACGCGAGTGCAAAGCGCATTACAATGTTTTATTTTTTTTAACCCCTCCAGCGCTGTTTTACTATGCATTCTGTATTCAGAATGCTATTATTTTCCCTTATAACCATGTTATAAGGGGAAATAATAATGATCGGGTCTCCATCCCGATGGTCTCCTAGCAACCGTGCGTGAAAATCGCACCGCATCCGCACTTGCTTACGGATGCTATGCGATTTTCACGCAACCCCATTCACTTCTATGGGGCCTGTGAAATAAGCAGAATATAGAGCATGCTGCGATTTTCACGCAACGCACAAGTGATGCGTGAAAATCACCGCTCATGTGAACAGCCCCATAGAAATGAATGGGTCGGGATTCAGTGCGGGTGCAATGCGTTCACATCACGCATCGCATCTGCGCGGAATACTCGCCCGTGTGAAAGGGGCCTTAGGAAATATATAAGCTGTACTGTGATTGGTTGCTATGGGTGACCAGGCCATTCTTACTCTCGGTCCGTTTTAATAAATAAGGCCTGTGTAACGGTTTTTGACAATGACTGTAGGAAAAGAAAAATAACAACGTAAAGGAATCCGTTTGTGGACTATTTTTGTGTTTGAAAGGGGCCTAATACTATTCAGCTGTGTTCGGGCGTGGTTAATACCGTGCTTTGCCACAATCTTTCCATTGCTTGTGTATATGACAGAAACATTTAAGTTTTGTAAAAAAATTACACATACTGCTACGCAATTGCGCTACAAACATCACGTACGAACACGACAACCTTAGGCCTCACACACACACGACCGTGTGTCGGCTGTACCATGGACTGAAAATTGAGGGCCATTTGCAGATGCGGACCCATTCACTTGAATGGGTCCACAATCCGCAATAATCTTTCCGTTCCGCAAAAAAATAGAACATGTGTCTCTTTTTGCCGTGCGGAGGCACTGACAGAAATCCCACAAAAGCACTTTGTAGGGCTTCTGCTCTGGACCGCACAGTATCTTCTGGATTATGGGTCCACATCCGTGATACAGTGTGCATACGGCCGATGCCTGTATTTTGCAGACCCTCTGTTTGCACGCCACAATACAGGCACAGTCTTGTGCCTGAGGCCTTAGGGGGTTCTGCTCGAATGATTTAAAATGGCTGCCGGCAGCCTGTCCTAGAATGTGAGCTGGACTGGTTGCCTGCACTTGCAGACCTGCCTAGGAGGCCTCACTACACTCTGGCACTCGCATATACTACACATTGGCGAGTGTTCCTGTCAGGCTGCTCAGCCATGACCGCATATCACAGGCAGGATCGCACCATTACCATCTATTGTAGGCCGCTCTGTAAGTGCTCCTCCTCACATTCTAGGACGGGTTGCCGGAATTTGAAGCAATTTTTTTTGCGTTAAATTAACAAAGAAGTACGAGTGGCCACCACTAGTCATGCTATACATTACAGAAACCCCAGACATGGTTAAATACACCTTCACAGATTTCGGGTTGCCATAGAGACACGTTCATGTCCAGCAAGCAGTTATATTTAACCTAAGAAACGTCACAAACAGTTCACATTGACCTTGGAGACGGAGCGCTCTAATACGTTATTCTTCGCAGTTCATCTGCACAAAAGACCCCCCCCCCCCCTTATTAATAATCACCTACTAAGCCCTCAAAACACACAAGCCCAAAAAGCGCCCCCCCCCCCCCCCCCCCCACCAACAAGAGACGATCAGACAAGAAAGGCTGCTTACACACTTAGTATGTTCTGTGGCTGTATCAGGCTACTTTTACATTAGCGTTTTTTGCGGATCCATCATGGATCTGCAAAAACGCTTCCGTTACCACAATACAACCGCATACATCCGTCATGAACGGATCCGGTTGCATTATGTCTTCTATATGCCATGGCGGATTTGTCTTGAACACCATTGAAAGTCAATGGGGGACGGATCCGTTTTCTATTGTGTCAGAGAAAACGGATCCGCCCCCATTGACTTACATTTGTGTGTCAGGACGGATCAGTCTTGCTTCGCACCACATCGCGGACAGAAAAACGCTGCGATGGGGGACGCAACCAAAGGGAACGGAATGCATTTTGGAGCATTCCGTTTCGTTCAGTTTTGTCCCCGTTGACAACGAATGGGGACAAAACGGAAGCGTTTTCTTCCGCTATTGAGACCCTATGGCTGATCTCAATAGCGGAATTGAAAACGCCATTGTGAAAATAGCCTTATTTGGTGTGTTTTTTACTGGAAATATGAAATATAAGAGATATGAAAAGCAGGACACAGGTGTTTTTGGCTTGTTTTTTTTTTCTTCTGGTGGCCTTTTTGATTATTATGTGGAGTTTTTTTTGTCTTTCTGGCTTGCTTTCAAAACCACAGCATGCTGGAGCTCTTGGCGTTTTCACACCACCTTTTCTATAGGGAAAAAAACTGCATTAAAAAAACGCCAAAAACACCAGAAAAACTGCAGCAAGATAACAGCTTGCACGTATTGTGAAAAATAGCCAGCGCCAAATTCATGTTTGTAAAGGATCCTAAAAGTTTCATCAGGAACGATGGATGTTGCCATAGTGAGAGAAAAAAATACATAAAAATAATTTGATTTCCGTAAGGGAGAGTTCACATCTCCGTTTTATTTTCTATTCTTCTGATTCGTCCAAAAAAATAAAAAATAAGAACCTGTTGCATCAGTTAGCGCTTATGCACATGAACGCATTTTATTTTTCTCGTGTCCAGTCCGTTTGTTTTTTTTTGCAGCTGTATGCAGAGCCATTCACTTCAACGGGGCCGCAAAAAAAATACTAAATGATTCTGTTTGCATTCCGTGTCCACGTGGCAGTTCCGCCAAAAAATGATAACATGTCCTATTATTGTCCGCGTAAGGGATAGGACTGTTCTATTAGGGCCGGCCCTTCCGTTCAGCAAAATACGGAATGCCCAAATCCGGTATCTGTGTTTTGCGGACCACAAGACGCCCAACGGCAGGGTGCATGAGCCCTTACGCACAGGATAAGTTTTTTTTTTACCGGATCCTGTAAATAAAACAGATCCTGTTGCACATTTGACACCCGTTTGAGCCATTTCCGTTCCATTTTTTTTTAGACGGAAAAAAATCCCGCAAGCAAACTTTTTTTTTCCCCCCCATCTAAAAAAAAATGATCTCAGACAGAAAAAATGACTCAAACGGATGCCAAATGTGCACTCTCCCTAACACGCTTGTTTCCGGGTGTTAAAAAATTTTTTTTTTCTTTTTTCGCAGTCAGAGGAGGAAGCCGAGGGGCACACCCACTATGCTATCTAAAAAAAAAAAAAAAAAACATACTAAAACCTTCTGCTGGTGAGTAAATGTACTATATGTGAGGTTTTTAGTGCAATTGTGTTTTTATTACTTTTACTCCATTTTTATTACAAATTTATTTTTTCACATTCCTGGAATCAGAAGACTAAACATTTTCTACTGCATGTGGTGGGGACTGTTACATATTTTTGGGTAAAAAGTTATAAAAGGTTTTGTTCTACCTAGATAAAAAATGACTCACAGGCAGAAATAGACATAAAAAAGATTAAATAAATAAAATAAATCTCACTGCCTTTCCAGAGCCATGGCCCCCGTCCCTGCTGGACCAGGCGTGATGACGTCCTGTCCATGGCCATAAGACTACTGCAACCAATCAATGGCTTCAGCAGAGACGTAGGATTGGCAAGCTCAGCCTCTGCGGTCACGTGCCGTTCTTGCACACATGACCACAGAAGCCAGTGACTGGTTGACGCAGTCATGTGAATGGAAACAGATCATCACTTCCGATCCAGTACAGGCGGCCCGTGGGAATTTCCAGAGGTGGGCGCCAGGGGGCTCTCATCGGGAATGAGGAAACCGATTCCTGACTTCCACACGGTGGTATCCGTTTGGTGCTGGACGGTAGTATTTGTTCGCACGTGAAGCCTTGGCATCACCATGAAATGGCTGGCGATGCCCAAGTTGAGAAGCCCCGCTCTCTACAATGGCGGCCAGATAAGACGGCCGGACAAACGGTGGTAGCGGTGGAGCATAATGATCACTAATGTGGGGGGGCAACATTCAATACTTAGGGGGTCTGAACATTGCTATATGGAGGGTAAATCATATTTTTTGAGGACTTCCCTGAAGAAGGCTACAGCTGGCCTCTCGCCAACCCGAGACTCGGCAGTACGAAATAGATTTCGCTTGACACCGCTATGTGCGGAGATGAGGACGGCTCGTCAACGCGAGCAGGTAATTGATCCATTCGCAGGGAAGCGGTTTGTCAGCGGGCACGGTCATATACATTTGCCCCCAGGCAGGGAGATGTCAATGAAAATGTCAGCAACCCCCTGAGGTCTGTGGATATGGGGCTGTGTGTGTACAGGACGAGCGCAGCTCCTGATGTGTCACTTCTCTGGGGAAGGAGAGGCCTCACATTTTCCACAGTTCGCTCCAGGTTATGGAGGCAGAATAATCCAAAATTACAAGTATCACCATGCCAGGAGGGTTAGAGTGTTGTTAGCGCAGCTGCTCTACCCAATGTCTATATGAAGCCAGGAACACCGTAATGATCCGCTAATGACTTGTGAATGGCATTCGGGAGTTCGATGCCAGGAGTGTTGATTGGGCAGCAAAACAATATACCCATTACAGCCAAGAGACTGGTATCCAGCACGATGCAGGATGTATAGAGAAGTGGAGTCACTCAGTCAACACTTTGCATTAGTTATATGGTAAGAATCCTGATTTATTCTCCGGAGCAGCATTCATAATTCTGCTGGTTGTTACTGGAATCGTACATAAAGCTAGAACACCTTCCCATATAATAAAATATAACTTTTAATAATATCTTAAAAACATATGCTCACATAAAGCTCAGACCCCATGGGTCAAGATACCAGATACGAATGGGATACCTATTATTTCAGAACAATGGGTTATTTATTCTGGGATTACTCACGGTTTGATGAATAAGACCCATAAATTTGCAGGGGACTCACCGCAGAGACGGACGTAGTGAGGATGCTTGCTGGTAAACAATCTATAATGGCGACAAATAGGGAGCACATAGAACTAATGAAGATACCTGGTTTCCCCTAAACATCCTTTGCTAGATCTCAGCCCAGGGACACCCCTTAGTGGTAGGGGTTCCCTGTCTCTATATCCCTGTAGAGCCCTATTACAACGCCTAAACAAGAAATAATATAAGTCTCCTGAGTAATACTGAATGTCAAATAGGAAGACCACTAGATACAAAGACCAAACAAATCTTGGAAGATATGAAAATCAAAAACATTAATCCCGATGCAGCGTTTCCCCAGTCAATGTGTATTAAGACCGGGTCGTCAGGGGACCATATATACTTAGTGAGACTGTCCCATTCTGTCCCTCAATGAGGACCCTCTGGGAGACTTGAGCCAAGATGTGGGCTTTTGGAATGTCAGGTGTCTCACTCTTAGTTTCATACTGGCGCCTTAAATCTCATTTCCTCTCCTCTGGGTCCGCCCCCCTCCCGTCCCCAGTCCAGCAGGATTGTCCTCCCCCACAGTGGCGTTTTTCCCTATATCGGTGGGTTATAATAATAAAGAAACTCGTGGCGCGAAAAGAGGATAATAAGTAGGTCCTACTTGATTATATAATACTGGAGTGACCCTTATAGATTGATTCTGGCAATATAAAAGTGGTAAAAGAGGGGGAGGACAATCCTGCTGGACTGGGGACGGGAGGGGGGCGGACCCAGAGGGGAGGAAATGAGATTTAAGGCACCAGTATGAAACTAAGAGTGAGACACCTGACATTCCAAAAGCCCACATCTTGGCTCAAGTCTCCCAGAGGGTCCTGATTGAGGGACAGAAAGGGACAGTTTCACTAAGTATATATGGTCCCCTGACGAACCGGTCTTAATACACATTGACTGGGGAAACGCTTCGTCGGGATTAATGTTTTTGATTTTCATATCTTCCAAGATTTGTTTGGTCTTTGTATCTAGTGGTATACCTATTTGACATTCAGTATTACTCAGGAGATTTATATTATTTCTTGTTTAGGCGTTGTAATAGGGCTCTACAGGGATATAGAGACAGGGAACGAGGACAGGGAACGCCTACCACTAAGGGGTGTCCCTGGGCTGAGATCTAGCGAGGGATGTTTAGGGGAAACCAGGTATCTTCATTAGTTCTATGTGCTCCCTATTTGTCGCCATTATAGATTGTTTACCAGCAGGCATCCTCACTACGTCCGTCTCTGCGGTGAGTCCCCTGCAAATTTATGGGCCTTATTCATCAAACCGTGAGTAATTCCAGAATAAATAACCCATTGTTCTGAAATAATAGGTATCCCATTCGTATCTGGTATCTTGACCCATGGGGTCTGAGCTTTATGTGAGCATACGTTTTTAAGATATTATTAAAAGTTATATTTTATTATATGGGAAGGTGTTCTAGCTTTATGTACTATTTATACTTCCACATTTTTGTCTATATACGGCCAAGGCGGTCTTGTGTTCTGAATTGTTACTGGAATCAGTCAACAGTTGGTTGTCTGACATACCCCTCATGGCTTATTTGTGTTCCTGTATTGCAATGCCGTACGCTGGACAGCATTCTGGGAGCAATAGGACGAGAAACTTGCAGCGCGTGCGCTCCCATTCAGACCTCTGCTTCTCTGACAGGATAGCACAGTGTTATAATGATTTATATTGCTGTGTGACCCTGAGAGTCCAGGAATCTACTGGATTACACTGACATAATGCTGTCAGTGTAACACAATAGAATCCGGGTCTCACAGGGACACACAGCAGTGGAGAATGGGAACTCTCACTGCCACACGCTGCGAGTTTCTCGCATTGAACTCGCTCGTGTGCGTCTGCTCTCAAGACTACAAACCTGCAAGCTCCGTGCAGACATCATACAGAGCAATCAGGGGACGCTCAGAGATTAGGGTCTGGCTGCCTGCATAAGGCCCCATGCACGGGACCATCTGCAAAAAGCAGATCCACAAAACACGGATAACCGGCCGCGTGCATGCCGCCATTTTCTTTCTCCATTCAATAGAATTCTTCTATCCTTGTCTGCAAAACGGACAGGCATAAAAATGTTTCATTTCTTTCTTGCAGGACTACGGCACGGACAGCGCGCGGTGTGCGGTCAGCATTTTCTGTGGCCCAATGAAATGAAGGGGTCCACATGCGATCCGCATTTTTTGGATCCAACATACAGTCGTGTGCATGAAGCCTAATTTTGAAGGCAATTTTTTATTAGAGGAATTATACAGCGTGGAATTCAGGGACGTGATAAATGGCAGATTATCACACATTCTGGATTATCGGACAGTCATTGAATACATACAAAGTCACTTTTAATGGGGTATTCCCCTAGGATAGGTCTGACTCCAGCTACCCCCACGATCTGCTATTTTTCCAAGCTGCCCCACACAAATTGGGCACCAAAACTAGATTGCGCCGTATGCGGTGCAGGGGCCGTGCCTGGTTACTGCAGAGCTGCGTCTGACTGTACAGAATTACTAGACCTGAAGCTGAGGTTTGTGGCTCATACGTTCTCAAAAAACCTGAACGTTCAATAAACATACTGGATGGTGTATATACAGTAATTATATATCCCCTTAAGTGGGATTTTCAGAAAGAAATTCACCAAATTATAAGTGATGGAGTGCAGGCAGGTTTTATTAACATCAAATTAAAAGAATATCTTTTGGTTCCACATCCCATTACAGTTCCACATCCCATCCCATTACTCCTATGTTATACTTACTACCTAAAATTCACAACGATTTGATTAATCCCCCTGGCAGGCCAATTGTGTCTGGAAGGGGATCGCTGTTCACTAATGTTTCTGTCTTTCTAGACAGAACATTGCGCAACTTTGCAATGTCAGCAAAGTCTTATATACAGGACACAACAGAATTTTTGAACAAGTTGTCAGATGTCACTCTTTCTTCAGATGTAATTATGGCCTAGTTTGATGTCGTCAGCCTCTATACATCGATTAGGCGTGATGATGGCATCAATGCTGTAAAATTAGCACTCATTCAATCTGACCAGTGCTTACACATAACTACTTCTTGTTTGGTGACCATTTTTATTTATAATTGAAGGGGACCGCCATGGGGTCTAATGTGGTGCCGACCTATGCCAACATGGTGGTCTCCTTCTTGGAAGACACTTTGAACATGTTTTGAGGTGGTGGCGATACATAGATGAAATTTTTTTCTATTTGGACAACAAATTGCTATTTTTTATTTATTTTTTAAAACACCATTGACAGGGATATTAAATTCACATTGAGTTATTCGAGGGAACAGATCAATTTTCTTGACATATTAATAACTTTAAAAGATAGACAATTTATTACTGATGTATACACTAAGCCTACAGACAAAAATACTTTAAGATACGACAGTGCCCATGGTCAAGTCCCTTCCATTCAGTCAGTTCACGCGTGCCAAACGGATAGTGAGTGATACACGCCATCTTGATCGGACATTCATAAAAATGCTGCTGCCTTCTCAAACAGCTGATCAGCGGGGGTCCCGGGGGTCGGACCCCCGCCAGATCAGATGCTGATAAGTGCAGAACCCCTTTAATGAAAAATAGTTTCTGTGTCAAAGGGCGAGTGCAAAACGCATTAAAACGTTTTGCACTCGCGCTGAAAAATCGCGCGTTTTCCTGCAACACATTCTATCGGGCCCTCACACGCTACACCCCCGTGTGAAAGAGGCCTTATGGCTGCCACTTTTGAGCGGGATGCCAGCAATGGTGGTTTTCCCCTTTTCACAGTGGTATTTCTGTTGCCGCACAGAATCCGCCAAGTGTTGCCTTTATCATAATGGGGCCCATAATGTTGTCCTCCATAATTAATAATTACTGTACGTTTGTGGAGTTAAGGTTTTGATGACTGGACAACTGCACATGTCGTCATCTTAACACACTATGCTATATTATAACACCTCATACAAGTTTTCCTCTAGTTGTTCCCCCCCTCTTTGGTGCGGTGATAACCCTCTGGCGCTACGGTGATCGGACGCCCGTGGATAGTGGGGTCTGTCCGCCCACTTGTGCGCTCGATCGGGCTTCTCCTGACACCGTGACGGGGGTCGCTTAACGCTAGACAGGAGATAGTTAGGGATGCGTTTCCAACACAATGTTTATATTGTCCCCCTGGAGATTGGGATCGCGTGATCTGAACGTGTCCTGTGATCGCTCTCTCCACATACAATGAGTTACCTAGCTGTGATTGTATACAGCAGCTCCATGGTGATTGCGGTCATGTGACCTTTTTTGATCATGTGATCACTCTCTCGGGACGCGGTCACTTCCTGACATGCGCGATCTCGGTACAGAGACGCCAAGTCATATGCAGGACGCCATGCTGGTCAGGTACAGTCCTCCCTCCCCCTATCCATTAATTAGGTTTTTAATTCAGCACATATGGGAAGTCATAAGTGTATAGATTTTATTATAGAGTCATTATTCACTTTTGTATTTTTTGGATATTTTTAACACATGAATTTTATGGATGAATTCACTATATAGCTACATTACTAGTGAATGTTTTTTTATATATTAAAATTTTCATGTAATAATTTTGAGCACTGCTGCACTTTATATGTTAATCAGTTTAATTGTCTTATTACCACGTGGGAGGTATTTATACATGTACTATGCACCATTATTGTCACTGCTTGAAAGAGGTTCCATTGAGAGGACCGAAATGTCGCATCTGGTGAAATAAAATACGCACGTTTTTGTTGGAAGCGCAGTGGAATTTTCTTTTTTTTTACATATCTGGTTGGTGGATCGCTTCTACAGCCGCTGGCACATTTTCCTACCTTGTCTGCAGTGCTGCCCAGTGTTTTATATACATATATATATTTTTTGTGTGTTTTGTTTTGGGCACCTACAGGTGATGGTTGCTGGTCAGGGACCTTGGTCAGGCTACCTGCACACATTGCGGATTACGCACGATTTTTAAGTGGGGAAAAAAAACAGTGTAATACAGTACCGGCAAAGTGCATGAAATCAGACAAATCTCATGTCCACTTTTTTCTTCCATGCAAGTTTTGAAATCCACAGCGTTTCTACTGTTTGTACAATTTTTGGTGCGGATTTCGCCCTTTTCAATGGAAGGGCGAGATCTGAAAAATCCCAGCAAAATCCAGAGGGAGCACATTTGGTGCGAAAAATGTACCGAAATTCATGAAGAATTTCTGCAGGTCCGGGTCCACCCGTGTGTAGACAGCCTTAAACAGCTTCACCCAAGGTGTCCACCAGGAGAATGGACACTGCAGACTGCGTGAAAATGAGTTATCACCTGTCCACCGGCTGGGACCCCCCTCCACAATTCGGAGAAATAGGGGTCCCTAAGCCCACACTCTCTGATTAGAGCGGTAATGCGCATGTCGGACCACCACGCCATTCACGTCTATGGGGGTGACGTAGACAGAGATCCTTCGGTCCCACGGAAGTGAATGGAGCGGTAGACAGATATGCACATTATAGGGGTCATTTATTATCAGATATATCCGATAAATATTTTCCCCGCTTACGCCAGGTCTAAAAAAGGGGGCCAGCCCATCTCATTTATTATTTTCTAAATCTACGCCAGCTCCCTTGGATTTAGGCCGGTGGTGGACGGCGCCTCTACATAACTTCGGCGCATCCACCACCAGCGCGAGGGGTATTAAGCCTAGCGTCTAAACTGCAGGTCTTAATAAATGACCCCCTATGTATTCGCAAAAATACTACATATATACACACACAGGGGTGCAGGGTCACTGGACAGATTTCCGTGCGTTTCTGCACCATAACCTGCATTTTGTATTTGCAGTTATCGGCGCGGTTTTGTGGCAGGTCTCACCCTTCCACTGAAAAGGTTAAAATCTGCACAAAAAATTGACATGCTGCAGATTACGCAATTCTCATGAAGAAAATAAAAATAAAAAAGTGAAGTGCACATGAGGTTTGTCTCATCTCATACACTTTGCAGTATATTACTCTGCGGGTTTTTTCTGCGCGCGTAATCCGCACCGTGTGCAGGTAGCCCAAGTGTGCCCAGGGCGTGATAAAGGTCACCTACACGTCCTCTCTCGCGCGCGCGTACCTATTTATACAGCCCAGATAAATAATGCTATAATACTCCGCTCCAATCCGAGTGAAATTAATGGTAAGGATAAGAAGCGATGCATTATTAATGATAATAAAGTGCGCCGCAACGTCTTTCATCACCACAAGGACAGGACGGTATATTTGTGCATGGCTTTGCATATCTTGAAACCTAATAGCCCACATAAATAATGAAACCTTACCGGTATGGCAGAGAATGTGTTGTGTATGTATACATGCCGTCCTCCAAAAAGTACATCACTCACAATCCCATCGCCCAATACAAAAAAAACGTATACACACAAACTGGAAAAGAACAAGAAACCATCTAATATGGCACAAACATACATGAAATACACATATATAACATACACATATATAACATACACGCAACACTACAGTAAATCAGCATGATCATGGACAGGGCAGTAGTTAGGAGCTCATGCACACAAACGTATTTTCTTTTTGTGTCTGTTCCTTTCCTTTTTTTTTTTGCGGACCGTATGTGGAACCATTCATTTCAATGAGTCTGCAAAAATAAAAACGGAAGTTACTACGCATGCATTCCGTTTCAATTTGTCTGTTCCGCAAAAAATAAATAAAATAGAACATGTCCTGTTACTGTCCGCATTACAGACAAGGATAGGACCGTTCTATTAGGGGCCGGCTGTTCCGATCCTCAAAATACGGAATGCACACGGACGTCAACCGCATTTTTTGCGGATCTGTGTTTTGCGGACCGCAAAATAAGTACGGTCGTGTGCATGAGCCCTAACACTGCCTTGCATTTCCTAAAATGACAGACTGCGAAGGACCCACATTGTTCAGATAGGTCCTAAGCATCAATATCTGATCGGTGGGGTTCCAACTGGATAGATCATCAGCATCTGATCGGCGGGGGTCCGACACCCGGGACCCCCGCCGATCAGCTGTCTGAGAAGGCCCACTGACGTCACGACTAGTATCACTGGCCTGGGGCGCAGCTAAGCTCCGTTCACTTGAATGGAGCTTAGGCCCGCCGAGGCCAGTTGATACTAGTCGTGACGTCGCTCGGCCAGCGGTAAACAGTGAGAACGCCGCGGCGCTGCTGGAGCGCCGCTGCCTTCTCAAACAGCTGATCGGCGGGGGTCCCAGGTGTCGGACCCCCGCCGATCAGATTCTGATGATCTAGCCAGAGGATAGATCATCAGTTTAAACAAAGTGCAGAACCCTTTTAAGAGAATAGGCCAAGGATGAATACCAAGCACAGCCACTATACAATGTACGGCGCTGTTTTTGGTAAACTGTGCGGAGCCTCACAGCCTCTTCAAGCAGCTGATCAGCGGGGGGGGGGGGGGGGGCTGGCTGGGAATCTCCCCCCACCACCACCAATCAGCTATTTATGACCTATCCTCAGAGGCCATCAATATTTAACTCCTGGAAACCCCTTTTAACAATGATGTGCAGTGATTTCACGGGGCTGACTGCCAGTTTTAGAAATTCGAGCCCTGCCAACCCAAAATTGATGGCTTATCCTCCCGAATGAGTATGTCTGGTCCCAGTCATTATCCAGTGTAAACTGCAGCGATTAGCCACAGTATCCCGGGAACTTTGTGTGTATGAAGCCTTATAGGGAAGCTAGACGACACCTAAAACAAGAAGTACAAGTACAAAAACCTACTAATGTGTACGAAACACAAAACGTCTGCAGAAAGAGGGCTATAAAATCAAATTGTAATGCGGGTTTGACTTTATTGATGCTATAGGTGGTGAACCCCGAAATTACATTTTTTTTTTAAATGGTTTTATTGAAAAAGGGGCTCTGGGCAACAAGCCTTTTAGACAGCTTTTGTAATTTCAAAAGCTACATATGGCGTATATAAAATAATAATAATAATAAAATAATACCGCCATACAACGCCTATTATCTAAATCATACTATAACAATATAGTGCCTGCATAGAACAGTCCCACACTGGCACACAATACTCCCATACCGTGTCCACATAATACTGCCCTACAGGTATGTGCAGAGCAGAAGACAGAGAGAACTGTGCAGCTGTAATTTAAAAGCTGCATGGTTCTCTCTATGTTGGATTAACCAGGGTGTGTAAGACTGCTGGAACCTACAGGAACACAATACCTTCCAGCTTCACTCCTTCTTTGGCCTCTTTCCCAATACATGGGGCACCGGCCGTGTGCATTCCGCATCACAGATGCGGACCCATTCACTTGAATGGGTCCGCAAATCTGGGGATGCGGTGCGGAACGGAAGCACGGAACCCCACGGAGTGCTTCCGTGGGGTTCCGAACTGTGCTTCCGTTCCGCAAAAAAAAATGAGAGCTTGCTCTATAATTTTGCGGAATGGACGGATCACGTACCCATTCAAGTTGATCCGTTCTGGCCGCCGCACGGACGTTGCCCCTGCATTGGGGTACGGAACGGCACCAATACGTTCATGTGAAAGAGGCCTTAGGGACCTGTCCTGGGGGCCCTGGGTAACGGTCCAGTTTGCCACCCCTGACTGTCACCTGAAGCTAGTTCTGGATGAAGATGGGGTACTGAGACCGGCATGTGTAGATCAGTTGACTCTTGGAGTCAGCCTGGGAATCTAGCTTCTCCCATTCTTTGACATTTAGAAGGTGCAATTTCATTGTATTATACATGTACGGTAATGATAATGTACAGTTAGGCGTTTTAATGGACGCAGAGAATATGCAAGCTGGAGCAGAATCATTATTCATTCTAGACAGAAAGAGATTGAAAGCCATCCACACAAGGCCCTTCAGAGCAGCATTCACAAGGAGGGGCTGCTGTAAAATTAATGAGGCAGACACACAAAATTGCAGTAATAGGACTGGTCTCCACTGCAGAATACAACCTCTTCTGCCTTTGTTTTCTGTGCATAGGGTAACAGTCAAGGTTACAAATGCAATTTTTTAAAATTTTCTGGGCAACTTTTCAAAAAATCTGAGTCAGTATTTTTTTTAAGGTCAATCATGATTATGATTCATTTGTGTCTTCAGAGCGGAACACCAACGTAAAGACGTTAGAAGAATGTACTGAGAGCTGCAAAACCTTCAACAACCTGCAGCAGCCTGGAGCAAGCCCCGGGGAGCGGCCGAAACGTTGCACCGAGGGGGATAAATATCACTTTATCTGGAAGTGCTGTGAATCCTTGTGATTATGTAGTCTTTACCCATGAGCACGGCTTAGTACGCTGGAACCCCCACCAAAATCAAGAGAATGGGGGTCCCGTGTCCCACGTCGAGCATATGTCCTGCCGATCCATTAACCCTTTAAAGGACTAGAAGAGAAAAAGCACAATGCTGGGCTATTTCCGAAAGCCCATACAGAATGAGTCACCTGCCGCTCCATTCGTACAGGACCCCCATTATTGTCAATGGTGTGGTTTCAGCGGTCGGACCCCCACCAATCAGATACTTATCCCCTTATCCTGTGGACTTAGCAACACCCCTTTAAACATTGAGGGTCTACATAGGATCATCTCTGGGACACCCAAAAATTTGCACATCTGTAAGGGGTAATGTCTAGAGAGACCAACCCCAAGAAAAAGGACCAGGCGGCTCTCCCAAGATCTACTTTAGTATAGAATCGTAATCCCCATGTTCGGAGTCTCCAGAATTGTGCTGTTCCTCTGTTATTCCTTCTTGAAACTGATAAATAAAATGGCAACTGGCTGTTACCAATTGGGGATGTGTCCCTGCAAGTATGATACGGGCACCATTGATTAGACAGCGTCTGACTGCCTAAGTACTCACTTACTTTGTCAAGGGGAATGGTAACACCCGTTTGTTAATTTACTCATAAATAGGAGGAGCAAGAGAGGAACAGCACACAGAGCTATGAGAAAAGGTGCTTCCTAAATGTTATTTCATGGGAAGTTCAAGAAGTAGAGAGGTGCAAGCTCCTCGTTAGGCTACCTGCTAGCAGTTGACAATGAAAGTCCAGAAGAAGTGTGTTCCTGTAGAGTTTGACACTGGAAGAACTGACTGGATAGTGCCATACTGTGCAGGGATACAACCCCAAGTGGTAACACCCAGCTGGACCTTCATTGCAAACTGTAGTAGCAATTAATCCATAACTTCTAGCAGGAATAATAAAGGAATGTCACATCATAGAGTCGTAAGAATAGATGCTCCAGGGTTGTTATTACATGGAGAATGCAAGTAGCTACTAAACCAGACATGTCAGGAGAAGGGACGGGTTCCTTTTAAATTGAGATAAAGGCCGTCCCTAATCTCCCTGCACACTGCAGAATGTCAGGTCCTCCCAGCCACCCACAGAGAACAGTAGGACAGCGATTAAAGGGGAAGACTAAAATAGCCGGACCAGGCAAAGGTCAAAATTAAACTTGGATCAGTGAGAAAAGCTGCAAAGAATTAAACGTGTGTGTGCGTGGTGACCGGGGAGAGGTTCAGGGGTCAACATCTTTATGCTCAAGTAGAAGGTCTTAAATCAAAAGTCTATTATATTTTCAAGGTCTTGTGAGGAAGATTTCACAAAACCAGTCACATTCCTTCTGATATATTGTAAGAATGCCCTAGAATGCCAACCAGAAGTCCTTACAGACACCATCCCATGTGGAAAACGGCTCGTTGGGATCCACACAATCAAATACTGGACAAGCTTTGTGATATGAGTCCCAATGTTCTTCTAGGACCAGGGGTAGTCAACCCTGTGGCTGATAAAATGCCACATATGTTGGATCCCTATGTGATCTGATGTCAGGAAAAGCGGCAGAGAAGAACTTCAGGGCAAGGTCAAAATGGCCCACCAGGGTGTTGAAGGATCCTTCAAACCACTGTTCCTCAAATCTAGTCCTCAGGGCCCACCTGACGGTCATGTTTTCAGGATTTCCTTAGTATTAAGCAGGTGATATAATTAGTGTCAAGGCATCAGGACTTACCACAGGTATTCATTCTGTGGGATATTCTCAAATCATGACCGTTAGGTGGGTCCTGAGGACAGGAGTTGAGGAACACTGCTCCAAAGGAACCAGGTTCCGACCTGCAAAAGATAATCCCACTGAAGCTACCGTAACTTGGAGAGACTCATCTCTATGGTCTGTTTCTTATAGAGTCATGGACGATTCATAGAATGATGTGACCTGTGTGTGCAATGATATTAGCATGGTCTACGACCCAGACAATGGTGGTCGTGCACCAGTCCTGTATAGAGAGCCAAGGTGCACCAGTTCCAAGGATTATGTGAGGACAAAAATGACCATACCCATCAATGACAACATATTTAACATTCATATATAAATGTTCCCTTTAGTTACCTCTCTTTCTAAAGGTCTGGCCTACAGGAAGAGGCCTACTGTGCCTGTAGGAACATCTGGCCCTGGTCAAGTCTAAAGCTTCTCAACAAGCGCCTTCACTTTCCTCCCATAATTCTGCCAGATAACAGCTGCATGCTTATGTAAAATCCTTTTAAAAAATAAAATATGTAAAAGATGGCGGCTAGATATTTTATCACTATGGGGAACGTATTTCAAGCTTTTTTGTTGGAGGAGGACTTCATGTAGATTTTACTCAGGACCTCAAAAGTTGCTTTATTTAATTGGTTTTAGGACAGAAATAGAATATTCTTGGACGTTTTTTTACCCCCCAAAAAAATAAAAAATCATCAGACCTGTGGTCCTCGTGTAGGACTGTAAACTGTAATTATTTTTCACTCTATCTTTTTGCTGTGAGCCAGAATCAATCCCATTGCTTTTGGGTGAACACTAATAATATCGCCATTTCATTTAACCTCATCATGACCTTCACAAGGCACAAGTAAATTGTTCCACTGACACAAACGTGTACCTTTAGGCTCGGCCTGCCTTGTTTCACACGTAATATACCAGTACCATCGATGGTCTGACAGTCCTACGTATTTTTTTTTTATATATATTTTGAAATAAATTATTAGGAATGTTTCCACCAGATTCCATCTGATTATTACAGGTTATCTGCTACCATCCTGCTCCTGATAATACTCCAACCATGGACACTGCTGGAAATCAACCTGATTGTAAGGCCTCATGCACACGGACGTTTTTTTTTGCGGTCCACAAAACGGATTTCCGTTGTTCCGTGATCCGAGACCGTTTTTTCGTCCGTGGGTCCTCCTTGATTTTTGGAGGATCCACGGACACGCCTGGCCGTGCGGAGCCAAACGGATGCGTCCTGCCTTACAATGCAAGTCAATAGGGACGGATCCGTTTGACGTTGACACAATATGGTGCAATTGCAAACGGATCCGTCCCCCATTGACTTTCAATGTAAAGTCAGGAATCCCTATTATACCATCGGATCGGAGTTTTCTCCAATCCGATGGTATATTTTAACTTGAAGCGTCCCCATCACCATGGGAACGCCTCTATGTTAGAATATACCATCGTATTTGAGTTAGATCGTGAAAATCAGATCCGACAGTATATTCTAACACAGAGGTGTTCCCATAGTGATGGGGACGCTTCAAGTTAGAATATCCTACGAACTGTGTACATGTCTGCCCCCTGCTGCCTGGCAGCACCTGATCTCTTACAGGGGGCTGTGATCCGCACAATTAACCCCTCAGGTGCCGGACCTGAGGGGTTAATTGTGCGTATCATAGCCCCCTGTAAGAGATCAGGTGCTGCCAGGCAGGAGGGGGCACACCCCCCTCCCTCCCCAGTTTTAAATTCATTGGTGGCCAGTGGGCCCCCCTCCCTCCCCTGTATTACTGTCCATTCATTGGTGGCCAGTGGGCCCCCCCCCCCCCCCCATCATTGGTGGCAGCGGAGAGTTCCGATCGGAGTCCCAGTTTAATCTGGGACTCCGATCGGTAACCATGGCAACCAGGACGCTACAGTCCTGGTTGCCATGGTTACTTAGCAATTTAATTTTTAGAAGCATTATACTTACCTGCGAGCTGCGATGTCTGTGACCAGCCGGGCGCTCCTCCTACTGGTGAGTGAAAGGTATGTGCGGCGCATTGCTTATAGCACAGACCTGTCACTTACCAGTAGGAGGAGCGCCCGGCCGGTCACAGACATCGCAGCTCGCAGGTAAGTATAATGCTTCTAAAACTTGCTAAGTAACCATGGCAACCAGGACTGCAGTAGCGTCCTGGTTGCCATGGTTACCGATCAGAGCCCCAGCAATTAAACTGGGACTCCGATCGGAACTCTCCGCTGCCACCAATGATGGGGTGGGGGAAAATTTTAATTAGGAGGGGGAGCCCACTGGCCACCAATCAATGGACAGTAATACAGGGGAGGGAGGGGGGGCCCACTGGCCACCAATGAATTTAAAACTGGGGAGGGAGGGGGGGGGGTGCCCCCTCCTGCCTGGCAGCACCTGATCTCTTACAGGGGACTATGATACGCACAATTAACCCTTCAAATCCGGCACCTGAGGGGTTAATTGTGCGGATCACAGCCCCCTGTAATAGATCGGGTGCTGCCAGGCAGCAGGGGGCAGTCATGTACACAGTTCGTAGTATATTCTAACTTGAAGGCGTCCCCATCACTATGGGAACGCCTCTGTGTTAGAATATACTGTCGGATCTGAGTTTTCACAAAGTGAAAACTCAGCTCTGAAAAAGCTTTTATGCAGACGGATCTGCGGATCCGTCTGTGTGAAAGTAGCCTACGGCCACGGACGCGGATGCCAATCTTGTGTGCATCCGTGTTTATTCACGTACCCATTGACTTGAATGGGTCCGTGAACCGTTGTCCGTCAAAAAATTAGGACAGGTCATTTTTTTGACGGACAGGAAACACTGATCACAGCCGCGGATGAACAACGGTACATTTTCTGAGTTTTCAACGGACCCATTGAAAGTCAATGGGTCCGCAGAAAATCATGGAAAACGGAACAACGGCCACGGATGCACACAACGGTCGTGTGCATGAGGCCTAATGGGAACGCAATTTTTCAAAAATATCTGCACAAAAAAAGAAAAAATTCCAGCATGACCACTACAACACTGCAGTCATTCCCCACCACTGGACCACATGCAGTTGACCATACGAACCAGTAGGTGTTGTGACATACACTGAAAGATGAAACCATGAAGCTGGTTGGTTACCAGACATCCAACTGTACATTATGTTGGCACTAGTTTTTATACATGAGGTTAAAGGGGTTTTCCAGGTTTGGGACTTTTTTTTTAACCAGACTCCCAGCAGAGTGTTGTACCCGTTGAAAAACTCATACTGCTGGTCCTCACTCCCTTCTGTGAACATCCAGTCCCCGTCCTGTAAACTTTTAGGTGGACAGAGTCACTTGGGTCCCAAACCAGCAGGTGGCCAAGCAATGACGTGATGCTTGGGGACTACACAGGGTTTGTTTGTAGTCTGTTACCATGGAGACAAATGCAACATGCTGCAGGTGGACAAGCTGGACAAACGCTTTAAGGCCCCATGCCCCTGACAAATGGAGTCCTTATGGGTTTGTATTACAAAAGTGTTGGGCTGCCTTATGTTCCCCTAGAAGCAGTGCCTTCATACGATGGTATTTCTCCATGGTAACTGACTACAAACATTTCGTAGTCTGATCCCGCACTCTTCCTGTCATCCATTTGTCCTCTACTTGTTTTAAGGCTACTTTCACACTAGCGTTGTTTTAATCCGGCGTTCAATTCCGACACCGGAACTGTCCGCCGGATCCGGAAAAACATGTGAAAACTGATTACATTTGAATCCTGATCAGGATTTTGATCACAATGAAAAAATGCATTGGAAAAAACGGATCCGCCATTTATGGACTTTAACATTTATTTCACATTTTTCGGGTTTAACATGCAAAAGCCGGATCCGGTTTGACTGAACACACGGCGCCGGATCCGGCGTTAATGCAAGTCAATGGGAAAAAGACCGGATCCGGCGTTCAGTCAAAGTGTTCAGGATTTTTGGCCGGAGGTAAAAATACAACATGCTACCGTTTTCTGAAAAGCCTGATCAGTCAAAAAGACTGAACTGAAGACATCCTGATGCATCCTGAACGGATTAGGGCTCTTTCACACCTGCGTTCTTGTCTTCCGGCATAGAGTTCCGTCGTCGGGGCTCTATGCCGGAAGAATCCTGATCAGGATTATCCCAATGCATTCTGAATGGAGAGAAATCCGTTCAGGATGCATGAGGATGTCTTCAGTTCCGGAACGGAACGTTTTTTGGCCGGAGAAAATACTGCAGCATGCTGCGCTTTTTGCTCCGGCCAAAAATCCTGAACACTTGCCGCAAGGCCGGATCCGGAATTAATGCCCATTGAAAGGCATTGATCCGGCCTTAAGCTAAACGTTGTTTCGGCGCATTGCCGGACCCGACGTTTAGCTTTTTCTGAATGGTTACCATGGCTGCCGGGACGCTAAAGTCCTGGCAGCCATGGTAAAGTGTAGTGGGGAGCGGGGGAGCAGCATACTTACCGTCCGTGCGGCTCCCCGGGCGCTCCAGAGTGACGTCAGGGCGCCCCAAGCGCATGGATCACGTCATCCATGCGCATGGGGCGCTCTGACGTCGTTCTGGAGCGCCCCGGGAGCCGCACGGACTGTAAGTATACCGCTCCCCCGCTCCCCGCTCCTACTATGGCAACCAGGACTTTAATAGCGTCCTGGCTGCCATAGTAACACTGAACGCATTTTGAAGACGGATCCGTCTTCAAATGCTTTCAGTACACTTGCGTTTTTCCGGATCCGGCGTGTAATTCCGGCAAGTGGAGTACATGCCAGATCCGGACAACGCAAGTGTGAAAGAGGCCTTACTCTCGATTCAGAATGCATGGGGATAAAACTGATCAGTTCTTTTCCGGATTTGAGCCCCTAGGACGGAACTCAGCGCCGGAAAAGAAAAACGCTAGTGTGAAAGTACCCTAAGAGACAGATGCATGGATGCAACCTCAGGATCAGACTACATAGTGTTTGTTTGTAGTCTGTTACCATGGAGACACAGAAATAAACTGGGAACTAAAGGCTAAGGCAGGGCTTCATAAAAACATTTATCTTCCTTCATTTTTCACAGCTCCTTTGGAAAATGAAAGGTGGAATCTCATTACACCACTTAGAAAAATCTCCCCCATGGTGTATTTCTCACAGATTCCAATGCTTCTCTGCAGTTGAGTGTATGAGAGAAGCAATCTAATGATGATTGCTCGTTGCTACGTGCGAAAAGACCAGCACTATTAAAATATAAAAATCTTTGCCCCATATGGTAAAACAGCAAAATAAGTCAAAATAAAAAATGGCCAATTCCCAGTTTTTTGGGGTGTTTCACCTCCCACAAAAAATTTAATACAAAGTGATCAAAAAGTCATACACACCTCAAAATGGTATCAATGAAAAGCACAGATCGCCCCGCAAAAAAAGCCCCAACTCAGCTCTGTAGACATAACTACGAAAAAGTTATAGGGGTCAGAATACGGAGACGAATAGAAAAAAAAAATGTTTTTTTTGTTTTTTTTCCCCATTATTAGGTCTCATGCACACGACCGTTGTGTGTGTTTTACGGTCCGCAAATTGCAGACCCGCAAAACACGGATGGCGTCTGTGTGCGTTCCGCAATTTGCGGAACGGCACGGACAGCCATTGATATAACTGCCTATTCTTGACTGCAAAACGGACAATAGGACAGGTTATATTTTGTTTGCGGACCACGGAACGGAGCAACGGATGCGGACAGCGCACGGAGTGCCGCCCGCCTCTTTTGCGGCCCCATTGAAGTGAATGGGTTCGCGTCCAAGCCGCCAAAACTGCGGCTCGGATGCGGACCAAAACAACGGTCGTGTGGATGAGGCCTTAAAATGCAAGAAAAACTACACATATGTGGTATCACCATACTCCTACTGACCTGGAGAATGAAAGTAACAGGTCAGTTTTACTGCATAGGAAACGCCGTAAAAACAAAAACCCTAAAACTGTTGCAGAATTGTTTATTTTTTTTCAAAATTCACCTTTTTTGGAATTTTTTCCAGCCACCCACTAAGGCCTCACGCACACGACCGTATGTATTTTGCGGTCCGCAAAAAACGGATGACATCCATGTACATTCCGTATTTTGCGGAACGGAACAGCTGGCCCCTAATAGAACAGTCCCATCCTTGTCCGTAATGCAGATAATAATAGGACATGTTCTAGTTTTTTGCGGAACGGAAACAAAATGCAGACAGAGTAACTTCCTTTTTTGAAGTAAATGGTTCCGCATACGGTCCGCAAAAAAAAAAAAAGTAAAGAAAATACGTTCGTGTTCAAGAAGCCCTTTATTAGTATTCAATATTAAATGAGAATGAAACTTGTCCCGCAAAAAAGAAAAATGAAAAAAAAAAAAGCTCTCATATCCAAATGGAAAAATAACAAAATTATGGCTCCAGAAAGGCAGGAAGTAAAATTGTTTTAAAAGAAAAAAAATATAAAATCACAAAAATGTAAAAAGGGGAAAAAAAAAAAAAAGTATATATTTTTTTTTTTATACTTTAGCATCTGCACCGAGCCTAGCGATTCAATGAAGATCAGTGTGTCAAAGGTTCATCTGTAACAGGAAGTTTAGAAGAAAAAAAATAAGAAGTTTGGGTCTGTGAAACATTTCCAACCACAGATGACAGATGAGAATGAGTTGTTGGCCAAAAAACTGAGAGAGCCATTATCTTTCCTTGCACAGCTGCACCCACTCCCGGCCTCAGAGTGCTGACTGTCAATGTCACCGGGAAATCGAAAACCATGCCAAAATATCTTTCGGCCACGAAGAACCTGAATTTTTTGCTCAGCCAGGCGTGAACGAGGAAGGGAAAAAAATCTTCCAACAAAAGGAAATAAGGTTTCTTTTTAAAGTGGCATTCGCCGTGTGAATTATAGCTGCGGGCAGCCACCGACGTGGGGGCT
This sequence comes from Bufo bufo, assembly GCF_905171765.1. Taxonomy (NCBI): domain Eukaryota; kingdom Metazoa; phylum Chordata; class Amphibia; order Anura; family Bufonidae; genus Bufo; species Bufo bufo. The sequence continues at coordinate 792,155,607 of NC_053390.1, read as the reverse complement.
TCGCAGACCATTCTTTATCGGGTTTCTACAAATTGGAGATTTTGAGAAATGCAGGAAATTTAATGGAACGGCAGACGACAATGTGTTCAGTGTACGAAACTCATTTTCATACGCGCATTTGGAATTAGAAGTTAAAGGGGTTGTGTCCTCTCTCACACACTGATGGCCTGGCGCTAGGATACGCCGTCAGAAAAGAGAGAGAGGGTCCCAGAGGACGGGGACACCCAAAGTGAGTGGTGAGCGCTCGGCTATTTCCAGCGTCCCGTAGCAATGAATGGCGCGATGGCTGCGCATGTGCGGCGTGCTCTCCGTTCATTGCTATGGGAGTTTACGAAAATATCCGATCGAGAGCGCTTGGCTTTTTTCGGAAATCCCATAACTGTGAATGGAGAGCACGCCCTGCAAGATCAGCCACCGCTCCGTTCACTGCTATAGGACGCCGGAAATAGCCGACTACAGAAATTTCTATAGCGGCGAATGAAGAGTATGTTGCGCAAGAGCGGCTATCCTCCGTTCACAGCTAGGGGACTACTGCGGATACTTGGGGTTAAAGGGGTTATTCTGCATACATTTTTTTTTTTTTTAAAGTGTTATTTTTTACAGCAATTAGACCAACAATCTGGATCTAAAGCTTCCATGGCGTATTTCTCCAGAAGTAGGTCATCATATGTAATTATCCCCCCGGCTAGGACACCACAAAAAGTAAAAGAAAAAAGAAAACATATAATATATTAGAAAAACTGAAAGTCCCTCCTTAGGCCTCATGCACACGGCCGTTGCCCGGCTGTGGCCGTATGGCAGCCCGCAAACAGCGGGTCCGCAATATGCCGGGGAGCATCACGGATGCGGACCCATTCACTTGCGGAACGGAGTGCTATGGAGTGCGTCCGTGGTGTTTCTGTTCGTGCCTCCGCACCGCAAAAAAAAATAGAACAAGTTCTAGTTTTTTTACGGTGCAGACGGATCACGGACCCATTCAAGTTGAATGGGTCTTGATCCGTCCCGGCCGCAGCACGGATGTTGCTGTGCATTGGGGGCCGCCCAACGGCTGTGTCTATGAGACCTTAAAGAGGAGCTCAAACCTCACCTGGCATGTCTGTTTTAGTAACTACTTGTAATCCCCATGAAAACTGCAATACTGGTGAATAGAGAGTACGCTGCGCAAGCGCACCCGTTCACCGCTATGGGACAGCCGGAAATACTTGAGTCGGGTTTCAGCCATTTTCAGAACTCCCACAGCGGTGGCTGTGCATGCGCATCTGCTCTACGTTCACTTTGAAGGCTCCTCGGTGATAGGAGGAGGTCCCAGAGGTGGGACCCGCACCTATCAAACACTGATGGCCTATCTTAGTGATGAGATGAGCCAACCCCTTTAATAGATAAGAGGTCCTCCTTTCAGGATCCTTATGTCTTGGCCAGTAGTAGAGAGAGATTACAAAGAGCATCTCTCTCTCTCTGGAGGACCTGTCCTGTATTACACACAACCCACTGATTAAAAATGGGCATTGTGTAATGCTCCATTTCGCCTGTGGAGGCACTGCAGGGAAAATGAACAAGTGGCAAGTTCTAAACCATCTGATCAGGGGGGTTCCTCCTGATAACAAGAACATGGACGCCGTTTTCTCTCTCTGCTTTACGGCAGATAAATGTGCACTGCCAGGCTTATGCTGGATGGTGCCATGCCCAGTAACGTCTGTTGGCATCCCGCTGCAAGTGTGCAAAGAACTACCATACAAAATGGAACTAGATGTTATCCAAATAACACCGTCACACAATGCCTCAGTAAATACCGCCATACAGTGCTAAAGTAAAATGCTTACTATCTATATGGTATAGGTAATAATAACTCGCTATAGTAGAAAGGTATTAGGGGTACAACACCAAACACCAAACATAACCAACTGTCACTGTAAAGTAAAATTACTGTACTCCGAAATCTGCAGAGATTGCAGAGAGTAAATTATAGTCTATACAAAAAGTGTTATTTTTTTTCCCCAGAAAGTAGACCAACAATCTGGACCTAAAGCTTCCATGGCGTATTTCTCCAGAAGTAGGTCATCATATGTAATTATCCCTCAGGCCAGAACACCAACAATATGAAGTGCTCACAAAAGTAAAATTACAAAAAAATAAAAAAGACCCTCCTTAAAGGGTTTCTGTCACCCCAATTTTCGCTCTTAAAAAGACAAGAATAGGCAGTTCTATGGGGGCGCCGGCCGGGTGTATTGCGGATCCGCAATACACTACGGACGTGTGAATGGACCCTTAGTTTTTAACCTTCGGTAGGAGAGGCCATAAAAGTAAGGGCTCATTCAGACGGCCGTATGCTGTCCGCAAAAATACTGAATGCTATCCGTTTTTTTGCGGATCCGCAAAAAAAAGGATCTGCAAAAAAACGGATAGCATTCAGTATTTTTGCGGACCCATAGACTTCAATGGGGCCATGTCCTGATTTTCACGGACAAGTATAGGACATGTTTCATTTTTTTTGCGGATCCGCAAAAAAACGGATAGCATTCAGTATTTTTGCGGACAGCATACGGCCGTCTGAATGAGCCCTTATTCTGACCTTTTTTAATGCGATTCATTGCACGGTACACATTAAAGGGGGTTTTCTGGGGGAGTAGAATATTGATGCCCGATCCTCAGGATGGGTCATCAATATCTGATCGGTGGGTGTTCGGCTCCTGGAACCACAGCGCCGTACATTGTATAGTGGTTGTGTTTGGTATTGCAGCCCAGGCCCATTCACTTGAATGAGGCTGAGCTCCACATAGGTCATGTGACCGATGAACTTAACATCATTTTAAGGGCATTTTAACGTATTTTCTTTCCCTTTCCCTGTTACTCCGTGTGCATTCCGCTTGTCCTATTATTATCCGCATTACCGACTAGGATAGTACTGTTCTATTAGGGGCCAGCTGTTCCGTTCCGCAAAATACGGAATGCACACAGATGTCATCCATTTTTTGCGGACCGCAAAAAACATACGGTCGTGTGCATGAGCCCTAAGGCCTCTTTCACACGACCGGTTTTTTTTCTGTTTATGGGCCGTTTTTTGCGTTCCGTATACGGAACCATTCATTTCAATGGTTCCGAGAGAAAAAACGGAATGCACTCCATATGCATTCCGTTTCTGTATTTCTGTTTTTCTGTTCCGTTGAAAGATGGAACATGTCCTATTATTGCCCGCAAATCACGTTCCGTGGCTCCATTCAAGTCAATGGGTTTGCAAAAAAAAACAAAAAACGGAACATATACGGAAATGCATCTGTATGTCTTCCGTATCCGTTCCGTTTTTGCAGAACCATCTATTGAAAGTTTTATGCCCAGCCCAAATTTTTGTAATAACTGTATAATGTATATGCCATACGGAAAAACGGAACAGAAACACAACGGAAACAAAAAATGGAACAACGGATCCATGAAAAATGGACCGCAAAACATTGAAAAAGCCGTACAGTCGTGTGAAAGAGGCCTAATTGAGCACCACGGCCTCTGCAAACAGGTGATCGGCGGGGGTGTGGGGAGTCATACCCCCACCATCTGATATTGAGGACCTATCCTGACTACTCCCAGAAAACACCGTTAACATGTTAAAGGAGTTGTCCGGCCATATACTGATGACCTAACCTTAGGGTAGGTCATTGATATCAGACAGGCGGGGATCAGACACCAGGTAACCCGCCAATCAGCTGTTTGAAGAGGAGGCGGCGCTCCACGTGAGCGCCACCTCCTGTTCATTACGCTGCACTTTGTCTCAGAAGTGCAGTGTAATACAAATATTCGCTCCATTCAAGTGAACGGAGCGAGTACGGTACTTATAATTACACTACGCCGCCGATCCACAGGAGACGACGAGTAGTGTAATGACCAGGAAGCGGCGCTCGCATGAAGAGGATAGGTCATCAATATATGGTATATGGCTGGACAACCCCTTTTTGCAACCTTTTTAGGTTTTCTTAGAATAAACTAAAATAAACTGGTAATTTATAAAATGCTTTTTAACTTTTTTTTCGCGGTACTAGCAGACATACTAATAAGACGGGGACATGTAGAGCGGAACTTACAAAATAATGTATAAAAATGGCATACAACGCCTGCAGGATAGGAGTAGTTGTCCGTTATAGTGATGCCACTGCCATCACCAAGCCCTGTGTAGCCGCGCCGTGCTTTAAGGGGTTAAAGCTCGGCTGACAGTTCTGCTCCTACGAGGCGATGTTTTATACAAACATTTATCTCCCCTCCGTTTCCTTCCAGACAGCTGCTGTGTGCATACATGGCGGTGATATATGTGCTCGTCACCATTACTCACTCCTGAGGCATAGCCCAGAGATCCAAGTGGAGATGAACCTCCAGTGACTCACACCAGTTCCATTCTGTACATTAAGCGTGGAATAAAACTAGTCCTCTCAACACAGGAACCCAAAAAATGTGTTCTTTTGGTCTGGGAAGAATTACTTTTTATCTAACGCCCATAGCCTGCCTCCTGAAAGAGAAGATTCATACTTACCTTCTTCCCGCCGCTCCTCGGGGGTGTTTACATTTGGCTCTGCATGGGCATGGTCACAGAAAACCGCCATAAAAGATAAGATAAAGGCGCCCTCACTACACCCCCTTTTGGGGAAAGAGGCAAGGGATGCATAGAAAACAGCTCCCATCTCCACTAACGGGACCCTCGAAATGAACAGAGGCCTTCCATTCATTTCTATGGGAGTTCCAAAAATAACTGAGCAATTACCGGCAGTCCCATAGAGGTGAATGGAGTGGTGGTCGCACGTGTGCAGTGCACTCTCCATTCATTCCTATGGGGAGTTCCAAAAATAGCCAGGCAGCTATTTTAAGAACCTACATAAAAGTCAATGGAGAGCACGCCGTACATGCGCAGTGTGCTCCCGTTCGCTTTGGGGGCCTCGTTCTAGAGATCCCACACCTACTTGACATTGGTGACATACTCCATTGCCCAAATCAACTGATAAAGCGGACCTAAAAACACAACGAAAAACTACCCAACATGGGGGTGCTACCCCTGCCAGTCTCGCTCGCTAGGCATGGGCCCCTGTCGCCATCCGTGAAATCAGACCTTCCTTATGTTCCCCTTTAGGGATCTTGACTTTTCCGTGATTTAACCCAATTTAGTACTTCAGTCACTGAAATAAAAATAAAATTTAAAAAAAACAAAGCGATTTTACACATGTGGCTTTTTTCAGAGGTTATCCAATAGACTTCTCAACGTCTGGAATAAAACAAGTAAAACACTTTAAAAAATAAAAAAAATTTTTTCAAAAACCTAATAAATTTCAGTGCATGTAAGGCAAAAAAAATAATAAAAAAAATGGGGCAGCAAGCTAAGTGTAACAAAACCAAGCAGTGGCAGGCAATAAATGCAGCATAATTCACACTATTTCATATCAGGACAAGCAGAAGGGTAATGAGCTGGAGTAAAAATAGTCTGTGAATTAAGAATTAGCATCGCATTCAGCGAGTCTGATCGCAAGGTCATCCAACCCATAAAAAGTTGGCCACGCTAGAAAGACAAATAGATTGGTCTCCTTCCAAGACATTTAAAGCCGTTGTACAGGATTACAAAAACATGGCTGCTTTCTCTCAAAAACAGCGCCACACTTGTCCACAGGCTGTGTGTGGTATTGCAGCTTTTCAACTTTCAACGAAGCCAAGTTGCGATACCAAACGTAGTCAATGGAAGAATGGTCCACCAGAGGAAAAATTATTTTTGGGCCCATCCTCAATTGCATCGTGATCATTGTACACACAGGACAGATCGTCGGTAAGATCTAATCTGCCATTTCTGTCACCCTCTAAGAAACAGACCCTAGTGACAAGTGGTTGTCCCTGAAGTTACCTCCAAATGGGGTTGTCTTCTACTGGACTTTTGGGGTGTATTATTGTGTCAGCATCGTGGCCCATCGGAGGATATTCCGGGGCCAGTCTGACCCCAATTGGTGCAGCAATACCTCAAAATTTCAGAACTCTAAAATAGTTTGGGTAGTTTAATAGTAGTTTGAACCTCCTGGGCCCTTTTAAAGGGGTGTGCCAACTAATCAAAAATAGCTTGCCGTAGGTTCCAAAGAGCTTCTGATGTACGGTCCATCGATCCCAGCTGCTCTCTACTTCCAGGTCTCATCTCCAAAAATGCCACAAGGATGTCCTCTGAGCCAATCACTTGCACAATTGGTGGCCCACCTTCAACATTTCTAAGCATTTCCCACGGGTCGAGAGCGGCATCAGATTGGCAGAGATGGCAATCAGTGGAGGAGATCTTTTTGTGCCTTATAGCCCACTTCCCCTGTCGTTTTTGTGTAGTTGGAACATCCCTTTAATGATCTTCTTGCAAAGCCAACCAAATTGCTGACGAAACAAAATCAAAAAAATTAGATAAAAAAAAATAATAATAATCTAGATAATTTCTCCTCTGCTTTGGAGGCTAGGTGTGAAAAATCAGAACCAAGGGACTATAAGATAGACAGAAAGAGGAGCATAGCTATAGGGTGTGCAGAGGTACTAGGCGAACCCGCACCCTGGTGCCCGAGGGGACCTCCTCTCACACAGGACAGGTGGTGGGCTCCATTGTAGACTTTGCATTGGGCCCACGATCTTCACGGTACGTTTCTGACCTACGTGTATAAGGAACTTTTTCTAACCAGGCTCGACTGTCAGGAGGAGAAGCTCTTTCTACCTAAACCTGGACTCGTTCCACTTCTTGCAGTCTGGTGCATTCATTGTGCAATCCCCATGGTCAGGAAGCAGAGAGGGAGACAGGAAGAGGGCTGAATTTTGGAGATTAGACGGTCTGGATAGTGGAAGCGATCTGTGTGTACACACCAAGGGGGGGGACGGGGGGACTTCCCCAATGCACAGCGCAGAATAAGCCAAAACCAGGCTCAGGGTAAGTGAGGATACATTATACACCTGTAACGTGTGGCAATCAACAATTTCAATGCAGAGAGAGAAGGTCGCCCACAGCATCTAAGAGCGTGCTATGCTCAGGAAACAGGGGTGCTAGCAAGGAGGGGGATCAGAAAAGGGTACTTTCACACTTGCGTTGTTGGATTCCGGCAGGCAGTTCCGTCACCGGAACTGCCTGCTGGATCTGGCAATCTGTAGGCAAACGGATACCATTTGTAGACGGATCCGGATCCATCTCACAAATGCATTGCAATACCGTATCCATCTCTCCGGTTGTCATCTGAAAACGGATCCGGTATTTATCTTTTTCACATTTTTAAAGGTCTGTGCATGTGCAGACCGCAAAGCAGGATCCGTTTTTTCCGGAACACTTGGGACCGGATTCGGCATTAATGCATTTCAATGGAAAATAATGCCGGCAAGTGTTGCGGTATTTTCGCCGTCCAAAATTCCGAAGCATGCTGGGGTATTTTTCTCCGTCCAAAAAACATACAGTGACTGAACTGAAGACATCCTGAACGGATTGCTCTCCATTCAGAATGCATTAGGATAAAATTGATCAGTTTTTTTTCCCGGTATTGAGCCCCTAGGACGGAACACAATACCGGAAAAATTTAACCCAAGTGTGAAAGTACCCTAACACGGTGAGGAACAAATGTGGAGCCTGGACGAGTGGTGTATCACAGCTGGACGAGGACTTCATCCAGGCTGTGCCCCTGGAATTTTCATTTTAGTAACACCCCCAACGATTTCTTCTCTTGCTAGACTGGGCGGGCGCTTTTTACAGCAGATGAACGACTGATTAACAATGGTCATCCACAAGCAAATCTGTTGAATGTGCATTAAAAAAACTAAGAATGTATTTAGCTGTTGAAGTCCACACCAAAAACCATCTTCTGGCACAAAAGATAACATAGGAGGATATCTGTGAGCTTGGACAATGCTCAATTCACAAACTGAGTCATAAGAACCTTGGACAACGTCCATCAAAATATTAGCCATAGACCTTCATTTATTTCAGCTCCCTCTGCCCCTCTCACAGCAGCAACTCCAAGCAAAATACATTTAATATACACTCACCCTAAAGAATTATTAGGAACAGCTGTTCTATTTCTCATTAATGCAATTATCTAGTCAACCAATCACATGGCAGTTGCTTCAATGCATTTAGGGGGGTGCTCCTGGTCAAGACAATCTCCTGAACTCCAAACTGAATGTCAGAATGAGAAAGAAAGGGTATTTAAGCAATTTTGAGCGTGGCATGGTTGTTGGTGCCAGACGGGCCGGTCTGAGTATTTCACAATCTGCTCAGTTACTGGGATTTTCACGCACAACCATTTCTAGGGTTTACAAAGAATGGTGTGAAAAGGGAAAAACATCCAGTATGCGGCAGTCCTGTGGGCAAAAATGCCTTGTGGATGCTAGAGGTCAGAGGAGAATGGGCCGACTGATTCAAGCTGATAGAAGAGCAACGTTGACTGAAATAACTACTGGTTACAACCGAGGTATGCAGCAAAGCATTTGTGAAGCCACAACACGCACAACCTTGAGGCGGATGGGCTACAACAGCAGAAGACCCCACCGGGTACCACTCATCTCCACTACAAATAGGAAAAAGAGGCTACAATTTGCACGAGCTCGCCAAAATTGGACTGTTGAAGACTGGAAAAATGTTGCCTGGTCTGATGAGTCTCGATTTCTGTTGAGACATTCAAATGGTAGAGTCCGAATTTGGCGTAAACAGAATGAGAACATGTATCCATCCTCTGATGGCTACTTCCAGCAGGATAATGCACCATGTCACAAAGCTCGAATCATTTCAAATTGGTTTCTTGAACATGACAATGAGTTCACTGTACTAAAATGGCCCCACAGTCACCAGATCTCAACCCAATAGAGCATCTTTAGGATGTGGTGGAACGGGAGCTTCGTGCCCCAGATGTGCATCCCTCAAATCTCCATCAACTGCAAGATGCTATCCTATCAATATGGGCCAACATTTCTAAAGAATGCTATCAGCACCTTGTGGAATCAATGCCACGTAGAATTAAGACAGTTCTGAAGGCAAAAGGGGGTCCAACACCGTATTAGTATGGTGTTCCTATTAATTCTTTAGGTGAGTGTATGTAAAACAAAGTATTGTGCTCCTCTAGAGCTCGTCATCACCTTCCAGCACTAAACAAAGCCTGTGAACACCGAATTATCAGTCTGCAGCTCACAATCTATGGAACAGGCAGATCATCATGTAGCAACATGTGATCCTGCATACAATTTCCGTGAAGCCTTCATGGAGGTTGTCAAAAGCATTTCTGCTTCTAAAACAATTATTAAAACTAAAAAAAAAAAAGCTTTGTATCTAGAAAAAAGAAAAAAAAAGGCTCATAAAAGGGAAAATCAGGTCAAAGACAAAGACAAGGTAAACCAAACATCCAGACATCTGCTGTCAAAATGCTGAATAGCACATTGCGGCCCAGTCAATCATTTGCCTAACGACTACTGCTGAAATACTGGACGTAATCCAAAACGTATTAAGGACGTCAAATGTATCAGAGAATACGTAGCTAACAAAAATCGTAACAATCTGCTATATGAAAACAGATCAAATACATGGATTAAGGCTGAAACCTATTTCGGTACCAAAATGTACTGCCTACTTTTTGTTTGGGGGGTGCAGAGTTGATGCCTAAAAATAATTTTTTACCCTTCTCTGTATTGTTTGTGCTGCTTTTATTTTTGGTAGATTAGACATGAAGGACACCACCCAGGCATGAGGGCATTCATTGGTTGTTCACTTTCCCTGCAGTGGCCACTACAGGGGGAATGTAGTATTACATGATGGAGGTCTACAGGCCAGAGTGACCCTCTAGAACGTGCTTATGCCTTCATCTGGGTTTATCGAGACAAGACACTTAATTTTACGTTGCTTTTTTACTATAAAGCTTTTTAGACACTGGGGGTCCTGTACTAACTTTCTACGCCAGTTTTATTGGAGTAAAAATTTCAGAAATTTAGTCGTAACTGACATTTTTTCAACTCTTTAGCTTTTCCCCAACACGATTACAAAAAGTGGGCAGGGTGTGGGTCGAAGCAGTTGGACCATGGGTCGGGAGCTCTGTGGCCTGACTCATTTAACAACATGTGCTCCAGAAAACAGGTGCCTATTACACCAGAAATCCTCTCCAGCCAGGAGTAGATTTTTCTTCTGGACCATGGACAGCAGAAGATGAACCTCAAATTGGTCAGATCTTTCACCTTCAGGTTTTTTGTTTTTTTTTAACCAAGAAGGGCGTAAATGACCCCCATTGTTTGTGAAGGAAAGTTATTTATTACGGTAGTATGGTAGCTCAGTTAGGACCGCTACTCTACATCATTGTGATCATGGACTTCAATCCAACCAGGGCCACGTCTTCAAGGCGTCCGAGCAGAATTTTACTTAACCTTTCCTCGACAAAGTACAGGAACAGCTCGGTTTCACCGCAGGGCACCAGTCCGTGGATGAATGAAATGGTTCTCTGTAAGTGTAACTTCAATAACTGGAGTTTTGATGGTGGGTTATTACACCCTTGTTGGCGTTTTATGGTGTGAAGCGCACACTCTTTTACAGAGTCCTCCCTTAGAGACTTTCCCGTCCCTGACCTCGGGCTCACCTTACTCTGCCATCTGGTAGCAGAAGTGTTTTAATTAAAGGTCTTAAGAGAACACGCAAGGGTTTCACAGCACAGTAAGACCGGGCAATGTTAAAACAGAGCAAAAAGAATGGCGATGACGGCCCGTTTAACCCCTGCTCTGCCAAAGACCTGCACAAAATGTCCTCATTTGTGGAAACCTGGCCATGGTTTGCACTACTGAAATGCGTTGGTTGCTGCGCAGTTTTATAACCCTGTCTAGCCTCATTAACTTTATAGTTTTTTTTTACTATTTTACTAGACAAACAGAAGTGTTTTTGTACTACTGGAAAAAAAAAATGAACTCACTTATGGTGTCCAATTTATTTTTCAGCACCTATGGAAACTATAAAAGTACCACAAAAACTTACTGATTTATTGCTTGAATGAGAAAAATGTTAAAATAAACCCTAACCCTTGTTTTTTTTTCCCCCTGAAACCATGCCACTCTTTGCGAATAGGGAAGGTTGCAATACCAGACCCAGACCATGTGCGGCGCTGTTTCTGAGCAAAAAGGTGGACCTTTTTTCTAACACAGAGATCAGCAACCTCCGGCGTTCCAGCAGTTCTGAAACAACAACTCCCAGAATCCTCCTTTCACTTGTAGCCAAGTGTGCATACTGGGAGTTGTAGTTTCACAACAGCTGAAGCGCTGAAGGTTGATGATCCCTTGCAGACGAGCGTGAGCGGAATAGGCCCAGTGAATGCGTTCAGTGAAAAATGTGCGATTTCGCAAGCAAGTTCATTCAGTTTTGTCTGCGATTGCATTCAGTTTTTTTCCGCGTGGGTGCAATGCGATTTAATGCGTTTTTCACGTGCGTGATAAAAAATTAAGGTTTACAAACAACATCTCTTCGCAACCATCAGTGAAAAACGCATCGCATCCGCACTTGCTTGCGGATGCGATTTTCACTGAAGCCCCATTCACTTCTATAGGGCCAGGGCTGCGTGAAAAGCGCAGAATATAGAACACGCTGCGATTTTCACGCAACGCACGAGTGATGCATGAAAAAACAACTTTCATGTACACAGCACTATTGAATTGAATGGGTCCGGATTCAGTGCGGGCGCAATGCGTTGGCATCACGCATTGCATCCGCGCGAAATACTTGCTCGTGTGAAAGGGACCTTAGGGTCTTTACATACACAGATTGAACTTTTTTTTTTTAAACCACTACAAAAAGGCAACGTGTGTATTACGGGGTTTATTTTAGGGTATCTGTGTTTTTGCCACGTTTTTCAGGATTTTTTTTTTTTTTTTACAATGCGTCTTACCACTAGCCTTTCTTTCTTTCATGGCGTTTTTCCCACCAATTAACAAAAATAGTAGTAGTTGTGTGCCTTGTTTTTCATATTTCCTATAAAATATGCAGCTAACATCTCGATTTGGCATTTTTGCAAAAAAATAAATAAAAATAAATAAATTTAAAAAAAGACACTAAGAACCAATGTGTTAAAAAAAACTCAAATAGGTCAATTCTAACAAGTAGATATTTAAATATGTATTTCCTTCAACAGCGCTGTACAGGTTGTCTCCATTCGCATCAGTCACTGGTCCCCTATGAGGGCTCATGCCCACAAATGTATTTTTTTGTCCGCACCCGATCTGCATTTTTTGCGGGTCGGATGGGGACCCATTCACTTCAATGGGGCCACAACAGATGCAGACAGCACACCGCGTATCCGTATCTATTCCGCGGCATCCGCAAAAATATAGAAGGTGTTCTAATATTGTCCGCGCTATGGACAAGGATAGGACTGTTCTGTTATGGGCCGGACATTCTGTTCCGAAAAAAAAATAAAAAATGCACACAAAGTGAACATCGCAATGAAGCATTTTTCATGTGAAAAATCTACATCCAAGTCAGCCCCCATTAAAAAAAAAAAAAAAAAAAAAAAAGGCCCCCAGGGGCCTCTATACACATTAGTGTACCGATGGCTGGTTGACAGTCTAATGTGCATGGGGAGCTCCAGGTTCTCCCCCAGAGATATGAAAATCGGACATGTCGAATTTCGTTAGCCCAGGAGTTAAAGGGGTTGTCCCATGACTAATGTAAAAATTGTAAATCAGACATCATATAGTACATGACAATCTCTTTCTAAGGGCTCATGCACACGACCGTAGGTATTTTGCAGTCCACAAAACACAGATCCGCAGACAATACGGATGTCGTCTGTGTGCATTCCGTATTTTGCGGAACTAAACAGTTGCCCCCTAATGGAACAGTCTTATAAAAAGGAAAACAGTCTAATTCATGTTTTCTTATTTGATTACTCGATTAATCGTAAATCTATAGAATACTCAATTTCTAAAATAATATTTTACTGCAGCCCTAACGGAGAGGACTCCAGGAGGTCACACACCTAACGGAGAGGACTCCAGGAGGTCACACACCTAACGGAGAGGACTCCAGGAGGTCACACACCTAACGGAGAGGACTCCAGGAGGTCACACACCTAACGGAGAGGACTCCAGGAGGTCACACACCTAACGGAGAGGACTCCAGGAGGTCACACACCTAACGGAGAGGACTCCAGGAGGTCACACACCTAACGGAGAGGACTCCAGGAGGTCACACACCTAACGGAGAGGACTCCAGGAGGTCACACACCTAACGGAGAGGACTCCAGGAGGTCACACACCTAACGGAGAGGACTCCAGGAGGTCACACACCTAACGGAGAGGACTCCAGGAGGTCACACACCTAACGGAGAGGACTCCAGGAGGTCACACACCTAACGGAGAGGACTCCAGGAGGTCACACACCTAACGGAGAGGACTCCAGGAGGTCACACACCTAACGGAGAGGACTCCAGGAGGTCACACACCTAACGGAGAGGACTCCAGGAGGTCACACACCTAACGGAGAGGACTCCAGGAGGTCACACACCTAACGGAGAGGACTCCAGGAGGTCACACACCTAACGGAGAGGACTCCAGGAGGTCACACACCTAACGGAGAGGACTCCAGGAGGTCACACACCTAACGGAGAGGACTCCAGAGGTCACACACCTAACGGAGAGGACTCCAGGAGGTCACACACCTAACGGAGAGGACTCCAGGAGGTCACACACCTAACGGAGAGGACTCCAGGAGGTCACACACCTAACGGAGAGGACTCCAGGAGGTCACACACCTAACGGAGAGGACTCCAGGAGGTCACACACCTAACGGAGAGGACTCCAGAGGTCACACACCTAACGGAGAGGACTCCAGAGGTCACACAACTAACGGAGAGGATTCCTGAGCTCACACACCTAACGGAGAGGACTCCTGAGCTCACACACCTAACGGAGAGGACTCCTGAGCTCACACACCTAACGGAGAGGACTCCTGAGCTCACACACCTAACGGAGAGGACTCCTGAGCTCACACACCTAACGGAGAGGACTCCTGAGCTCACACACCTAACGGAGAGGACTCCTGAGCTCACACACCTAACGGAGAGGACTCCTGAGCTCACACACATAACGGAGAGGACTCCTGAGCTCACACACATAATGGAGAGGACTCAAAGAGGAGTACTCTCAATGCACAGTGTCTGAATGCAGGTGAGTATGAAAATAAAAATGACATTCCCGATCTCGACGTCACTTACACTATACACTGCTTACTCTAATCTAATTTGGGGGGAGTGGGGGTTTCGGAGTTGACAGATCCCTATAAAAAGCCTCGATGTAGCTTTTTATAGATAAAACTGGCCATCTTTGTTCTTTATACCTCTGGGGTCCCATTCCCATCCATCTCCTCGAACCCGCCTTTAAATGTACATCTGCGTCAGGCTGATGGACGCAAATCACCTAGAGAACGACTTAAAGTATCATCGGTTTGAGAGAAAAAAGGCTCGATGACACTGAGTAAGCGTGACATGGCCGAGCTGAAATTCTTCTCATTTATTTACAGAATGGCAGCAGAAAAATAGAAGATTGGTCCTTCAAGCGACTTTTCTATTCTGAGTGATGACCTGCGCATAATAAATAGTTAAGCAGGGATTATATTATGAGGAATGTGTCACTTCGGAATGCATAAGGACGCCTAAGACATCGAAATGGAAACAGGGAAAATATTAAACTGCAGTCAGGAGTAATAAGCAGAATGCTGCAAGACTTAAATTATGCATATGGTTACCACAATGACACTGCACTACATCACTGGGGAAGACAGAGCAGAGAACGCTAAATACATATTCTTTTATATTTTGTATGCCAAACACCGAATTGATTAAAAATCAGCCAGTGTTATGACTCTGTCAGCCACTAGGCGGTGCTATTGTCCATCACCAACATTGAACCATATTACTACAGTACCCTGGTCCCAAAGGGTCTTCTTGTTCCCCAGAATAACTGTTTGAAAATGATCAACTCTATAGGAAAATAAGAGTGGATGTGGCTTTAGGGCAGGGGTGCACAACCTGCGGCCCGGGGGCCACATGTGGCCCTTGATACCATTCTGTGCGGCCCCCAAACATCTGGTAACAGACATGTATGCCTATGTCTTGTGGCTGCTCACATGTATTTTTCATGTATTTCTCCCATTAGATGGGAGTCCTGGAAGTGTAACTAGACATTAATGTTATATAATGTGTGTTCAATATGCCATAAGTACAATATTTCAGTTGTTAATACACCTTTAAATTTTAATTTCGGCCCTCGTCATTGGTTCAGTCTGGCAATGTGGCCCCCAACCAGGAAACGTTGTGCACCCCTGCTTTAGGGGATGCATAAATTGAAGCTGCACCAAGGCCTTGGTGCTTGAGGGGCCCCCAAATGCCTCTCTCTCATACAAGAGGACATGGTAGGTAGTAGTGGGGTGCCCAGTGAGAGATTTTGCCGATGGACCTAACTGCTTCAGGTCAACATCTGACATGGGTTTGGCATGCCCATCAACTTGTAAATCTAAAACCTTCCCACCAAACTGCTATGCCCTCCATTGGTCCCTTGAAATATTTATGGCACTAATTAGCATACAAGATGGAAGCAGCAGATTATACATTTTCTTTTTAGCATATTCTGTTCTAACTGGGGTCATGTCCCATTCCCAAATTGAGATTTAATTAGCATAAAAGATTACGTAGACTGGCATGACAACCTGAGTAATGCCAAAGAGGATTATAAAACCCGAACAAATCCCTAAAATCATAGTAAACTCTGCAGGTAAAGGTCATCCAAAAGTCACTTCTTTCAAGTCTGAAAAGGCCAACCATAACCTAACAATAACTTGGGTTACACTAGAGAAAGGGAAGATAAAATTGAGGATGCTTTCAGGAGCTGCTTAACTCTTAACTAACTTAAACTGGAGGTCCTGGTTCCTCCACCCCAATTTCACAACTTAACTGGTTTTATATTAGATATGGTGGCAAGCGAAGACATTTGTAGTTAGGGTGTAGGCCAAGATATTCTACAGCCCAAGAGCATCCACTCTAAACGCTCTGGATTTTCATTGGAAAAGAGACGTTTAAAGAGGACCTGGAATCCGAGGAGCAAGATTAACAACCAGAGGTATTAGATTTCATTTTTGAAACATGATCATGGGTTTTCTTTCAAATGCAACCAGGAAGTATTTTGTATATGTTCTTCAACATATGC
This sequence comes from Bufo bufo, assembly GCF_905171765.1. Classification (NCBI taxonomy): domain Eukaryota; kingdom Metazoa; phylum Chordata; class Amphibia; order Anura; family Bufonidae; genus Bufo; species Bufo bufo. The sequence continues at coordinate 792,139,428 of NC_053390.1, read as the reverse complement.
TACTATTAGGGACCTCTACATTAGCGATTATGGTTGAACACAACCCCCTTTTGCCAAAGAAGGTCAACAGTTGCTAGAACCTCCAGGGAAAGCTGCCAAATTCCCTCTAGGCTACCTGATGTTAAAAACCTCAATGGACCAGGATTAGTGGTGTGGATATCATGAACACTTGACCAAAGTCAACTAAACCAGTAGGTCAATCACGTGTCTTGATTCTCATCACAGAGTGGTAGATCCCTAAACCACAATTGGTTTGGCAGTGGCTAAACTGAGGTGTAAAGTCAAGGAATCTCATAATTCTTCACCCTTAACTCCTGCAAGGTGGTATGCACTTTCCTGGTTGGATTCCTAAGTTGCGCTCTCCCGAAGGAGGGGGGAGGTACGCCGCTAGGAAAATTTGGAGCAGAGATTAGGTCAGGAACAAATGCAAGTGTCGTCCCTCAGAGCAATCAGAATGCAACAAACCAGAGGATAAAACAAAAACATAATCAGAAGACACCAGGTCAGACACGGAAGACTGGATGTACTAGTCGATAAATTCCAAAGAACAAGACAAAGACAAGTTGTCTGTGAAGGTTCTCATTTATCCAGGTCATGGTATATCTGTAAAGAATAAATCAAGGCAACTGGACTTACTGTAGATTTCTTGAAAACGTTTCACTCGTGCTTCCAACGAGTAATTATACCCAGCATGGGGTCAGGTTAGACATCTATTGTCTGCCACATACAATGCTGTCTTGACACCTTTTTCTGGGAGGTCATTATCACCTACTGACTCGAATTAGGATAATGGCATCAACACTTTTGACCCCATGCTGGGTATAATGATCTCTGACCCCATGGGGGGTATAATTACCAGATGTTGATTCAGTTACATATTTATTCCCAGAGAATTCTTGTACAGTCACTCAGAATTGAGAAAGCTCGTTGGAAGAACGAGTGAAAAGTTTTCAAGAAATCTACAGTAAGTCCAGTTGCCTTGATTTATTCTTTACAGATAAGTCAAAGACATGAATCAGAGCCACTACTAAAGTCAGAACCAGCGTCGGAGTCGAGACCTAAAAAACAGTAAGTACCTAAATCCAAAGGCAGTGGGGAGTGAGGGATTTATCAAAAGTTTTGCAGCAATTTTTTAGTGTAAAATAAAATACCAAAGTCACAATTTATGGAAAAAAACATCACTATTTACGCTATGCTCACCAAAAGCTGGAAAAGTGGGCATGATCTCGATGGGGGTGTGGCCTGTAGCTTTTAGGGTACAACTATATGGTGTGGTCGTGGGGTATTCGGGACGTGGCTGTGGTGTGGTGGACTACTGTGCGGCCACTTAGGCCACAGCTTCCTCTTATTTAACTAATGAAGATTTTAACTAATGAAGACCGCACTGTATAGTCGGTCTGCATTGTTAATGTCAACAAGGCACCTTCCATACCGGCAAATGCAACCGCGCCATGTGGTCATGCCCTTAGCTAGTTTTATTATTAATGAGGCCAGAATAATGAAGCAAATTTTAAGAAGGCACACGCATCATTTTCTGACTTAAGGGTAGTCCCAATGTGGAACAAAATGCCTCAAATATATATTTTTTCAAGCACGTACGCCATATGATGGATCCGTCAGGTCCTATGGTCCCATACTTTACTCCCAAGAGCCTTCAATTTTATGCAGAGGTTGTCTTTCACGGATTCATACGAATTCCATGATGGCTGTTCCACCTCATATAGTTTTAGGGCAGTATTTATTTTAGGTTAGATAGAGTTTTCTCTAGAAGGCACCAAAGGACGTCACGCCAAGTGCCCACTGGTCCATAACACAAACCTACAAGCTGGAGGGCGCCAAGCCACTCTGCCTTGACCATGGTATTTGGATACAGGGCAGTGAACTGTTTCTTTGCCTGTGGGAAAATGAAAACCTACTTAGCACTCCGTAGGGACTGCTCTAGGGACTCGTAGGTCACCATACAAGTTCACCTTCTTCTGTTGTCTCATGTAAAATTGGACGATATTGGGCGATTCAGGAAAAGGGGAAGGATTTGGACTCCTTGTTCTCTAGCTGCATAATAGTTGGAAGTAACGATAGGTAAAACAAGTGATAAGGCAGGAGTGACAAAGTAATTGCATTTCCTGCACTTAACAAAAAATAAAAAAAATCACATCTACCCAACGAGGCAGAATATTATTATTAACATCTGGCTCCAACCCTGCTCCTCTCAGACACGTCTTCCATCACGAACCTTCATAATGTAATAGCTAATGAAGAATGGCTTGCTTGTTTCAGAAACGGAGCTTAATTTGTCAGAAAAGCGATATCTGCTCCAGCATCGAGGTCTGTTTTTTTAATCAAATTATCAAACTTACTTCCCTTAGAATTAGAGGGGCGGATACATGACAAATTGGCCTAATTTATGACAAATTTATGATGGCGATGAAGATAAAAGGTAGGCGTCTCCTCCCACAACGTGTTACAAATGAATGAATCTGAAAAGGACTATTCAATATGAAACTAGCGGGCGGAACAAGCGCTTATTGTTCAAAGAGATAAGGTGTTAAATATTAAACCCTCCATGACAAGAAGCAGAGGCTAAGAACGACTGACGATTGTGCCTGACGTCCGCACTGCTAAGGTCCAACGCAGTAACAAAAATACACAAGATATGAGCAGTAATAAAAAAAATAAAAAAAGTTCCCTCAAAATGTATATAAAGATGTTTTAAAGGGGCTCTCCCATGATTAATGTAAAGAAAATGAACAATCAGGCATCATATAGTACATGACAATCTCTTTCTAACAAAGCTAGAACCAGCCCTGGACCTCACATGGATCCAGACATCTCCACATTCACTGCTCTCCCCACCACGGCTCAGGGGGGCGTGTCTCGGCTCTCCCCACCACGGCTCAGGGGGGCGTGTCTCGGCTCTCCCCACCACGGCTCAGGGGGCGTGTCTTGGCTCTCCCCACCACGGCTCAGGGGGCGTGTCTCGGCTCTCCCCACCACGGCTCAGGGGGCGTGTCTCAGCTCTCCCCACCACGGCTCAGGGGGCGTGTCTCAGCTCTCCCCACCACGGCTCAGGGGGCGTGTCTCAGCTCTCCCCACCACGGCTCAGGGGCGTGTCTCAGCTCTCCCCACCACGGCTCAGGGGGCGTGTCTCAGCTCTCCCCACCACGGCTCAGGGGGCGTGTCTCAGCTCTCCCCACCACGGCTCAGGGGGCGTGTCTCAGCTCTCCCCACCACGGCTCAGGGGGCGTGTCTCAGCTCTCCCCACCACGGCTCAGGGGGGCGTGTCTCAGCTCTCCCTATCACGGCTCAGGGGGCGTGTCTCAGCTCTCCCTATCACAGCTCAGTGGGTGTGTCTCAGCTCTCCCCACCACGGCTCAGGGGGCAGCTGAAGGATGAAACTGAGCATGTGCGGCCATCTCAGTGAGCAGGACAAAGAAATAAGAAAAAAAAAGAGCAAACAGCAGGTGGCGCTATACAGATACATTTCATTGAATACCTTAATAGCTATAATACATTTTTAATTATGCGCAATTATAAAAAGTATTCCGATCCAGGCGCTGGTTTGAACACTAGAATATTATTTATGGGACATACCCTATAAGTAAAGAGAGAGACACAGCAGTATACAAACCATAGATGCAGACCATGGACTACCAAGGGGTGCTTGGAGACAAGGGGCCTACGCTAGATTATTCCACTAGACTTCCCTTTGCTAGAGGAACTACAGTGGTCTCAAATGGTGGGGGGGACTGGCTCATGGAAAGTGCAAAATGGGGCACCATAAAAAGGGTCTATTTTAATCTTTTCTACGGGCTGCTCTTCTCTACGTGCACCATCAATTTCAAAGCCAAGTTCCAAGCCTGCAGGAGCAGACAGGGAGGCTATGGTAGACTATATGGAGCCTAAAAACTAAAGGGAAGCACTGGCTGGACGTTCAAATGACCCTCAATTAGGGAATGCTACCCTTCTCCGTCCAAGCTATGGAGGAAAATAAAACGTATGTCTAGAATATGTGATGGCAATATCAGGTGTGCATGGTTGAAGATCTGATTTCTGACACCTTTTTAGGGTCCCTGATGTTTGGTTATAACACTTGGTTGTGTCTTAACAGTTTAATTCATGTGCAGTTCTCCAGTGCCCTGAGTATTGTTGGTGGTGGTGGTGGTGCTGAGGAGCTGGAAAGTCATGGAAAATAAAGAAAGGTGGGAAGTAAAAGTAGATAGGTGTTGACAAAACACTTCTGACTTCTAATTCCCGGCACGCTGTTTCAGGGAGCCGCTGCACTCGTGAGCGATGCAGGCTCCCAGCAGTTTTCAAAAGGACAGCGCCATACATCGCATAGTGGCAGTGCTTAGTATTGCAGCTTATGTGACCAAAGTACAGTGATGTCACTGCACTAGGAAAAGGCTGCGGCGCTCAAGGTGACCGCCATACTGTAGAATTAAGAACTCTGTTCCAGGTCTCCGCTGTCCCACCTGACTCCCCAGTTCCCAGAGTCTGCTGTGTAGACCAGAAGTCAGTCTCTGTGCAAGTCTATGATAGCCTTGATGAGAGTTTCATAAGCTTGTCCTCGGATAGACACAGCACACAATGTAGGATCCGTGTAGTCAAAGTGGGGGTCTGAAAGTAGTGTAAACACAGTACGTTAAAGGGGTATTCTCATCTCAGACAATGAGGGCATATCGCTAGGATATGCCCCCATGTCTTATAGGTGCGGGTCCCTGCAAAGTGGTTGCGGGAGGACTCCGGTCTGGCCACCAGCAAGCGCTCTCCCATTCATTTCTATGGGCACAACGGAAATAGCTTGGCTATTTTCGGCAGCCCCACAGAAATGAATTGTGGGCGGCTGCGCATGCACAGTGCGCCCTCCACCAGTTTCTGGGCTCCGTTTAAGAGATAGGTGCAGGTACCTGCGGTGGGACCCGCACCTATCAGACAATGGGGACATATCCTCACAATATGCCCCCATTGTCTCAGATGAGAAAACCTCTTAAACTACTTGGTATCCCAGCAGACTACAACAACCGGTCAAGGCAAAGGAACCGTTACTAGCCCTTCATGGATGGTGACAAAAACAAAAACAATGGCTGAACATAGCCTGACGGTGGCACAAGCTGAACAATTCTATACATAAGGTGACCTATACCCCATGTAGATCAATAATCATTAACAACATAGTCTTCAGTGGCCATACTTCAATAGCTCCAATGAAAGAAGACTTCAAGCATACCCATCTGTTCCACAAGGACTAGATAAATCCTAACTGGTCTGGATCAGCAATATCCCACCAGCACATGAAGCAGAGGTCCAATTAGTTCTGGACCTACATGAAATACCAGGGGTTGATATGTCCCATGAGACATCTGGTGGCCCAAGTCATATGAGGCGAATCAACTTTTACCCAACGTTTTCACAGCTTTCTCTACGCGACAGCTCAAGCTGGATCATGTCCCCTTCCACACCAGCCATGTCAAAAACACATTGAGCTACATACACCATAGACTTCAAGGGAAGCGACATTGAATGGAAGATGTCCAACATCTAGAACCATCAGGACACCATAAATACGGTAGTTAAAATGGGTTGTCCACTTTTTAGAACTCCTTATCATTAGAATGGTTTCCCAAAAATAAGATGATCACAGGTTGTACTAATCTGGGAACCACCGCAATCAGCTGGAATCTGTAGAACTCAGCAGCAAGCGCTCATTTCTCCTAAAGCACCACCACAGGGGAAATTAAGCATTACACAGTTCCCATTGAGATCAATGAGCGCTCCAGACATTTTGGGTCCTCCAGAGAAAGATATTCTTAGCATCATATCAAAGATCATAACCCTTACAATTCAAGAAAGGAAGGCTTGCTGTAAACTGAACAGATATTTACCAGTCGAAGAATTGGTTCAATTCAAAAGGCGGGGATGTTCTCGCCCAAATCTGTTTTCTCGTGTTGGCCATGAGACAGGCCGCCTTCACCATAACTTTTGAAATACAAAAATGAATTACGGCACACAAAAATAAATAGAAGGTATAATAAAACGCTCATAAAAGCTGCTCATTCTCAACAAGGCCTCAAGGAGCAACATAGTAAAGCACATTTGGACTTCACATGCATCATCTAAGATGAAGAAAAGGATGAAGACCCTAAGGCAACTCCAGACGACTTGTGTATACTTCACTGGTCAATGCAAGCTTTCCTCAAAGATTCAAGAGTGAACATTTACTCAATGTACTATTCCATCCATTATTTATCCACACAAATTTACAACTTTTTTTTTTTTTTTACTTTCTTATCTGGATGACTTTTCTTCCATTCCTGGGGGTAGGCAGGAGCTCAAAGGAGAATCAAGCACATGCATCTTCCAGAAAGAATTACAATTAGGGCTCATGTCCACAAATGTAAGTGCACCGTGCCCGTATTGCGGACCGCAAACGGCGGGTCAGCAATACACGTGCTTTGGCTGTGTGCACTCCGTACTGCGGTTGAGGACTCTCATTTGAACGAGTCCGCGTCCCACAAGATACGGCCAAAGATAGGACATGTTCTATCCTTTGCGGAGCGGAGACATGGATCGGAAGCCCACAGAAACACTACAAAGCGCTTCCGTGGGCTTTCAGGTCCGTGGCTCCACACTGCAAAAGAAAAGACATGTCCTATCTTGCGGACCCAATCAAGTCAATGGGTCTGCATCCGCAGCGCGGAGTGCTCATGGCTAGTGCCCATGCATTGCGGACCACTATTTGCGCCCTTAGCTTGTTACCCCCCTTCATACAGATGAATCCCTCACATATGAAGGAATCTCTGTCATTTTTCTTCAGTTCTAGGTGCACATCTCCTCCTACCATGATGCACCGATGCCAGTGGTTATCTCAGGGCACCTTTACGCACGCGATTGTCCGTGCAGGATCATACCCAAACATGGTGATCTGTGAACATCAGAACAGATGTGGCATCTCTCAGCAAACGGCGCGTGCTTCAGAAGAACAGCCACAAGAGACAACCGGCGTTCATCAGGTGCGACTTCAGAACGTGAATGACGCCGATCAGACCCAGAAACAGATTTTTCTTCTTGCTACGATGTCAGAACTCATTTGCCAGCCGCTCAAGCAGAAGGCATCTTACAAAGAGCATCTGCCCAAAGAAAAAAACTGCCGCACTTTGGAACAGATGTAGGATTGCTCCAGTGCTCGGGAGGAAGGCACGATGAGTCTTGAAGAGCATTGACCAAACTGCAATACTGCTTGACCTTCACGGGCCGGCTCCTTATTACACGCGCACAACGGGATTTTTGACAGAATAGATGAAGAGGCCATTTAGTGACGAGAGCGCATAATCGCCGTGCGACTTGTCCAATCTACCCAATTAGCCTCGCTATATATCAAACACATAATGCAGGGTTGGGACACGAGGTCTTGATGCCCAAGGCAGGGATTTGCACCCTTCCCCCACCCTCGATGCAGTAGTAGCTTTTGAATGGACAACTGTCAACCATCTTTCCCCAATTATGAGCTGCAATACCAAACACAACCTGTGGACAGGAGTGGCACCATTTTTTATTTTTTTTAAAAGAGTGCAGCCATGCTTTCCGAATCCTGGAACCCTCTTAAAGCCTGCTTCAACCGACAGTCCTTCTGCCTTGAGACTCCATATTCAAAGTATTCGCAAACCCCATCCTTCTTGACCTGTCCAAGTGGGTTTATTTAGTTTTTTTTTTAATGCAAATGTGGGGGGGGTTAACATGATGTTTTTTTTGTCATGGGTTTGCAGGTATACCCGTTTCATTACCACGATACACAACCAATGCCAACCTGAAAAGCTATCTATGATATGGCCTCCTCTAAATGTATGCACCTGGGAGCTCCAGTGATGTCAGGGAGCGTCCCCTGGCTGAGAAGGAATCGGGAGGTGAAAAAAACCTGGAAGAACCCGGATAGATACTAAAAAAAACTGGCGTTGAATATCAGAAACTTTTATCCAAGAAGTCTATGGGGTCTAGCATCTCTCGGAACTAGGAGGACACATTGACCCAATTGTGTAAGATCTCCCACAGTATCACTAGGTGCAGGCATCTGGCTGCAAGGGCGCAACTCCTAATCATCCCTAACCCAAGCGGATAGGACGCACTGATAAAGAGTTAACTGAAGTAATTTATCTCATCCTCTTAGCACAGGAAAGACGGAGATCCTGATAATGTCAGTCTAGATCACTTCACGTCTTCACAGTGCTGCAGCGGCATTAAAAACCGCTGATGGTGACAGTTGTTGACAGAGCGGCACAAGGACTTCAATAACGGAACACTATTAACGCCAGCTCTGAGCGACAGCGGACAGCACCGCGCTCACTTATCTTCTGAGGGAAAAAATCCTGAATTGTGACCAAAATGGCAAAATGCAGGGGTGTAGTGTTCATTGGGGCAACCCCAAAAAGGACAGAATTCCCCTCCTAGCCCCCCTCTAGTGGTCACCTGGTAAAAGGAGTTAGTCCTGGTGGTCTAGAGTGCCTTAGCATTTAAAGGGGTTGTCTCATCTCATACAATGGGGGCATATCGCTAAGATACGTCCCCATTGTCTTATTGGTGCGCACCCGCACCTGTGTCGAGAATGGAGACTGAAAGTGGTGGAGGGAGCACAGCGCATGCGCAGCCCCCCTCCATTCATTTCTATGGGGCTGCCGTAAATAGCCGTGCGCTGGCTCGGCAATCTCTGTTCGGTCCATAGAAGTGAATGAGGAGAGCGCTTGGTGGTGGCAGGAACAGAGTCCTCCAGCCACCACTTTGCGGGGCTCCATTCCCGATATAGGTGTGGGACCCACACATATAAGACAGACAATGGGGGCATATCCTAGCGATATGCCCCCATTGTCTGAGATGAGACAACCCCTTAAATACCCATTTTTTCGGATGGTCTAGGATGGTTATAAGTTAAAGGGGTTCTCTGGGCTACCCTATTTTTGCCATGGTTTCCGAGCAACGAAATAGTGGCAAGACCATGGCGGGTAGCCACACACTGGTTATCCCCACCGAATAGGGGTAATCAGTATGCACAACCTCAAGGCTCGGCCTACTAGTTGGACTTTTCCAAAGAGTACTTTGCCCATATGAACAAACGCTTAAGTGGTTAATGCCGTATGACGGTTACAAGAAGTCAGGGCTGCTCCACTGGACAGGAGATGACAGTTTGATCAGTGGTGGTCCAATCTGACCCGTGTGTCCTATAACTTTGTGCCTGATCATTACACATACACTTGGGAACGCCCGTTCTCAACACATCTCGACCACACCGTTCTCTCGAAAGGCGTCGGTATGTATGGTAGGTCGGCGGGCAGTCTTTCCTCCCAATGCCACCATAAACTTCTTTATTTCAATGGTGAGGAAGAAATGAGCTGCGGAAAGACACCTCTGGCAGGACAGGTGAAAAATATCGGATTGTGTGCGATCCCAGAAATGGAGGTTCCCCTCTCTGAATGGATAGGTAGCGCGTATGTCGGTGGGAGCGTGGTCCTTCTCGGTCCCAGGAAAGTAAATGGAACGGCGAACCAACATGTGCACTACCGGTCCACTCACCTCTGTTCTTGGGATTGCACAGGGTCCCAACGGTGACACTTTCCAGATTCGATATTCATCACCTACGCATAGTCACCAATACTGTAGTAGGTTAAGGGGTGGCATATAAGCCTTGCCCTGGGTGGGAACGCCCCCCAAATCTGCCCTGGACTGTTCACTTAGAGGTAGGATTACATTAACATTTTGGCCAAAACATCCTAAATCTTACTGGCCAGTCCTACAAATTCGGGACAGTTGGCAACTACACCGATGCGGTGGATAGATGATAACTAGTCCTCGTGGGATAACCCTTTGGTTATCAAAACCACATTTGCGTAGTCAGTAGAACCTGCAAAAAAAAAATTGCACTTGCTGATATTAATGATTTTATATGATGACTCACGTCAGAATCTCATAGACCCCCCCCCCTCCATCCTGGCACCTAGGAGGTAAACTTCGGAAAGTGTTCCATTAATTACAAGTCGGGAGAGGAAGTTTACTAAGTGAGGCAAATGTTCTTATCGTTTCTATCAAAATTCATTAAAACTGTCAGGAAACCAAATATCACCATCTGTCTGGGAGCTGTAAAGTCGCTAAAAACAGTTCCGAGGAAGGAGGAGAGCACATCAGAAAGCTGCGCATTTCCAAAGGATGAGCCTCTCTCCCGGCGCCAGCTGGCGGATACCCACTGTAATGCAGATTTCCAGCCGCAGGAACCCTGTAGTACCTACAAATCCTATGGCCAGCTATCAAACCAGGGTGAGGACAAGAGGCAGAGGGCCGCCTGCTAATCTAAGGGCTTGTTCACACAGTGCAGAAGGAGAATCCTTTATATCAGGGATACTCAACCAGCGGCCCTCAAGATGTTGTAAAACTACAACTCCCATAATGCCCTCCTGTAGGCAGATAACTGTAGGCTGTCTGGGTATGCTGGGAGGGGAGGCCCGTCCCTGCCTGCCATTGGCTGCTCCACCCCCCCCCCAACCGGATGTTTTCATCCGTGTACAGGGAGAAGCAGCAGCGGTGGTGCGGGGACCAGGAGCGGAGCCGGGTAAGTATATTACCGGTGAGGGGCCCGATAGTCTCATCTTGTACATTGCTAGGATATGCTCCCAACGTCTGATACCCGCACCTATCCTTAGACCAGAGCACACAAAGTGACAGAGGTCAGCTATTTTCAGAAGTCCCATTGAAATGAATGGGAAGCGCACTGCGCGGCCACCTCTCCATTCACTTCAATGGGGATCACTGGCTCAGCTATTTTCAGCACTCCCATAGAAATGAATGGAGGGCGGCCGCACATGCACAGTGTGCCCTCCATCACTTTGCAGGCTCCATTCTAAGCATAGGTGCGGGACACGCACCTATCAGACATTGGGGGCATATTCTAGCGATATGCACCCAATGTCCAAGATGAGACAACCTCTTTAAAATTATAGCTCAATCTACAGAGAGGAACAGAAGTATTTGAACACCCTGCGATTTTGCAAGTTCTCCCACTTAGAAATCATGGAGGGGTCGGACATTCACATTGTAGGTGCATTCCCACTCAGAGATAGAATAAAAAAATAAATTTAGGAAATCACATTGTATGATTTTTAAAGGATTTATTTGTCTTGCACTGCTGATCATAAGTATTTGAACACCTGAGAAACAGCAAGAATTCTGGCTCTCAAAGACCTGTTACTGTGCCTTTAAAAAGTCCACCTCTACTCCACTCATTAATCTAACTTAGCACCTGTCTGAGCTCTATAAAGACCCCTGTCCACCCCACAGTCAGTCAGACGCCAACTACTACCATGGGCAAGACCAAAGAGCTGTCAAAAGACATTGTGGACCTCCACAAGGCTTGAAAGGGCTACGGGGCAATTGCCAAGCAGCTTGGTGAAAATAGATCAACTGTTGGAGCAAATGTTAGAAAATGGAAGAGGCTAAAGACGACTGTCAGTCTCCCTTGGACTGGGGCTCCATGCAAGATCTCACCTCGTGGGGTATCACTGATGATAAGAAAGGTGAGGAATCAGCCCAGAACTACAAGGGAGGAGCTGGTCAATGACATGAAGAGAGCTGGGACAACAGTTTCAAAAGGTCACTGTCGGTAGAACAGTTTCAAATCATGCATTGCACGGAAGGTTCCCTGCTCAAGTCATCACATGTCCAGGCCCGTCTGAAGTCTGACAATGACCATCTGGATAATCCAGAGGAGGCATGGGAGAAAGTCACGTGGTCAGATGAGACCAAAGTAGAACTTTTTGGTCTAGACTTCACTCGTCGTGTTTGGAGGAAAAAGAAGGATGAGTTGCATCCCAAGAACACCATCCCTACTGTGAAGCATGGGGTGGTAACATGATGCTTTGGGTGTGCTTCTCTGCGAAGTGGACAGGACAACAGCACTGTATTAAGGAGAGGATGAATGGGGCCATTTATTGTGAGATTTTGAGCAACAACCTCCTTCCCTCAGTCAGAGCATTGAAGATGGGTTGTGGCTGGGTCTAGGGTTGAGCGATATACCGGTATCACGATATACCGCGGTATTAAAAAAACGGCGATATGGCGATATCGGCGTTTTGTAAATACCGCGGTATTTCGTGACGTCATAGGAGCGGTCATGTACGCTGACCGCTTCTAAATCTGCGGCCGCCCGCCCCAGCATGAACCGATACGGGACATTTGCAGAGTACTTCTACTCGTGCAAATGTCCCCGATACCTGCTGGCCGCTTGCGGCGGCGCTCTTAGCAGTTCGGCCGGCGTGGGGGAGGGAAGGAATTCTGTCACTCGCATTTCCTGCACCCGACCTCTGAGAGGACGCTGTGATCCGCGCAATTAACCCCTCAGGTGATCACAGCGTCCTCTCAGAGGTCGGGTGCCGGGAATGTGGGCAGTGCCCCCCTCCTCCCTCCCTCCCCAGTATTAATCATTGAGGCCACAGGGTCGTCCCCCCATCATTGGTGGCAGTGGGCCCCCCCTCCTCTCTCCCTCCCCAGTATTAATCATTGGAGGCCACAGGGTCGTCGTCCTCCTCCTCCCCCCATCATTGGTGGCAGTTTGCAGTTCCGATCGGAGTCCCAGCAGTGTAATGCTGGGGCTCCGATCGGTTACCATGGTAGCCAGGACGCTACTGAAGCCCTGGCTGCCATGGTATGTTAGTGAGCAGCATTATACTCACGTGCGTCGTGGCCGCCGGGCGCTCCTTCTTCTCATAGGTCTGTGCGGCGCATTGCTAATGCTATAAGCCTTAGCAATGCGCCGCACAGACAGAAGAAGGAGCGCCCGGCGGCCACGACGCACGTGAGTATAATGCTGCTCACTAACATACCATGGCAGCCAGGGCTTCAGTAGCGTGACTCCTGGCTGCCATGGTAACCGATCGGAGCCCCAGCATTACACTGCTGGGACTCCGATCGGAACTGCAAACTGCCACCAATGATGGGGGGAGGAGGAGGACGACGACCCTGTGGCCTCCAATGATTAATACTGGGGAGGGAGGAGGGGGGCACTGCCCACATCCACCAATGATGGGGGGACGACCCTGTGGCCTCCAATGATTAATACTGGGGAGGGAGGGAGGGAGGGAGGAGGGGGGCACTGCCCACATCCACCAATGATGGGGGGACGACCCTGTGGCCTCCAATGATTAATTCTGGGGAGGGAGGAGGGGGGGCCGACTGCCACCGATGATCGGGGGGAAGACCCTGTGGCTTCCAATGATTAATACTGGGGAAGGAGGGGGGGCCCACTGCCACCAATGATGGGGGGATGACCCTGTGGCCTCCAATGATTAATACTGGGGGGGGGGCCCACTTCCACCAATGATGGGAGGGGCACCCTGTGGCCACTGCCACCAATGATTAATACTGGGGGGGGGTGCACTGCCCACTGCCACCAATGATGGGGGGGGGAGACCCGGTGGCGACTGCCAGCAATGATTAATACTGGGGGGAAGGGGCACTGCCACCAATGATGGGGAGGGGGACCCTGTGGCCACTGCCACCAATGATTAGTACTAGGGGGGGGGGGGTTATCAGAGGGGGCTGATAAGAGGGAGAGGCTGGGGGGGGGCTGATCAGAGGCTGGGGAACTGCCCGTCTGCCCCCATACAGTATAACGTCTCTTTGTGGCTGCCCCCATACAGTATAACGTCTCCTTGTGGCTGCCCCCATACAGTATAACGTCTCCTTGTGGCTGCCCCCATACAGTCTAACGTCTCCTTGTGGCTGCCCCCATACAGTCTAACGTCTCCTTGTGGCTGCCCCCATACAGTATAACGTCTCCTTGTGGCTGCCCCCATACAGTATAACGTCTCCTTGTGGCTGCCCCCATACAGTATAACGTCTCCTTGTGGCTGCCCCCATACAGTATAACCTCTCCTTGTGGCTGCCCCCATACAGTATAACGTCTCCTTGTGGCTGCCCCCATACAGTATAACGTCTCCTTGTAGCTGCCCCCATACAGTGTAACGTCTCCTTGTGGCCCCCATACAGTGTAAGGTTTCCTTGTGGCTGCCCCCATACAGTGTAACGTCTCCTTGTGGCTGCCCCCATACAGTATAACGTCTCCTTGTGGCTGCCCGGCTGCCCCCATACAGTATAACGTCTCCTTGTGGCTGCCCCCATACAGTATAACGTCTCCTTGTGGCTGCCCCCATACAGTATAACGTCTCCTTGTGGCTGCCCCCATACAGTATAACGTCTCCTTGTGGCTGCCCCATACAGTATAACGTCTCCTTGTGGCTGCCCCATACAGTGTAACGTCTCCTTGTGGCTGCCCCCATACAGTATAACCTCTCCTTGTGGCTGCCCCCATACAGTATAACGTCTCCTTGTGGCTGCCCCCATACAGTATAACGTCTCCTTGTAGCTGCCCCCATACAGTGTAACGTCTCCTTGTGGCTGCCCCCATACAGTGTAAGGTTTCCTTGTGGCTGCCCCCCATACAGTATAACGTCTCCTTGTGGCTGCCCCCATACAGTGTAAGGTTTCCTTGTGGCTGCCCCCATACAGTGTAACGTCTCCTTGTGGCTGCCCCCATACAGTGTAACGTCTCCTTGTGGCTGCCCGGCTGCCCCCATACAGTATAACGTCTCCTTGTGGCTGCCCCATACAGTGTAACGTCTCCTTGTGCCCCCCCCCCCCCCCCCCCCATACAGTGTAACGTCTCCTTGTGGCTACCCCATACAGTATAACGTCTCCTTGTGGCTGCCCCCATACAGTATAATGTCTCCTTGTGGCCCCAAGTGTTTTTTTCTTCTAAATGGGCATTTATCGCGATATATATCGTTATCGCGATAAATTTCTTAATATCGTTATCGTGGGAATATTTTTGATATCGTCCAACCCTAGCTGGGTCTTCCAACATGACAACGACCCGAAGCAGAGCGGGAATGCACCTACAATGTGAATTTCAGACCCTCCATGATTTCTAAGTGGGAGAACTTGCAAAATCGCAGGGTGTTCAAATACTTCTGTTCCCCACTGTGTGTGTGTATATATATATATATATAAAAAAGAAAAATAATGGCGGCACTGGAGACAGGTAGTATGGGTGCTAAGTCCAGGGATATAGCTGCTTACCCCAGATGAACAGAGATGAAACAAGGACAGCACTCCAAGTAGAAAAGTAGTATTTAATCACCCATGCAGATGGCAACGTTTCAGCTCAAACAAGAGCCTTTTTCAAGCGTTCAGGCTTGAAAAAGGCTCTTGTTTGAGCTGAAACGTTGCCATCTGCATGGGTGATTAAATACTACTTTTCTACTTGGAGTGCTGTCCTTGTTTCATCTATATATATATATATATATATATATATATATATATATATATATACACATACATATATATATACATACATATATACACACACACACATACATACACACACACAGTCAGGTCCATAAATATTGGGACATGGACACAATTCTAACATTTTTGGCTCTATACACCACCACAATGGATTTGAAATGAAACGAACAAGATGTGCTTTACCTGCAGACTGTCAGCTTTAATTTGAGGGTATTTACATCCAAATCAGGTGAACGGTGCAGGAATTACAACAGTTTGCATATGTGCCTCCCACTTGTTAAGGGACCAAAAGTAATGGGACAATTGGCTTCCCAGCTGTTCCATGGCCAGGTGAGTGTTATTCCCTCATTATCCCAATTACAATGAGCAGATAAAAGGTCCAGAGGTCATTTCCAGTCTGCTATTTGCATTTGGAATCTGTTGCTGTCAACTCTCAAGATAAGATCCAAAGAGCTGTCACTATCAGTGAAGCAAGCCATCATTAGGCTGAAAAAACACAACAAACCCATCAGAGAGATAGCAAAAACATTAGGTGTGGCCAAAACAACTGTTTGGAACATTCTTAAAAAGAAGGAACGCACCGGTGAGCTCAGCAACACCAAAAGACCCGGAAGACCACGGAAAACAACTGTGGTGGATGACCGAAGAATTCTTTCCCCGGTAAAGAAAAAACCCTTCACAACAGTTGGCCAGATCAAGAACACTCTCCAGGAGGTAGGTGTATGTGTGTCAAAGTCAACAATCAAGAGAAGACTTCACCAGAGTGAATACAGAGGGTTCACCACAAGATGTAAACCATTGGTGAGCCTCAAAAACAGGAAGGCCAGATTAGAGTTTGCCAAACGACATCTAAAAAAGCCTTCACAGTTCTGGATCAACATCCTATGGACAGATGAGACCAAGATCAACTTGTACCAGAGTGATGGGAAGAGAAGAGTATGGAGAAGGAAAGGAACTGCTCATGATCCTAAGCATACCACCTCATCAGTGAAGCATGGTGGTGGTAGTGTCATGGCGTGGGCATGTATGGCTGCCAATGGAACTGGTTCTCTTGTATTTATTGATGATGTGACTGCTGACAAAAGCAGCAGGATGAATTCTGAAGTGTTTCAGGCAATATTATCTGCTCGTATTCAGCCAAATGCTTCAGAACTCGTTGCACGGCGCTTCACAGTGCAGATGGACAATGACCCAAAGCATACTGCAAAAGCAACCAAAGAGTTTTTTAAGGTTAAGAAGTGGAATGTTATGCAATAGTCAAGTCAATCACCGGACCTGAATCCGATTGAGCATGCATTTCACTTGCTGAAGGCAAAACTGAAGGGAAAATGCCCCAAGAACAAGCAGGAACTGAAGACAGTTGCAGTAGAGGCCTGGCAGAGCATCACCAGGGATGAAACCCAGCGTCTGGTGATGTCTATGCGTTCCAGACTTCAGGCTGTAATTGACTTTGCAACCAAGTATTAAAAAGTGAAAGTTTGATTTATGATTAGTATTTTGTCCCATTACTTTTGGTCCCTTAACAAGTGGGAGGCACATATGCAAACTGTTGTAATTCCTGCACCGTTCACCTGATTTGGATGTAAATACCCTCAAATTAAAGCTGACAGTCTGCAGGTAAAGCACATCTTGTTCGTTTCATTTCAAATCCATTGTGGTGGTGTATAGAGCCAAAAATGTTAGAATTGTGTCGATTTCCCAATATTTATGGACCTGACTGTATACACACATCATATAACTAGAGTGGACTTGGTTTTCTGCCACACGGTCGGCACATGCTGGGTTTGTTTTGGGGGCGGCTGCAGATCTGACATGCCCGTATACTCCATGTGACGGCTTCAGCCAATCCCTAGCCTTAGTGGTCACATGCTGTATACCGCTGAGGTCAATGATAGCCTGCAGCAGTGTCCGGGGTATACAGGAGTCAAGGCTGCAGCAACGGGGAGGATCGGAACTGTGGTGCTGTGGGTGAAATAGGCGATAGGCGAGATGTTCTATTATTTTATGATCATATCCTTTTCTATACAAATATAAACACGGACAAACCCTTTAAGTTCTCCACTTTGAACAATCCCGACTTGTTAGATGGGTCAGTTGGCAATACGCTGCTCACAAAGGGACCCCCAGAGATCAGCTGTAACTGTTCAGTTCCCCTGCAGCGCCACCGCAGGGTAAATTAAGAATTACACAGTGCCCATACACAACAATGGGCTGGGTGTGTAATACAGGACAGGGCAGGACCTCCAGAGCCAGAGACCCTCTTTATTCCAGGTATATAAAAATGGGTTTTCTAAACTGGACAACCCCATTAAGCCAACAAAAAAAAATTATTAAAAAGGTCTTTCCATCCGTGGAATTAGTATTATCCTCGACTACCTTCCGTCAATTGTTTACCATCTGCACACCATCCGTTTTTTACATCAGCCATGAAAAAATGGAATAGATGGACAATCAATGTACGATTAGTTTTTTTTCGCGGACCCATTGATTTCATTGGGCGAGTCAAGTGTGAAAGTCAGACCCAAGTAATGGCCGCTGCAATTTATCTGTGTGGAAAAAAATTAAAATAATAATCCGATACGTGAATCGACCCGCTGACTTTAAGGGTCCATTCACTAATCCGTGTGTGTTTTGCGGACCCGCAAAACACGGACACCGGCAATGTGCGGACCGCACATCGCCGGCACTTAATAGAAAATGCCTATTCTACATAGACTATCCTAGAATAGGACATGTTCTATTTTTGTTTTCGGGAACGGCAGTTGCAGACCCAGAAGTGTGGGTCCGCAATTCCGGATCAGGGCAGCACATCGTGCAGCCCCATAGAAATGAACGGGTCCGCAATTCCGTTCCGCAAAGTGCAGACGTATGAATGGAGCCTAACGTGTCCGAGTTTAGTCCGTTTGAAACGCAAAATCACGGCAAAAGGCACGCAATGGGCAGATACCGGTTGAGTGTTGGCAGTCGGGGCCTCACCCAGCTTTCCTAACAACAGACATAACCAATAAATGGCTGAGAAAAATTCCATGAAATTATTATTTTTTTTGTTTTCAAAAATTCTAAAGTGTATTATTATTATTTTTTTTAAATTAAAACCAGAAAGGAGGAAAAGCCTTCGGTGTGTGGATAGTGAAGGCTTCCACGTGTTCAGAGCCTCAAGGTCAACTTGTTCGAAACGCGGAAAGTGTTCCACAGCGAGACAATAAATCCGTCATCTCCAGCTGAAGTCTCACTTGGAGTCCACATGGTCAAGCAGCTTGTGTTTGTCAAATAATCTGTCATTTCTAATATGCCGGATCCAAACTGTTGTGTGCGCGCACATATGTACATATCTAACCTCCACACGTGTGCCGGCTGTCAGGAGCCGCACCGGGAAGAGGAGGAGGCGGAGACCCTACAAGGCATGCTCAACTGGCTTAAAGGGACACCAAACCTACAAATGTAGGAAAAAAGCCAAACGGTAAGAAAAACGGAAGTCCTGACCATCTCAGTCTTCAGCGGGGGTGGAGCTCGGACAAGGGGGTGGAGCCTGGCTACAAGGAGGCTTCCCAGCTACAGAAGGGGTCGTCTCACTTCGCCAAATGCCATTGATCATGCAGAAAAAGTGACTACAGGCCACTTACTAATGCATTGTGACCGTCCATATTGCCTCCTTGGCTGGCTGGATTCCTTTTTCTATCATGTTATACGTAACTCGTTTCCATGCTTACGACCACCCTGCAATCCATCGGTGGTGGTCGTGCTTGCACACTACAGGGAAAAGCACCGGCCTAGGTGAGCTCCCACGGTCCCGGCCACCAGAGAGGCTGCCATTTTTTCCTATAGTGGTGTGCAAGCACGACCACCGCTGCTGGATTACAGGGGTGGTCGTAACCATGGAAACAGCAGTGTATAATGTGATGGAAAGGAGGCAATATGGACAATCACAATACATTAGTAAGTGCCTTGTAGTAACTTTCTCTACAAGATAAATGCCACTTGCTGAAGTGAGAGGACACCTTTAAGGGCCCGGGGGGGGGGGGGGGGGGACTGAGAATTCCTATTTTTTTTTTTTTAGATAGGAAAGAATAGGACGGAGGAGAGGAAGGCCATCGGCTGACGTCCATCTTACATTTATGGCCATCGTAAAAAGGTAGCTATCCTCAGGACAGGTCATCAGTATCTGATCGGTGGGACCCCCCACCAATCAGATGTTTGAGAAGACCGTGGCGCCGCAGCGCCATACATTGTATAGTGCAGGCATCCTCAAACTGCGGCCCTCCAGCTGTTGCAAAACTACAACTCCCAGCATGCCCGAACAGCCTACAGCAGGGCATGGTGGGTGTTGTAGTTTTACAACAGCTGGAGGGCCGCAGTTTGAGGATGCCTGGTGTAGTGGTTGTGCTTGGTATTGCAGCACAGCGCCATAACAATTAATGGGACTGAGCTGCACCTGGGTCGTGCGGAACGTGACGTGACACGGGAAAGCTGCTGCGAGCGCCGATGCCTTCTCAAACAGCTGATCAGTGGAAGACCCCCGGACCCCCACTGATCAGATACTGATGACCTAGTCAGAGGATTGGTCATTAGTAGTAAAGTCTCTAAAAACCCCTGCAGCCGAGAGCATCTGTATGAATGCTCCCACCAAAAACATGCCAGACTAAACTAGCTGATCACAGAGAAAGGTTTTTATTTATTTTATTTTTTAAATGGCTCCCCGTTCCTTGAGCAAAATGGCAAACGATTGGCCATATCCGGCCGATCATGTAATACCCATGTAGTTTCTGTTAATGGATGAAATGTTCAACTTGGTCGGCCATCACTATCTGCCGTCATCCTACACACTAATATTTGAAAAATGGTAAAATTAAAAAAAAAAAAAAGTCATATTCTATCTGAGCAATAAGCTGAGCCGATCAGTGTTCTATATTCTCAGGGATAGAAGAGAGAAGGGGCCCATGGGAAACAAATCAAACCAGCCAGCCCCCCCCCCCCCCCTCCTATTATGGTTCCACTCGGGACATGTTCCTGCACAATCCAGCACTGGCGGATAGTGGCAGACTGTGCAGGGTGACACCCCCAACTGGTAGCATCCATCTGGACCTTCATTGTTAACCGCCAGCAAGTCATTCATAAACTTCTAGCAGGAATAATAAAGGAATAGCACAACATAGAGTCCTAAGAATAGATGCTCTAGAATTGGGATTACACGGGGAATGCAAGGATATTAGTCAGGAGAGGGGACGGCTCCTCTTTACAGCGACCTGATAATCCAGAACCGGCAGGTTTTGTCGATTCTGGATTAAAGGAATAGTTAAAAGGGTTTTTTTTGGTTTGTTTTTTTGAGAAAATGAATATATTTTAGAAGTCTATACATACATGCGGTAGAGAGCAATTGATTCCTGGAGCAGCAGAGAGGAACGACCTGTCTGTGCCTCAAAACTGATGCAGGAGAACAAATTAATGACAGCTCCGGGATGGGCCTAAGAGATTAACTCTCTGCCTGCCAGGAGACGCCAAATCCCATCACACCGCACAAAGCTGCAAACCCCCTGTAGTGCAGTGTGTGTGTGCGTTCCCCCGGCGGAGAGGACCCGTGCAGATGCAGCAGAGCCGGGTTTGTCATCAAAACAATGTCATATAATAATGGGTTAGGAGTGATTTTACATGGGGCTGCCGGTGCTGGTTTACTGAACTCCTAATGACAAAGCGCCATTTCTTATTGGTTTTACCTAAGACGCCATGGCGAGCAGTCATGTGGGGGCACGCGTGCTGCAGACTAAGGTGTACAACAAGCTCAGCTCTGCTACACCTGTAAATAATAAAAGGGGTGAAAATCATACCGTGACTATATATATATATATACACACACACACACACACATAGCACTGGCGCCGATCAGGAGGAAGCCATGTACTATAGGGACGCGTCGTAACCCTAGATGGCGTCCACTGGAAACGCCAAGCCGCGCAGGATCAGGACAGAAAATATCATATATATACACACACACACAGCACACGTCACAGAGCCATCAGGTGTCAGCGGTGCCCATCAGATCACCACCGCCCACTGCGAAAATACCCAAAAATCAATCAATTGCAATAGAAACCGGTCCCAAAGTTTATCCGACCGGCCTAGAAAATAAATAAAAAACTTCCCCCATGATGCTCTAGTCCTACGACCTTGCACAGCGATTAATCTCATCATGGTCATCGCTCACAGAGATGATGGGGGTAGTAATGAATGAATAGGCGTGCATTCGGGGAAACTTCTCCCTATACACAGGCAGCAGCCCCTGTCAGGTGCCCACCTATATGATCAGCAGCCCCTGTCAGGTGCCCACCTATATGACCAGCACCCCCTGTCAGGTGCCCACCTATATCATCATCAGCCCTGCTGCACATGTGAACCCACACCCAGCACCCACCCACCTCCTCCTCCTCCTCACAGCATGGGATCACAGCCACCCACCCCGAGGCTGAATGACGCCCCCCCGGGCCCGGCCTGTCACTGCCCGGCAGCATGGAGACGGAGAAGGGAAGGAAATAGCACAGACCTTGCATCTCCACCTGGAGGAGAGGAGCCGAGCTGTTTATGCTATGGCTTGTGCAAATATGAAACAAGGTACCAGCCCACCAATCAGCGCGTACGAGCGTCCCGGGGGCAGCCAATCAGAGCGCGGCGAGGCTGGACTGCAGCCAATGGCAGAGGGCTTACACGGAGAGTGGTGGAGGGGGCGGAGACAGCGGGGGGGATAAATACAATCCTGTCTTCTGCCCTCCTCCTCCTCCGCCCTAGACATGGCCGAAGGAGGGAGGGGGAAGAGCAAAACTTCTTCTGCACCGAGCCCTGACAATGGCAGGGAAACCAGGTCACTGGGCCAAATGACACCGCAGGAATTCCTCGGGGCTGGTTCACACCGGCAGCTTTTGGATGCAGTTTATATATAAAAAAAAAAAAGAAGTACAGGTCCCTTTTCCTGTGTGCACTTCCGGTTTTGTTTCCACAAAAGTGCATCAAAAATACCTGCAGGTGTGAATGAGGCTTCTAACCTCTGCCCAATTTTTTTATTTTATATATCAAAACTGCTGTAATAAGGAAAACTGGTTTAGTTGCCCCTAGCAACCGATCAGATCAGCTCTGGAAAAATGAAATGTGGAATTTGATTGGTTGCTATGGGAACCTAAGATTTATTTATTTTTCCATTACACCAGTTTTGATTATTCTCCCCATATGTATTTCATGCATGCAAGTGTTATCATTTTATATATATATATAAAAAATGTTTAATTCATTTTTTTGCTATAGAAAAATCTGGAAAATGCGTGAGAAAAAAAAAATTAAATACTTTTTTTTTTTTTTTTATATTTAAATGGCATGGGCCCACAAAAAAAAAGCCCACACACTTATCAAGCCACACCCCCTTTTTGGAATGTAGGGTGGCAGGCCGCAGAGTCAAGATCTGCTCCGCCAGTGGATAATTTTGAGAGGATTGTCCCACAAAGCATATTCTACATTTTTTCAAACCAGCCCCTGGATCTGAATATTTTTGTAATTGTATGGAATTCAAGATTTAGCATAGCCGCTGAGTTATCCACTGAAATCTATCTGTATGGCGCCACCTGCTGTTTTTTTTAATTTTTATTATTATTATTATTGTCCACCACACTGAGCTGGTCGCACATGCTCAGTTTAAGGCTAGGGTTACTCAAAGACATGTGTCACGCGATCAAAAAACACATCAAAACGCATCGCACCCGCGCGGAAAAAACTGAATAGCTGAACGCAATCGCAGACAGCACTGACTGAACTTGCTTGCAAAATGGTGCGAGTTTCACTGAACGCATCCGGACCTAATCCGTCACGCTCGTGTGAAAGAGGCCTTACAGTTCTGGAATGTACTGGATAACAATGACAGCATTATGTCAGTGTTAGGCCTCTTTCACACTACAGTATTTTGCGTTCAGTATACTGGACGTTTTTTGAGTTCAGTATACGGAACAGATACTGAACCATTCATTTCAATGGTTCAGCAAAAAATACTGAAGTGTCTCCGTGTGCATTCCGTTTCAGTATTTCAGTATTTCCGTGCCGTGGAAAGATAGAACATGTCCTATGTTTGTCCGCAAATCACGGTCCGTGGCTCCATTAAAGTCAATGGGTCCGCAAAAAAACGGAAGGCATCCGTATGTCATCCGTATGTCATCCGTTTTTTGCGGATCCGTCATTAACAAATGCTAGGCCCAGCCCACTGTGGCCATGTGTTTCTTGTTGCCAAACTTTGGCTGAGCACAAATACAGGTGGCTTCCGTTTTTGATCCGTGAAAAACGGACCGTATACGGGAACCATACGGAAACCATACTGAAAGGTTTTTGCGGACATACTGAACGGAAACGGAGACACAACAGAACCCAAAAACGGGACAACGGATCCGTGAAAAACGGAACGCAAAACACTGAAATTGACATACTGTAGTGTGAAAGAGGCCTTATCCAGTGCATTCCTGGCCTCTAAGGCTGCGTTCACACGGGGGAGATTTCCGCACGGGTGCAATGCGGTAGGTGAACGCATTGCACCCGCACTGAATACCGACCCATTCATTTCCATGGGGCTGTGCACACGAGAGGTGATTTTCACGCATCACTTGTGCGTTGCGTGAAAATCGCAGCATGCTCTATATTCTGCGTTTTTCATGCAACGCAGGCCCCATAGAAGTGAATGGGGTTGCGTGAAAATCATTATTATTTTCCCTTATAACCATGTAAGGGCTCTTTCACACTTGCGTTGTCCGGATCCGGCGTGTACTCCACTTGCCGGAGGTGCCTGCCGGGTCCGTAACACCGCAAGTGTACTGAAAGCATTTGAAGACGGATCCGTCTTCAAAATGCGTTCGGTGTTACTATGGCAGCCAGGACGCTATTAAAGTCCTGGTTGCCATAGTAGGAGCGGGGGAGCAGTATACTTACAGTCCGTGCGGCTCCCGGGGCGCTCCAGAATGACGTCAGAGCGCCCCATGCGCATGGATGACGTGTCCATGTGATCACGTCATCCATGCGCGTGGGGCGCCCTGACGTCACTCTGGAGCTCCCGGGGAGCCGCACGGACGGTAAGTATACTGCTCCCCCGCTCCCCACTACACTTTACCATAGCAGACAGGACTTTAGCGTCCCGGCAGCCATGGTAACCATTCAGAAAAAGCTAAACGTCGGATCCGGCAATGCGCCGAAACGACGTTTAACCTAAGGCCGGATTAATGCCTTTCAATGGGCATTAATTCCGGATCCGGCCTTGCGGCAAGTCTTCAGGATTTTTGGCCGGAGCAAAAAGCGCAGCATGCTGCGGTATTTTCTCCGGCCAAAAAACGTTCCGGTCCGGAACTGCAGACATCCTGATGCATCCTGAACTGATTTCTCTCCATTCAGAATGCATTAGGATAATCCTGATCAGTATTCTTCCGGCATAGAGCCCCGACGACGGAACTCTATGCCGGAAGACAAGAACGCAAGTGTGAAAGAGCCCTTATAAGGGAAAATAATACAATCTACAGAACACCGATCCCAAGGTTTGGGTACCAAACATGCACGATTTTTCTCACACGAGTGCAAAACGCATTACAATGTTTTGCACTCGCGTGGAAAAATCGCGGGTGTTCCCGCAACGCACCCGCACATTTTCCCGCAACGCCCGTGTGAACCCAGCCTAAGGGTTAGGCCTCATGCACACGACCGTATGTGTTTTGCGGGTCCGCAAAAAAAACTGATGACGTACCGTATGGCATCCGTTTTTTTACGGATCCTTTTTTTTGGCGGATCCATTGTAATAATGCTTATCCTTGTCCGCAAACTAGAAAAAAAATAGGACATGCACTATTTTTTTTGCGGAGCAACGGAACGGACATACTGATGCGGACAGCACACGGTGTGCTGTCCGCGTTTTTTGCAGACCCATTGAAATGAATGGGTCTGCATCCTATCCGCAAAAAAAAACGTAACGGACACGGAAACAAAATACGGTCGTGTGCATGAGGCCTTACATAGTATCATAAGGCCTCTTTCACACAGTTTTTTTTTTCCGTTTACGGGCCGTTTTTTTGCGTTCCATATACGGTCCATATACGTAACCATTGATTTCAATGGTTCCGCAAAAAAAACTTAATGTACTCTGTATGCATTCCGTATTTCCGTTAAAAGATAGAAAATGTCCTATTATTGCCCGCAAATCACGTTCCGTGGCTCCATTCAAGTCAATGGGTCAGCGAAAAAAAAAAACTGAACACATACGGAATTGCATCCGTATGTCTAATGTATCCGTTCTGTTTTTGCGGAACCATCTATTGAAAATTTTATACACAGTCCAATTTTTTCTATGTAATTACTTGTATAGTGTATATACCATACGGAAAAACGGAACAGAAATGGAAACACAACGGAAACAAAAAACGGAACAACGGATCCGTGAAAAACGGACCGCAAAACACTGAAAAATCCATACGGTCGTGTGAAAGAGGCCTAAATCAATATAATGCTATGTGACCCCGGCAGTGCTGGGAGGTCAGGCCGGGAGCTGCGCTGCGGACTCGCAGTGTGACAAACGTTTGTCTGCAAGGGGCCTAAGGTGTCACACTGCGACACGACAGTCGCTAAAAATCCATCTATTGCAGCATGTCATAGTTTTATTCCGGCCGCCTCTCGGCATGTTTGTTAACTAATTTAAGGGGTGTAATTTCTAAAATGGGGTCATGTATGGGTGGTTTCCATTACGTAAGCCCCTCAAAATCACTTTAGAACTGAATTGGTGCTTAAAAAAAATGGTTTTGGAAATTTTGTTGAAAATGTGAAAAATGGCTTCTAAACTTCTAAGGCCCCTTTCACACGAGCGTGACAGATTAGGTCCGGATGCGTTCAGGGTGTGTTCCGTGAAACTCGCACCATTTTGCAAGCCAAGTTCAGTCAGTTTTGTCTGCGAGGAATATAGAACATGCTGCGATTTTCATGCAGCGCAGAACTGATGCGTGAAAAACATGTACACAGACCCATTGAAATGAATGGGTCCGGATTCAGTGCAGGTGCTATGCGTTCACGTCACGCATTGCACCCGCGCGGAAAACTCGCTCGTGTGAAAGGGGCCTAAGCCATCTAACATCCTAAAAAAATAAAATGACATTTACAAAATGATGCCAACATAAAGCAGACATATGGGGATTGATGACTGAGGCATCTCTATCTGTCTTAAAAGTAGAGAAATTCAAATTTAGAAAGTTGTGAATTTTTCCAAATTTTTGCTAAATTTGGGATTTATTTTTTATAAATAAAGGAAAAATATATTGACTCAAATTTCGCACTGTTGTGAAGTACAATGTGTCATGAGAAAACAACCTCAGAATGGCCTGGATAAGTAAAAGTGTTCCAAAGTTACCGTATTTTCCGGCATATAAGACAACTTTCTAACACTAGAAATTATTTTCAAAAGTTAGGGGTCGTCTTATACGCTGGGTATACTCAGATCTGATGGTATATTCTAACCCCCAGGCGTTCCCATGGTGACGGGGACGCTTGCCTGGGGGGTTAGAATATACAGGGCCCCGCCGCTCAGAGGAGTATACATTTATAAACTGTAATCCGTAACTTTAACTTTAAATCGGCGCTCATCTCTTTACTACCTTACACTCAGCTCCGGTAACAGGCAGTGCGGGCGGTGCTCACTCACTGACGTCACGCGCCTGCGCCGCCTAGTGGGAGGAGCAGGTGCGTGACGTCAGTGAGTGAACGCCGCCCGCACTGCCTGTTACCGGAGCTGAGTGTAAGGTAGTAAAGAGATGAGCGCCGATTTAAAGTTAAAGTTACGGATTACAGTTTATAAATGTATACTCCTGTGAGCAGCGGGGAGGGGGATCTGTGGATGGCACTGTTATGCTATATAGCGTCATCCACTGATCCCCCTCCCATTACAGTGCCATCCACAGATCCCCCTCCCCATAGTAGTGTCATCCACTGATCCCCCTCCCCATAACAGTGCCATCCACAGATCCCCCTCCCATAACAGTGCCATCCACAGATCCCCCTCCCATAACAGTGCCATCCACAGATCCCCCTCCCCATAACAGTGCCATCCACAGATCCCCCTCCCATAACAGTGCCATCCACAGATCCCCTTCCCCATAACAGTGCCATCCACATATCCCCCTCCCCATAACAGTGCCATCCACAGATCCCCCTCCCCATAGCAGTGTCATCCACTGATCCCCCTCCCCATAACAGTGCCATCCACAGATCCCCCTCCCATAACAGTGCTATCCACAGATCCCCCTCCCATAACAGTGTCATCCACAGATCCCCCTCCCATAACAGTGCCATCCACAGATCCCCCTCCCCATAACAGTGCCATCCACAGATCCCCCTCCCCATAACAGTGCCATCCACAGATCCCCCTCCCCATAACAGTGCCATCCACAGATCCCCCTCCCCATAACAGTGCCATCCACAGATCCCCTCCATAACAGTGCCATCCACAGATCCACCATGGCAATGGACCCACCATTTTTTCCCAGCCCCTAGTAGTTCCTATGTGGGAAACTGGGAATGTGAAAAGAAAAAGATAGGTTACCATGGCAGCCAGGACGCTACTGAAGCCCTGGCTGCCATAGTCAATTCCCTGGACTGGAGAAGATCGTCTTGGAGACAGGGGGGGCTGGGCAGGCAGGGGTAGTCTTATACGGCGAGTATAGCCCAAACCCTATATTTTAAATGGAAAAGTTGGGGGTCGTCTTATGCGCCCAGTCGTCTTATACGCTGGAAAATACGGTATTACCACATATAGTGCCACATGTCAGATTTGCAAAAAATGGCCTGGGCAGGAAGGTGAAAACTGGCCCGGGGTAGAAAGGGTTAATGACCTCAGCATTGTTTTAAATTCGGTACAGCAGGGGTCAGCAGCCTTCGGCACTCCAGCTGCTGTGGAACTACAACTCCCAGAATGCACACTTAGAGGATTATGGGAGTTGTAGTTTTAGAAGAATTGGAGCGCCAGAGGTTGCTGACCCCTGAAAATTCCTGAAAATAAGAAAAAGTCACTCAAATGTGTTAACAGAAACGCTGCTAAAAGAAAAATCTATAATAAAAAAACGCAAGTGGATTTTATGGGGGTTTTTTTTGCGTAAAAAAAAGTGTTTGAATGAAGCCTTAAAGGGGTTGTCCTTTACTAACGACGGCTTAGCCACAGGGGTCCAAGCACACCATACCCCCACCCACCCGCTTTTTTTGAGGATGGAGCTGGTTACTACACAATGGGACAGAGCTGTGTAGTCCGTCCCCCCCCACCAGAGCTACCCCGAAACAGCTAACCAGTGGGGGTGCGGGATGTTGCCAATCAGATATTGAATAGGCCATCAATACTAAAGGAGCAGACAATCCCTTTAATGAGTCCAAAATGAAAGCTGTCTTTGTTGCCCATAGCAACCAATCACAGCACAGCTTTCATTTACCAAGAGCAGAATATGAAATGTAAACTGTGCTGTGATTGGTTGTCATGGGCAACCTAGCCAGTTTCATACATCTCCCCAATAAACAATACCATTTAGGGCTCATTCACACAACCGTGCCGTTTTTTTGCAGTCCGCAAATTGCAGATCCGCAAAACATGGATGGCGCCCGTGTGTGCCTTCCGCAACTTGCGGAACGGAACAGGAGGCCTATTATACAAATGCCTATTCTTGTCCGCAAAACGGGGCCACGGAACGGAGCAACGGATGCAGACAGCACACAGAGTGCTGTCCGCATCTTTTGCGGAACCACTTAAATGAATGGTTCCGTATGCGGAACGCAGAAAACACGTTCGTGTGAACGAGCCCTTACTAAAACTGAAATACCCCTTTAAGAAGATTATCTCTGCGAAGGAAGTATGGCATTTTCCTTGAAATCAGATGATGGTCGAGCGCCTGGATCGATCCTGACTCCATTACTACTTGTTCCTACACAAACCATTTACCATCATCTCCTCTATGGGTTTCACGCCGATGGCCCCTGTATGTGGGGGTTCACAGTCATCAGGATCCCATTTACACATTTAGGGCCGGATATCAGCTCTGACATGGATCCATATATTTTACGCAGCGCTCGCACCGACCGCAGTGCTGTAAAGCAGTTCACAGTCATTTTATATATTTACTGAGATTTTATCTTTACATTCTCAGGAGCAAGAAAAATCGAAAATTGTCCTCTCCCCGCAGCGGCTGGAGGCAGCAGTGCAACCCGTGAAAACTTCACAATGAAGCATTGTCTACTGCGCGCAGTCCCTGTCTGGCATTTACAAAGTCCGTCTGTCTGGGGTGAAGGGGGGGAATATAGAATAACCTTCACAGCATTTGGTGTTAAGTTTAAAAAAATAAAATGTAAAACTAAAAATTATAAAGAAAAAAAATGAAAATTTTTTTCCCCCCAAAAAAATCACATTTTAAAATTGATACTGTAATTTTGTGGTCACATAAAAGAAAAAAAATAATGGCATTCTGCCTCATTCACACACGCCAGTTTTCTCACAACTTTGTCCTTTTTTTAATTTTTTGAAAAGAACCAAAATTGCAGCTGCCTGTCGGTGTCTGATCATTCAAGGCCAGGAAGTTGATTTAAAATTAAAAATTTTTACACCTGTCCTTTCACAGATTATAGTAAGGGTCCATTCACACGTCCGTAATTTGGGTCCGCATTCGTTCCGCAATTTGCGGACCCATTCACTTTCAATGGGTCTGGAACGGATGCAAATCCACATTTCCTGGATCCGCATCCGTTTTTTCGGGATCCACATCAGTTTTTTCGGGATCCGCAATTTCGTTCCTGGAAAAAATAGAACATGTCCTATTCTTGTCCGCAATTGCGGACCAGAAAAGGCATTTTCTATTAGGCTACATTTACACGTCAGTATTTTTCTATATCCCGATTTTCGGTCCGTTTTTTGCGGATCCGTTGTTCCTGAAAATGTTTCCGTATGTCATCCGTATATCATCCGTTTTTTGCGGATCCGCAAAAAACGGAAACATGTATAAATTTCAATAAGCAAATAAAGTTGTTATGAGATTTCTTTGAAAAAAAAAAAATAATTTAAATGTAATTTCCAGGAACGGAATCCGCATAAAACGGATGACATACGTAATGACATCCGAATGTCTTCCGTTTTTTGCGGATCCATTGACTTTGTATTGTACCAGGATCCAAATTTTGCAGAAAAGAATAGGACATGTTTTATATTTAAACGGACATGCGGAACGGAACAACGTAAACGGACAGCACACATTGTGCTGTCCGATTTTTTCCAGGACCCATTGAAAATGAATGGGTCCAGATCTGTTCCGCAAAAAACGGAACAGATCAGGAAAGAAAAAACGGACGTGTGAATGGACCCTTATAGTGTCTGCGATGTGCGGATCCGCAAATTGCGGATCGCACATTGCAGGTGTCCGTGTTTTGCGCATCCGCAAAACACTTACGGACGTGTGAATGGACCCTAAGGGTACTTTCACACTTGCGGCAGAGGATTCCGGCAATCTGGACACAAACAGATGCATTTGTGAGGTGGATCCGTCTCACAAATGCATTGCAATACCGGATCAGACTTTCTGGTTGTCATCCAGAAAAACGGATCCGGTATTTATTTTTTTAACAAACTTAATGGTCTGCGCATGCGCTGACGGAAAGAACGGACCAGAAAGCAGAGACCAGAAGGGACACGGTAAACGTTGGCATCGGTGGAGTGGACCTGATGCAGCTTGTGGGGTTAAAGTGCATCCATCACCTCCAACATCGGTTGCAAATTAAGCAAACTGCCAGGTGGGGTACGTGCCCACCAAACATAACCATGCCTTTTTTTGTGAAAATCCAGTATTTCAGTCCTGAGAAAGGCTTGATTTTAGTTTTATGCAAATAAGTTTCTCAGTGCGCCATGGGTAGGGCCACTCCACCATAACACCACCCAACAAGTAAGGGTTCATGCACACTACTGTACGGATTTTGCGGTCCGGAACAGCTGGTCCCCAATAGAACAATAATTAGACATGCTCAATTTTTTTGCAGAACGGACATACGGAAACGGAATGCACACGGAGTAACTTCCGTTTTTTTCTGTTTTGCGGACCCATTGAAATGAATGGTTCAGCATACGGTCCGCAAAAAAAAAAAAAAAGAAAGCAACGGACATGGAAAGAAAATACGTTTGTGTGCATGAGCCCTAAGGCCTCCTGCGCACGACCATTTTTTTTCTTCCGTTTACGGGCCGTTTTTTGCGTTCCATATACGGAACTATTCATTTCAATGGTTCTGCAAAAAAAACTGAATGTACTCCGCATGCATTCCGTTTTTTGTTTTTCCGTTCCGTTGAAAGATAGAACATGTCCTATTATTGCAAATTACGTTCCGTGGCTCCATTCAAGTCAATGGGTCCGCCCAAAAAATGGAACACATACGGAATGTACGCCGTATGTCTTCCGTATCTGTTCCGTTTTTGCGGAACCATCTTTAGAAAGTTTTATGCCCAGCCCAATTTTTTTCTATGTAATTACTGTATACTGTATATGCCATACGGAAAAACTGAATGGAAGAACGGAAATGGAAACAAAAAAACGGAACAAAGGATCCGTAAAAAACAGACCGCAAAACACTGAAAAAGCCATACGGACGTGTGCAGGAGGAGGTGAAGCATTTTTCTCAGGACTAGAGGACCGAATTTTCACAAGAAAGGTATGGTTATGTTTCGGAGCACCTACCCTACATGACGGTAAGCTTCCTTTGAAACTGATTTTGTAGTTGGCAGACTCCCTAAAGTTAGCGCGTCATGGTACTAGATTTTTTTCCTGGACGAAACATTGATGAAGAACATTGATGAGGCCCAAAATCTTGAAGCCAACGACTTACCAGTAGGGTCTATTTTGTCTGGTCCTTCAACAATTAACCTATTAGATCTTAGGCCTCATGCACGCGACCATATCTGCTTTGTGGTCGGCAAATCACGGATCCGTAGAATACCGGCATCCGCATTTTTTGCGAACCCTTTAGACTTTTGCAAAAAGTACACACTGCTTTCCACATCCGTATATAAATTGTGCAAAAAGACAGAGTCGTCTACTCCGGTGGGCTCAAGGAACCCCAGTCTGGCAGCGAGACAGTCAGATGTCTCATTATGTGAATGTCTGTGATCTCACACACCAAAGAGTGTAATTCTATGAGGAGGAAGGTCCTAGATATCAGGGGGGAGGGGAAAAATCTGGAAATCAGCGTATTCTATATCCTGTAGTACACACCCTTCCCTAAATAATGTTGTCATGTAGCCTGGACCCAATTCTAGTAGATTCTGAAACATATCACTCCCCGGCATGGTAGAATTCCCACCATACACCGATATGAAACATATCATACACCCCCCTCGTACAACCAGGCGGTATAGTAATAAGGCGTCCCGGCCCTTTAATTATTCAGCACTAATATTTTAAATTTACGCGCACGCTGCCGGCGCCAGAGTGACGGCCAACGCCAGCTTCCTTTAGCTCATTCCCCAAGGCCGGTGTTCCTCGCATCAGGTAAGAATTATTTGCAAGGTGCCCTCAAAACTCCGCCATCTAGAGCGCTAGTAAAAGCTGACAGGCCACCAATAAACTCTGACAAATGACCATTTCATGGCATCTGCGACAATCGATAAACCGAGGTGCCAAATTAATAAAAATAAAAAAAACTAGATCGTTAGGCGGAAGAGGATTTTTTTTTTTTTTTTTTTTTTGGAAGAATAATTTTGTGATAACCAAGTAATGGGGATGCTATAGAGCAGAAGATGAAATGACATGCTAAGCAAATCTGGCTGCGCGTGATAAAGCTTAGGAATATTCTGCAGGTTACACAATACGGCGGCGATAAACCTAAGGCATAAACTAAAACACGCCCCGCCGCCGATTCTAAAATACTCCCCGCCAATGATGACTTTTTCACCGGCTTCCTGATTCATCTCCATTTTTTATTTTTTTTGTCCCAATCACAAACAGCTCGTTAGGTTTATTATTTGTTGTAGTCGCCATCTTATCATGGCGCCGCATAGTACCAGTGCGACCCTCATTGTATCCGAGCATGGTTTTTATTACGGAGGTAAATTTTAACTATGGCATTGATTCCGGTCATAATATTGCCAGGCCCGGTTTACATACTGTATGCCTAGGAAGTACGTAAGTGACCATTTGTCCTACATTATATCGAGGTCGAGGTCCTGATGAAGGATCCCACCATTAATACCGCCATACAACTACCCAATGTCCTAATGTTATCACCTGCGCAGTGACTGTAACAACCCCCTCCAAATAATTGGGTTGGTTCAGTCGTATGCAGCAGTAGTGACCTCTTCAGGTGGCGACTGTGTACTGCACGGTAACTTTGCATAAACTGAGGTTTTTCATGGTTGATGCCATATTAAAAAAAAATATCTTTCTCCTAGTTTTGCAGTGAAAAATTATTCAAGAGGAAAAAATTATGATAATTTCATTAGGCATTTTTTTGCTGACCCATTGAAATGAATGGCCCCATCCTATCTGCAAAAAAAAACGGAACGGAGGCCGAGAAAAACAACTGTCGTGTGCATGAGGCCATAAGGGGACAAGCACACTGTGCTTCCCAATACTATCCTGCAGAAACAGATAATCCCCCTGAAAATACCACACAGATAGTTCCCCTTCAATAATTATTGGCTCGTGTCCCTGAAACTTAAAGTACCATAAACATGTCCTCCAAAAATAATTGGGCTAAGCTGATCCTGCGCCAGGGTGTCTCCCAATGTAACAGTCCTCCCCAAAGTCCCACTACTAGTAATAATTCTCTGCCAGAGTGCACTATGTGGTAACGGTGCACCCAATAGTTATAATGTCCCTCACTTTGCCCCCAGAAGTAATAATGCCCTCATAGTGCCCCCAGTAGTAATAATTCCCCCTATAATGTGCACCTGTACAAAAAAATACCCCCTTATAATGTGTGCCAGTACAAAAATAACCCCTTATAATGTGTGCCAGTACAAAAATAACCCCTTATAATGTGTGCCAGTACAAAAATAACCCCTTATAATGTGTGCCAGTACAAATAATTTTCCCTTATAACATGTGCCAGTACAAAAACCCCAAAAAACTTTTAGCGCCCCCTGTAGAACAAATGTCCCCATAGAATGTGTGCGTGTACATAAAAGCTCTCTTATAATGTCCGCTAAGTACAAAAAATTCTCCCTTATAACGTATGTCAGTACAAAAAACGACCCCCTTTTAGTGCCCCCAGTAGAACGGATGTCCCCATAGTGGCCCCCTTATAATGTGTGCCAGTACTAAAATGCTCCTTTTTACAGCCGCAAATTCCCCCCACCCCATTGTGGCCCAACACATGCTGCCAAATAAAAATAATAAACTCAAATACTTACCTCCACTTGGCTGTCAGGGATGCAGTGCAAGACCCAGACCTCAGCCCTGAGCTCTATGCAACCCGGCTCAGGCAGCGCAATAATCACGACACTGGTCTCTGATAGGCTACAGGAAACGGTGGGCCAGGGAGACACCGCGTGCCCCTTTGCGGAATTCAACTGTATTGCTGTCCTGAGTAGAGCGATGCAGTTGAATATGTAGAGATGAGCGTTTGCACAATTGCCCATGACCCTTCCGCTGCCCCCTCTTGCCCCTTCCTAGTGCTGGCTGAGGCAATCGCCTCACCTCGCCTCATCCTGAATTACTTGGTGAGGGTTATAAATCCGCAGCCAGAGGTGCACCACCTCTGGCTGCGGATTTATAACCCTCACCAAGTAATTCAGGATTTTGTTGGGAAAATTTTTCCACTGCGTCTAGATGAGATTTATCCACTCTGTGGCCACTATATTCACAGCTTACGAGTACACGCCACAAGTGGCGGGATCCTAAAGGGCTATTCCAGGTGTATACAGCTTGAAGTCATTTCTCCCAATCCTCTGGATAGGAGACAACCTCTAGGTAGAGCGTTGCGACCCCCCCCCCCCCACCCAACCACCGATGGTTAGCTGGGGGCAGAGTTGCTTGTCGGTTAGACATGTGCTCTGCATGTTTGACCTCGGAAATGTATAAGGCCTCATGCACACGACCGCATGTATTTAGCGGTCCGCAAAAAACGGAACCGCAAAGAATACGGATAACATCCATGTGCATTCCGTCTTTTGCGGAACGGAACAGCTGGCCCCTAATAGAACAGTCCTATCCTTGCCCGTAATACGGACAATAATAGGACATGTTCTATTTTTGTGCGGAACGGACATACGGAACAGAATGCACACGGAGTACCTTCCGGAACAGACACGGAAAGAAAATACGTTGGTGTGCATAAGCCCTTAGGCCTCTTGCACATGAATGTTGTGTGCCCGTGGCCGTATTGCGGCCCGCATACGGCGGGTCCGCAATACACGGCACTTGAATAGGTCTGCAATCACAGAGAAGCGGAACGGAAGCACGGATCTGAACCCCACGGAAGCACTACGAAGTGCTTCCGTGGTGTTTCTGTCCGTGCCTCCGCATCGCAAAAAAAATATAACGTGTTCTTTTTTTTTGCGGTGCGAACGGATCACGGACCCATTTAAGCTGAATGGGTCTCGATCTGTCCCAGCCAATGCACGGAACGCATGCACAACGTTCGTGTGCAGAAGGCCTAAGGGTCCATTCACACGTCCGTTCCGGGTCCGCACAAAAATAGAACATGTCCTATTCTTGTCCGCAATTGCGGACAAGAACAGGCATATTCTATTAGTGCCGGCAATGTGCGGTCCGTAAAATGCGGAACGCACATTGCAGCTTTCCGTGTTTTGCGGATCCGTGGATCCGCAAAACACGTTGCGGACGTGTGAACTCGGCCTAAGGCTGACAGTAGGGCATGTTCACACCTAGCAGTCTAGATACCCATCGAGCAGCTGGAGGTGCTGGGCAGTTCACCGTCAGGGAAGCAGGTTACGCCACATGGTAACACGTACCCAGAATAGATGCCAATCAGAATATCAAAGGGCGACGTGTCTGGAACTGCAGCTGTAATGTAGATTCAGCCATTATTACTTTCTTTGCTGAAATAATTGAAGTCACACCCAGATCTGCTGATAACCTCAGTCACACTGCAGCAGGGGCATTTTCATGGCTACGGGGCCAAATGATGCAATTCCGGATATAACGTTCACTACTCTGATGTAACTATATGGCTAATTTATTTTCCTTTGTATTTTTAATTTTCTTAAAGGAACACCACCATAAAAAAATTTTTTTTATCACATCAGCCTATATGTAAATATTCTATGCAATAAAAAATTTTTAAAAAAATTAAAAGATAGGTGGATAGTTTTCTTTATATAATTTTTGATCTTACTCCATGTATTGTACTTCCTGTCCAGTCTGCCTTAAAGAAGCACTCCAGCAAAAATCTTTATTCTCTAGCCCATTAGAAAGGTGCATGATGTAATCTGTAGTGAAGGTAATCTTCTCACCAGTGACTGTATTTGCGAGTTATAACCTCCCTTCTGATCCTCAGCTGTGACATGTGACCAGCACTCTGATCCCCAACTGACACGAGGCAGGAAGTCAGTTACTTCTCCATTCCTTCCTATGAGACATTAAAGCTCTGGTAGGAAACTGGCTTCCTGTCCACATGTAAGATGCTGTGTCATTTGGAAAGTCAAAGCATTGGTCACATGACGCGGCTGAGGATCCGAAGGGAGGTTATAACTCACAAATACAGTCTCTAGTAGGAAAATTACCTTCTTTACAGTTTACATCATGTACCTTTCTAACAGGTCAGAGAATAAAAAAATGTTGTGGGCGTGCTACTTTAAAAGGGTTATGCAGCCAATAATATTGATGATCTTTCCTCAGGATAGGTCATCAATATACACTGGTCAAAAAAATAAAGGGAACACTTAAACAACACAATGTAACTCCAAGTCAATCACACTTCTGTGAAATCAAACTGTCCACTTAGGAAGCAACACTGAGTGACAATCAATGTTGTGCAAATGGGATAGACAACAGGTGGAAATTATAGGCAATTAGCAAGACACCCCCAATAAAGGAGTGGTTCTGCAGGTGGTGACCACAGACCATTTCTCAGTTCCTATGCTTCCTGGCTGATGTTTTGGTCACTTTTGAATGCTGGCGGTGCTTTCACTCTAGTGGTAGCATGAGACGGAGTCTACAACCCACACAAGTGGCTCAGGTAGTGCGGCTTATCCAGGATGGCACATCAATGCGAGCTGTGGCAAGAAGGTTTGCTGTGTCTGTCAGCGTAGTGTCCAGAGCATGGAGGCGCTACCAGGAGACAGGCCAGTACATCAGGAGACGTGGAGGAGGCCGTAGGAGGGCAACAACCCAGCAGCAGGACCGCTACCTCCGCCTTTGTGCAAGGAGGAACAGGAGGAGCACTGCCAGAGCCCTGCAAAATGACCTCCAGCAGGCCACAAATGTGCATGTGTCTGCTCAAACGGTCAGAAACAGACTCCATGAGGGTGATATGAGGGCCCGACGTCCACAGGTGGGGGTTGTGCTTATAGCCCAACACCGTGCAGGACGTTTGGCATTTGCCAGAGAACACCAAGATTGGCAAATTCGCCACTGGCGCCCTGTGCTCTTCACAGATGAAAGCAGCTTCACACTGAGCACATGTGACAGATGTGACAGAGTCTGGAGACGCGGTGGAGAACGTTCTGCTGCCTGCAACATCCTCCAGCATGACCGGTTTGGCATTGGGTCAATAATGGTGTGGGGTGGCATTTCTTTGGAGGGCCGCACAGCCCTCCATGTGCTCGCCAGAGGTAGCCTGACTGCCATTAGGTACCGAGATGAGATCCTCAGACCCCTTGTGAGACCATATGCTGGTGCGGTTGGCCCTGGGTTCCTCCTAATGCAAGACAATGCTAGACCTCATGTGGCTGGAGTGTGTCAGCAGTTCCTGCAAGACGAAGGCATTGATGCTATGGACTGGCCCGCCCGTTCCCCAGACCTGAATCCAATTGAGCACATCTGGGACATCATGTCTCGCTCTATCCACCAACGTCACGTTGCACCACAGACTGTCCAGGAGTTGGCAGATGCTTTAGTACAGGTCTGGGAGGAGATCCCTCGGGAGACCGTCCGCCACCTCATCAGGAGCATGCACAGGCGTTGTAGGGAGGTCATACCGGCACGTGGAGGCCACACACACTACTGAGCCTCATTTTGACTTGTTTTAAGGACATTACATCAAAGTTGGATCAGCCTGTAGTGTGTTTTTCCACTTTAATTTTGAGTGTGACTCCAAATCCAGACCTCCATGGGGTGAAAAATTTGATTTCCATTTTTTTATTTTTGTGTGATTTTGTTGTCAGCACATTCAACTATGTAAAGAACAAAGTATTTCAGAAGAATATTTAATTAATTCAGATCTAGGATGTGTTATTTTTGTGTTCCCTTAATTTTTTTGAGCAGTGTATGATCAGTACGACTCCCAGCACCCTCACCAATCAGCTGTTCGTATGGACGCTGCTTCTTTTTCAACAGTACTCCGTTACTTTGAATGGAACAAGCAGTTGTGATTGCACCGCACGCCGAGACCTCCAAGACAACGCGCAGTGTAATCTTGAAGAGGAAGTAGTGCTGGCAGGAATCCCGCTTCCTCTTCAAACTGCTGATCGGTGGGGGTGCCTGAAGTCAGACCCCCACCGATCAGATATTGATGACCTCTCCTGAGGATAGGTCATCAATATTACTGGCTGCACAACTGCTTTAACTCTCTTAGTCAGACCATTTGTGCTGACCAGAGAAGTGGGATGAGTGTCTCAATATAAGGGCTCGTTTGCGCTCCGTATACGGGCCGTAATTTGATTCCGTATACGGAACCATTCATTTCAATGGGTCCGCAAAAGATGATGACAGCACTCTGTGTGCTGTCCGCATCCGTTGCTCTGTTCCGTGGCCCCGCAAAAATTATGATGCATGTCCTATTCTTGTCTGTTTTGCGGACAAGAATATGCATTTCTATAATGGGCCTACTGTTCCATTCCGCAAATTGCGGAAGGCACATTGGGCGGCATCCGTTTTTGGCATATCCGCAATTTGCAGACCGCAAAAAACGGCACGGTCCTGTGCATGAGCCCTAAGGACGTATTCGGCACATAACTGAGCCGAACGGAGCCTACGGACCCCATAGACTATAATGAGGTCCGTTAGGTTTCTGCTCAGAAGATGATTTTGGAGCGGAGACAAAAGTCCTGCGCGCACAACTTTTGTCTCCGCTCCAAAATCATCTTCTGAGCGTAAACCTAACGGGCCTCATAATAGTCTATGGGGTCCGTAGGCTCCGTTCGGCTCAGTTATGTGCCAAATCCATCCTTTCCGTTCTCCTGCTCCTATAACGGAGAAGGAGAACGGAAAGGCTGAACACTGATGTGAACACCACACATTACACTAATCAATGCAGCACTCTTCTGTGGACAATAGAGCTGTCATACTGTTATCCTAATTCTACTAATCTACTATTATACTGACAGATACCATATTTCCCTCACAGCAGCAGTAAACTGACAATGGATTACCTATCTATATAGGAGTTGTATCTCTCTGTTCTGACTGCTACAGAAGTACAACATTTTGGATATCCTTTTCAATGGTATAGGACTGCCAGAATGAAAAAAAATATATAATCCCATGAATATGAAATTTTAAAAATAATCCCCTTTCTGACGGAAGTGTCCTTGGAATCATAGGTTGGAGCCCCTAACAGATGTATATGGGCTGGACCAGGGGCTGCGGACCATTGAGAGTTTTAAAAAATAAGCATGAGCCTTTGGCGGTCTAACCCACATGATTAAACATGGATGGTTGTCCAGAATTAGAGGGAAAATGGCGACTTTCTTCCAAAATCAGCGCTACATTGCAAGCTCAGCTCCATGAGTGATTGATGTTGAGATGCAATACCTCACGCAACCTATGGACAGGAGGGGCGCTGTTTTGAAAGAAAGCAGCCATGTTATTCTTATAGATCTTATAGATCAAACCAAAAATTGCACAGGAGAAGCGATTCAAAAGGGTAGAAATACTTTAACTTTATTGAACAAATACGTATAAATGAATAAAAACATGATTAAAATCAGTATATGGAAAGAGACATGTACAGCCGGTATAATTACATACATAAATAACTAAATATCTGGACAAGAATCACATGGGAGTGAGAACATGCAGATTGCACACGGAAAGTGTCCGTATTTTGCAGATCCGTGGAACAAATACAGTCGCACGCGAATCTATTGATTTTCGGCTGGGGTTACATACTGACATTGGATCTAATAATTGTCAACGGTATCACAGTGCGACGCACGACTGAGGCAAACAATCCAGACCTGGTGGACTTTGTGTCGCAGGTCACACGCGACCTTTGTTCCATTGACCTTATTGTTGGTCTCGTGCAACTTTTCTGTGACCTGGTTGTGTTTTTACATCCAAATCACAGCCCGAAAAGCGAAGGGACAGCGAGTTGCGGACAAGTCGCACATTTGTTTGTCAGAGGTTGTGTGTTATACACACAGGTTGCCATAAAGCCACAGCCTTAGACCTCATGCACACGACCGTATGTATTTTTCGGTCCGCAAAAAACGGATCCGCAAAAAAAAATACGGAATAGAGCAGCACTATCCTTGTCTGTAATGCGGACAATGATAGGACATGTTCTATTTTTTTGCGGAACGGAAATACGGACACCGAATGCACGCAAAGTAACTTCAGTTTTTTTGCGGACCCATTGAAATGAACGGTTCCGCAAAAAAAACTGATTGGACACAGAAAGAAAATACGTGTGCATGAGGCCTTACACTGACGCGTGCTGTCCGCATTTTTCATTGAAGTGAATGGGTCCGCATCCGTGATGCGAAATGCACACAGAACGGTGCCCGTGTATTGCGGATCCGCAATACGGCCACGGAGTGCTTCCGTGGTGTTTCTTTCCGTGGTTCCGCACCGGAAAAAAATATGACGTCAAGTTGAATGGGTCCGGCCCGCTGCACGGATGTTTGCCTGTGCACTGGGGACCGCAATTGCGGTCCCCAATGCACGGAACGGCCATGTGCATGAGGCCTTAGCCTCAGGCCTCCTGCACACAAACGTGTGTGCTCCATGGCCGTATTGCGGACCGCATTTGTGGATCCGCAATACACGGGCACCGTTCTGTGTGCATTCCGCATCACGGATGCGGACCCATTCATACGGAGTGCTTTCTGGGGTTCCGTTCCGTGCTTCCGCACCGCAAAAAGATAGAACTTGCTCTATCTTTTTGCGGAACGGAAGGATCGCCGACCCATTCAAGTGAATGGGTCTGCCATCCCCAATGCGCCTGTCCAACGAACGGTGCCCGTGCATTGCGGACCGCAATTTGCGGTCCACAGCACGGGTATGGAAAGGGAACGGTCGTGTGAACGAGCCCCAAGTCTAAAAAATCTAAATAGGCGAACGAGGCGCAAAAGCCTCCAAAACGGGCGCAACTTAAGTAGTAAAGGCGACTAAAAAAAATAAGACTGTCTAAAACAGGCACAAACCCTTTAGTAAATGAGCCCCTACATGTATAGATCCGAAATTAGAAAAAAAAAATTAATGACGCCATGCTCCTTGGGACGCGAGGCTCTGCGCTGCGCCTCCATGACATCCAGTTCCATTACGTGCCCGTAGAGATGTATGGGGATGCCGCCATTACTCTCCGCTAACCTGCGGAGGTGACTGTGATTGCACCGTCGGGGGTAATGTTCTGTGCGCCCCCCTCCACTACAGGAGCGACATCCCATGTACACGAAATACTGGGGAAGACGGCTGCACTTAATTACCCATAGTCCAACGAGGGATCAAACGGCGCCTCTGATTATCACAGCACACAGGGCCCGCCAGGTGACGGCTGATCTATTCAGTTACCGGGATGTCGGGGGATGAATAGTGATTAATACATTACACTTTATTCATTATTCATTTTATTCCTGTTTTGAAGAAGGTGGAGTAGACTTCACTCCAGGTGCACGGTCCACGGGGGATGCGCCTCATCAGAAATCAAGCACATCCTCTGGCAGCGCAAGGGTTAAGCCTCATTCACACGTCGTCGGTGTAAAAAGCTGCTCTTTGATAAATGACCCTCTTTGTGTTTCAATTTCGCACTGTTTTTTAAAATCATTGGGGGTCATTTACACCGACGTCTTGGTTTCCCCCTTGCGCTGCCGTAAGATTCGGCAAATTAGGGGGGAGTACCCCTTTAAGGTCCATGGCACCCGTCTTCACCCGCTGGTGTTGTTTTTGCCAACACTTAGGCCCCTTTCACACGGGCGAGTATTCCGCGCGGATGCGATGCGTGAGGTGAACGCATTGCACCCGCACTGAATACCGACCCATTCATTTCTATGGGGCTGTTCAGATGAGCGGTGATTTCCACGCATCACTTATGCGTTGCGTGAAAATCGCAGCATGCTCTATATTCTGTGTTTTTCATGCAACGCAGGCCCCTTAGAAGTGAATGGGGTTGCGTGAAAATCGCAAGCATCCGCAAGCAAGTGCGGATGCGGTGCGATTTTCACGCACGGTTGCTAGGTGACGATCGGGGTG
Source organism: Bufo bufo (assembly GCF_905171765.1). NCBI lineage: Eukaryota > Metazoa > Chordata > Amphibia > Anura > Bufonidae > Bufo > Bufo bufo. The sequence continues at coordinate 792,096,508 of NC_053390.1, read as the reverse complement.
GGGACCCGATCATTATTATTTTCCCTTATAACATGGTTATAAGGGAAAATAATAGCATTCTGAATACAGAATGCATAGTAAACTAGCGCTGGAGGGGTTAAAAAAATAAAATAAAAAATTAAACTCACCTTACTCTACTTGCTCGCGCAGCCGGCATCTCTTCTGTCTCCTTCTTTGCTGATTGTAGGAAAAGGACCTGTGGTGACGTCACCACAGGTCCTGTTCCTACAATCAGCAAAGAAGGAGACAGAAGAGATGCCGGCTGCGCGAGCAAGTAGAGTAAGGTGAGTTTAATTTTTTTTTATTTTTTTTAACCCCTCCAGCGATGTTTTACTTTGCATTCTGTATTCAGAATGCTATTATTTTCCCTTATAACCAGGTTATAAGAGAAAATAATACAATCTACACAACACCGATCCCAAGCCCGAACTTCTGTGAAGAAGTTCGGGTTTGGGTACCAAACATGTGCGATTTTTCTCACGCGAGTGCAAAACGCATTACAATGTTTTGCACTCGCGCGGAAAAATCGCGGGTGTTCCCGTAACGCACCCGCACATTTTTCCCGCAACGCCCGTCTGAAAGAGGCCTTACACCTGTTTCTAGGCATAAATGTTAAGAAATTTGCCGGGGCTCGAGTCCTAGTCTCCGTCCCGACCCAACTGCCGAACACGGTTTGAAACCAGCTGTGAGACTAAATATTAAAATAGTCGCAAGTCCCTTAAAGGACATCTGTCAGCAGTTTTGTACCTATGACACCGGCCGGCCTGTTACATGTGCACTTGGCAGCTGAAGGCATCTGTGTTGGTCTCATGTTTATATGTGCCCGCATTGCTGAGAAAAATGAAGTTTTAATATATGCAAATGAGCCTCTAAGAGTAACGGGGGCGTCGCCATTACACCTAGAGACTCTGCTCTCTCTGCAACTGCTGTGTTATCTGCACTCTGATTGACAGGGCCAGACGTGATCACATTACACCGCCTGTCTCTGTCAATCAAAGTGCAGAGGGCGCGGCAGTCGCAGAGAGAGCAGAACCTCTAGGTGTAACGGCAACGCCCTTGTTGCTCCTAGAGGCTCATTTGCATATAATAAAACATCATTTTTCTCAGCAATGCGGGCACATATAGACATGGGACCAACACAGATGCCTTCAGCTGCCAAGCGCACATGTAACAGGTCAACCAGTGTCATAGGTTCAAATCTGCTGACAGATTACCTTTAATAAATGCCCCCCATTGATTGCTGTCAGTGAATGGGAACATTCTCACAGCTGAAACTTCCATCAACTTTGGTCCATCCAGCTAAACACATCAGCAGCAGCACAAATCCTTCTCCTGTTCTGAGAGTTTGCTACAATGTATCAGTGCATGGAAAATGTATCATTCTGGGGGTGCAGGCTGTTTAGCTCAGACTGGATACAACTGTAGCAAACTTTCAGCTGTGAGAAGTTGTAGGTTGGAAGTGCTTTAGGATATGACCTGCAGTTATGGCCGACACCTCAGCGGAAGAGCCCCGCAGCCAGAGTCAGGCGGCCACATGAGCCCAGCCCAGATTGTAGAAGTGGTGGCGTGATAGGTAAGCAGGCTGTCCGCAAGCTAGGATAGGCCTCTTTCACACGAGCGTGACGGATTAGGTCCGGATGCGTTCGGTGAAACTCGCACCATTTTGCAAGCAAGTTCAGTCAGTTTTGTCTGCGATTGCGTTCAGTTTTTTCCGCGCGGGTGCAATGCATTTTGATGCGTTTTTCACGCGCGTGATAAAAAACTGAAGGTTTATAAACAACATCTCTTAACAACCCTCAGTGAAAAACGTATCACATCCGCACCTGCTTCCGGACGCAATGCGTTTTTCACTGAAGCCCTTTTACTTCTATGGGGCCAGGGCTGAGTGAGAAACGCTGAATATAGAACATGCTGCGTTTTTCACGCAATGCAGAAATGATGCGTGAAAAAAACAACACGCTCATGTACACAGACCCATTGAAGTGAATGGGTCTGGATTCAGTGCGGGTGCTATGAGTTCACGTCACGCATTGCACCCGCACGGAAAACTTGTTCGTGTGAAAGGGGCCTTAGTCAGATTCCCGGAGGACCCCTTTAATATTGAAATGTAGTTATCTGACGCTGATGGCATATCATAACTCTTCAGCCTCCTCACAGCGCCACACATTGTACAGTGGCTGTGCTTAGTATTGCAGCATAGACCCATTAAAGGGGTTATCCGGGAATTTATATTGATGACCTGTCCTCTAGATAGGTCATCAATATCAGATCAGAGGGGGTCCGACACCCAGGACCCCCTACTAATGAGCTGTTAGAAGAGGCCGGTGCTCCATGAGCTCCGCGGCCTCTTCCTAGATCATGTGGCGTCACCGTAAATCGGTCACATGGACTAGTTACAGCTAAGCCCCATTGAAGCGAATGGGACTGAGCTGCAATACCAAGTACAGCCACTATACAATGGGCGGCGCTGTGCTTGGTGTGCTGCAGGGAGGCGGCTGCGCTCACTAGAGCTCCCTAAAACAGCTGAAAGGCCCGGGACCCGGACCCCCGCCGATGTGATAATGATGACCATGGTTATCAATTCCTGGATAACCCCTTTAACTTATAGGGGTCAGACCCCCACTGATCATCAATATTTTACTCCCGGAAAACCCCTTTAACGGATTAATAATTGTACAGTATGGGGTGTATCAGGCTGGGGCAATCTTGGCCACAACACCCAATGCGCAGCTGAGGATCGCTGTGTAGCAGTGCAGGGGTAGCGCAGAGCGACTCGCAAGCTGTGATTCTAGAATCGCTAAAAAATCTAGCAGGGTTGGATTTTTATTTATTTTTTAGCAATTTTGGGGTTGTGCCAGCTTGCGAGTCGCGCTGTGATCCCATTCACTCCTAGGGCTGCACTGCCACACGGCAATCCTTGCAGCCCCAGCCCTATTTGTGCACTTCAGTGCAGTACTAAATCGATCAGTGGAGCCCAAGGCAGCGTTTCATTGGATTACTATAGAATCTGATAGTGCCTCTTTGAGAAATGAGACACTTAAAGAGGTACACAGAGACCTCATAGAGGTCGGGGGGGGGGGGGGGCATATTACAGCTCTGTAGTAGGAGGAGCTCCCGGCCGGACGCAAACATCGCAGCTCGCAGGTAAGTATAATGGTTCTACAAATTGCTAAGTAACCATGGCAACCGGGACTGCAGTAGCGTCCTGGTTGCCATGGTTACCGATCGGAGCCCCAGCGATTAAACTGGGACTCCGATCGGTACACTCCGCTGACACCAATGATAGGGGGAGATTTTAATTAGGAGGGGGAGGGAGGGGAGAAGGCCCACTGGCCACCAACGAGTTAACTACAGGGGAGGGAGGGGGGGCCCACTGGCCACCAACGAGTTAACTACAGGGGAGGGAGGGGGGCCGGACGCACTGGCCACCAATGTGTTAACTACAGGGCGGAGGGGAACTGCCAGGCAGCAGGGGGCAGTCATGTACACAGTTCTATTAGTATATTCTAACCTGAAGCATCCCCATCACCATGGGAACACCTCTGTGTTAGAATATACTGTCGGTTCTGAGTTTTCACGAAGTGAAAACTCAGCTATGAAAAAGCTTTTATGCAGACGGATCTTCGGATCCGTCTGTATAAAAACTAACCTACGGCCATGGATCACGGACACGGATGCCAATCTTGTGTGCATCCGTGTTCTTTTTACGAACCCATTGACTTGAATGGGTCCGTGAACCGTTGTCCGTCAAAAAAATAGGACAGGTCATATTTTTTTGACGGACAGGATACACGGATCACGGTCTCGGCTGCAAAACGGTGCATTTTCTGATTTTTCCACGGACCCATTGAAAGTCAATGGGTCCGCGAAAAAAAACGGAAAACGGCACAACGGCCACGGATGCACACAACGGTCGTGTGCATGAGGCCTAAAGCACATCTTGTTTGTTTAATTTCAAATCCATTGTGGTGGTGTATAGAGCCACAAATGTTAGAATTGTGTTGATGTCCCAATATTTATGGACCTGACTGTATATATTTTTTTTTGGGAGTTGAATACTTTTGCAATGCACTGTGATTGTTCACACCGTGTCTAGTCTATTCTCATACCTTCTGTTGTTTCCCTTTCACATCACGCCCCCATTATATATATATATTTTTTAGGGGGTTGAATACTTTTGCAATGCACTGTAATTGTTCACACCGTGTCTAGTCTATTCTCATACCTTCTGCCGTTTCCCTTTCACATCACGCCCCCCCCCCCATTATATATATATATATATATTTTTTTTTAGGGGGTTGAATACTTTTGCAATGCACTGTGATTGTTCACACCGTGTCTAGTCTATTCTCATACCTTCTGCCGTTTCCCTTTCACATCCCCCCCCCCCCCCCCATTATATATATATATATATATATTTTTTTTTTAGGGGGTTGAATACTTTTGCAATGCACTGTGATTGTTCACACCGTGTCTAGTCTATTCTCATACCTTCTGCCGTTTCCCTTTCACATCACGCCCCCCATTATATATATATATTTTTTTTTTAGGGGGTTGAATACTTTTGCAACGCACTGTGATTGTTCACACCGTGTCTAGTCTATTCTCATACCTTCTGCCGTTTCCCTTTCACATCACGCCCCCCCCCCCCATTATATATATATATATTTTTTTTTTAGGGGGTTGAATACTTTTGCAATGCACTGTGATTGTTCACACCGTGTCTAGTCTATTCTCATACCTTCTGCCGTTTCCCTTTCACATCACGCCCCCCAGTGTTTAACAGAAAGCCCCTCCGTGTCTCCAGTAGCGGCAGAAGCCGGGTGTCAGGCAGTCATTCCCACATCACATTTTCACGACTGCCGGAACGTGGGATTAAGAGTCCTCGGCATTAACAATGACAAAATGTCTTCTCGACAAGCAATATGCGCTCCCTTTCTTGCCCAGGATAAATAGGTCTCCATCTGCCAAACCAGGTGGATAGGCCCAGTATGGGAGAGCCGAAAGCCAGAGATCTGTGCGAGGAAACGCCGCCAAACATAAAAAAATAAATAAAATGAGTAATGTGATTTGCATGCTCAATCAAATCAGCGGGAAATAAAGAGCAAGTTTATAGCCTGAAAATATAGGGGGGGAAAAAAAATCATGAATTTTTTTCAGCAAAATTATCTTAAATGGGTTGCGTGGGGAAAAAAAAAAGCGCCACTCTTTTCCCACAGGTCATGTGTGGTATTGCAACTCTGCCATGTTTAAAGGGGTTGTGCCACAAAAAAATATTCTTCCTGGATTTAAATATTTTTGTAATGGCATGTAATTAAAAAAGTTAGTATTTCGATAAACTGGATCTGTATAGCGTCACCTGCTGTTTGCTCTTTTCCCTTTTTCTTGTCCACCACACTGAGGTGGTCGCACGCGCTCAGTTTAAAACTTTAAAGAGCCATATCTTGCTGTTTTACACAAAAGACTCCCGCCGGCAGCGTCAATGGTGGCTCACAACTCTGATCACAGACATTAAATCAATCAGATATCGTGGTCACGTTTACAGAGTCCGGGCTGCTCCCAGTGGTCAAACGGCCCCACCGCTATGTAGGCCGGACAGTCCAAATTCCGGAGCCCATGTCCTCCGTCCGGCGCAGTTCACGCTCTGAAAGCAGCACTGTGCTGTCTGAGTGTGAGCTGCAGGGATAAAGTCAACCCGTCCCACTCACCTCCTGGTTCTGCATTTAATTTTTAAATCTCTGCCGGCTGTGTGGAGGGGGCGTGACTTAGTGGATTCGGGGGATGGGGTTCTTAAGTCCGACTTTTGAGGGTGGTCTGAGTGGCCACCCTACCGCTATGAGATCACAAGAGCCTTTCAGATAGCTATGGCAGCCTAGGGCCTAATTAAGGCTCTGAGGCCTGCCATAGTAGATTTCCTATTAATCCCTGCCAGAGCCAGGGCTTAATAGGTACACAGCAATTTTCCTATAGATGCAATGGTAAGCCATTGCAGTCTATGGTATAAGCAAACTGACAATCGTATGTTCAAGCCCATTCTTCTGCTGTGGTATGTGCTGAGTGTTCTGGGCACTACTTTCCAACACTTGAGCAGTAGTTGTCAGTGGCGACGGGAGGGTAGGTGGTTGTCGGAGCTGCAGGAAGTGCAGTTTTGGTAGTTCTTGTAGCTGGAACCTGCTCTGTGATTTCAGAGAAGTCATGGACAACAATTTCAGTTGTTATCTACCAGTAGTTCAGACAAAAGTACCAATAACTAAGTAGACCACAGCGCAGGCACCATCAGACATGGCTGTCTAGCCCTGTCAGACAAATGGGAGGAGGGAATGCACTGAGCACTGAGGGGAAAAGATGTAGTAGTGCTCCAAGAGCTACGCCAGCCCCTCGGTTCTTGAACTGTCTAATTTACAAAAATATAAATATCCACATAAGGCCTCTTTCACATGACAGTATATCTTTTTCAGTGTTTTGCGGTCCGTTTTAAACTGATCCGTTGTTCCGTTTTTTGTTTCCGTTGTGTTTCAGTTTCCGTTCCGTTTTTCCGTTCCGTTTTTCCGTATGGCATATACAGTATACAGTAATTTCATAGAAAAAATTGGGCTGGGCATAACATTTTCAATAGATGGTTCCGCAAAAAACGGAACGGATACGGAAGACATACGGATGCATTTCCGTATGCATTCCGTTTTTTTGCGGACCCATAGACTTTAATGGAGCCACGGAACGTGATTTGCGGCCAAATATAGGACATGTTCTATCTTTCAACGGAACGGAAATACGGAAACGGAATGCATACGGAGTACATTCCGTTTTTTTTTGCGGAACCATTGAAATGAATGGTTCCGTATACGGACCGTATACGGACCGCAAAAAACGGCCTGCAAAACGGAAAAAAAAAACGGTCGTGTGAAAGAGGCCTAACTCTGCAGCGGTGCAAGCTGAAAAGAAAAGTATTGTTTTAATCAGCATGATCAATATCCCTGGTTTAATAGGGTTGATTCTGCTGACAGAGGATCTTTAGGCCCCTTTCACACGGGTTTGCCGCAATGCACCTGGGACGCATCCGGACTTAATCCGGACACGCTCGTCTGCAAGGGGCCTTAATGTATGGATGTTGTCTGACTTTCTCCTTACATTTTTTTTTGCCATAAACTTGAAGTTTGGTGAGGCAGCTGCCGGGAAAACTATCCTATGAATAATACATAGCACATGCAGAAGGGACGCTGCATGATCATTGGAAGACTTGTATTTTTGGCTGCTAATCACAGCACAGACGTCCAAATCTCCCAGTACACGCTCGGCAGTACACATCATACTATCCCATTAAGGCCACAATTGCCTTTTATCTACACCCTATTCTCTGATTCACTATACTCGTACGTCTCTGCAAATGTCAGCTACATCCTCTACTGTACCCCTAGAATAGATCAGTCAGATACGGAGCAGCCAGCATTTTATATTGTGCAAACATTCAGTTCATGCAGATATTTTTTTTCCCCCAAATTTTTTTTTTGCTCTCTTGCCATGTACTAACATATTGGATCTATGCACATAGATATATATATATATATATATATATATATATATATCTTTAAGGGGTTGTTGCAAGAGTATAATATCCTGATATCTGATATCGGTGGGGGTCTGACAACCAGCTGTGCCTCCTCACGGCTTACCAAGCACAGCGCCGTCCCTTTTATACTGGCTGTGCTTGGTACTGCAGCACAGGCCCATTCACTCGAAAGGGACTGATCTGCGTCTAGGCCATGTGATCGATAAGCGAGATGGCACTGGCCTAGGAGGAGGCTGCAGCGCTGTGGCCTCTTCTAACAGCTGGAGATGCCAGGAGTTGGGACCCCTGCCAATCAAATATGGATTAGAAAGTGCTCTCCTGCTGGGACCCCCAGTGATCATCTGTAATCCGTAGAGAAACCAGGCTGTCCAATTTTCCTGCAGCGCCTCCGCAGGAGAAACTAAGTATTACACACTTCACATTCAGATCTGTATAACGCAGGATAGGATAGGTCCTTCCAAAACGAGAGGTGCTCTTTGTAACCGCTCTCCACTCTGTCCAAAAAATGAGGATCCTGAACAGAAGACCCCTCCTTTATTAACTCCAAATTTTATGGAAATGGGGTTCCTAAAGTGGACAACCCAGCAGTTCTGGTATTATATCCACGTGCCAGGAGCATCAGGTTGAACAGGTCTCTCCAGATAGGAAAGGATAAAGGAGGCCACAAAAATTTGGGAACTTAAAGGGGTATTCCGGCTACACATATTTATCACAGGTCCCTCAGTCAGGGTCTGACCCCTAGGACCCCCACAGAGCAGTAGAAGAAGGGATTTGAATGCAGCAGCAGTCAAGCCGGTTCAGTCCTTCCCATAGAAATTGAATGGAACGACAACCTGCACACTAGACCACCCCAACTTATGCCTGGTATTTGAGGTCGCCCAGTCTCGGTCATTGCGTCTCAGCAGTCAGACCTATCATTTATCACCTATCTGGTTCATAATTGTGGCTGGGATACCCCTTTAAGTTGTTATTACCATCAGTAGGCCATGCGGCGTCTGTGGTCGATGGGTTTAGGTGGACATTGACTGATGTGGTGGGTCTTGTGGTTGAATGTTTGTGGTTCAGAAACGAACACTTCTGCAATTATCAAAATTAGCGGGGGATTATTTGGTCTTTGTGTCCATTTAAAAGTAATGGTACAGTAAACTCTGGAAATAGGCCGTGTCGGCTCTCCACCCCGCCCAGGAACCTGGACGTAGAATAACATAAGAGGTGGTTTCCTGTGGAATGAGAAACAGATGTGCGTCTAGATGTTCTCCACTGTACACACCTCAGAAAGAGCAGGTTCTTGGGCGAGCAAAGCCTTATTCTAGGGGGCAGATCTTACTCCGTCAGGAAGAAAAGTTGATTTTAGTACTAGGGGGCCCTGAAGTCAGGAATCTCGGGTTTATTTAGAGGTGTATTGTGGTGTTATCCGTAGGTGTGCGCTCACTGGGTTGCAATGGATTTGTCTTAGGGCTAAACCTGGGAGCAAAGTCTAAGGCCCCTTTCACACGAGCGAGTTTTCCCATTCATTTCAATGGGTACAAACGCAGCATGTTCTATATTCTGCGTTTTTCACGCAGCCCTGGCCCGACAGAAGTGAATGGGGCTTCAGTGAAAAATGCATTGCATCCGGAAGCAAGTCAGTGCTCCAGACTACAAAAAAATACCTAGTAGCCATTGGCTCCTGAACTGAAAAATTTAGGAGCCAAATTAAATTTTTAGTCGCCAAATCAAAATTTTGGTATCCTGACAACGCTACGCCGATCAGATCGGCGTAGGGTTGTTTTGATACCAAAATTTTGATTCGCTTTCGACACCATAAAAAAGTATTGTGATACTCAATACCACGCGAAAAAATAAAAAAAAACACCAAAAAAAGCTGCGTGCATTAGGCATTTTATGAAACGTTCGGCCCATAATAGAACAGTCCTATCCTGATTTTTGGGGTGACAAGGTGACAAAAATATGGCGAATCGCATGGTTTTTATTTATTTCTGTTACGGCGCTCACCGCATAGGAGATATTTTTTAATAATTTTATAGTTTGGACTTTTCCGACGCAGCGCTATGTAATATGTTTATTTATTTATTGTTTATATATTTTATATGTAAAATTGGGAAAGGGGGGATTTAAATTAAATATTTTAGTGTTTGTGTTTTTTTGTTTTTTTACTTACTATTAGCCCCCTTGGGGGCTGGAACCCTTGTCCTATTCACCCTTATAGAGCTCTATCAGGGTGAAAAGGACCTCACACTCTCCCTGCTGCCCTGGGCTTTGTGCACACGGCAGCAGGGAGCTTACTATAGCAGCCAGGGCTTCAGGAGCGTCCTGGCTGCCATGATAACCGATCGGAGCCCCGTGATTACACTGCTGGGGCTCCGATCGGAACTGCCACTGAACCACCAATGACTTTAATACTGAGGGGTTGGGGGGGGGAGGCGCACTGCGCCACCAATGAAGATAACTGACCTGTTAATACATATACAGGAGGCGGGTGCCGGAATCAAATAGCCGGCACCCAACCTCTATGACAGAGAGCTGCTATCCGCTGCAGTTAACCCCTCAGGCACCGCACCTGAGGGGTTAACTGCAGCGGATCGCAGCTCCCTGTCATAGAGGTCGGGTGTCGGCTATTTGATTCCGGCACCCGCCTCCTGTATTTGTATTAACAGGTCAGTTATCTTCATTGGTGGTGCAGTGGCCCCAGCCCCTCCCCTCCTCCCGTCTCTCTTACTATTGGCGGCGGCAGCGGCACAGGGGGGAGGGAGAGACTCCTCCACTGCGCTGCTGAGAAGAACATCGGCGGTGGGGCAGAGAACTATCAGCTCTGGTGCCCCGCAGCTGTATTCAGCGGCAGAGCTGCGGCGGCGGGTCTAGTCGCAAATGGCGACAAAACTAAAAAGTCTTGTTGCCATTTGTAAATTCTAAGTCGCATTGGCGACCATTTTGGTCGCCATCCGGAAGCAAGTGCGGATGCGATGCGTTTATCACTGTTGGTTGCTAAGAGATGTTGATTGTACACCTTCAGTTTTTTATCACGTGCGTGAAAAACGCATCGAAACGCATTGCACCCGCGCAGAAAAAAACTGAACGCAATTGCAAAAAAAACGGACTGAACTTGCTTGCAAAATGGTGCGAGTTTCACTGAACGCATCCGGAGCCAATCCGTATTGTTTGTGTGAAAGAGGCCTAAAGGTGGATTTACACTGCCCGATAATCGGGAATTAACATTCCTGCAAACACTCGTTCCCGACAATCTGCCTGTCTAAGGGGTCATATACACGAACTTGTGCCGGCCGGCCCACAAATTGCGGTCCGCAATGCACGGGCACCGACGGTAGGGCCGACGTGGACCCAGTCACTTGAATGGGGTCCGCAATCCACATCTGACAATCCGCACCGCAAAAAAGTAAATGCAGCGGTCTCCTTCACCTAACGAGCAGCCGACTGTCAGAAAGGAACGCTTCCTGCCTGACAATCGACTGTACACCGGAGCTTCTCAACTCACCTTAAAAGATAACTGTCATATTTTTTTATTTGCTAGTTTATTAGAGCTAGGCATGTATACCTGAGTTGGTCTGTCAATGATTGTCAAAAGATCTGTCCCTTTCCACTGCCCCCTTAAAAGACAGTTGCTATGGCTTGTCTGTCTCCGGCTAATCATAAACAGAAGACGGAGGGGCGGTCCTTCACCCTGCATGTCTGCATTAGGCTTCAGAGTGAGGAGGCGTGTCTCTCAGTAATCCAATCTGATTGGCTGGCAGGGAGCTGCTGGCTACAGCAAGTGTGTATGGGAAGTGAGGGAAGGCAGTTTTGGCCTCAGAGAACTGGCAGAGGAGCCATCTTGAGAAGGTCCTCATATTGTAAATGTTTAAACAGCCGTAACTAAGGGAAAAACTCAAGGAAAACAGTCGTATGTGAAGAAACTAAAGATTGCTTTATGCATAATGCTGCTGCAGCAGTAACATATGCTAAAATAGATTTTTTAATGAAAACATAACAGTTACCCTTTAAGGGATTCCCTGGTATTCATCTAGTAACCCCTGGACTTTGCTGGAGGGAATCACTAATCCCAGGAGTAGACCGTAACAGATAACACCACAATGCAATACCAAGGAAGAAGGACAATGTGGTCAGACGAACAAAGGTCAATGAAAGACAGACCAGGGTCCAGCAACATGGTGGACAGGTGGCAGATGAGGTCAGGCATAAAGACAGGTCAAGAAAAGGGATATCAGGACAGAAGGCAGAGGCACCAAAAGGACCTTAATGCTGAGGTAGAGGGTCCTTTATAAAACCCAGGACCACGGCTGATTGGTGGATGCTGCTGGGTTTTTGGAACTACTGGTCCTTTGAGAGGCTAGGAGCCACACGCACGGCGTAGCAGTCCTGGATCAACTACGACAAACTGAATGAGTCTGCATGTGTTTTTTAGGGTGGGTTCACACAATGTTTTTCCCATCCATTTAACGCAGCACACCTTGCTTTTGTATCCTGCAAAGTGCAGTACAAAAACGTATAAGTTAACGTATGCGTTTTGTTTTGTATTGCATCAGTCTGCGGCATCCGCTAATGTATACATTTTTTTGTACGTTAGGCTGAGTTCACACTTCGGTTATTTGATCAGTTAATTCCATCAGTTAAGCCTCATGCACACGAACGTATATTGTTTCCGTGTCCGTTCCGTTTTTTGGGTTTTTTTGCAGATAGGAATGCAGACCCATGTCCATTCTGTAGCCCTGCAAAAAAAAAGATAGAACATGTCCTATTCTTGCACGTTTTGTGGACAAAGATAGGCATTGTTACAATGGATCCGCAAAAAAAAAAAAATCTGCAATTTGTGGACCGCAAAACTCATACGGTCGTGTCACTGTAGCCTTACTGTGAGCCAAAATCGATAGTGAAGCCTACTCAGAGATCAGGAGTAATAATTTGATGTTTTTGACCCGCGCCTGGTTTTGGCTCACAATAACTGATGGAAATAACTGAAGTGTGAACTCAACCTCAAACGAATGGGAAAAATGTGATGCGAACGCAGCCTTATGTCGTTCTTTTATACCCAAGGACACACATGCCATAGATGTAATGCATGCAGCTAATATGTTCCCCTTGGAGAGAACGGGCCTAAGCCATAGCTGGATCCATCCCCTTTTCTATACGGTACGGGGCATCCACTCGGCAGAGGAAGAGCAATGTAAGGCTTGTTTCACACTAGCGGCAAGAAACTCCGGCAGGCTGTTCCGGCGGGTGAACAGCCTGTCGGATCCGTCCTGCCGCTAGTGCACGCGTGCCCGCGGACTACCGCTCAGGCCCCATTCACTATAATGGGGGTGGGACGGAGTTCCGATGGCAGCACGACATGTCGTAGTTTTATTCCGGCCACCTCTCGGCATGTTTGCCGTGCTGCCGGCCGAACTCTGGCCCGCCCCCATTATAGTCAATGGGGCCAGAGCGGTAGTCCGGGGGCACGCGTGCACTAGCGGTAGCACGGATCCAACAGGCTGTTCACCCCCCGGAACAGCCTGCCCGAGTTCCTTGCTGCTGGTGTGAAACTACCCTTAGCCGATCAGGGGAATAGGAATAAGGGCAAGGAGGAGAAATCATCGTAAATCATGTGTAATGGCCGCCTGACCCGGGACCGCTTATCTGTGGAGCTTTTCTTTGTCTAAGTTAATCGAACATCAATCTTTACAAAGTGCCCGTCATGCTTATTATATGTTTATTGTGGCGGCATGGTCCCCCGAGGCTTCAAAGGGGAAAACGCGTTGGTACACCTGGGGGGCAGGGGAGCTTTACTCTTCTGGGACTCTTTTCTCAAAGGATGTCATCTTGCAGGCCAGCATATAGTCTGCACTTAATGTTGAGGATTATGGGGGTGACGGGGAAGGGGTGGGCCAGGAGGCCCTTCTCATTTATCATTTTCTACGCCTGTTTTAGGCTACATTCACACAACCGTATGTCCGCAAAACACTGATCCGCAAAAAAATACGGATTCGTTGTTTTGATACTACAATTGTAGCTGTGGACGATATATATCGTGGGTGATTGCCCGATATGAATTATCTTCAGGACCACTATACGTGTCAATGGTCTAAATAGTCTGACATTTCCAGTGACTTCTTATGATGTGTAATGGCATATGAAGTGTTAAAATTGTGCCCAGCACCCACTTAAAGTCTCCTACCGATCATGAGAGTCTGCAGCATCCGTAGCGTCCAAGATGGCAGCATGACACGATTTACCCTGGAGAGTGCCTCCCCGGACTCCTGCGCAGGTGCAGCCTTCAGTGCAGGCGCAGATACAGACGGAAGGGTCTCCTGCTCAGTAGAGGACGCAGCCGGGGAGGCGGTTACTTGGGTAAATCTTATGACCGCAACCACTTTGGATGTTATGGAAGCGATGTTCTGTTTACATACGATACCCATGGGCATCAGGGGGGGGGGGGGGGGGGGGGGGTAAGCAATGGGCCCTTTTATGTTTCACATGGCATTACACATCGTTTATGGCATTTCAGAAATTTAAGCAGAGAACCTTTTAAACATTCTGCTTTCAGTTTTCTTACGGAACGTTTTTCTAACCTTGCCAGTATTTCTCAGGTGGCATTGATGCCGGGTGACAGACATTTTACCTGTTGGAGCAGTGACATCACCCTCCTGCGGATAGCTGACGTGTTCTAAACTATAATCGTATAAATTATCATATTAAAAAAAGCCCATAGGGAACATTACACATTTCCATAAGTCCTGATGTATTCACGCTGTGCTTGGTCAGTAATAATCACATCCCCTCTTATCATGTCATACATCAGCGCTCACTCTTTATATAAATCACACCATCTTATCGCCCTGGGCCCAGCGATGACTTCATGGGTAGTGACAGTCTCCTATTCTGGAGAACTTTATAGATGAACCATAGTATTAGATAGACTACGGTATGTGTCCAATATTTTTCTTGTGGCAGATCCTCTTCTACCATTGATCCCTTTACTGCCATAGATCACCAAGGAATGTAAAAATAACCCCTTCACTGTCCTAGATCACCAAGGAATGTAAAAATAACCCCTTCACTGTCCTAGATCACCAAGGAATGTAAAAATAACCTCTTCACTGCCCTACATCACCAAGGAATGTAAAAATAACCCCTTCACTGCCCTACATCACCAAGAAATGTAAAAATAACCCCTTCACTGTCCTAGATCACCAAGGAATGTAAAAATAACCCCTTCACTGTCCTAGATCACCAAGGAATGCAAAAATAACCCCTTCACTGTCCTAGATCACCAATGAATGCAAAAATAACCCCTTCACTGTCCTAGATCACCAAGGAGTGTAAAAATAACCCCTTCACTGCCCTACATCACCAAGGAATGTAAAAATAACCCATTCACTGTCCTAGATCACCAAGGAATGTAAAAATAACCCCTTCACTGTCCTAGATCACCAAGGAATGTAAAAATAATCCCTTCACTGTCCTAGATCACCAAGGAATGTAAAAATAACACCTTCACTGTCCTAGATCACCAATGAATGCAAAAATAACCCCTTCACTGTCCTAGATCACCAAGGAGTGTAAAAATAACCCCTTCACTGCCCTACATCACCAAGGAATGTAAAAATAACCCATTCACTGTCCTAGATCACCAAGGAATGTAAAAATAACCCCTTCACTTCCCTACATCACCAAGGAATGTTAAATCCCTTTACTGTCCTAGATCACCAATGAATTTAAAAATAACCCCTTCACTATCCTAGATCACCAATGAATGCAAAAAATAACCCCTTCACTGTCCTAGATCACCAAGGAGTGTAAAAATAACTCCTTCACTGTCCTAGATCACCAAGGAGTGTAAAAATAACCCCTTCACTGTCCTACATCACCAATGAATGTAAAAATAACCCCTTCACTGCCCTACATCACCAAGGAATGTAAAAATAACCCCTTCACTGTCCTAGATCACCAATGATTGTAAAAATAACCCCTTCACTGTTCTAGATCACCAAGGAATGTAAAAATAACCCCTTCAATGTCCTAGATCACCAAGGAATGTAAAAATAACCCCTTCACTGTCACAGATCACTAATGAATGTAAAAATAACCCCTTCACTGTCCTAGATCACCAGGGAATGTAAAAATAACCCCTTCACTGTCCTAGATCACCAAGGAATGTAAAAATAACCCCTTCACTTCCCTACATCACCAAGGAATGTAAAAATAACCCCTTCACTGCCCTAGATCACCAAGGAATGTAAAAATAACCCCTTTACTGCCTAGACCACCAGGGAGTTTATCAACGAACGTGTAAAATTTAAGAGTGAAACTGGATCTCACATGCTCAATACTATGCTTTTAGTGCTTCTCAGCATAATTAACATCGATTCTCAGCGCATATTATCTTATACCTACCCCTATGTTGCATGCTGTACATGAGGCATTAGTATACAATTTGATCAAAAAGCATAGGCCCACTCACCACGACAAGGTTGCCTCTTTGAATGGGACCCTACTCTAAATTTGGTGTAGTGCTGCGACCACCGGCGCCGCAGCACCGCACCAGCAGGCAGAGGGACCCAACAGTCAAACAGCGCCCCCGCTGTCTGACAAAGCCATCCTGGCACTGGGCCCCACCAACCTACCAGCACAGCACCAAAGCAACCAAAGTATACAATTTAGAGTAGGGTCCCATTTAAAGAGGCAACCTTGTCGTGGTGAGTGGGCCTATGCTTTTTGATCAACTTGTATACTAATGCCTTATGTACAGCATGCAACATAGGGGTAGGTATACGACAAATTGCGCCGGTAAGCGATGTTAATTATGCTGAGAAGCAGTTATTAGATAAAAGCATAGTATTGAGGATGTGCGATCCAGTTTCACTCATATTTTACACAATTTTTCAATGAACCCTATGGGTCCCTGAAATAACCAGAATAAAAATTTCTATAAATGCCGGGGGGACTCAACTTTGCATGTTGTCCAGGGACCCATTTTGTGTAAATTAGGCGGTGTAAAAATGTTGCCATTCGCTTGCCTTTCGGATGCTCTTACTCACCTGTCCCAGCTCTATCTCTGTTCGGCCTTTCCTATGTATGCCGTGGCTGTCCATCCTCTAAACAGCTCAGCCTTCTCTCCAACATGAGAGCTCAGTTTAGGCTATCTCAACAGCATCGGGTTGCTATGGCACCTGGCGCCCAAAGATGACATCATGGAGAGCATATTTGAATCCTTCAGCTACTACCACTTGTGATTTTGGTTGGTTCTGTCTTCTTTACTGTTATTCACCCGGTTTTGCCTCTGAGGCAAACTTTTTACAGTGTTACCCCTTTGCTTCTCTCTATCCCCCTCATTTTCCGGCTGTCTGCTTGTTGCTGACCTCTGCCTGATTCTGGACTCTGCCTCTGCTATATCGCCACCATCAGTCCAGGTGAGCAAAACCTGGGCATTCACTGTGGTTAAGTCTATGCCTCCTCACAGGGGTCTAGGGTGATGAACACGTAACCCCTTAGACTCTGTTTTAATCTGCATTAATAGGATTATAGTTTAGACGATCAACTGAGGCATCAGCGCTGTAACAGATGCATCGGACAAGCCAGTTATCCAAAACTGAAATGTACTTTTGCCAAATTTTGTAGAAATATAATTTGATGAATTGGGGAATAAATTCCCAAACACATGGTGTCAAATAGAGCCTCAGTAGTGCTATATAGTATCCAGACCAATAGTGTCAAAGAGAGCCTTAGTAATGCCATACAGTACCAATAGTGTCAAACAGTGCCCAGACCAGTAGTGCCATATAGTTCCCAGACCAGTAGTATCATACAGTGTCCAGACCAGTAGTGCCATATAGTGCCCAGACCAGTAGTGCCATATAGTGCCCAGGTAAGTAGTGCCATATAGTGCTCAGAAATATTGTGTCAAACAGAGCCTTAGTAATGCCATACAGTACGGAAATCGTAGCATACAATGATGAGATCAGTAGTGTCAAACAGTGCCCAGACTAGTAGTGCCATATAATGCCCAGACCAATCGTGTCAAACAGTGCCCAGACCAGTAGTGCCATATAGTGCCCAGACCAGTAGTATCATACAGTGTCCAGACCAGTAGTGCCATATAATGCCCAGACCAATCGTGTCAAACAGTGCCCAGACCAGTAGTGCCATATAGTGACCAGACCAGTAGTATCATACAGTGTCCAGACCAGTAGTGCCATATAGTGCCCAGACCAGTAGTATCATACAGTGTCCAGACCAGTAGTGCCATATAGTGCCCAGACCAGTAGTATCATACAGTGTCCAGACCAGTAGTGCCATATAGTGCCCAGACCAGTAGTGCCATACAGTGCCCAGACCAGTAGTATCATACAGTGTCCAGACCAGTAGTGCCATATAATGCCCAGAACAATCGTGTCCAACAGTGCCCAGACCAGTAGTGCCCAGACCAGTAGTATCATACAGTGTCCAGACCAGTAGTGCCCAGACCAGTAGTATCATACAGTGTCCAGACCAGTAGTGCCATATAATGCCCAGAACAATCGTGTCCAACAGTGCCCAGACCAGTAGTGCCCAGACCAGTAGTATCATACAGTGCCCAGACCAGTAGTGCCCAGACCAGTAGTATCATACAGTGTCCAGACCAGTAGTGCCATATTATATAATGCCCAGACCAATCGTGTCAAACAGTGCCTAGACCAGCAGTGCCATATAGTGCCCAGACCAGTTGTATCAAACTGTGCCATACCCCAGAAATGCCCCTTAGGGTACAGTATGTCCACATGAGACGGATATGCTGCGGAGTTTATGCTACGGAATTGTGGTTGGAAAATCTGCAGAGTTTACATTAACAATAAAGGGGATAAGATTTCACGAAATCTCATCTGCATGCTGGTGGAAAAATCACCGCAAAAATTGCCCTGTGGTGCAGGTTTTAGATCCACAACCAATTGATATGGCAGATTTGCACCGCAGACTTCAATGCATCGGCTGCAATCTGCAGCAGGTTTGCAAAACATGCAAATTTTAGTGGATTTTGCTGCAAATTCAGCAGATATTTTCAGTTGCATCATTACATCCCGTGTGAACATAACCTTAGATTTCCCCCAACCTTGCCTCTAGCTCTCCTCCTATATGAACAGGTTGCCTGCAGACCTCTTCTGGGCTGCGGTTTGTGCCTTGATTCAGGATGGTGCATCAAAAGTATCGGGCGGCACCCTCTCGAGTCCCTTTCTTGTCTTTTCCAATTCTGTTTACTCGCCGTTAACGAGACACTGTTACAAACACAATGACTGTTGATTCGAGGTTCATCAACCCAACATCAACATGAAGCCAACACAAGAAGGGAACATAGCGGATCGATCCGTCAAGATAAACTCCTATTGTGTCCTGAAGAAGGCCCCTGACAAAGCCCAGCCAGCCCCCGACATAATTGTTAATTTCAATAATTGAGTCATTCAGGACAGAGGAGATCTATCTGGATACAATCACGTCTTTTAGGAGCTCGTGATGAATACCTGAGTGCATGTTCAGCTCCAATGATTGCTCATTGTTTTCCAGCTTTAATTTGCCGACCACAGAAAAACTCATTTGGAAAGCCGACCGCATCAGATAATGACAGCGCGACCTAATCTCATCAAACGTTTATTGAGGAAAAAGGGGTTTAGTGTAACCAGCCCAGGGATGGAGCCATTTGTCCTACATTGCGTGTCCATGTCTGTGTGTGACAAAGAGAATTCAAGGGAATGTGCATCACGTTGTAACGGGGAGCCGGCGACGCGCTTCCCCTTTGCAGCACCGCCGGCATCCCATGCTTGTGAGGGAGCAGGGACGCGGGCGGCGTCCTTGTCTCCATAGCAACTAGGAGACAGGGAGGATCCGGCTGCGCGCGCGCCTCCTCAGCGCGGCCGGCGTCCTCCATCCCCTAGGCAACGAGCAGCAGGGGATCTGAGCGCTCAGCTTGGATTTGACGTTTCCTCTTGGCTTCTGACTTTGGATTGTTATTGACCTTGCTTTGCCTTCTCCCCGTGTACTGCGTGACCTCCTGGCCTTGACCCTTGCTTCCTTGACTCCGTTACGTTTTTGTCACGGTCATATTGTTGTCTGACCGTGACGCGGTTGCCGTGCAGACTCGTTGCTGGTGGCAACGTGTAGTTTTTGGTTTGCACGTGCAATTCCCCTTTAAGGTGTGGCCTACCTGCTGTTTGGTGCGCTAGGGGTTAATCTTCTAGCTAGTGGGGATTATGGTGTGTCCTGGGTGTGGCTGCAAGCATGATATATACCTGTGGCTTGCAGGATGGGGGCAGTTGTACTACAGCCTTGTTTGGTGATGGAGCTCTGCTCTTTGCCTGGGTGATTCTGCCCAGTCCTTGAGGGCCACCTCATTGGACATAAATTGTCTTTCCTTATGTTGAAGCTTGTTTGCAGCGCTGCTTGGGGCGGCCATGCACTGTGTGAGCATGGGGGGCTCTGGCAGAGTTGGTATGCTGGATTCCTGTGTGGTTGTTTGTACTGTGACCTGCTGTGTGTTCGGGCTCCTGTACTGTTGCACGGGTTCCAGTTGTGGAGGCTTCGGCAGGTAAGTGAGTTGTCATGTTGTTCTTACCTGCCGATCCTCTAGCTGTGTATGGGCTTCACTTTTCCCTGCTTCTAGGCCTTTAGAGACTCCTGTTCCTCCGTGTTGTGGATGAACAGGTCGTCTTTCCCCTGCTCCTAAGTGATGGATTTCCAGGGCGACTCAGGATATTAGGTATCCAGGGTATGAGCCGTCCCACCATCAGGGTCCGCTCATACGGTTAGGAGTTATGGAGTGGATTAGGGACGCAATAGGAGGTGACCTGCTCCCTGATTCTGGCATACTGGCCTAGCAGCTACCCATCTCCCTACATTGTACGGTGGGGGGGTTTCCCCCACTCCCCACCGTGACAGTTTTGCTCTCTTCTGTAGGCCCCGGCATGTACCCAGACGAGGGTCCGCAGCCAAGTTGTACACAGTCAGTCGGACGGGCCGTGCAAGTAGGCAGGGATAGAGGTGTGGGTGGAATTCAGGGCTGCACTCTTCCCTTCCACGTAACAACAGTACATTATTTTTGCTAATTTATTTCTGTTTTTATTTTCTGTTTTTTGTTTTTTTCTTTTTATTCTATTATTTGTGCATTCATTTTTTTTAGCCAGAGCTGTTAACAGCATCTTAGAGTCATGTTTTACAGCAACCACGTGGACAGCAGGAACCTGGAGAGAGTTGTGAACTGTGGAGAGTCGATTGTGCAGGGAGGGGAGTAGATAAGCTGGTAGAGCCTGTAAAGGTAATATCTGTTATTGTCATACTGTCTGTGATGATAACGAGATGACTGCTGAGAAGTGATCTCTACAGAATGAAAGAGCCCTCCCCCCAGAGACTTTGGTGGCAAAGGTGCTGTGATATGGCTCAAACATGGAGTTCCCAAAATAACACAACTTTTATTTGGATACAAGGAACGCCACAGAATTATGGTTAGTGAAATACAATAAACAAAACAGTAGTAAATGATACTAACACTTACGGGCCCCTAATTGCAAGTGCGTATTTAGTAGACTCATGGTTTTGGGTACTCATTTTTAGGTATAACTTCTTCCAGATAAGGCCGCTGATCTCCAATGGAAGCAAGGGTTCTCCAGATATGATGGTTGGTCTCCAATGGGCTGTACTGAGGTTTAGCAGTAAGATGGTATAGAAGGAAGTTTTGTTTTTTCCACAGTATATGCACAGAGAATGAGGCCGATGTGCAATATCCAGGGCCTCAAAAACAGCTCCTTAAACAAATTTGGTTTTCGTGACCAACAGGAAAGTCTTCTAAGTAGGATGACTCAGGTTCAGCTTCCTCTTTCACTATAGTCTGTAATTCAGATTCGTGCAGGTGGACTTCCAGAGATCCTGCTATGCTACTTCTACTCTGCCCTAATGTACTTCATATGGACAGTTCCTCCAGATACTTTATCTGATCATAGAGAGGTACGAGGCTATGACCACAAACCGCCACTGGGCAGAGTCAGGGTAACACTAGAGGGCAAAGCTAAGACAGCAGCCGCTGGGCTGTGTACCTTTCAGAGACGGTGTCTCCTGGTAAAATGGCTGAGACCTGTCCTATATGTCCAACTGTCTCTGAGGCAGATCCTCAACTGACGTACCTGACGCCACAAGTCCCTTGTAACCTGTCCTTACAAGAACAGGAATTGTCAGAATGTTACGAGGCTTAGTGCCCTGTACACTGCAGGATTTCCAGATTTCAATGTACAATGTAAAGTAGTCAGTGTGCAACTTGTATAACAGTGTAAATTTGGTGAGCCCTCAAAATAACTCAACACACAGCAATTAATGTCTAAACCTCTGGCAACAAAAGTGAGTACACCCCTAAGTGAAAATGGCCAAATTGTGCCCAAATGTGAATATTTTGTGTGGCCACCATTATTTTTCTTCACTGTCTTAACTCTCTTGGACATTGAGTTCACTAGAGCTTCACAGGTTCCACTGGAATCCTCTTACACTACTCTATGATGACATCACCGAGCTGGTGGATGTTAGAGACCTTGTGCTCCCCCACCTTCCATTTGAGGACGCCCCACCGATTCTCAATAGGGTTTAGGTCTGTAGACATGCTTGGCCAGTCCAGCACCTTTACCCTCAGTTTCTTTAGCAAGGCAGTGGTTGTCTTGGAGGTGTGTTTGGGGTCATCATGTTGGAATACTACCCTGCTGCCCAGTTTCCGAAGGGAGGGAATCCTGTTCTGCTTCAGTATATCACAGTACATGTTGGCATTCATGGTTCCCTCCGTGAACTGTAGCTCCCCACTCATGCAGCCTCAAACCATGACACTCCCGCCACCATGCTTGACTGTAGGCAAGACACACTTGTCTTTGTACTCCTCATCTGGTTGCCACCACACACGCTTGACACCATCTGAAACAAATAAGTTTATCTTGGTCTATTTTGAAAAGACAACCTCTGGATATGACGCTGAGCGCGTGCACTCAACTTCTTTGGTCGACCATGGCGAGGCCTGTTCTGAGTAGAACCTGTCTTGTTAAACTGCTGTATGGTCTTGGCCACCGTGCTGCAGCTCAGTTTCAGGGTGTTTGCAATCTTCTTATAGGCTCGGCCATCTTTATGTAGAGCAACAATTCCTTTGTTCAGATCCTCAGAGAGTTCTTTGCCATATTGAACTTCCAGTGACCAATATGAGAGAGTGTGAGAGCGATAACATCAAATTTAACACACCTGATCCCCATTCACACCTGAGACCTTGTAACACTAACGAGTCACATGACACAACGGAGGGAAAATGGCTAATTGGGCACAATTTGGCCATTTTCACTTAGTGGTGTACTCACTTTTGTTGCCAGCGGTTTAGACAGTAATGGCTGTGTGTTGAGTTATTTTGAGGGCACCAAATTTACACTGTTATAAAAGCCGTACACTGACTACTTTACATTGTATCAAAGTCTCAGATCTTCAGTGTTGTCCCAGGAAAAGATATCTAATATATAAAGCTGAGTGTATGTGTGTCTGTGTGTGTATGTCCGCTACCGTCGCATTTACAATCATGAAATTTGGCTCACAGGTACATCAGGTGTCCGGAAATGTTTTAGACCAGGTCTCAGCTCTCTAGGACGTACCGTTCCTGAGATATTCCAAAAAAATACATTAGCCAATAGAAGCTTGGTCACATGACCCTTATCAGCCAATAGAAGCTCGCAGGTCCTCCAGCCTCCACATACAGTTTTACTCCAGGTTTCCATAACAACCCAGCCATTTATCTTTACTGCTGTAGGAGAGCTTTAAAGGGAGTGGTTTTATTGAGTGTGAAAAATGAATTTATATATATGTAAATCAGCCTGGTAAGGAGCCCAAGGGGCTGTACTAACCGTTCTGGAGCCTAGCCATGCCCCCCTGTGAAGGAGCCCAGCACTGCCTGTATCCAGAAATCTCCTCCTTGCTCACGAAGTCAGATCGCCGTAAACCCGCGATGCGCAAGCTCGCGCATGCGCAGTGCCGGCATAGTGTTCCTTCCTGTGCTGGCATCAGCCTCAGGGAAGGAACTGCGCATGCACAAGCTTGCGCACCGCGAGATTACGGCGATCTGACTTTGTGAGCAAGGAGGAGATTTCTGGATACAGGCGGTGCTGGGCTCCTTCACAGGGGGGCATGGCTAGGCTCCAGAACGGTTAGTACAGCCCCTTGGGCTCCTTACCAGGCTGATTTACATACATATATATATATATATATATATATATAAAATCATTTTTTACACTCAATAAAACCACTGAGAGATATGGGACAGGTATATTGCGGACATGCTAGCGGCGATCTAGCCGTGCATGTCCGCAACTCTATAGGGTAAAAAGAGGTGACAGAATCCCTTTAAAGGAAATCGGTCACCAGGATAATCGCTATTGAAGTAAAGCCATGTCCTAATAGCACTTTGTACCTTATTTCCAGATGTGCCTTCGTTCCAGCAATAGATGTTTTTATCCTCTGAAAATCCTGTTTATTTGGTATGCAAATGAGCCAGTAAGGTGCCCAGAGGGGCGTCACTCTTGCAGGAAGGAGCCCAGACACGCCCCCTGCCACAATGTGCCCACCCTCAAAAGACTTAACTCTGCCCCCAGGTCCCACTAATCCACGCCCCTGATCCAGTTAGGCCACGCCCCCTCCCACTCCTCAGCCGACAGGGACTGAAAAAATGAAGTTAAAAATCAACTTCTAGGTCCCGCTAAGCCACGCCCTCAATTCGCAGGGGTGGGAGGGATGGTGACTTTCTTCCTGCAGCTCACACTCAGACAGCACAGTGCTGCTATCTGAGAGTGAGCTGTTCAAAAGGACATCCTTGTGTCCAACCAGGCTCTGCGCCAAACGGAGGAGTGAAAGCCGGACTGTCTGGTCTAAAACTGGACCTCTGGCCACCCTAGGGGCAGGCTGCTGTGGAGGTACCAGTTAAGGGGATGGTCCGCAATGGAGGTCAGTGTTAAGGGGCAGATTGCTGTAAAGGCCACTGTTAAGGAGGGCGAGCCCCTGTGGAGGTCACTGTCAAGGGGGTGGTGTGCTGTGAAACTCACTGTTAAAGGGGAAGGCTGCTGTAAAGGTCAAAGTTAAGGGGGTGGGCTGCTGTGGAGGTCCAATTTTAAGGGATGGGGCACTGTGGGGGGGCAGTGTTAAGGGGAGGGGTGCTGTAGATGTCACTGTTATAGTGGATAGTGTTGATATCTTTTAACGACACACACAAACATTAAATGAAATAGATTAAATATACCCGAGCGAAGCCGGGTCCTTCAGCTAGTAATAAAATATTTACAAAAATGTGAGGGGTGTACTCACTTTTGTGAGATACTGTAAGTGTCTGAACTCTGAAGTTGCTGTTAAATGTGGTGTTAATCTATTTCACGTGGAATTGTGGTAAGAGTTCTGCACTTTAGAAAACAGCTCAAATCCCAAGAGAAAAATAAATCCATGTTATAAAAAAGACACCTCTCCAATTCTGTTATTTCCTCAGGTAGTTCGTATAGAGAAGCCAAGTTAGATTTAAAGTAAGACGGAAAGGATGGAAGGAGCATGCGGATCACACAAGAAGCTTTTCTAAGGCAGACTGCCCAGCACAAGTATGGATCTGGAGAGCTCTCGGTCTTTAGGAAACACCATGTAATAAGACAGCTGAGTATCTCATCAATCAAAAAGTTGCTTTGTTGTCCAAAGCCAAAGATAAAAAGTCCACATTTCAATTTTTTCTCTGAAGTAGAGAAGATGAAAACTGGACTGACATAGTCAACAAAGACATGATTTTCTCTAAGATAATTTTGACACGTGATCCTGGTCACATTTCTGGTCCACGTGCAACATATTTTGGGTTTCATTCATCATGCCTCTTAGGTCTTTTTCACACGAGCGTGTCCGGATGCGTTGCGGCAAAACCGCGCGAGTAGGTACGCAATTGCAGTCAGTTTTGACTGCGATTGCGTTCCGTTGTTCAGTTTTTATCGCGCGGGTATAATGCGTTTTGCATGCGCGTGATAAAAAACTGAATGTGGTACCCAGACCCGAACTTCTTAACAGAAGTTCAGGTTTGGGTTCAAGGTTGTGTAGATTGTATTAATTTCCCTTATTAACAAGGTTATAAGGGAAAATAATAGCATTCTGAATACAGAATGCATAGTACAATAGGGCTGGAGGGGTTAATTAAAAAAAATATATAATTTAACTCACCTTAATCCACTTGTTCGCGCAGCCGGCATCTCTTCTTTCTTCTTCTTTGAGGAATAGGACCTTTGATGATGTCACTGCGCTCATCACATGGTCCATCACATGATCTTTTACCATGGTGATGGATCATGTGACGGACCATGTGATGAACGTAGTGACGTCATCAAAGGTCCTATTCCTCACAGAACAAGATGCCGGCTGCGCGAACAAGTGGATTAAGGTGAGTTAAATAATTTTTTATTTTTTTTAACCCCTCCAGCCCTATTGTACTGTATTCAGAATGCTATTATTTTCCCTTATAACCATGTTATAAGGGAAAATAATAAAGATCGGGTCCCCATCCCGATAGTCTCCTAGCAACCGTGCGTGAAAATCGCATCGCATCTGCACTTGCTTGCAGATGCTTGCGATTTTCACTTAGCCCCATTCACTTCTATGGGGCCTGCGTTGCGTGGAAAATGCACAAAATAGAGCTTGCTGCGATTTTCACGCAACGCACAAGTGATGCGTGAAAATCACCGCTCATGTGCACAGCCCCATAGAAATGAATGGGTCCGGATTCAGTGCGGGTGCAATGCGTGACTTGAACACATGGCACCCGTGCGGAAAACTCGCCCGTGTGAAAGGGGCCTTATAGTATCTACTCCCATTGTTATGTTGTCCTGCTCCTCCAGGGGGCACAGGCACCATTTCATTTATTATGCTTATCCGACGGCCCAGACTCTGCGCTTTTCTTCTGCTCCCTTGCGGCAGTCCCAGCCACCAGGGTCACCTGTATCTGAGCAGGCCGCAGCCTGCTTCTTGCGGGCAAGGCCTCTGCCCCTTGGGAACACGTGTGCTCCCTTGCTCTAAAAGGCCCAACACACAACCTAATTCTCACCAGACAATGGCTGGACACCTGTGGGTACTTAAGGCACCTCATTCTATGAGCAATAGGTTATCTAGCTTGCTAGTTCCTGCAAAAGTGTGCTGTATTTGTTTTGCATGCCCATGTACAAACGTCTGCTCATTTTCGGGATATTGACCCTCCATTGCTTGCCCTGACCTCGGACTGTTTATCGGATAGCTTGTACTCTGCCTGCCCTGACCTTGGCCTTTCCCCCGACTACGGTTTTGCCTGATTCCTTGGTGTTCTGCACCTGTGTCTCCGACACTGATTGGTTGGCGGTCAATCACAAAGTGACAGGGGTGGACTGGGAACTTAAAGTGGCCCCATGTTGTAAGTGGGTCCAAATTGACAAACGGCGAGCAACACAAATAAGCGGGACCGACACATGTAGACAGGGACAAGAGAAGTAGGCAGGGCCAGCAATACCGTAGTGCAGCACAAAATACCGCCTCATCAGAACCAAATACCACAAGGCAGCACAATATACAATGTACTGCCCCAGAAAAACCAAATTTCCCTGTAGGGTCTATGGCCAGTCTGCCCCTGCACAGCGACTACTTCTGTAGGTAGTGGCCTAGTGTTCCCCTGCAGTGAACTCCAGATGCCTGTATAGTGGTTAAAGAGTAAATACTATGGGACCGCCAGGATAACACCCATAGGTTTAGTCCAAGCCAAATCTGTTGGTTGACACAGTGGTTCCACAACCACCGCCGAAACACCCATCTTTGGCAAGAGGCACAGGAGTGTGATATCAATGTGAAAACAGAGACGATACCTTTTCACCTTTAATTTCTGAACTATTCAAAGGATGATGTTGTATCTATTACTTTGGGGGTATGTTCTATGTTCTTGGACGATGTCCATGATGTCATGACGCTTACTGGGGATGATGTGGATCCACAGATTTGACATTGGGTTAAACAAGGAGTGGAGTCTAAAGGATTGTGAGTTCTTTACCCCAAAACACCCGTGAGGAGATACGGACTACTCACCCCCGAATTAGTCTCCATTAGAAAATGCTGACTCAAAATCTCTAATGTTACCCGTAAAACATACTGCAGACAGTAACGTTAAATTGTAAGGTGGGTGCTGCCAACTCTTTACTGCCAACAGACTAGACCTGGGAAAGTGTTGGATAAGAGTGGGACAATCTATAGAATTAGGAACGAGGTGCCGCATGAGCTTGGACCACCACCAATCTCCAAAAGATAGATTTTGCAATGCTCTATTGATTACAGTTTTGTTGTTTACATCATAGATTTTTAGTGACATACTCGCTAAAGGGATCACATCGATGTGACTTTAAGACCGAGGACGATCATTCCCCTTAATAATTATGGAAAGCACCGTGCTATTAAATTCATCCTGAGACATACAACCCGAATTCAGACATACGTTTTTAGATATAATTTCTGGGCAAGTTAAATTCTGTTTTTGAACTTTTCAAAAAAAAATAAAAAATGTTTTTTATTTATTTTTAATAATATGACTTCAGGTGCTGTTCAGCGGAAATAAAAGCAATCTGAGGATAAAATGACACATCCGAGAGGTCAAAATGGATGTTTTCACAGGGCCCGGTATAGCTTGCGGTTGTCATGGTTATGGAACCTCAAGAGATTTAGAAAACAATCATGTCAAGAATTCTCTCTTTATTTTAAACAGCAGCGGGAAGTACAGGGATCACCTGAGGAAGGTTATTAGAGCCGCGGTCGGGAGGGCCTCCTGGGATGAACTGCTACATTTAATGGGCTGTTCATAAGTGTTAACGTTCCCGCTATTGTATTTATGTCTGGTTACCAAATGGACCGTTCTGCCGACCCTTTAACATCACTTAAATAATAACTCAACTAGGAAATCGGGATCACATCAGTACCGAGTCGAGTGATGACAGGACTGCAATGATAGTTGCCAGGGTTCCTCTAGGGCGAGACAAGAGGCCACTGGCCCTGGGATATGACGCAGGCGGATGACCTTTTTCATATACTGTTACTATTGTGTTTGGCGAAATTTGTATTACCGCTATCCACATTACAAAAGCTCATTTTTCTTTGCCCTCTTCGTTATTCGTTATTTCTAAGTCACGTGTGTCAATTTACATTCCAGAGTCACAGATTTGAACCATCGATGCCATTTTTAGTTAACCCCTTAACAACCAGCATGTTCAGAAATTTTTAACAATGTTTTGCTATTTTTGCTTTTTTCATTTTATTTTGTAATGACGTTACGTTAAAGCACATTTTTATATATATATTTTTTTTTAAAAAAGTACAGCTCTTTCATTTTTTCTGATTTCACAAATACACAGAAAAATTATATTAAAATGGTTCCCTATTTTGTTTTGTTATTTTTGATTTATGGTGTAAGGGCTCGTTCAGAGGGAATATGAATGGGTCCGCATCGGTTCCGCAATTTTGCAGAATGGGTGCGGACCCATTCATTTCAATGGGGCCGCAACAGATGTGGACGGCACACCGTGCGCTGTCCGCATCCGTTGCTCCGTTCCGTGGCCCCACAAAAAAGATTAGAATAGGCATGTCTATCATAGTGCTGGCCATGTGCGGTCCGCAAACACTACGGCCGTCTGAATGAGCCCTTATATGTATAGTCGTTGGGTACAATTTTTTATTGTTTTCATGTCTTCCAAGAGGTCACACTGCCCAATGCAATAAAAGTGTCCCACATATTAATAGTGCCCCCTTAGGAACCACACAGTAATACTGCCTTCTTTTAGGCCCCGCACAGTAGCAATGCCACATTTCAGGTCCCAAACAGTAATAGGGCCTAGCCCTCTATGCCTTCATGCTATTATTATTATCTTCTATTAAAGGAGTTATCCGAGGCAAAAAATGTCCCCCATATGCCCGGGCCCCTCACACTGCATATACTTACCTGGCTTCCCGCTCCTGCGCTGCTCCGGGTCCCCGCACCGCCACTGCTGCTTCTCCCCGTGCGTGGATGAAAAAATCTGGTGTCAGGGAGAGCAGCCAATGGAAGGCCGGGACAGGGACGAGACTCCCTAGTATCACGGCCTGCCATTGGCTGCTCCCACCGACACTGGATGTTTTAATTCGGGCACGGGGAGAAGCAGCAGCGGCGGTGCGGGGACCAGGAGCGGCGCAGGGAGCGGGGATGCAGGTAAGTAGATTCAATGTGAAGGGCCCCCGCATATGGGGGGACATTTTTTAGTCTTGGATAACTCCTTTAAAGCACCATTCACTCCATGGCGATGTACATATGAAAGACAAGTTACAAACTGGTACAAGAGGAGAGAGGACCCTGTCCGCGAGGGCTTACAATCTACAAGGGATGGCGGAAGGATACAGTAGGTGGGGGACACAATAATACACAATAATTTAATCTTTGTGCCCACACAGCAAGAGTGCCCCCATATTTTTCAAACATATACCTGTTCTGAGTCCTCACAGTTAGGCTACATTCACACAACCGTAGAGTTTGCAGATCCGCAAAACACGAATACCGGCCCGTGTGAGCTACCGGCCCATGCCGCTACCATAGAAAATGCCTATTCTTGTCCGCAATTGCGGACAAAAATAGGACACGCTCAATTTTTTTCGCGGGGCCACTGAACGGAACCGTGTGCTGTCCACATCTTTCGCGGCCCAATTGAAATGAATGGGTCCGCACCCGTTCTGCAAAATTGCATTCATACGGTCGTGTGAATGTAGCCTTAAAGTGACTCTGATGCCAGGTCCTCCAAAAAGAAAGAGAGGGATATGGTAGCGGCTCTTTCCTCATCTCCAGAGATTGCTGATATTACATAACCCCTATCCAATAGACGGCGCTGCGCTTGGTAAGCTGTGAGGAGGTAAGCACTGTGATTTCTACAATTGGCTGATCGCCAGGAGTCCGACCGCCACCAATCTGATATTGATTATCTATCCTGCAGATAGGTCATCAATAATAAAAACCCTTTTAAACCCCCTCCTTTCGTAGACCACCAGGGATTCTGGTATTTATCCCGTCTTTGCCTTAGACAACCAGGGATGCTACAATGAACCCCTTTCCTGTCCTAGACCATCAGGAAAGCTGCCATAAACCTTCCAACCACCACAGACCACTAGGCATTGCTGATATGAACCCTTTCACTAACCTAGACCCTCAGGGATATAAACATAATAAAACATTTGAAACCATGCAACCAAAAATTGCATTTCCCTTTCTAATTCAGGGAGGGTCAATTGTTGCTTGAAACTGATCCTGCGGCTCGAACATCACACCAGTGGTATGTGAAGTCATTAGCTATGCCCCTTGCCGTGAAAAGGGTTCAATGATTAATACGGATTTATTTTTTATTTTATAATGACATAGATGATATAATAATGAGTTTGTCTCATAGAATAATATTACAGCTTATTTCTGCATCTCCCACAAAGGCGAGTCCCCTGAGATTGTAAATCATTTGTGTAAATTGCTAATAATAATCCGGCTTTGTTTTCCTGGCCGGGGAGCGTCTGGAGATTACACACGTATCAGTGTTTTTCTAGTGTGACCGGTCTTGGTGTACGAAGAATAGGCGTACAAGGTAGCTATTGTGTAGGGGGAACCTGATGCTGAGCGCACATTTCCTAGGCCTTGGTGATATGTAATTATTGATCTCACGGGGGTGGAGAAAATAAACCATGTATATTTAAGGAAGCATTATTCTTTTCTATATGAATTCTCGGTAGCTCTTCCACAAAGTCTCGGTAGGCCTTTGGCTAGCGAGGCCTCAGATACACAGAGGAGAAACTTACAAGCAAAATAAGTCAATTTAATCAACGTTTCAGCGCATATATTGGCATGATATGAAAATAATCCATGCCATCTGATAATACAGCACTTGTTACCGCCAGAACTTTGCTAAACTTCCCCCTTTACCCAATTCGCCTCCCGACGTGGTCATGCTTACGACCCATAAACAGATTATACCAAGGAAAATAAAACCACCAAGGAGGACTGGTGTGACGATATGGTGGTCAGACATCCAGTTTTAGGCTAGACAGTCCGGCTTCCTGTCCTCCATAGGCGCAAAGGCATGGACATACCCTTGGGCTGCCTCTTTTTCTGTGCCTCTCATCCCCAGTCAGTCACTAGAGCCAGCTTACCTCTCGGTCTGCGACTGGTCTGATGTAAGCTATGCACCCTCTGCTGAGCCAGTTCAGCAGAGAGTACATAGCTTGCGCCATCACACTCAGCCAGTCACAGAGAGTGGATGTCGCTTTAGAAGCAAGCCGTGACAGTGCACAACTTAACATAAGGTCTCGGGAGGACAGCATGGTCTGACGATGTAAGACAGGTGGTTGTTCGGTGGTTGTGGATGCAAAAGTGGAAGTCTCTCCACTCTTTCTTCTATTTTCTCTTGCCGACACTGTTACTGTGAGGGGACGTGACTTAGCAGGGTTGGTGGGTGTAGCTCAATAGGGAAAAGCATGGCTCTGCGACTGGTCTGATGTAAGCTATTCACCCTCTGCTGAGCCAATTCAGCAGAGAGTATATAGCTTGCACCATCCCACTTAGCCAGTCACAGAGCGGGATGTCGCTTTAGCGACTGACTAAAGGTGAGAGAAGCAAGCCGTGACAGCGCACAACTTAACATAAGGTCTCGAGAGGACAGCATGGTCTGACGATGTAAGACAGGTGGTTGTTCGGAGGTTGTGGATGCAAAAGTGGAAATCGCTCCACTCTTTCTTTTATTTTCTCTTGCCGAAACTGTTCCTGTGAGGGGACGTGACTTAGCAGGGTTGGTGGGTGTGGCTTAATGGGGAAAGGCATGGCCTATGATGTCCTCCTTTTTGGGTTTATGCAAGTGGCCACCCTAGGTAAGGCTGAGGTCAGCCACAGTATTTATTAAACAATTTTATATAAAATATTACTTATAATTAAACTTCACCACAAAGTTGTAAGTACAGTAAGAAAAAAATGGATAAATGATTATCAAAAAATGGCATATGCCAGCTGTAAACTCTCACAGACATATGGCAACCATCCCGTCTATGCATCTTTAAGAACTACAAACCCCCCCCACAAGAAGTATGCATAGCCCTATGCAATGCTTCTTCCACCATCAATCAAGAACAAAGCCAACTCAATTCTGTCTCAAGGCCAGGATAGAAAAATATCAGCCCCTTGCCAAACAGCCTGTGGCACAATTTCCGACCATACCAAGACAAAGCTAGAGAAAATACTGAGAACCTATCCATATCTGATTTCAGCAAGCCATGTGTGACACAGGTCCTCGCCACTGGCATGAATTGCCAACATTGTGGGCTCCCAAGACCAATGGCTGACTTCCACCGCCACAGGCCAAACCTGCAGGGAACACAGGTCCCAGATACCTCCGCCTCAGAAAATCCCAGAATAGTTCCACCAGAACATACTGACGCCCACCTCATTGTCCATAAGACGTAAGAGTAGCCAATGATCCACACCATTGGACAAATACTGTGGGTGGACCAGGTGGAAGTCACCACGGAGTCTCATCCAGCAAGGTCAACAAACAGGACTGAGGGGGCATGTTTAATAACCAATAAATGAATATAACATCTTATATTTGTATACTGGCGGCAGCGGGGGGGGAGGCGGGGGCGATCTGTGGATGGCACAGTTATGGGCTGGGGGGGGTCTGTGGATGTCACTGTTATGGGCTGGGGAAGGGGGGGGTCTGTGGATGTCACTGTTATGGGCTGGGGGGGGGGTCTGTGGATGTCACTGTTATGGGCTGGGGGGGGGTCTGTGGATGGCACTGTTATGGGCAGGGGGGGGTCTGTGGATGGCACTGTTATGGGCTGGGGGGTCTGTGGATGGCACATATATAACAGTGCCACCCACAGATCCCCCCAGCCCATAACAGTGCCATCCGCAGATCCCCCCCTGTAACAGTGCCAGCCACAGATCCCCCCCCTGTAACAGTGCCAGCCACAGATCCCCCTGTAACAGTGTCCGTCATCCACAGATCCCCCCCATAACAGTGTCCATCATCCACAGATCCCCCCATAACAGTGTCCGTCATCCACAGATTCCCCCCCATAACAGTGTCCGTCATCCACAGATCCCCCCACAACAGTGACCGTCATCCACCGATCCCCCCCATAACAGTGTCCGTCATCCACAGATCCCCCCATAACAGTGTCCGTCATCCACAGATCCCCCCCATAAGTGTCCGTCATCCACAGATCCCCCCCATAAGTGTCCGTCATCCACAGATCCCCCATAACAGTGTCCGTCATCCACAGATCCCCCCCATAACAGTGTCCGTCATCCACAGATCCCCCCCATAACAGTGTCCGTCATCCACAGATCCCCCATAACAGTGTCCGTCATCCACAGATCCCCCCATAACAGTGTCTGTCATCCACAGATCCCCCATAACAGTGTCTGTCATCCACAGATCCCCCCCATAACAGTGTCCGTCATCCACAGATCCCCCATAACAGTGTCCGTCATCCACAGATCCCCAGTAATAGTGCCATCCACAGACCACCATTAGTTCCAAACCCACCAAACACACAGCACACCTTTTGGTTAAAAAATTTTTTTTTTCTTATTTTCCTCCCCAAAAACCTAGGTGCGTCTTATGGGCCGGTGCGTCTTATAGGGCGAAAAATACGGTATATGGGCCAAACAGTATCTCTTGAAGCTCTTGTCCTTTGCCAAAACGTAGTGATGGCGTCTTTGCCAACGCCTGGAGCGACCAACTGAGCTGGATGACCCAGAGAGAGAACTTCCACTTCTGGAGGCCAATGACTCCAAGGATGAGGAGGAGTCCTGGGTATAATGCCTGCACCGTTTGTTTTGCCTTGAGCAGGAACTGCAACGAGGGCTGTAGTCTGCGGCAGCCCTACTTCTGAACATCCAGCTCCTATCTAAACATCGCTATGCCCTGGGCCAGCGCAGGCTTGGAAGGGGAGGAGTCTGCTCTGCCCCAATTTCCAGGCAGAAGAAGAGAGGCGAGGCAGATGAGAAAGGGGCTGGCAAACCCTGCACCATCAGTGCAGTTTGTATGCTTGGAAAACTAAAGGGCCTGTGATGACGTGATGAAAGGTCCTTCACCTCGTGATGTCTATAGAAGAAAGGGCGGATAAGCCTTCCAGCTGTTTCAAAACTAAAACTTCCATGATGCTCAGACAGCTCACAGCTATAAGGACATGCTGGGAGTTGCAGTTTTGCAACAGCTGAAGGTCCACAAGTTTGACATACCTGGCCTGGAATGTATAGGCTCCTGAGAGAAGAACTGCAGGAGAAGATCTCTTCCTCCATCCCCAGCCTCCTTGCTTCTGTGCTGCAAGTCGACAAAGGGGGTTGAGACATTAAAATGGGGACAATGCTGCTGCCAGTGTGGAGGGGGGTGTTTTACAATTGCAGACACTGTTGCAGGCAGTGCACTGGATGCATCCCCCCCTATCGCCATTCGGTGAATGAGTCACTGAATGCCGACTGCAGGATGAGCGCAGTGAACTACCTACGACAGAGCGCATAGCATTCACCTAGTTGCATGCTGCACACTGCGAGCAGGCTGGCTCAGGCCTGCGGCCTATGAAAATAATTCATCAGTGAAAATGAGTCATCAGTGCACGTGCGCCTAGCTATCTTGTAGGCTGCGCAACGCTCCAGTCCACGGTCTCAGAACACTACTAGTGGCCCTGCACCGAGGTATTGAATTTTTTTTGTTTGTTACAGGGGGTATTTTATGGAGTTGACGGTGGGCTAAATAGGGATTGGGACTAGCCTCATAATGGAGGATTACTACTGTGGGGGGTTTAAAGAGGCTCTGTCACCTGGATCAACCCTACCCTACCAGGCATATATAGCGCATATAGCCTGGTAGGGTTGATGACACTCACAAAAACTATTCCTTTCTTTCTGCTGTCAATGGTCCAACAGTGGAGAAAGAAAAGAACGGGCTTTAACCCATAGCGCCATGCGGATTAAAGCTACGGCAAGCTAGGAGGTGCAGGTCAGTGACAGATGCCGACCCCGAGAGGAAGACGGAAGCAGTTTATTACCACTTCTGCCTTCTTTTTTGCTCGATGCATAGCGCTATGCAGTGAGTAGAGAAAGCGGCCAGTGGAGCCGCCAATCACGTGATCGCTGGAGGCAGAGCAGAGCTGCTGGGTTTAGCAGACCCTGATCAGCACTGCCTGTATATAAAGGGGCATGTCCCCAGGTTAGGGAGGCGCAATACATGGCTTGCCCCGGGCACTGACAACCCATGCTACGCCACTGTTAATTTGATAATAATTCCCTCCAAAGACAACTTGCATCAATTTTTCTGGACTGTCCAGGAATTTACGGACGGTTGGCGACCTTGATCTGGTATTGCAGCGTTCACTTGGATAGGAATGAGCTGCGATACCAGACACAGCCTACTGATGTGAGTGGTGCTGTTTCTGAAAAAAATAAAAAGAAATAGACCCTCTTTTCTCATTCTGGACTCCCCCCTTTAGCCAACTTGTGTTGAGTTGATAAAATGTGGTCGAAAACGAGGGACGGAGGGAATTGGCTCCGAGGGAAGAACAGCTCGGAGCTATGAAATTCTGCTTTTCATATACATTAGAGATCCCATAGAAAGAGCTCAGCTTACAGTCACATCAATATAAATAGCCTGCAATGTGCAGACCACGTATATTTCTGAAATAACTCGCGCACAAGCTGTTAGTGAGCGCGGATATTTTCGTTGGCTGATACGGCACGGGGGCTCGATCTGCCCATATGCATTCATTTACAATCTGCTTCACGCTCCGTGCTATTTGAAAACCATTGAGTGAATGGGAACAATGCTGGCGGAGCAGAATCTACGGCTGCACGGAGGCGAATTCTGCAAGCAACGGCCATTACTAAATGATAGGGAGAAGAAAGGACGGGATGCTCGCTCGCACATTTATCAGATATGAAGTGTCTGTGCCCTTTACGCATGAAAAAATCCCCAAAGACGGCAATATCATAGCACTGCAGTGTCCCCCAGGTGCGCTCCCCCCTGCCCTTAAAGCCTCATGTCACCTGGTCCATACAGTGTCCCAGAAAGGTCTCTCTTGAAGGGATGTTCCAGTGTCAGAACCTGATGACTATACAGAGATGAGCGGCGCCACATGGGCACTGCTTATCTTATCCTGACACAGTTCATTTTTACAGGACGTAGCTTCACCTGTATTAACCGATGACTAATGGATATGTAGGGCTACGGGGTTAGGCCTCATGGACACGGCCGTTGTGCATTGGGGTAAGCAATTTGCGGTCCCCAATGCACGGGCCCCATCCGTGCGGCAGCCGCGATGGATCCAGACCCATTCAACTTGAAGGGGTCCGTGATCCGTTCGCACCGTAAAAAAAATAAAACAAGTTCTATTTTTTTTGCGGTATGGAGGCACGGACAGAAACACCACAGAAGCACGCCGTAGTGCTTCTGTGGGGTTCCGTGCCTCCGTACTGCACTGCAGCTCCGGATTACAGACCCATTCAAGTGAATGGGTCCGCATCCATGATGCGGGGAGCACACGGCCGGTGCCTGTGTATTGCGGAGCCGCTGTATGCGTGCTGCAATACGGTCACGGCCGGGCAACGGCTGCGTGCATGAGGCCTTAGACTGGACATTGTTGATACCACTAGAGAAGATTTGTCCTGGGCCCACTGGAGGTTCCTCCACTCAGCTGGTGGATTAGTCTGAAAAAGAGGTTCTTCAGCAGCTGCAGCCATTATGTCCTGACTGCTGCAAAACATCATGATAAGCAACTGATGCAGAACATTTCAATACACACCTCAGCTGCTACAGAACATCATAATACACACCTCAGCTGCTACAGAACATCATAATACACACCTCAGCTGGTGCAGAACCTCATAATACACTCCTCAGCTGCTGCAGAACCTCATAATACACTCCTCAGCTGCTGCAGAACCTCATAATACACTCCTCAGCTGCTGCAGAACCTCATAATACACTCCTCAGCTGCTGCAGAACATCATAACACACACCTCAGCTGCTGCAGAACCTCATAATACACTCCTCAGCTGCCGCAGAACCTCATAATACACTCCTCAGCTGCTGCAGAACCTCATAATACACTCCTCAGCTGCTGCAGAACATCATAATACACACCTCAGCTGCTGCAGAACATCATAACACACACCTCAGCTGCTGCAGAACCTCATAATACACTCCTCAGCTGCTGCAGAACATCATAATACACTCCTCAGCTGCTGCAGAACATCATAATACACTCCTCAGCTGCTGCAGAACCTCATAATACACACCTCAGCTGCTGCAGAACCTCATAATACACACCTCAGCTGCTGCAGAACATCATAATACACACCTCAGCTGCTGCAGAACATCATAACACACACCTCAGCTGCTGCAGAACCTCATAATACACTCCTCAGCTGCCGCAGAACATCATAACACACACCTCAGCTGCCTTAGAACATCATAACACACACCTCAGCTGCTGCAGAACATCATAATACACATCTCAGCTGCTGCAGAACATCATAATACTCACCTCATCTGCAGCAGAACATCATAATACACATTTCAGCTGCTGCAGAACATCATAATACACACCTCAGCTGCTGCAGAACCTCATAATACACACCTCAGCTGCTGCAGAACATCATAATACTCACCTCATCTGCAGCAGAGCATCCTAATACACACCTCAGCTGCTGCAGAACCTCATAATACACACCTCAGCTGCTGCAGAACATCATAATACTCACCTCATCTGCAGCAGAGCATCCTAATACACACCTCAGCTGCTGCAGAACCTCATAATACACACCTCAGCTGCTGCAGAACATCATAATACACACCTCAGCTGCTGCAGAACATCATAATACAGACCTCAGCTGCTGCAGAACCTCATAATACACACCTCAGCTGCTGCAGAACATCATAATACACACCTCAGCTGCTGCAGAACATCATAATACACACCTCAGCTGCTGCAGAACATCATAATACATACCTCAGCTGCTGCAGAACATCATAATACACACCTCAGCTGCTGCAGAACATCATAATACACACCTTAGCTACTGCAGAGCATCATAATACACACCTCGGCTGCTGCACAACATCACAATACACACCTCAGCTGCTGCAGAACATCACAATACACACCTCAGCTGCTGCAGAACATCATAATACATGCTTCAACTGCTGAAGGACATCCTAATACACACCTCAGCTGCTGAAGAACATCATAACACACCTCAGCTGCTGCAGAACCTCATAATACATACTTCAACTGCTGCAGAACCTCATAATACACCTCCGCTGCTGAAGACAGCATTCTTGGTAAAAAGGATGAGGGAACTTCATATCCAGTAGGTGCATGGCGGGCAGGAATCTACTGTTCAGAACAAGGTTCTGCAGCATGTGTGGTGTATATTAAGTAATAATGCTCTCTCTGTTGTAAGTTCTGACAATATACACCGGGTTCCAAGTTATTATGTCAATTATATTTTTCTCTGATTTTCCTAAATAGTCGATGCAAATGACAGTCAGTATATTTTTCAAGTCATCAACCGTTAAAGTCTAAACCAAATTTTATTGAATAAACCTCCCAACGATAACAGTATTTTTTTCACAAATTAAAAAAACTCAAAATGCACTGTTCCAAATTATTGTGCAGTTTATTATATGAGTTTCCAAACATTTTATAGGTTGTAAAGAACTGAAAATGGTCATTTGTTGAATTTGCAGCATTAAAAACATCTTAACAGGCCAAGTTACATGTTATCATAGGACCCCTTCTTTGATATCACCTTCACACTTCTTGGATCCATTGAAATTTGGAGTTTTCGGAGAGTTTCTGCTTGAATTTCTTTGCAGGATGTCAGAATAGCCTCCCAGAGCTGCTGTTTTGATGCGAACTGCCCCCCCCCCCCCCACCCTTGAGGATACTCCAAAGGTTCTCAATAGGGTTGAGGACAGGGGCGGATGGTGGCCACACCATGAGTTTCTCTCCTTTTATGACCAAAGAAGCCAATGACTCAGAAGTATTTGCAGCATGAGATGGTGCATTGTCATGGATGAAGATGGATCTTCTACAGAAGGCATGGTTCTTCTTTTTGTACCATGAAAGAAAGTGGTCAGTCAGAAACTCTATATACTTTGCCAACGTCATTTTCACACCTTCAGGGTGTTCAGCTTTCTCCCCATGATCCTGGCCGAAAACAGGAGTCCGCCACCTCCTCGCTGACGTCGCAGCCTTGTTGGGACATAGTGGCCGTCCAACAACCATCCATCTGGACCATCTAGGGTTGCAGGGCCCTCATCAGTAAACAAGACTGTTTGAAAATGAGTCTTCATGTATGTCTGGGTGCACTGCAACCATTTCTGCTTGTGAGCACTGGTTAGTGGTGGCCGAATAGTCGGTTAATGCAAAACTGCAAGCTTCTGGAGGATCCTACACCTTGAGGTTCGCGGACCTCCAGAGGCACCAGAAGCTTCAAATACCTGTGTGCTGCTTTGTAATGGCTTTTTAGCAGCTGCTCTCTTAAAGGGGTTGTCTCATCATGGACAATGGGGGCATATCGCTAGGATATGCCCCCATTGTCTTATAGGTGTGGGTCCGCACCTATATCGAGAACGGAGCCCCGAAAGTGAAGGAGGGCGCACTGCGCATGCGCAGCAGCCCTCCATTCATTTTCTATGGGGCCGGCAAAAATAGCCGAGCGCTGGCTCAGCTATTTCCGTCGGCCTGATAGAAATAAATGGGAGCAGGGGCCGCGCATGTGCTCCAGCCACCACCTTGCCAGGCTCCATTCTCGATATGCCCCCATTGTCCATGATGAGACAACCCCTTTAATCCGACGAACTCGTCTGGCAGAAACCTTCCTCGTTATGCCTTTATCTGCACAAACCCATCTGTGCTCTGAATCAGCCACAAATCTCTATCTAATGTTTTCACACCTTGTTCAAGGCATTGCACTATTTGACGCTTTTCGGCAGCAGAGAGATCCTTTTTCTTTCCCATATTGATTGAAACTCCTGGCCTGCTTAAAGGGGTTGTCTGGGTTTATACCCCCATTTTTACCCAAGCAGCCCCCCTAATATCAGCATCAGAGCATTTAATTCTCCGATGCATTTTTTGGAGATCGGGAGACGTACCGGGTTCTCCATGGGTAAGCTAGGCGGAGGCCTGCTGGCACTAATGGGCGGATTTAGTGCTGCCCTAGCCTCTGAAACAGCTAGGGCAGCGCTAAAGCGTCAGAGCCGGTGACATCACCGAATACACTGCTCGGTGGAAGCCTCTGCCTAGCAGTGTGTTATTATAAACAAACAAGGCCTTGTATCGCGCAGGGCAAGGGAGAGCATCGGAGCGTTAAATGAGGGGTGAAATAAGGGGCCGGAGGGGTGAAAATGGGGGTATGTCCGGGTTCAGCTCTGAACCTGGACAGCACCTTTAATAATGGTGGAATGTCCATCTTTAGTAGTTTTCCTTTAATTGGGCTCACCTGGCAAACTAATTATCACAGGTGTTTGAGATTGATTTCAATGATCCAAAAAGACTGAGACACAATACCATCCACGAGTTGAATTGAAAAACAAAAAAGATTACATCTTTATGACACTTAAATGCGATTTGCACAATAATTTGGAACGCAGGTAATCTCAGAGAGTTTCTTCACCCATTGCCATACACTAGGTAATGGAGAGCATGCAGGGACTGTGCACTCCCCTGGAGCTGCGGGGACTCGGTGACTGCAGACTGTAGATTAGAAGTTTACCGTATATTGTGTATACATTGAACTCAGTAATAACACAGAATCAAGTACACTCAATCTTTTAACTCCTTTTAGTCCCTTAGTTTTGGGACTTACTGACCAAGCGTTTTTTCTTCCTTTTTTCATCGTTGCCTTCCAAGAGCTATAACTTTTTTATTTTTCCATTTATGTAGCTGTAAGAGGGCTTTTTTTTAAATTTTTTCTGCAGTAGTAGTTGTTAGTTGTTAATGGCGCCATTTTGCAGTACACATAACTTTCTGATTAACTTTTATTAACTCATTCTGGGAGAGAGATGGGAAAAAACAGCAATACTGCCACTGAGTTTTTTACATTATAAATTTTACGCTGTTCATTTTTTAGCATAAATAATCTTTATTCTCTGGGTCAGTACGATTACAACGATACCAAATACATACTTTTTTTTTTTTTACGTTTTACTACTTTTGTGCAATAAAACCCCTTTTTTTTTTTTTTAAAGGAGGAAAATCTTTTGCTGCTTCCCAAGACCCATAACTTTTTTTTATCTTTCTTTCTGTGTGAGGGCTTGATTTTTGGGGGACGACTTGTAGTTTTCACTGGTATCATTTTGGGGTAAATTACACTTTTTGATCGGGGAACCTGTCATCAACTTTATGCTGACCATACTGAGGGCAGCATAAACTAGTGACAGAAATGCTGATGTCAGCGGTGTGTCACTCATCAACTAAAAGTAAGTGGTTGTCAAGAACAAGCATCATAATTATTGCAGCCCAGGCCTTGAAAAGAGTCCCGGCCACCTGAGAAGAGTCCTGGTTATTCATGAATTCCTGCTCTCCCGCCCACCTGCTGATGGCTGACAGTCTTCTACCTAGTTTTCTCTCTTTATCTCTAGGAGAGAACTGCCAATCATCAGCAGATGGGCGAGGAGAGAAGGAGATTAGGAATAACCAGGACTCTTCTCAGGTAGATTTGACTCTTTTCAAGGCCTGGGCTGCAATGATTATGATGCTGGTTCTCGGCAACCACTTACTTTTAGCGGATGTGTGACACACCGCTGACATCAGCATTTCTGTCACTAGTTTATACTGCCCTCAGTATGGTC
The DNA here is from genome assembly GCF_905171765.1 of Bufo bufo. NCBI lineage: Eukaryota > Metazoa > Chordata > Amphibia > Anura > Bufonidae > Bufo > Bufo bufo. The sequence goes on along the minus strand of NC_053390.1, from coordinate 792,054,046 downwards.
AGCATAAAGTGGATGACAGGTTCCCTTTAAGTTTTTTCGGTGGCAACTAAGAATAAATTAGCAATTCTGCCATTTTTTAGTTTTTTTTTAAGGCGTAGGGAACAATTTACTTGATATTTCTGTAGTGCGGGTCATTACGGCAATGCCAAATGTGGGGGAGATTTTATTTTTGCAATTTTTTTCATTGAAAAGCCAAATTTTAATGGAAAAAGAGTGTTTTTTTTTATTTATTTATAAAAAAAAATTACCCACAGGCAATATTTTTATTGACAGTGCTAAAATTTTTACCCACAAGGGGACTATAACAGGCAATATTTTAATGACAGTGCTATATTGACATTGACCAGCAGGCTGCGCCAGAGAGGTGCAGCCTGCATGAAAACACTCAAAGCAGGCTTGAGGCCTATACTAGGCCCAAGCCAGCCTTTACACACTTCAGCACCCTGTAATCGAATTTGCGGGGTGCCGATGTCAGACCTTTATAAGAATATGTTAAGAAATTAATCATCACAGAATTTTGGATCTTTATACTTAAAGGATACTGTAGGTCATTAGCATCTGATCGTCGGGGGTCCGACACCCAGACTTGAAGCTGCCGATCTGAAACTAATGCTCCTCCAAATTCCTGCCCTTGCCCCCTCCCAAAATGTAGCCCATTGTTAGGAGGACTTGTTCCTTTCAATAACATAAGATTTCAGTCACTGGAAAAGTGTTACAGAATTTGTAATTAGAAATAAATGAAAATTGAATTTTCTTGTAATAAAGAATTAATTTTTGATCATTTGTAACAATCCAGCCTTTTACTCGCTCAGCATGAATAAAACCGAGCTGTAGCATATCAAACAAGCCACTGACGCGTTTCAGGGCCTCAAATCCCCGAGCAATAGCTACAATGAAAATTTGATCAGTCTTATTGAGGGGGGAAAAAAACTACATTTTTCTCTGTTGATTGACTGATTATTGCCATGTGGGCAGAAAATGCACAAACTCATTAAATTTAAGTGGAGTTTTCATTTAAAGCTCATTACAGGCAATGTTTTCACAAGCGCACTTCGTGAAGATTGTTTTACGGATCTATATCATACGATCCCCCCGCAGCCGCCGCGCTTCATCTCGGTTTATGGTAGCCGTGTATATACTGATTAGATCCATCACTAGTTATATACTTCAGGGAGCCTTTGGACTTTTGTATCTCTGTTCTTCTGTCTTCTGGCCCTGACCCTCAATTTCGGAGATTTTTTTGTCTTTGCTGATTTTTTACTAGCTGCCGGTTTTTAGCAATTTGGCCACAGAAAGATGTTCAAGTAGCTAAACTATTTCTTCCCTTGAAAGATGGGCCTGTGTACTTGAATGCTATTTACTGGTTACTGACCTGACCAACCAACCAACCTACCAACCAACCATCCAAATCACTAACCAACGAAACCATCAAACAACACACTAAATAGCCAATTAACCTACCCACAAATTAGACAAGTATCTAAGTATTTTTCATGTGGTTTTTTATGTGTTTTTGATGCATTTTTTTTAAACTAATGGGTGTTAAATATATACCAGTAATTGCATTTTCAGCTTTTTTTTTTTACTTTTTTTTACCCACAAGGGGAATATAACTGTCAATATTTTGATTGCTTTTAAAATACAATGCACAATCCCTGTAGTCCATTGCATTTTAATGACAGTGCTATATTGACATTGACCAGCAGGCTGCGCCAGAGAGGTGCAGCTTCCATTAAAACACTCAAGGCAGGCTTGGGGCCTATACTAGGCCCCAGCCAGCCTTTACACACCTCAGCACAAAAACCGTACAGAAAACACATGGGCACACACAAATCTGTTATTTGATGCTTCCCATTCATTTCAATGGGACATTAAGCACGGATTCCGTCCCAAGATAGGGCATGCTGCATGTTTTGTCCACTTGGAAAAAAAAAGCAAGTGCTGCTTCCCATTGAAATTTAATAGGAGCCTGTTTTGAGGTGTTTTTTGGAGCTGATTTTGAGGCAGAAATGCTCCAAAATCAACGCCATAAAACTCAGTGTGAACTGGCCCTTGCACTTGGAGCGGACGATTGTCGGGAAGGAGGAGTTCTTTCCTGACAATCACCTGCTCGTCAGTGGAGGATAAAGTTGCATTTACATGCAGTGATCTCCTCCACAGTATGGGGAAGAGTGATCACTAATGTCATCGCTCGTCCCCATACAGAATCATTGTTTTCCGGCAGAGGCTGTTTAGATGGCAAAAGCTGCTGCCGGCAAACAATGATTTAGGTATCCTCACCAACTACCCTATCACCCAATGAACGACAGTTTCGCTTGTTCACCAGGTAATTGGTGGCCCCTTTACACCGGCAGATCATTGCTGACGAGCGTACGTACAAATGCTTGTTAGCGATAATATGCCTGAACATCGGGCAGTGTAAAGGGGCCTTTACATATAAATGAACCAAAAATGAAATCACTAATTTTACCAAGGATTAAGCCACGTCTGTTTGTGGTGGCTCCTCCAGCCGCAGTGAATTTCCACCCAAATTCTTGAGTGCCCTTTTCTTGACAATCCTTTCAAGGCTGCGGTAATCCCTGTTGCTTGTGCACCTTTTTCTACTATACTTTTTCCTTCCACTGATCTTTCCATTAATATGCTTGGAAACAGCCTGCTACTTTAGCAATGACCATTTGTGGGTTACCCTCGTTGTGGAGGGTGTCAATGACTATCCTCTGGACAACTGTCAAGCCAGCAGTCTTCCCCATGATTGTGTAACCTACTGAACCAGACTGAGGGACCATTTAAAGGCTTAGGAAACCTTTGCAGGTGATTTGTGTTGATTAGCTGATTAGAGGGTGACACCATGAGTCTACAATATCAAACTTTTTCACAATATTCTAATTTTTGTTTTTTTTTATTAGCTGTAAGCCATCCTTATCAACATTTAAAGGGAGTCTGTCACCACAATTTGCCCTTATGGACCACTTACATAGCACTATAGCATAACTATAGATCAGTCAAATGGTACCTTTGTCTTTTTGTTTGGATATTCACCAGGGGCCAAAACTGAGTTTTATTCATATGTAAATGAGGGCTCGCAAGTGCCCAGGGGCGGCGTTCGGGCTGTAAGTGCCCAGGCCGCTCTGCCTTCTTCTCACATAACCCCTCCCCAGCCTGTTGCTTGGCCCGCCCTGTAAGCCTCTTACGTCATCCAGTGTACTGGCCGATATCCCGCCAGCACATGCGCACTGTGATGACCATTGTGGGCAGCAGCATCATTCCATGCAGTGCGCATGCGCCGGCGGGATATCGGCCAGTACACTGGATGACGTAAGATGATGCTTACAGGGCGGGCCAAGCAACAGGCTGGGGAGGGGTTATGTGAGAAGAAGGCAGAGCGGCCTGGGCACTTACAGCCCGAACGCCGCCCCTGGGCACTTGCGAGCCCTCATTTACATATGAATAGAACTCTTTTTGCCCCTGGTGAATATCCAAACAAAAAGACAAAAGGTACCATTTGACTGATCTATAGTTATGCTACAGTGCAAAGTAAGTGGTCCATAAGGGCAAATTGTGGTGACAGACTCCCTTTAAAGGAATAAAGCTTGAAGTAGATCACTCTGTGTGTAATGAATCTATAGAATATAGGAGTTTCACTTTTTGAATTGAATTACTGAAATAAGTTAACTTTTCAATGATATTCTAATTTATTGAAATGCACCTGTATATATTAATGACCTGTCCTTAGGATCTGATCGATGGGAGTCCAGCTCCTGGCACCCCGCCGATCAGCTGTATGAAGAGACCACAGCGCTCTCTAATCTCTTAGGCTACTTTCACACTTGTTTTGTTGTTTTCCGGTAATGAGAACCGGCAGAGGATTTCAGTACCAGAAAAAAACGTTTCCGTTTGGTCCTCTTGCATTCTGAATAGAAAGAGATCCGTTCAGGATGCATCAGGACGTGTTCTGTTCTGTCAGCATTCTGTTTTGTGACCGGAAACAAAACCGCTGCACGGAAAAAAATGGATCCGGCACTGAAAACAATGTAAGTCAATGGTGACTGAAAAAAACGGATCAGTCACTAAAGACATTGAAAGTCAATGGGTGATGGATCTCTTTTTTTAGGCTCCTAAAAAAACGAATCCGTCACCCACTGACTTTTAATGTATTTAGTGACGGAACAGTTTTTTTCCGTTTTGATTTCACACAACCGCATGCTAACGGAACGGATGCATCCTGAATTGCAAACTCAAAATGGATCTGTTTAATTCCAGGATTGGGATCCTCTGCCGGATCTCAATACCGGAATTAACAACGCAAGTGTGAAAGTAGCCTTAGGCTGGGTTCACACGGGCGTGTCCGGATGCGTCCCGGTGTATTGCGGCAAACCCGCGCAGTTTTGACTGCGATTGCGTTCCGATGTTCAGTTTTTATCGCGCGTGTGCAATGTGTTTTGCACGCGCGTGATAAAAAACCGACTGTGGTACCCAGACCCGAACTTCTTCACAGAAGTTCAGGCTTGGGATCGGTGTTCTGTAGATTGTATTATTTTCCCTTATAACATGGTTAGAAGGGAAAATAATAGCATTCTGAATACAGAATGCTTAGGAGGTGATCAATTGAGGGTTAAAAAAATAAATAAAAATTAACTCACCTTCTCCTCTTGTTCGCGGAGTTCCCGGTCTCTTCTTTACTTCTTTAATGATGAACTACCGGCTAGGACCTGTGGTGACGTCAGATCACATGCTTTAATCACATGGTCCATCAACACGGTGATGGACCATGTGATTGGAGCATGTGACCTGACGTCACCAAAGGTCCTTTAGCCGACAGCTCATCAGAAGAGACCGGGAACTACGCGATCAAGAGGAGAAGGTGAGTTAATTTTTATTTATTTTTTTAACCCCTCCAGCGCTATTTTACTATGCATTCTGTATTCAGAATGCTATTATTTTCCCTTATAACCATGTTATAAGGGAAAATAATACAGTGAATAAACTGTCACCTAGCAACCATGCATGAAAATCACACCGCATCCGCACTTGCTTGCGATTTTCATGCAACCCCATTCACTTCTATGGGGCCTGCGTTGCGTGAAAAACGCAGAATATAGAGCATGCTGCGATTTTCACGCAACGCACAAGTGATGCGTGAAAATCACCGCTCATGTGAACAGCCCCATTGAAATGAATGGGTCGGGATTCAGTGCGGGTGCAATACGTTCACCTACCGCATTGCACCCGCGCGGAAATCTCGCCCGTGTGAATGCAGCCTTAGGCCTCTTCGTAGGCCAGTGACGTCATGTTTAACCTGCATACAAAGCACAGTCAATGGGTCCGCAAAAAAATGGGTATTGCACATGTACTTTATCCGTATTTTGTAGATTAGCGCTTTGCAGACTGCAAAATACATACTGTCGTGTGCATGAGGCCTGAAATAATTTATTTAGCAAAAGTCTAGGTGCTCCCCTCTCCCAGCCACACTGAAGTAAATATTAATGAGGATGAAGAAGCCCGGGACCCACCACCATCCGGACCCTTGACTGCAGTGCGAGCCCTGGTCATATGGCCCTAGAGGACAGTTTTGAGGAGGCTGTGGGGGAACCGCATCATGGAAATTGTGCCAAATTTAAAAAAAAAAGGTAAATACTAAATTTTTTCTTTTTACCGTTTTTGATATTTTTTCTAATCATCATTTTCAGAAATTGGACACTGCCTGGCGAAAACAGATTTCATTTCCTCTCTTTTAATGCTGTGGTTTTGTCTAAATCCGTTTCTAAAATTTTATGATCTTACTGTAATGTTTTCGAAAACCTGATGTCGGGAGTCATACGATAATCATTTAAAAATAGTCATTTAAAAGGCAAAGCAAAAAAAAAAAAAGCTGTTAAATGATCTGTAATTATACACTATTCATTTTATATGTGATTTAGTATAAAGTATAGATGAAAGAAGCAAGCAGTTAAAAGGCATAATAACATATCTGCCTGTGCCGCGATTCTGAGGGTCGGCCGTCGAGCAGCTTTCTTTCATTGCCATGCAATATTAACTTGGAAATAAAAAAGGGATTTAGGGTACTGTAGAAGACTGATTATTATAATCATTTGTTTAATGGTGCCAAATTATTCTGAAAGACAATAAATCATTTGTTTAGATACATGCAGAGAATGATTAACTCGCTGGTGTTCAAAGATAAAATTAGTAATTAGGCAAGCGCTTGTGTTACAGCAAGAAGCAAAGTCAAGAGAATGTCATAATGTGTTTAATTAACTTCCTATAAACATATGCATCAGAAGTCAGCTTATGGTAGGCATGAAACAGATCTTACTCTATATCAGGCATGCTCAACCTGCGGCCCTCCAGCTGTTGTAAAACTACAACTCCCACCATGCCCTGCTGTAGGTTGATAGCTGTAAGCCGTCTGAGCATGCTGGTAGTTTTGCAACAGCTGGAGGGCCACAGGTTCGGCATCCCTGCTCTATATCATTTGCCTATGGCCAAATGTAGGACAATTGTTCAGATTTCAAAAGGGATTTGCTGGGACTCTAAATGTCGGAGATCTCCCCATCAGGTGGTCGGATGGGCTGGGTTTTCTTGCCCACGACTTTAGCGAGTATCACCACCTTTCCCCAACACCCAAAAGGCCCCTGTGCAAGAATGGGTCCATTGTGTTCTCCAGCCCAGTACAAGACGATTCCCCGATGCTCTCCTTAGCTATGGAGAAACATTGGTGGTATAACTAAGCGGGTGTTGACCCAATATGCCACTTGAACAGATTTGGTTTTGGGCGTTATCTAAGTGGCTCTCCAGGTGTTCAAAATTTAACCCCTGTATCGCAACTTTTTGGTGTAGTCTCGGTTCAAGTGACTGCAGGGCACTCAGAGATCAACCGCAGTCAGGGACAGGCTGAAGTCAGGGCTGACAGAGAACGTGCAATCCGATAAACAGGCCGAGGTCAGGGCGGGCAACTCAGAGTCAGAAGTGAAAACAGGCAGAGAGGTCAGATACAAAGAACAGGCAAACAAACCAAGGACACCTTAGCAGAAAACTAGCAAACTTAAACCTATTGCTCAGGAACTTTCCCACAGGGGTAGGTATCTAAAGCACCCCATGGTTACTAGTTATTGGCTGGGGATGATTTGGGAGTAATCATTCTGGCCCTTTACGAGCCGTAGGGAGGGAAATGTGTGTGCCCTACGGGAAGAGAAAGTCATCAACAGCAAGAAACAGGCCTCAGTCTGTGTAGAAGGAGCATTGCGACTGCAACAGCTAGGGCCACTGAGCTGGAAGACAAAGAAGCAATGGAGCGGGCGAGCAAGGTGGCAGCCATGCCCACCGGCAGGCGAGAAGTGGCGGTGGGCATGTGTCACGGATGATGTTGCAGATAGCTGGAACATATGAATAAACGTCCGACTGGCTTGATCCCAAACTAAGGAGCATATAGGTGAGCCCTATAAAACCCTAAGAGCTCTCCCTGACTGCTATGCCCATGCAAGGGTCTCAATGGTAGACGATTGCATGCCCACGTACCTAACACTGTGTGACACCTGAAAACCCTATAATAGTGAGGGGACACGACCACCGGCTCCCTGCACTTAATACAGACGGAGTCAGGGTTACCTAGAATCAAGCCAGCAAGAAAACACAATACATAAAAAGACTTATCTGAGCAAACAGCAGCAGCAGCCTGCAGCAGTGAACACTTCATCCAGGAAGTAATATAAACCGCAAAGTGAGGCAGTATGGGAGGGAATATAAAGGGAGACGATTAATCTAAATAGGTGACACCTGGGAGAAGGAAAGGAGATGACAAAGTGAAACCAAAACAAAGAATGTCATGCAATAGGTAGAGAAGGACGTCTGCCAGACCTTCTTACAGAACTGGCGGTGACAATACCCCTCCCTCTACGGGTGGACTCCGGACACTCAGAGCCCACCTTCTCAGGATGAGACCTATGGAAAGCCCTGATGAGACGAGTGGCCACTGGGACCCACATCCTCTCCTCAGGACCATAACCCTCCCAATGAACGAGGTACTGGAGAGAACCGCGGATAATGCGAGAATCCACAATCCTAGAGACCTGAAATTCAAGATTACCATCAACAACAATCGGAGGAGGAGGCAAAGAGGAGGGTACAGTGGGTTGGACATAAGGTTTCAATAGGGACCTGTGAAAAACATTATGGATCTTCCAAGTCTGAGGAAGATCAAGACGGAAGGCAACGGGATTGATGACGGACAAGATCTTGTAAGGCCCAATAAACTTAGGACCCAACTTCCAGGAGGGAACCATCAGTTTTATATTCTTTGTAGACAACCACACCAGATCACCCACATTCAGGTCCGGACCAGGCACACGTCTCTTATCCGCCACACGCTTATATCTCTCACTCATCCTCTTCAGATTACCCTGAATCTTTTGCCAAATAAATGACAAAGACGAGGAAAATCTCTCCTCATCAGGTAAACCAGAAGACCCCTCTCCAGAGAATGTCCCAAACTGCGGATGAAACCCATATGCACCAAAAAATGGTGACTTATCAGAGGACTCCTGGCGACGGTTATTTAAAGCAAACTCAACAAGGGACAAAAAAAGAATACTAATCCTCCTGATTCTCCGCCACAAAACAGCGCAGATATGTCTCCAGAATCTGATTGACGCGTTCGGTCTGACCATTCGACTGCGGGTGAAAAGCAAAAGAGAACGACAACCGAATCCCCAAGCGAGAACAGAAGGTCTTCCAGAATCTGGAAACAAATTATGTGCCCCTATCAGAAACGATGTCTGAAGGAATGCCATGCAATTTAACAATGTGATCAACAAACGTGTGCGCCAACGTCTTAGCATTGGGTAACCCAGGAAAGGGAATGAAATGCGCCATATTGCTAAAACGGTCCACTACTACCAGAATCACACTCTTCCCCGAGGAACGAGGCAGGTCCGTAATGAAGTCCATGGACAGATGCGTCCAAGGACGGGAAGGAATGGGTAACGGGAGGAGAGAACCCGATGGCCGTGAATGAGGGACCGGCGCAGCACGGCGGTGCACGGCGAAAGCCGCCGGACTAAAAAGTCGGACATTATAGTCAATGGGGACGGAGCGGCGGTCCGGCGGCACAGCGAAATAGCGGAAGGACGGATCCGACATGGTGAACAGCATGTCGGATCCGCCCTGCCGCAAGTGTGAAAGTACCCTTAACAACAGAGGAATAATTCAAAATTAACTTTCTGTAATAATTGCCAAAACCCAAAAACCGCATCAGCGCCTTCTGATTCTCAGGAAGCTCCCAATCAAGCACAGCGCGGACCTTCTCAGGGTCCATGCGAAAACCAGAAGCGGAGAAAGAAAACCAATAAATTGAATCTCCGGAACCGCAAAACACACATTTTTCCAGTTTAGCGTATAATTTATTCTCCCGCAGAATCAGCAAGACCTGACGTTGGTGGTCTCGATGAGTCTTGAAATCATGAGAAAAAATCTAAATGTCATCTAGATACACCAGTACAAATTTCCCCATTAAATGATAAAAAATGCTGTTCACAAAATGTTGGAAGACGGCCGGAGCATTCATCAAACCAAAGGGCATAACCAAATTCTCGAAATGACCCTCAGGGGTATTGAAGGCCGTCTTCCATTCGTCCCCTTCCCTGACCCTGACCAGGTTGTATGCCCCTCTTAAATCCAACTTAGAAAAAACTTTAGCCCCAACAATCTGGTTAAACAGGTCCAGGATCAGAGGAAGTGGATGTGGGTAACAAATCGTGATACGGTTCAGCTCCCTGAAATCCAGACAAGGTCTGAAAGAACCATCTTTTTTCTTAACAAAAACAAAACCCAGTGGCAACAGGTGACCTCGAGCGTCGGATGTGTCCCTTTCTCAGGCTCTCAGAGATATAAGTACGCATAGCGACCCTTTCAGGTTGGGAGAGATTGTATAGTCGTGATTTTGGCAGCTTGGCGCCTGGGATAAGATTAATAGGGCAATCGTACTCCCGGTGAGGGGGCAGCTCCTGGACACCACTCTCGGAAAACACATCTGAAAATTCAGAGAGAAAAGATGGTACAGTCTTGGTAGAAACCTCTGAAAGAGATGCTGTGAGACACTTCTCTCTGCAAAACTCACTCCAACCATTTATTTGCCTTGCTTGCCAATCAATGGTGGGGTTATGTTTAGTGAGCCAGAGTAGCCCCAACGCTAGAGGAGTAGGTAATCCGCTTAAGACAAAACATGACATATCCTCAACATGAGCGTCACCCACAGTCAAACGGATATTGTGAACTATGCCCTTTAACGATCTTTGAGAAAGTGGAGCGGAATCGATAGCAAAAACAGGTATATCCTTTTCCAAAGTGCATACCTGGAAACCATATGCGTTGCTGCAAATTGATTATCAATGAGATTGACAGCTGCTCCACTATCTACAAAAATCTCACAAACAATGTTCTTGCTGTCTAGCGCCACCCTGGCAGGTAGGAGAAAACGGGAACTACAAGCAAACGGCAAACCTTCAATTTCCGCATCAACCTTGCCAATAGTAGCAAATGGAAAGTTTTTTTCTTTTCTTTTTTTTTTATTACCCTCAGAATCTCCTAGAGGGGCAACACATTAGCCAAATGATTTATACCCCCACAACAGAAACAAACCCTCTTGTGAGAGCTGAATCCTCTACTATCAGAGGCAAGCAAACCCAGCTGCATGGCCTCCTCATCAGAGGGGATTGAGACAGACTGAGACCCCTGCTCACTGAATGAGACATCCCCACTGTCCTTGGGCTGAATATGACAGGAAGGAGTGATCTCTCCTCTCTCTCTCTAAGACGCCAGTCAATACGAACAGTTAGACATGGCAGACTCCAACGAGGCAGGTCTCTCATGAAAGACAAATGCATCTTTCAATCCCTCCAATAGACCATGGCAAAATTTACTTCGGAGTGCACCATCATTCCAACCAGTATCAGCTGCCCATCTCCGATATTCAGAACAATATATCTCTGCGGACTGTTTACCCTGGCAAAAAAGACGCAGTTTAGATTCAGCCAGAGCAATACGATCCGGGTCATCATATATCTGCCCCAGGGCTACAAAAAATTCAGGCTGTGCCCCCACCGGCAGCAAAAAAAGGCCCAAGACTGAGCGTTATCCCTGAGCAGCGAGATGATGATCCCCACCCTCTGCTCCTCACCACCAGAGGAATGGGGACGTAGGCGAAAATGGAGTTTGCAAACCTCTCTAAAGTGAACTAAATTCTCACTACCCCCGGAGAACGTATCCGGAACCGAGATCTTAGGCTCGGAACAAACTCCATGAACGCCAGCAGAACCGGTCACCTGAAACTGAGACACAGTTTTTACAGAGATCTGCTACCTCCAGCGAAAGACCTTGCATGCGGTCAATCAAGGCTGAAACCGGATCCATACTTAAGACGGTTACGGTGGTTTAGAATGTCACGGATGATGTTTCAGATAGCTGGAACATATGAATAAACGTCCGACTGGCTTGATCCCAAACTAAGGAGCATATAGGTGAGCCCTATAAAACCCTAAGAGCTCTCCCTGACTGCTATGCCCATGCAAGGGTCTCAATGGTAGACGATTGCATGCCCACGCACCTAACACTGTGTGACACCTGAAAACCCTATAATAGTGAGGGGACACGACCACCGGCTCCCTGCACTTAATACGGACGGAGTCAGGGTCACCTAGAATCAAGCCAGCAAGGAAACACAATACATGAAAAGACTTATCTGAGCAAACAGCAGCAGCAGCCTCCAGCAGTGAACACTTCATCCAGGAAGTAGTATAAACCGCAAAGTGTGGCAGTATGGGAGGGAATATAAAGGGAGACGATTAATCTAAATAGGTGACACCTGGGAGAAGGAAAGGAGATGACAAAGTGAAACCAAAACAAAGAACGTCATGCAAGAGGTAGAGAGAAGGACGTCTGCCAGACCTTCTCACAGAACTGGTGGTGACAGCATGGGGCTTCACAATAACAGATGGCAATAGGGGACCGGTGGAAGAGAAGACACGGGTAGCAAAGGGCTCCTGTGCAAAAACGGGGCCAATATTCTCCAGCCCCAAACCAGACACTTCAGCTATCATCTCCATAGCAATGAAGAAACATTAGTGGCAATAGACGACTGGCAAAGGAGTACGACTTGGTTGAATCTGCTTGAGAAGTGAGCTATGGTAGGCATGACATAGATCTTACTATATACACCCTAAATGGTCTGCAGCCATTAGATAGTGTTGGCTGACCATACCAATTTCGAGAGGGATTTGCTGAGAATCTAGGAGGTGGTTGAATCAAATAGGTCTGCTTTTCCTAAAAAGACTACAGGCAGCATCAGGTCTGCTTTTCCTAAAAAGACTACAGGCAGCATCAGTACCTTTCTCTAGCGCTCTATGGTGTACATAGGCATCAAGTGTCTTCGGTGCATGAATGGGTGCATTGTTCTTCAACCCTTGACAATACAACTGCCCTATGGCCTTCCTAGAAATGGAGAAACATCCAACAGTATTAAGGCACATTTCTAATGCAAGTCACAGTGCAGCCTCTCCCAATAACAATAACTGTATAGGCAAACAGCAACAATGTGGATAATAGGAGTAGTGGTCCCTGATCTCATTCTAAACACTTTCCAAGCAACCTTTCCAAGATAAAAAAAAACTCTCAAAAATAAGTATTGTAGTTTCACAACAGGGTGCATATTTGATAAACAGTCAGCCAAACCATTATATAAGTGTGAAAGGTGCCATTAACTGTTATTCCTTCCACAAGCAGAAAAGTCTATATCAGCCATAAACAGAGAATACCTTGCTAGCACAGCCTCCTGGACAGTCTATACATGTCTTCTCCAGCTTTTCCTTAGGGATTGTTCTCTCCACAGGAATGGTGTTTCTCCTGGAGCTGAACTAGCAAGCAGAGCTAAAACTGAAGTGGATGATGCAATCCTGACTAGAAAGCTCCTCCTTCACAGGGGCAAGCAAATTCACTCTGCTGAGTCAGAGAATAATTACCTAAACAGTGCCACCTACAGACAACATACAAAGCACAATACAAAGCATGAACAGATTAAAAAACATCAAATCAAGATCAATTTTCAAATACCTTGTTATAGAGTATTGCATCATATACAAGTAGTGGTATACATAGAGGTGAGAGAGCCCCAAAGCAAATATTAAAATAGGTCTCCCAGACCATCTGGGAAAGGAGGACGAGTTGTTTGCTTGCCCCATCCTCTTTCAAACATGGAGCCCCTGCAAGGTTCTTACCCCCCATTAAAATAAGGATTTCAGCCAACTTGGGCCCCAGAGCAGCCCCATGGTTTAACTCTGTGGTAGGTATGCCCTTGACCAAAAGGTAGGAAAATGCACAATAATCAGCTTTTGTCTCTCTAAACATGTATGTCCTACTTTATTAGGGTATATGAAGGTAATAGAGAACGATCCCTTACTCATCACTAAGAGTGGTTCTTGGGGACCTGGTGTGTCCATGCATTATTTTGACAATTTGCTAATTTCAGTGCTTCATGGTTGCTTCATGTAATGAGCTCATTGTTATGGCTGTTCAAAATGATCATCCCATTAATTGAGGGCACTGAAAATTATTATTGTCAGTCAGGATTTATTTTATGGTTGGCTCCGAGCTTATGATAGAAGAGCAAGTCTTGAGGCCAGATCTTTCCCCAGAGGGCGAGAATCTGGAGAAATGTCCAATTTGCCATTGTCAGTCATGCAAGACACAGTCAGTGACGGACCTTGAATCCATAAATGCCTACTTCTGTGACTGATTGAATGGCCAACAGTGTCTTGTGACCACATATAAAAAAAATCCCAGTAATTATCTTCTCGAAATCGAGATAATCATTACTGACCATCCTTTACACTTGAGGCCACTGCCTAATATCTGGCGCAATATCACAATAGGCCTAATCGTCTTTGAGGTTCTGATTTAGTTTGTAAAGTATTTTTTTTGCTTTGGTTTTGGAATTTGATCAAGCAAATTATTATAGATGTGGACAACTCTTACATTACAAATACATAGAGGCAAGTTTTCTTCAGTATTAATTAGGCCACAGGCACAACTAAAACTTGAAGTATGGATGTCTAAGAATTCATTACACCTCTGTCTTCAACTATTGGAAGGATCACTGTAGACAACATAGTCATCTTGTCTTCCTGCTTAAGTTCCTCAGGACTCACAGTAGTCGGTCCTAAAGTTCCTGGCTTGGAGCATAGACATATCTATACAGATGCATGACCTGAAGCTTCTGGACCCCAATGCAAGATCTATAAGACTTTGTTCAAACTGTGTTCAAGAGCTTTTGGTCAAGGGGGCTGGTCTTCGTTGGGTGGATGAAGGCCACCGATGGATACATTTAGAGCTCTCAGCACAAATGTTAAATGTCAAATGCACCCATAGGCCACCACTCATTCAGATGTTGTGGGTTTAGAGCCTAACAGGACCCATACCTATTATCAGGGGCGTAGCTATAAGGGGTGCAGAGGTAGCAGTCGCTACTGGACCCAGGAGCCTGAGGGGGCCCAAAGCTGACAGAAGAAGACACACAGAGCACTGAGGGAAGGGGGGCCCAAGCTGAACTCTTGCACCAGGTGCCATGAGCTTTTAGTACCATTTATAGAACAGGTATTCTCACATGAGACCTTTTGGACTCCTTCAGCCTCGGGTGTGAACCCAACATCTGAAGGCTTTACACAGGGAGGTGAACAGATAGCAGTCACACCAAAGCCCTGGTGCCTGAGGTGGTCCAGAGGCTCCTCCACCACATAAACAGAGACTGGTATTATAAATGACACACGGTACATGAGGGCCCTGTTACTGATTTTGCATTGGGGCCCAGAAGCTTCTGCCTCTGCCCTTATAGGTACACCCCCGTATGTGTATATTCTGTATACACCTCACAATAAGAAGGAGGACGGATATTCTTTAAGCATCTCATGTCGGATTACACCACAATGTTTCTTTCACCATGTACCTGTACATAACATACGTAAGGCACTCAGGAACATAAGTGGAAAGTATTTTGACATGCCGTCTCCAATTACCTCTTAATCCTTTTAGTTGTACAAGGCACTGAGCTACCATATATTGATCCAAAGGGGTTTAAAGCCATTAATGCGCTAAATCTAACAAAAGACTCTTTGAAAATGCAAAAAACGACTGGTGTTAGCTCAGCTGCCATAACAAAAACATTACAAAAAGGGTAAAGTAATTGGGAACTATTCCAGCCTCATGTGTAACTTTGCCGATTTGTCTAGATGAGATTTTAAAAGGAATATTAGCAGATTGTGAATAATGAATGGCATTTACTGTAGACTACTGGCAACAAGAAACTGTAATGTAATCATGTAAATCAGAGCTCCGAGCTAGAAGTCCACACGTCGGAGTCGTCACAAAGGGGTTCTCCAGGATATAACAATTGATGACCTATCACTAGGTCTGTGAAGGCTAACCTCCGGCACTCCAGATGTGGTAAAACTACCACTCCCAAGATGTACACTTGCTTGGCTGTTCTCGGAACTCCACAGAAATGAATGAAGCATGCTGGGAGTCGTAGTTTAAGCACAGCTGGAGTACCGGAGGTTAGCCATCACTGCCCTATGATACTCAATCAGATCAGCAGGGGTCTGACATCCGTCACCACAGCTGATAAGCTGTTTGGGAGCATTAAGTCGGCGGTGGATCTAGAGAGCTCCATCCATTCTGTGGATGGTTACTGAAGAGCTGCTCCTATTGAAGTCAATGTAATGTACGTGCGACTCCACCAGCAGAATGTTGAGTGCAGCTCTGGAGAATAACATAAGATAAATTCAGGATGAGTACAGGATTAGTCATGTATGTACACAGTGACTGCACCAGCAGAACAGTGAGTGCAGCTCTGGGGTATAATACAGGATGTAACTCAGGATCAGTACAGGATAAGTAATGTATGTACACAGTGACTGCACCAGCAGAATAGTGAGTGCAGCTCTGGAGTATAATACAGGATGTAACTCAGGATCAGTACAGGATAAATAATGTAATGTATGTACACAGTGACTCCACTAGCAGAATAGTGAGTGCAGCTCTGGAGTATAATACAGGATGTAACTCAGGATCAGTACAGGATAAGTAATGTAATGTACACAGTATCTGCACCAGCAGAATAGTGAGTGCAGCTCTGGAATATAATACAGGATGTAACTCAGGATCAGTAAAGGATAAGTAATGCAATGTATGTACGTACGCAGCGACTCCACCAGCAGAATAGTGAGTACAGCTCTGGAGTATAATACAGGATGTAACTCAGGATCAGTACAGGATAAGTAATGTATGTACACAGTGACTGCACCAGCAGAATAGAGAGTGCAGCTCTGGAGTATAATACAGGATGTAACTCAGGATCAGTACAGGATAAGTAATGTATGTACACAGTGACTGCACCAGCAGAATAGTAAGTGCAGCTCTGGAGTATAATACAGGATGTAACTCAGGATCAGTACAGGATAAGTAATGTAATATATGTACACAGTGACTCCACCAGCAGAATAGTGAGTGCAGCTCTGGAGTATAATACAGGATGTAACTCAGGATCAGTACAGGATAAGTAATGTAATGTATGTATACAGTGACAGCACCAGCAGAATAGTGAGTGCAGCTCTGGAGTATAATACAGGATGTAACTCAGGATCAGTACAGGATAAGTAATGTAACGTATGTACACAGTGACTGCACCAGCAGAATAGTGAGTGCAGCTCTGGAGTATAATACAGGATGTAACTCAGGATCAGTACAGGATAAGTAATGTAATGTATGTACACAGTGACTCCACCAGCAGAATAGTGAGTACAGCTCTGGTGTATAATACAGGATGTAACTCAGGATCAGTACAGGATAAGTAATGTATGTGCACAGTGACTGCACCAGCAGAATAGTGAGTGCAGCTCTGGAGTATAATACAGTCTGTGAGTACAGTGTGTATGATTCCTTAGGTCATGTAGCTATGATGGTCTGAATATGTGGCCATTTTCCTTTGACAAATGTCTGTCTACCTGTTGTGACAAATGACACTGATATGAATGTACATATGCTGCCTGTCCACAGTGATACTGTTGTGAGTACTACAGCTCAGCCAACTGAATGGGCTAAGCTGCAGTACCAGGCACACCTGAACTGGTATGGATGTCACTGTGTTAGATACTGTAGAGAAGGGTCCTCTTTGCTCTACTAAGAGGTAAAGGTACTAGTGGTGACCAAACATGTATGTCTGGTGATTGAAAGAACAATGCTTTTATGTAAATAAAACTTACAGAGGTTTTCCTGGAATTAAATCTGATGCCCTATTCTTTTTCTTCCAGAAACAGCACCACTTTTGTCTATAGGCCGTGCGTGGTATTGTGGTTTTTCACTAAAATGAAACTGAGCTGCAATGCCAGACACAGCCTATGTCTCAGAGTGGCGCTGTTTCTGGATAAAGTACCTTTTCTGCTTTATATTACCCCCGCATGTGATTACAGATTAATAGAAGCATTACCGATTGCAAAATATTGTGCACCTTTACAATAAAAAATAATAAAAATTTCAATAATGCCATGATTGATGTAAATCATATAGGACATGGCCGTCTCTTTCTAACAAAGCTAGAACCAGCCCTGTACCTCACATGGGTCCAGAGATCTCCACATTCATTGATCCAATTACTCTTCTGGATGTCTTTCCTGCTGCAGCTCAGGGGGCGTGTCCTTCCTGCTGCAGCTCTCTCCCTATCACAGCTCAGAGAGGGAGTTTCCTTTCTCAGGAGGTGTCTCCTTCCTGCTCCTGCTCTCTCTCCTTGTAACTGTCACAGTTTCTAACAGTAGATCTGGCGGGTGGCATTCGTAGGATGGAACTGGGCATGTGCGACCACCTCAGTTAGGTGGACAAGAAATAAGGGGGGGAAAAACAAACAGCAGGTGGCGCTATACAGATAGATTTCATTAAATAGCACAATAGCTGTTGTAAACTTTTAATTAGGCTGGTTTCACACTAGCGGCAGGGGACTCCGGCGGGTGAACAGCCTGTCGGATCCGTCCTGCCGCTAGTTCACGTGTGCCCCCGGACTGCTGATCCGTCCCCATTGACTATAATGGGGGCCCGGGGTGGAGTTCCGGCGGCAGCATGGCAGCGCACGCCGAGAGGCATCCAGACTAAAAGTACTGTAAGCAGTATGGCCGGCCTCTCGGCGTGCGCTGCCGTGCTGCCGCCGGAACTCCGCCCCCGCCCCCATTATAGTCAATGGGGACGGAGCGGCAGTCCGGGGGCATGCGGTCACTAGTGGCAGGACGGATCCGACAGGCTGTTCACCCGCTGGAACAGCCTGCCGCTAGTGTGAAAGTACCCTTACATGCAGTTGCAAAAATATTCAGATCCAGGAGCTGGTTTGGAAAATGAGACAACCCCTTTAAGAAATGCTGCATTTAAAGGAGCTTCCCATACAATGAAATGACTGGTATAAGATTATAATACCGCTCTCCAGGTCGTCTGCTACCAGGAAACATTATCTGAACACCAATTTATTCTGTCACTTTAACAAGGCGCAGCAGCAGTAAAGGAGGTATAACACAAGTGACTTGCTCCAGATGCACTCGTCTCGGCAAGCTGTCTGCTTTTTGGCATGAAGAATATGGTTTAAATTGCTACTTTGTATAAACAAAGCTGTATTCTTTATTGACCATGATATGTGCTTGTTCTCTGCCAAAAGTGTGGGTGCAGCAAAAATTCAGACCCCGACTATTTACGGGAAGTGTCTTCCACTTGACGCCCCCCGTCCCACTCTGCTGAGTTCGCTCTTTTCACTGAAGCACAATGCCTGTGATGGCGGCTTTTCTCGAGGCTGGGTTATAGCAGCGCACAGTGACAGGTTCTACTGGTGCCGGATCCAAAAAGTTGTCAAACACAGGAATAGTAATAACGTTAACGATCGGCGGAGACTTTCAGCCAGTTCTCTGGGACGATTAGGCTTAGGATAGGCCGTCGGGTCCTTTCTCTGGCACCCCCACCAATACAAAAAAAAAATGGTACCCCGTTACAGTAGTATTGCCCTCATTGTACAACCTTCACAGTAGTTTTGTCCAGATATGTGCCCTCTCACGGTAGTTATGCCCATATTGTGCCCCTTCAAGGTAGTTATGCCTTCACTGTACAACTTTCACAATAGTTATGCCCACATTGGGCCCCTTTAAAGTACTTATCCCTTCATTGTGCCCCCTTCACAGTAGTTATGCCCTCTCTGTGCCCATTTCAAAGTAGTAATGCCCTATCTGTGCCCCCTTCACAGTTGTAATGCCCTCTCTGTGCCCCTTCAGAGTAGTTATGCCCACTCAGTCCCCCATAAGTTATGCCCACCCACTTTACAAGAGTAATGGCATCTGTGCTCCCTTCATAGTAGTAATGCCCATTGTGCACCTTCATAGTAGTAATGCCCATTGTTCCCCCTTAATAGTAGTAATGCCCATTGTGCCCCCTTCATAGTAATAATGTCCTTTGTGCCCCCTTTGTAGTAGTTATGTCCTCTGTGCCCCCTTTGTAGTAGTATTGCCCTTTGTGCCCCCGTTGTAGTAGTAATGCCCTCTGTGCCCCCTTTGTAGTAGTAGTAATGCCCTCTGTGCCCTCTTTGTAGTAGTAATGCCCTATGGGCCCCATTTGTAGTAGTAATGCCCTATGGGCCCCCTTTGTAGTAGTAGTAATGCCCTCTGTGCCCCCTTTGTAGTAGTAATGCCCTATGGGCCCCCTTTGTAGTAATAATGCCCTCTGTGTCCCCTTTGTAGTAGTAATGCCCTATGGGCCCCCTTTGTAGTAGTAATACCCTATGGGCCCCCTTTGTAGTAATTTTGCCCTCTGGTATATGCCCTCCATGGTAGAAATAGCCTCTGTGCCCCACCATGGTAGAAATTCCCTCTGTTAAATAAAACAAAACACAGTAACTACTCACCTTGTCCCGTTCCTGAAGCTCACAGTCCTCTCTCCCCTACAGACACAGATCGCTCTGCAGCACGGTGTGGGCGGAGTTTATGCAGATTTACGGGCGGCAGGCTCTGCCCACACAGGTCGGCAGCGCGATCCCTGAATGGTGGAGCGGGGAGAAGTGTTCCTGCTTCACCATTCAGTGCCGGAGAGACAGAGCTCAGGGAGCTGAGTTATAGGACTGCAGCTCCCTCTGCTCCTGCAATAAACGCTTCCATCTATATTGATAAAAGCGCTCATTGCTTCTAGGCTCTGGCACCCCCTAAGAGCCGGAACCCGGGGCGGACCGCACCACCCACACCCCCCCTGGGCACGCCACTGCAGTCCCCCCCCCCCCCCCCCGCCCCCTTTATACACTATAGGTGTCTTGTCATGTGCAAGAGGGGCCTTTTAGCTCAGCCAGGCACCAAGGTTCAGTTGTGACAGTCTCTCCTTTAATGGTCTTGAATATAAGAGTTGATAAAACTATTCACCTTGGGTTTAAGGGTGACACCAAAGTAGTATTCCCTCACACAAACTGCATTATCCAGCAGAGGGCGACAACGAGCGGGGAACAAAAACTCCTCCCAGGATATAAAGAATACAAAATCTGTATTCAACCCTAAAGCATTATGGGCTTGAAATTAAGATTTTTTTTTTTTAAGAAAAAAAAAAAAAATACTTAGACTTAGTTCACATCACCATTTAGGCTACTTTCACACCAGCGTTTTCCCTTTCCGCTATTGCGATCCGTCATAGGGTCAGAATACCGGAGGAAAGCGCTTCAGTTTTGTCCCCATTCATTGTCAATGGGGACAAAACTGAACTGAAGGGAACGGAGCGCACCAGAGTTTCTGAGTGCGTCCTGGGATGCGGAGCAAAACGGATCCGTCATGACTCACAATGTAAGTCAATGGTAACGGATTTGTTTTCTCTGACACAAAAGAAAACTGATCCGTCCCCCATTGACTTGTCATTCCTGTCATTCCTATGTTAAAGATAATACAACCGGATCCGTTCATAACGGATGCAGACGGTTGTATTATCATGACGAAGGCGTTTTTGCTGATCCATGACGGATCCGGCAAAAACGTTAGTGTGAAAGTAGCCTAAGGGCTCATGCACACGAACGTATTTTCTTTCCGCTTCCGTTCCGTTTTTTTTTTTGCGGACCATATGCGGAACCATTTACTTCAATGGGTCGGCAAAAACAACGTAAGGTACTCCGTGTGCCTTCCGTTCCCGTATTTCCGTTCCGCTAAAAAATACTGCATGTCCTATTATTGTCCGCAAATCACGGTCCGAGGCCCCATTCAAGTCAATGGGTCCGCAAAAAATACGGAACGCACATGGAACACATCCGAATGTCATCCGTATTTCGCGGATCCATACTGTAGAAATGCTATGCCCAGCCCATATTGCTCATGTGTTTGGTGATTAATAA
Source organism: Bufo bufo (assembly GCF_905171765.1). Lineage (NCBI taxonomy): Eukaryota > Metazoa > Chordata > Amphibia > Anura > Bufonidae > Bufo > Bufo bufo. The sequence continues at coordinate 792,032,631 of NC_053390.1, read as the reverse complement.
GTTACTGATTCCGTTTCCGATCCGCAAAAAACTGATTTCCTACGGAAACCATATGGATATGTTTTGTGGAATAACGGAACGGAAGAGGACTTAAATCAGATATGTAACAACGGATCTGTGAAAAACGGACACAAAACAACTACAGTCGTGTGCATGAGCCCTTAAAGGGGAACCTGTCACGTTGAACATGGTGTCTGAGCTGCAGGCAGCAGGTTATAGAGCAGGAGGAGCTGAGCAGATTAATATATAGTATTATAGGAAAATATTCAGTAAAACTTATAATTTATCCATTTAAATTCCTGCTCTTTCTGGGCTTTGAAGTCAGGGGGGCGGTCCTATCAGTGATTGACAGCTATCTCTGTATACAGGATAGTGATAGGACCGCCCCCCTGACTTCAAAGCCCAGAAAGAGCAGGAATTTAAATGGATAAATTATAAGTTTTACTGAATCTTTTCCTATAAAACTATATATCAATCTGCTCAGCTCCTCCTGCTCTATAACCTGCTGCCTGCTCTACAAACACCACGTTCAACGTGACAGGTTCCCCTTTAACAAACCTATTTTTTGGAATGTCATCGTCATCTAACTTCATAATGCGTAACCGCACCATTGATGTTAATGTCGACTGTGACTGAAGCGGCCCTTTAAAATAACTGCTCGGGTCAGTGATGCTTTAAGACAGAAGCGCGCCTCGTACTGTAAGCAGCGAGGAGTCATAAGTCATCTCCGAGCGAAACAGACATTGAACTGAGCAGATGTCATTTTGGACAAAAGACTCCCTTAAGTTGGAGGTGCATTTAGCATAATTGCTTTGGAAGTTCTCGTGTGTCGCCTGTGAAAATGCATTTAGGCATTTCTCGTCTTTGCTCCGCTGAACAATAAGCCACATTTTCCCTGTGTGCATAACATTACGGAGCTTGCCGTTCGCAACCGGAACCCGCCATCATTACCCCCCCCCCCCCCTCCCCCCGGCAAAACTTGCATTCATATTTTCCATTCCAAAAAAATTAAAATTTTAATAAAACAGCCATTGACTTCCCAACAATCCGGGGTGTAATTAACGCTCCCGTCTAATTCTCTTTGCGCGCGGGATATTCAACGTCTGAGCAAATCGCAATAAAAAAAAAAAAACACCGAAGAGGTTGTTATGGAAACCGATTCAATATTCGGAAGGATTGTACATTCTAAACATGGCCGGACGGAGCACCGAAGATCGTTGGGTGCGAAAATAAAAGCGGAGCCGGTGCTTTGTGCATTCATGCTGATAAGGACCTAAGAGGCTACAGCTGCTTTTATTTATCGAGGCGGGAACGGCGGGCGCCAGGTTGTTTGGATTTGATAAATAACTTGCGCTGGAATAGAAGTGGAGAACAGTGAAGGGGGTAAAGGGCTCGGAGTTTCTGGAGAAAGGAGGAGAGATGCAAACAAGACCATCTGCGGCCGTGAAGACAGAGGGCAGATGTTGTGGATGCTGTGGAGCACCTGCCGCAGCTGACTCAGGACCATTCACAGCACTGGCCCCACAGCAGTGCAAGAAAAATCCCACAAAAAGGGTGGGGGAACTAAAGATGGCCATAGATTCGATTAGGAGTTTTAAGAAAAAGGGTAAAAGAAAAAAATAAATGTGTATGATGAGAAGGAGTCACTCACCCACCTCTGCCCGTGCCGGATAGCTCCACCTATGACTGGTTATACAGAATGAGAAACTCACTTTCTTCTTAAAAAAAAAAAAAAAAGATGCCACACCGGTATGGTATTGCAGTTCAGAAACAGCGCCACTCGTGTCCAGTGGTTGTTCCTGGTACTACTGGTATGGCAGCTCAGTCCCATTCGATTGACTATTGAAAAATCAGATACGACCTATGAACTAAAAAAAGTAAGGGAAGCTGAGAGGCCGAGGCTGAATGGGTCGTAAAAATGAAATCTACAGTATAAGGGGGCATTCACATGACTGTAAGTGTTCTAGGGCCGCACCGCGAAGGACAGGACATGTCCTATACTTTTACGCGACATGAGGTATTGAAGTCAAGAGGTCCGCACTGTGATGCAGCGAGCACACCGGAATATAACCAAATTTTAGGACATAATGCAAAATGGAAGCCTTTAAGAAGCATTATACATGTCTATGGGGACAAATAACGTATTTTTTTACCCTATAAGACGCTCCTTTTTCCCCACAAAAGTGGGGGCAAAATGGCAGTGCGTCTTATGGGGTGAATGTTGCAATTTACACTGATACACCGCCACCGCGATGCTGCACAGCGCAGCCAGCGGGTGTATCAGCGGGAAGGGAGGAGGGGTTGGGGTCCGGCATCTGGTTTTGTAATGGCAGCGGGGCCCGGTGCAGTCACTGTATTCTATTACACCGGGCCCCGCTCACTGTATGTCACGCCCCATGTTTATGGTCGTGACTCCTGGATCCGCATGCAGTTGCCTGCGGTTTGGTTTTGTTGTCAACCACATGGTGAGGGCTGCTTGTATGTTGCCTCACGTGTGTTTGCCGCTGGCAACATGTTTGTACTTGGCAGTATAGCAGCCCGAGCTGTTGCTAGGCAGCTTGCTGTCAAGTGCATGCGGTTACACCTGGCAACCTGTCTTTGTTTGTGTGCATTGTGACACTTTAGGTCACTTGCGGTTGCCCGTGGCAACGTGTGGTGTTGTGTACATGTGGTGGCAGTGTCTCGGCCTTCTGGCTGTTTCCCAGGACATGGTTGCCACGCATGTCGCTGCCGGCGGTAACAGCTGCAGTTTTGATAGTTGCTTGTACACTTCCCCTTTAAGTGGCTTTCTTCCCTTGCCTGGTGTAGGAAGGGTTAACTCCCTTCTTAGTGAGTGAACAGTGGGTGTGTTTGTGTGTGGGTGTTGCCACTTGGGCTATTTAGCTTCCGCTGGATGCCTGTATCTGAGGGGTACTTCAGCCATGGTTAGCTGGAGTCATCCTCCTGGTTATATACCATCTGCCAGTGAGGGCCACCCTCGTGGTCATAAGTGATGTCTAGACTAGTGGGGTCTTTATGTTCATTGCAGCTTATGGTCCTGGGTTCCTGTGTGATGTTGGTGTGTGCTGTGTCCATCTATGTTGTTGTGGACAGCAGCACTTGTGCACGGGTTCCAGGCTGTGTGTCTGTGGCAGGTAGGTGTGGTACTAGTTTCACTTACCTGCCATTGCCATATGCTGTATATGTTCCCCTTTCCTATGTAGCTTGGCCAGTGCGACTCCTGTTCGTCCGTGCCTAGGAGGAACAGGTCATCTTACCCTGCTCCTAGTCCAGGGCCACCCTGAGGGCTAGTAGGGATCTTAGGTTCCTGAGTATGAGCCCTCCTACCATCAGGGTCTGCTCATACGGCTAGGAGACAGGGTCAGAATTAGGGATGTAATAGGAGGTGACCTGCTCCCTGATTCCTGTCCTGGCCTAGCAACTATCTTTCATATTGACATCCCACGGATTAGAGTTACCCCCACTCTGATCCGTGACACTGTAGTAATCATATAGGCAATGTTAAACTGTAGAATTCCTCTCCAATCCAGCCTGTAACTGCAATCTTCCGTAGCAGGCAGGAGGCCGGACGGGCGGCAGCGTAACTCACTACGTCACGCGCCTGCTCCTCCCACTTTATGAATGAAGCAGGCGGTGCAGGCGCGTGACGTAGTGAGTTACGCTGCCGCCCGCCCGGCCTCCTGCCTGCTACGGAAGATTGTAGTAAGTACTAAAGGCTGGATTGCACATGATTTCTATAGTTTAACATTGCCTACAGGTTAGATATGATTACTACAGTGAGCGGGGCCCGGTATAATAGAATACAGTGACTGCACCGGGCCCCGCTGCCATTACAAAACCAGATGCCGAACCCCACCCCCTGTATTGGGGTCATTCATTACACAGGGACACTGTTATGGGGGAAATCTGTGGATGACACATAGCATAAGATGCTATATATGTGTCATCCACAGATCCCCCCCATAGCAGTGGCATGTAATCCACAGATGCGCCCATAACAGTGCCATCCACAGATGCCCCCATAACAGTGCCATCCACAGATGCGCCCATAACAGTGCCATCCACAGATCCCCTCCATAACAGTGCCATCCACAGATGCGCCCATAACAGTGCCATCCACAGATGCCCCCATAACAGTGCCATCCACAGATGCCCCCATAACAGTGCCATCCACAGATGCCCCCATAACAGTGCCATCCACAGATGCCCCCATAACAGTGCCATCCACAGATGCCCCCATAACAGTGCCATCCACAGATGCCCCCATAACAGTGCCATCCACAGATGCCCCCATAACAGTGCCATCCACAGATCCCCCCATAACAGTGCCATCCACAGATGCCCCCATAACAGTGCCATCCACAGATGCCCCCATAACAGTGCCATCCACAGATGCTCCCATAACAGTGCCATCCACAGAAGCTCCTATAACAGTGCCATCCACAGATGCTCCCATAACAGTGCCATCCACAGATCCCCCATAACAGTGCCATCCACAGATCCCCCATAACAGTGCCATCCACAGATGATCCCATAACAGTGCCATCCACAGATGCTCCCATAACAGTGCCATCCACAGATCCCCCAAAACAGTGCCATCCACAGATGCCCCATAACAGTGTCAGCCACAGATCCCCATAACAGTGTCATCCACAGATTCCCCCCATAACAGTGCCATCCAGAGATCCCCTCCATAACAGTGTGTCATCCACAGATCCCCATAACAGTGTGTCATCGACAGATCCCCCATAATACCGTAGTGTCATCCACAGACCACCATTAGTTCAAAACCCACCAAAAGCACACCTTTTGGTTCAGAATATTTTTTTTCTTATTTTCCTCCTCAAAAACCTAGGTGCGTCTTATGGGCCGAGGGGCGTCTTATAGGGCGAAAAATACGGTAACGGTTCTGTTTGGCTCCGTTATACATGATGGAAAAAAAGTCCTGTCGACAGCAACATGGGAGGAGCAATCTTTATGCCATCGCTCGTCACCATGCTGTACAGTGGTTTGCCGGCGTCAGATCGTTATTAGACAGCGCGATCTGCCGCTGGCAAATCCTGATCTTCAGCATTCTGAAAGATCTGGATTGCCTGATAAACGAGCTCATTCATCATGCAATTGGCGGTGGTAGTATTACACTGCAAGATGACCGCTAACAAGCGTTTATACAAACGCTTGTTACCGATCATCGGGCAGAAAATCTGCCCAATACACCCTTAAAGGTCGTTTCTTCATTCTCTTCTGCACCTGAATCTGCAGCGTCCCTCACCCCTGCCCCCTATGTTGCCGAGTGAATTTGGTAGTGAACTGGTAGGGAGGCCTTTGAGTGTTAGATGAGTTATTTGTGGTGTGAGGAACCATCTCTAGTATAAACCTCAGTACTGAACTATTGGTTAAAAGAGTGATCCCAGATTGGTCTTACGTTCCACTGGATATTTAGAGGATTGCTTCAGACAATGCAAAAAAATAGTACCCAAAGGTAGTTAGGGTGGTTGGGGTCAGATACCTGGCTGTCTTCACACCAGTAAGACCACAATATTATAGCAATACAGCTCCATTTTTATGATACAGAGCTTCAAACCCACTAAATAAATGATAAAATTCTGAATGCTTGCAGCCACCACTAGGGGGAGCTCACTGCATTCTGTCCATACATGGAACTCTATGATAAATAAGTATTCAGTAAATTCATAAGCTCCCTCTAGTGGTGGCTGCAGGCAACCCGAAGCTTTGGTCAGTGTTAAGGTCTATTAAGAAATTAATCAGCACAGAATTTTGGATTTGGACCTAAAAACAGCCAGGCAAAACCATGGTTCAGTGGTTTGGGAGCTGGGCCTATGCTTGTTAACCCTTTACAATGTGTGCGATATATGTGCATTGCTGTGGTATTGTGGGTACTGCCCACTAAACCCACAAGATGCTGGGCAGGGATTAAGGGGTTATAGTAACAATTTTCATATAAATCTGCAGGGAGATGCTTGTAACCATTTTTAGAAGAGCAACAACGAGTAAAAGTCCATAAAAAGCCATCGTGCCACAGGTTGTAAAAACCTTCAGACAAAACCATTATTTTTCCTCTTTACAAATAATGCAAAAGAAAATGACATGATAATGGCTCCACCTACTGTTACATTGTTTCTGTGAAATTGATTTTCTTTCCAGGCTGAGCATGTAAATAAATAGCTTTTATGTGCAATTGTTGAAGAGAGCAGCAAAGCCCAGAACGCCAAAGCTATTTATTTGTCTACAGTCAGATAACTCACCTAGCCAAAGAGAGAGAGAGAGGAGAAGAAGGCCCAGGGAGGGCAGTAGAGAGGGTGACACAGAGAGAAATGGAAAGAGAGAGAGAGAGAGAGAGAGAGAGAGAGAGAATAGTTCCGGGAATATCAGGGACAAGAGAAGGAAGAGAAGGTACCAGTAAAGAAAGAGAGAGAGAGAGAGATGCAGAGATGAAAAGAGGAAGACACGTAGATGAAGAGGTGAGACAGGGAAAGTATAGGGAGACATAGAGGAGAAGAAGACGTAGAAGCGAAGACAGGAAGGGAACGTAGGGAAAGAGGAAAAGAAGAAAAAACACAAGGAAGAAGAGGAAGATAATGGAAAGAATAAGAGAAAAGGAAGAAAAGATTGGAATGGTAAAAAGGAGAGACACGGAAAAGGGAGAGGGTGAGATGTGAAGAGAAAGTGAAAAATAATCAGCCGTAAATAAAAAAAAATCTAAACTCTCTGTAAAGAGACAATAAAGAGGATGTCAGTGGAAAGTAGCACAAGAGAGTCAGCTATGGAAAGTAGTGCTGCAGTACTGTGGTCTTGGGTTCAAATCTAAGGACCAATAGCAGCATAAAGGGGGGTCATTTACTAACCAGAAATACGCCTATATTAGGTGTATATCCGGCGCAGATTGCCCTGCAATCTGTGACTTTTCCCCGTTCGCGGCAGGTCTAAGTGGGCATCATGGCGTGGGCATTAGCATTAGCCCATCTCATTTACCAGGCGTAGAAAATGGTCTAAATGTAGGTCAGCTAGGTTCCACCGCCAGCTGTAGGGGATATTAAATATACTAAATAAAGCACCCCAAAAGTTTTTATGTTCTCCTCCTGTTTGCACAGGTTCTCTCCCACACTCCAAAGGGTTATTTGGCTTCTAATGCAATTGGCCCTTGTGTGTGAGACATAGGGGCCCCACTGGGGACAGGAGCTGATGTGAATGGTAAGAAAGAATCACTGCACAGTGCGTTTTACATTTTAAGAATTCATCCAAGCCTTCTTTTTAAACAGTCTGCTGTGACCACGTCCGGAGGTAGTCTAATCCACAGATTTACAGTTCCTTTGGTGGAGAAGCTTTGACGCTTCTGGAGACTGAACTTTTTCTTCTCCAGTCGGAAGCAGTGCCCCTTGTCTTTTGAGGGTGTTTTACATGGAACAGCTTTTCACCATATTTTTTGTATGGCCCATTTATATATTTGTATATAATGTAATTTAATTATTTTAATCTTTCCTCGTAGCCAAGACCCTCCAGGCCCCTTATCAGTTTAGTCGCTCTCTGTACTTTTTCCAGCTCCAGGGCGTCCTTTCTATGGACTGGTGCCCAGAACTGAACTGCATAGTCCAGATGAGGCCGCACCAAAGCTTTGTAAAGTGGTAATATTCCATCCCTGCCCCGCGAGTCCATGCCTCACTTAATACATGACAATATCCTGATAGCCTTAGAAGCAGCTGATTGACATTGTATGCTGTTATTTTATCTTTGATCTACAAGGACTCCCAAATCCTCCTCAAAAGACACAAAGTAACAAAAGTAAGAGAAAGAAAAAGTGACACAGAACAGAAACAGTCACAGAGAAATATGAAAGACGGGGAGAAAACAAGGAAATTGAAAGAAAGAAAAGAAAGGGAAACAGAGGAAGCGGACATAACTGATGAGGATAGCAAGAAGGTAAAGAAAAGGATAAGACATAGTGAAGAGCGATGTTGGAGTAAGAAATAAAAGACACAAGGAAAGTGAAAAGAAAAGAAATAGGATGAATACAAGGAATGGACCTACAAAAGAGTGCACAGCCACCAAACACTTTCATTTACAAAAGAACCTTTAGGCTAGGTCTACACTACGACATTTGTCGCGCGACATTTTGTCACACCAATTTTTTATAATGGCAGTCTATGGTGTCGCACTGCGACATGCGACATGCTGAGACTGTGTCACGACAGTCGCAAAAAAACATTCAAGATGGATTTTTGCAGCATGTCGCATGCCGCAGTGCAACACCATAGACTACCATTATAAAAATTGTTGCGCAACATGTTGCAGTGTAGTTGCGCCCTATGTGTTGCGCGACACATGTCGTCATGTAGACCTAGCCTTAAAAATATGAGATCTAGAAGGCGATTGGTTGTTATGGACCTTAATATGGGGAAAGCAGAGTTAAATATATACCAATATAAAGCACTGATGTGTGGACATAAGCTCCCCCACCACCACCACCACCCACATCAATAGAAATACACGTCTGAGAACTAGAAAAAGAAGAGAATACGCATGTGAAGAGCAAGGAGGTGAACAATGGACACTACATCAGTGCGGCCTAACTTCTATCCTGAGGCAGAATGTGACCTAGATTCCTCTGTTTTACATCTTTTTGTTAATTACATGCTCCATTTTAGCTAAGAACCTGACAGCATTAATGCAGAGTGAGATCTCAGAAATAACTTACAAAAAGACTACCTCCACTGGGGCAAAAATTCCTTTATGCTCCATAAATTTGGCAAAATCTTCCTCAGAAGGAAATTAAAGGTTTTTTTCTGGGATTTAGATATTGATGATGTATCTAGGACAGGTCATCAATACGGCTACGACACAGTGGATGGAGCCTTCAGCTTCCAGCTCAGTACTGTATACTTTTCTGTTAGATTTCAACATGTCTGATCCTTTGGTTCTCAAGGGAGATAAGCTGCTACCAAAGGTGTCTGGCAATTACATACTATTCCTCTCCCAACTGAGAACACATACATGTCAGCCAAACAAGTGCTCTGCATTAAAAGGGTTATCCCATGACTAATGTAAAAAAATGAAAATCAGAGGTCATATAGCACATGACAATCCCTTTCTAACAAAGCTAGAACCAGCCCTGCACCTCACATGGATCCAGAGATCTCCCCAGTCATTGTTCTACTAGATTTATATCAAGCTGGCAGCTCAGGAGGCGTGTCCATGCTCTCCCTATCACAGCTCAGGAGGCGTGTCCATGCTCTCCCTATCACTGCTCAGGAGGCGTGCCCATGCTCTCCCTATCACAGCTCAGGAGGCGTGCCCATGCTCTCCCTATCACAGCTCAGGAGGCGTGTCCATGCTCTCCCTATCACAGCTCAGGAGGCGTGTCCATGCTCTCCCTATCACAGCTCAGGAGGCGTGTCCATGCTCTCCCTATCACAGCTCAGGAGGCGTGTCCATGCTCTCCCTATCACAGCTCAGGAGGCAGTTGAAGGATGAAACTGAGCATGTGCGGCCATCTCAGTGAGCAGGTCGAAGAAATAAGAAATTAAGTGGCGCTATACAGATACATTTTATTACATGCAATTACAAAAGTATTCAGATCCAGGAGCTGGTTTGCAAACTGTAGAATATTTTTCATGGGACAACCCCTTTATCTTTCTCTTAAGTTTGGCGGGGCCCCATGCTACCTCTAGAACATAGATCATTTAATATTTTAGAGCCGACACATATATGTAAGGGCTCATTCACACAACGGTGAAAAACGGCCATGTGAAGGCTGTTTTCAGAAACCAAGTTTTACGGGGCTATTCACATGACCATTTTTAACCTGAAGTGAATAGCGGCCATAGAAAAATAAGACGTCTTATTTTTGGCCGTTTTCAAGGCCATTGAAATCAAGGGGACCATTTTTAATGGCAATTTAGACAGGAGCGCACCCGTCTGTCTAACAGCTGTTAAAAATTGGTAGAATGTGTAAATAAAGGGGTTAAAATAAAAAAATAAATAAAAAAAAACACTTGCTTCATACTGGAGGCAGCAGGACCTGACGCTCCCAGGATGAGGTTTATATTTTTTTTTAAAGGATCTTTTGCCACTAACGGGGGTGGGAGGCCATTACGGGGTACTATGTGAGGCTATTAAAAATGCTGGAGCACTATGGGGGGACATTCAAAAATAATAAGGCACTATTGGGGGGGGCATTATAAATACTGGGGAACTATGTGGGGCCATTATAAATATTACGGCACTATTGGGGGTCATTAGAAATACTGGGGCACTATGTGGGGGCATTACATATACTGGGACATATATATATATATATATATACTGGGGCACTAGGGGGGGGGCATTATGTATAATAAGGACACTGCAGGGGTTGGGTTTAAAAAAAACTAAGAAACAATGAACAGCCATTAAAAACAGATGCAAAATGTCTATTAAAAAACGGATAGACGGCCATAAAATGGATGCAGACCTGGATGCAAAATGGCTGTGAAAAACCGAATTCACCCATTTTTAAAAGCCATTTTTTTCACTGTTGTGTGAATGTGGCCTAAGGTTGTCGAACATTTGTGTGGCCCACTCCACTGAAGTCTAAGGCCCCTTTCACACGGGCGAGAATTCTGCGCAGGTGCGATGCGTGAGGTGAACGCATTGCACCCGCCCTGAATCCGGACCCATTCACTTCAATGGGGCTGTGCACATGAGCGGTGATTTTCACGCATCACTTTGCGTTGCGTGAAAATCGCAGCATGCTCTATATCAGGGCTGGCCAACCTGCGGCTCTCCAGCTGTTGTAAAACTACAATTCCCCCCATGCCCTGCTGTAGGCTGATACCTGTAGGCCGTCTGGGCATGCTGGGAGTTGCAGTTTTGCAACAGCTGGAGAGCCGCAGGTTGGCCAGCCCTGCTCTATATTGTGCGTTTTTCACGCAACGCAGGCCCCATAGAAGTGAATGGGGCTGCGTGAAAATCGCAAGCATCCGCAAGCAAGTGCGGATGCGGTGCGATTTTCACGCATGGTTGCTAGGAGACGATCGGGATGGGGACCCGGTCTTCATTATTTTCCCTTATAACATGGTTATAAGGGAAAATAATAGCATTCTGAATACAGAATGCATAGTAAATTAGATATGGAGGGGTTAAAAAAATAAAAAATTAAACTGTGATGGACCATGTGATGAGTGCAGTGACGTCACCAAAGGTCCTTTTCCTCCCAGATCCTCAAAGAAGAAGAAAGAAGACGAGCCGGGCAGCGCGAACAAGTGGATGAGGTGAGCCTAATTTTTTTTAAAAAAAATTTAACCCCTCCATCCCTAGTTTACTAAGCATTCTGTATTAAGAATGCTATAATTTTCCCTTATAACCATGTTATAAGAATACTTAACCCAAACCCGAACTTCAGTGAAGAAGTCTGGGTTCGGGTCTGGATACCACACTCAGTTTTTTCTCACGAGCGTGCAAAATGCATTGCACTCTCGCGGAAAAAACTGAAGAACGCAATCGCATACAAAACTTACCCCACTCGCAGGCAAAATCGCACGATTTTCCCGCGACGCACCCGCATCCTATCCAGCCCTCACACGCGATGCCTGTGTGAAAGATGCCTAAGGGAGTTATAGAGGCAGTCGAACCAGTGACCATCTTAGACGTAAAAGAGTCAGCCACATGTATGGGTCTCAAAGTCTTCTGGATAGACAGGGCGAACAGTCATCAGGAGGCTCCTGTTTTTCGTAGGGGTCTTAGAGGTTGGCTGTGCATATGCAACCCATTTAACTAGTGAAGGCCTAGGATGTAACAAGAAAATGCTAGATATATAGAACTGACTTGAGCAAGGGAGGTGGTGGAGGACCCATAGGATCAGAAGGTGGTGGAAGTCCCTCATGGTGGTGGAAGTCCCTCATGGTGGTGGAAGTCCCTCATGGTGGTGGAAGTCCCTTATGGTGGTGGAAGTCCCTCATGGTGGTAGAAGTCCCTTAAGTCTGCTTTGCTGGTGAATGATGATATGTGTAGAGGGCAAATATCGTATGTTCTTGGCTGTAACACTCCTGTGTTCTGAACTGCCAAGACTCAACATCAGCACTAATTTGGACTTCATGAATAGGGTTTCCATGGTCAAGATGTCTGTGCACAAGCCCGAGATCTCCCTATGCAGCACAATCTGCCCGGAGTGAGGTAATACATGCTGTGAATGAAAAAGTGGAAATGAATCCCTTGGAGTATAAAGTTAACATCATCATCTAGCGGCCTGAAGAATGAACCTTGGGATACGTGTATTTGATGTGGACTCTGCAGCAGAGATCCATGACTGGGCCTCAGATTTCTGCTCCAGATTAGTAGCTAGGGAAGAGCCAACTGCAGATTAGCCCAACTTATTGGGGACAATTCATGTGTGGACACCTGTAGTGGCCTTCATGCAGAAACCACAACAAGAAGGGTCATGTCCCTTCCTCACAACATGGACTCCAAATCTGTATGGAAAAAAAATCTGTGGCCTTATGGACATCAAGACGGATTCCCATTAGAAACAATAGGATGCAAATTTCCTCCGGTGTTTCGTGTTGGAATGCAGACCAAAGTTCGCATGAGATTTAACCTACCCTTGAAGTGCACCCTGTCTCGATTCTGCCTTCTTGCAGACAGAATTGAGTTTAGTAGGTTACTTGCTATCATGTGAACGCAGCATCACCTATTCTATAGCGCAGTGGCTTCCATATCCACAGGATAACACTATCTGGGAGAGCGTAACAATATCTACTACACGGCTTCCCTGCATGCTTTGTGTTATAAAGTGAATACCATTATGGAAGGGCTCACTAGTATGCAGGAGGCTTGGGGAGCAGTGACTGTAGCTCTGACTATACTCCCCACGCCCTGGTCTTCTTCAGACAGCGTACAGTGTCAGGACGTAGAGCGCGCACTATGACCTGCCTCTGTGCAAAGTCAGGTCACAGTGCAGTGTGGGCCTGAAGAAGACCAAGGAGTGCAGGAGAGAGTGGTAGCAGAGCAGGAGAACTAAGTTAATTTATTTATTTTATCTCTAATAAGGGTCTGATCTCAGATCTAATATGGGGGGTCTGATATGGGAGTCTGACATGGGGGTCTGATCTGTGCCCTGATGAGAGTATGATATGTTCCCTGATGGGGGTCTGACATGTGGGTCTGATCTGAGGTGTGATATGGGGGGGTCTGATCTGAGGTCTGATATGGGGGTCTGATTTGAGGTCTGATATGGGGGTCTGATCTGAGGTCTGATATGGGGGTCTGATCTGAGGTCTGATATGGGGGGTCTCATTTGAGGGCTGATATAAAGGTCTCATTTGAGGGCTGATATGGAGGTCTCATTTGAGGGCTGATATGGAGGTCTCATTTAAAGTCTGATGAAGGTTGGAGGTCTAATTCGGAGTTCTGATAAAGATTGGAGGTCTGATCTGAAGTCAGATTTTTTATTTTATTATTTTCCTCTTAAACCTAGGTGTGTCTTATCAGGAGCGTCTTATAAAGCGAAAAATACGATAGTTATATGGTCTAATGTAGATGATTGCAAGTTCCACATTATAGCCTCTAAGCAGATACAGTCCACCTCAGTGGTAGGTACTTACACTCTGCGCAGCAGTATGAGACCATGTCATCTTGCCCCCTCTAGTGGTGTCCTGAGGGACACTACAATACTGGACGCTATTCTGTGACCATACAGTCATTCATTGCTGGGCTAGCACTTGACAATCAAGCCACATTCATATGGGACAAGGGTCTCTGTACCATCCATATAATGAATCACATTTCATTTGAAGCTGTTTTCTTTGGAACAAAAGCCTCAGTTCATCAGTTACAGATGCAGATTGGGACTATCCTATTTCCTATTCATTACATAATTTTTGCTCTGCCTCCATTTGTTCAACTCACATTCAATAAATGAGTAACTGGACCGGTGCCCTGGTAAACGGCCCCGCTCCAAGATAAGCAATGACACAAACAAGAGACACAGAGCTGGAAACGAATTGTCTTCAAATCAAAAGTCTGGAGTCAAACTTTTTCCATCTGTTATGAAAACCGCTCTGGGGGGTAACGGCGAGAAGGACAAATGTACATACACCACATATAGTTCTTAAAGGAGAACCACTGGAGGAGCCTTATCCAACCTACGGCTCTGCAACTGTTGAGAAACGTCAACCCCTGGGATTTCTGACAGTCTGCTGGGAGTTGTAGTGGTGTGAGAGTCAGCTATAGAAAAGAACTGATCTGTGAAGAAATATCCTTAAAAAGTATCTGTCAGCAGGATCAATCCATTTAAACCAGGCATTGTGCATTATAATAAGGTTGATCCTGCTGATTAAAATGATACCCGTCTTGTGAAAATCGGTTGCGGCGTTCCCGAGAAAATGACTTTTTATTCTTTCTGCATGCGAGGGCTTCAGTGCTCTGAGGGGTGTGGCCAGCAGTGGTAAGCTGAGGAGCACTGAGGGTCTGGGCTCCGCCCCCTTTAGTGCACTGAAGCCCTCATTTACAGAAAGAATAAAAGCCTTTTTTCTCAGGAACGCCAGAACCGATTTTCACAAGACAGTTATCATTTTAATCAGCAGGATCAAGCCTACCAGGCAGCATGCCTGGTTAAGCAGTGTTGATTCTGTTGCCAGGTCCTGTTTAAAAGGGCTGTGAGGCAGAATGGGTTAAAAATAAAATAAGTGTTACTCACCTCACTGCCATTCTGATGCTAGTCTCCACTTCCTGGTCTGGTTCTGACACTCAGAGAATGAATGCCTGATCAGGCACTCACTGGCCACATATTTGACCCGACTCATCCAGTGATTGGCTAAGCACGCATCTACAGGTATTTCCTGGGTGTCAAGCCGGAAGCAAAAGTGTTGAAAACTTGGAGATCCCCTTTAAGGTGTTTATGAGCCCAAAACGTATTTACTGAAGGACACCATCAAATACATCAAACTATTATATGCAATAAATACTGGAGATATATTAAAAAATGAATAGATTTGTCTGCATCAGCATGCTGATGGTTTCCAGAATATAAAAAGGTTAATGCATAAATACAGTACATTACACAGACTTTACACTGGGTGAATACAATTCTTGCCTTTAAACCACCATGAAATTGACAACATCCGTCTTGCTCAGAGTTCAAGAATCTACTGAAGGAAACATCAGATGTACTATTGTAACACCCCAGAGTTGTGTTACTACACGCCTCTACCCCGCTACTATCTCCTAAGAGCTTTATACTGTCATCAGATGTGATTTTGCTCATGTCTTTCACAAATGTGCATAAAACTATGTAAGGCTACTTTCACACTAGCGTTCGGGTGTCCGCTCGTGCGCTCCGTTTGAAGGGGCTCACGAGCGGCCCCGAACGCATCCGTCTGGCCCCAATGCATTCTCAGTGGAGGCGGATCCACTGAGAATGCATCCGCCTGCCAGCGTTCAGCCTCCGCTCCGCTCAGTGAGCGGACACCTGAACGCTGCTTGCAGCGTTCGGGTGTCCGCCTGGCCGTGCGGAGGCGAGTGGATCCGTCCAGACTTACAATGTAAGTCAATGGGGACGGATCCGCTTGAAGATGACATCATATGGCTTAATCTTCAAGCGGATCCGTTCCCCATTGACTTTCAATGTAAAGTCTGAACGGATCCGCTCAGGCTACTTTCATACTTAGAAAATTTTCTAAGTTTTAATGCAGACGGATCCGTTCTGAACGGATGCGAACGTCTGCATTATCGGAGCGGATCCGTCTGATGAAACATCAGACGGATCCGCTCCGAACGCTAGTGTGAAAGTAGCCTTAAATACTATTGTTCCTGTAATTTGCCTGGTAACCAGTAGGTGCCAGCAACACATTGGCAAGTAAAGTCCCAGTTTAGTGAATGGATTATTCCAGCTTTGCTCCCCCTCTGTGGAGAGGTGGGCTGTTCCCACATCCTGCAGCATGGGTGGAGAAGGAAGTTAGAGTCAGTGTAGCCTCCCCCTTGCTAGGGGAAGGCTGTGTGTGTGAGGAGTTCACCTGCATAGGGAAGACAGCAAGGACCGAGTCTCAGCTGAGACTTGGCCAAATACCCAGTCTGAGCACCTGCAGCCTCAGCTGGATGAGGAAAGCAGAAAACTACAGACAAACTCCACAGTACCAGCAAGAAAGCATCCCCTGAGAATCCATCTGAGAAATAAGTACAGAGCCCTAGGAGAAGCCAATTCCTCCTCAGCTAGTCTGTCCCCACACAGCAGAGGTCACATTTAAAGCAGAAGTACTCATTCCTGCCAATCATTGCCAAAACCTGCTAGGACCAAGAGACCAAAGCTGTGTACTGCTTGGATGCAAGTTATTTCAAGTAAAGCAACATTTGAACTTCATCTAAAGGTCTGGACATCATTTACTCTGCAAAATTCCTCTATTACTCCTACTATCACTGCACTCAAATTTATTGCAAGTGAACCAGGAAGCCAGAAGTCCAGCCGTACCCAGGTAGGAGACACCGTGACACAACTACCACCAAACTATAGAGACATTATAGGTCATTACACCACTCTGGCATTCCTAATCTTGGAAGGGCCCTGGGGTAGTACCCTGCGCACGCTGCAATTGGCGTCACGACAAATACCGAACTTTAACAACCCGTATCCTGGCTATTGCACTATATGGTCTAGTCCAGGGATCAACAACCTCTGGCACTCCAGCTGTTCTGACACTACAACTCCCATAATGCTCCATTCACTTCTATGAGAGTTAGAAGAACAGCTGAGCATGTTGGATGCTGGTTGTTGTAGTTTCACAGCAGCTGGAGTGCTGAAGGTGGTTGATCCCTGGTCTAGTCTGTTACAGTGCTAAATACATAGCAGTGGCCAGATGGAGCTGAAAACCATCCAGACATGTCCGATGCCTAATTAAATTGATTGTTAATGGTTGTGTAGTTTCATGGGTAAATCTGCTGTTTACCTGCAATAGTGCGGCCATTATTAATCCATTTGAAAACTGAGCCAGCAGCGTGGTGGTGGAGAGTCCAGTCAAATATGAGTGCCTGGATGTGGGGCCGTAGCTGTACCCGGTCTCTCTCACTCACTGCTTACACTCTCCACAGTATCCTTTCAGTCAGCCGGTAAATAACTATCACTACGCTGTGATTGCCCTATGTCTATGAGTAGTCCAGGGACATTATTATTCATTTAATTTACTGCCCTAGACCTCCAAAGATGTTATCCTTGACTCCTTCACTGCCCTAGCCCGCCAGAAATGTTATCATTGACTCCTTCACTGCCATAGACCACCAGAGATGTTATCATTGACTCTTTCACTGCCCTAGACCCCCAGAGATTTTAGCATTGACTCTTTCACTGCCCTAGACCACCAAAGATGTTATCATACTCCTTAAGGCTACTTTCACACTAGCGTTCAGAGCGGGTCCGTCTGATGTTTCATCAGACGGATCCGCTCCTATAAGGCAGACGTTCGCATCCGTTCAGAACGGATGCGTCTGCATTATAACTTAGAAAATTTTAAGTCTGAAAGTTGTCTGAGCGGATCCGTTCAGACTTTACATTCAAAGTCAATGGGGAACGAATCCGCTTGAAGATTGAGCCATATTGTGTCATCTTCAAGCGGATCCGTCCCCATTGACTTACATTGTAAGTCTGGACGGATCCGCTCGCCTCCGCATGGCCAGGCGGACACCCGAACGCTGCAAGCAGCGTTCAGGTGTCCGCTCACTGAGCGGAGCGGAGGCTAAACGCTGGCAGACTGATGCATTCTGAGCGGATCCGCCTCCACTCAGAATGCATTGGGGCCAGACGGATGCGTTCGGGGCCGCTCGTGAGCCCCTTCAAACGGAGCTCACGAGTGGACACCCGAACGCTAGTGTGAAAGTAGCCTAACTGACCTAGACCACCAGAGATTTTATCATTGACTCTTTCTCTGCCCTAGACCACAAGAGATGTTATCACTGACTCCTTAACTGACCTAGCCCACCAGAGATCTTATCACTGACTTCTTTACTGCCCTAAACCACCAGAAATGTTATCATTGACTCCTTCAATGCCCAAGCTCACCAGAGATGTTATCACTCACTCCTTTACTGTCCTAGACCACCAGAAATGTTATTATTGACTCCTTCACTGCCCTAGCCCACCAGAGATGTTATCATTGACTCCTTCACTGCCCTAGACCACCAGAGATGTTATCATACTCCTTTACTGTCCTAGACCACCAGAAATGTTATCATTGACTCCTTCACTGCCCTAGACCACCAGAGATGTTATCATTGACTCCTTCACTGCCCTAGACCACCAGACATGTTATGACCTCTTCAGTCGTATAACCCCAAAGGGATTGCACACATAACCCCTTCACTGCTCTAGACCAGCAGGAATGTTATTAACCCTTTCACTGCCAAAGTTCACCAGGGATATTACCATTAACCTTTTACTGTATCTGATATATCCTTGCTATTAAAGACTCTAGCTGTCATCTTTGTCTTCTTTAAAAGCCAAGAATCTTGGTTTTAAATCAAGACCAGGATTGTGATCTAGCCTAACATAGGTAGAACAGGATTATTTTTAATATTGTTTTCTGATGATTTCTACATACCGTAAATATGGAAACAGCCATTTTGGCTAAATCACTACAACTGCAGGTGCAGAAATTTGCTTTATATCAGGATACCTGGACAGAAAATGTTAAAATAGTCAGGAATGACTTGTGACAGTAGTAGTGAGCATGCTCAGCATCATATGCAGAGGCTACTGCTCTGGGAGTGGTAGGAGGAAGAGAGCTAAATCCATCACCTCTTGGAAATGTGCTCCTCCTTATCTACCTCTGTCTTTAAAAAATAGACATGCTTTGTTTTGTTTTTAAATTGTAATCCTGCCTGTAATGATAGTGAGATGACTGCTGACCTATTGTGCATGCAGCTACCAGTGAAAAAAATTAAATACTATAGGATATGTAGGAAGTTACATGGAAAGTGAAAAATATCACCACCGAATGCTTTAAAAAATATGCCCAATATGTGGTAACTAAAACATAAGGTTATAATAAAAAGCCATTTTTTACCTGCCTCAGGCGAACTTCGCATCATTGGCCAAGGGGTTGTGTTGCTTCCAGATGTAGGGACCAGAGCATGCTGAGCCCTCCAAGCCAGAGGGTATGGAGCTGCAAGAAAGATGAGGGTATGAGTGACTCTGCAAACAGCTTATTTATCAAACTGCAGGATTATTTATCAAGGTACAATCAGCATTCCATATATTTCTTCATGGTCAACCACCAATTCATTCAGTTTATTATGCCTAATGCAGGGCCCGATGGGGTGGCACATTATACTTAATTACAAAGGACACTACACAATTCCTGTGCCACCTTCTCAAGCCCTGTGTCAGCTATAACACTCTTATGGCGGTGTCCCAGTCTCGCCTCTGCTTTGCTCTTCCCCGCGGGCACAGGTGCCACTTGGCTCGCTCACCCTCCAGCTGGCCCCATCAGCATCCTTCTCCAATCTAGTGGGCTGGCCGCCGGAATGCTCCTCCGCTCTTCTCTCCTTGCAGGCTGTGGAGTGTCATTCTAGGGTATATAGGGTACCCCCCAGCAGTATCAGACTGAGGTACTTAGGGCCCACCAGTGTAACTGATTCGGGGGGCCAACCTTAGAGCTCCTGCACACTAACTTATTTTTTTTCCATGTCTGTACCATTCACTTCACTTGAATGCAAATTCAAAAAATATAAAAATGACTCTGTGTGCATTCCGTGTCTGTAGGTCCGCATGGCCGAAAAATAATAGAACATGTCCTATTATTGTCGGCATTACAGACAAGGATAGGACGGTTCTATTAGGGGACAACTGTTCTGTTCCGCATAATGTGGAATGCACACAGTATCCATGTTTTGCGCAATTTGCAGACTGATCTCAGAAACGGAAAGCCAAAACGCGAGTGTGAAAGTAGCCTCAGCTGTCAATCAAACAGAGACTAGTCCAGGAGGTAGTGGACTAGTGGTTCTCCTGCAGCGGAGACCAGATTTTTGTATAGGGGTTAAAGGGAGAATAACAGGGGACTGCCAGGATAACGCCCACTGTCTAACAAACATAGTGTATCTGATTCGCCAGCAGTGTTCCTTTAACTCATATTAAAGATCAAATTGATTCTTCCTAAATTTTTAAAAAGATTCCGATTGTAATGAACCTGAATTTCTTCAGCTTCAGAGAGATAGATATAGAAGCCAACACATAACATTTGGCTTAAAAGATATGAACAAACTAAAAGGACAAGAAAACTGGATGTCCCCATATAACACTCCTCTGGAAAAGACTCGTGCAAATCAATTTTCCTTCCAAAAGGACAAGAAAATTGAGTGTCTCACAGCAGCTGATGTATCATAGCTATCCAAAGTCAAAGTCTTAGCTTTTAAAACAGGCTACAAAGCATAACTGGGCTAGTAGCTAAGTCAGCATCTCATCCTATAGCGCTTTCCATGCGATTACCATATAACAGAGCAGATCAGAGAAAATTGGCTTAGCTAGCTGAGAGGCCTTTGTTGGGGCCTACGGGGGTACTCTTTCTCATTATTGAGAGCACCTGGTATGTGTGAGGAGTATTGTAGGCTCTGGGAAAATATATGCAGATTAGCATATCTTACTTCTGCTGACATCTTTGTCTATTTGAAGAAAAGCTAATTTGAGTGTCTTTCCCAGAAACCTAAAGATATTCAAATGAGCTTTCCTTCCAAAAAGAAAAGAAAGCTAAGCTTTGCTAATTTGCATATATTTTTTCCAAAAATGGAGAGCAGTGTTGCCTGGCCTACGATACTCCTCATGCATAATATATGCTCTGCATAGTGAAAAATAGTACCTCCCAGATCCCCCGACAAAGGCCTCTCAGCTAGCTAAGCTAATTGTATCTGCTCTGATGAAGGGTAATTACCTGGAAAGAGCTACAAGATGAAATGCTTACTTAGCTATTAGCAAAGTTATGCTTTATAGTCTGTTTTAAGCATTGACAGCTGACTTGGATAGCTATTTAACATCTGCTGGTGTTATACACTCCGTTTTCTTGTCCTTTTTAGAAGGAAAACTGATTTACACAGCTTTCAGAATTAATTCGGGTCAGAATCAAATTTTTTGAAAAATCTGGCGAATCAGACCCAAAACGAATTTCAAGAAATTCTCTCATCTTTAACGCATATGAATACTTAACTTTTCATATTAGCCACTAGATGTCAGCAAAACATAAATAGAATCCCAGCTGCTAAACCAGTCTCATTTTACAGCTGCTGTGATAAATCCCGTATAATCAGCAATATGGTCGCTTCGCTGTTATTTACTGTTAAATAGTGTTATAAATTACACAGGACATTTGTGGTGTTTGTTGCATAAATTATACAAATTATATTATAAATTACACAAGTCTTTCCCTTACTTGTTCTTCCTTTGGGCTTACTTTCCAATGGGTTCACATCAGCGGTAGCAATTTCCGTTGTTCTGCTACGTTTTTTGATGGAATCTGCAATAGCGGCCCTGAACAGAGACTCCGATGCAGGTGTGAACATACCTTTAGTTGTTTCCTTCCGTGTTGATGCTTTTTAGCTCTGCTCTACTAGGAAAGTGTTGTAATCAGTGGCTATAGATTAGTTGTATTGTTTATAAAACACTAATGTAGTCTGAAATGTATCTCCTGCCTCATCAGAGGCTTGGATTGCTGTTTGATCCCACCCACATGCTTTACACTGCAGCTCTGCTTGTCCAGTTTGGTTGGTCCTTATAGCCAGCATATGAAGTGTTAATTTCCATTACTGCCGAGATGGAATCACAAAAAGAGTAACTAGGCCATTAGAGATAAAAAAAAAAAAAAAAAAGGTAACTGCTACACATAGAGTGCGACACGTGAGCCTTAACAAGGCGGAACCTGTATTCTACCTTAAAAAGTATTTCTGTGGCGCCAGACGGTGATGAATCATGTCATCCTGGCACCATCTAGTGCCATAAAAATATAATGCAATGTAAATTACGACCCACTACATTGATTTCTGTAAAGTACATTGGATTATAAATTACACCTCTGAATTTGTATGAGCGGCAATGCAAAAATATAAGAATTATACCGTAATACTGTAATGCAACTAACAGTGTTGTACATAAAAGAGGGTGGGCCTCATGGCAGCGATTAAAACAGGCCCCCCGTCATGATGGCAGGCTCTGCTACCAAAGAATGTTTGTTTCCCAAAATGTTTTTTCTATGACATTTGGGTCAATTTCCCATCTCAATGCGGTGGGGAGTCTTGCACATGTTGTAATCACCCAATATCAATGGAGGATGTGCCCAAACTGGCATGGACCTCTTTTCCCATAGCTGCCAGCAGCTACATGCCCTGGTACATGGTCCCTTGGCACCTTATATTTCTATACTTAATTGTAATAATGAGTGTTCTCTTTTTTTTTTTTTTTTTTTACAAATTAGCAATTTCGAGCACCAAGGGCCCGGCTGTAGCACTTGGAGCACCTCTAACGCTATGCTCTGGTGCTATGCTTGTGCACTCAATCTGCTGCTGCCCGAGCTGCACAGATTCAGGGTACGCATGCGCCAACGACATCACTCCATCTGGAAGTGGAGGTGTCAGCGGCTTCACTGAGAGCTGCTGGGAGGATTGTGAGGTCAGTATGCTCCCCTGCCCATACAGCCCTCTCTCCAGAGCCTCCATTGCCACCAATGAGTGCCGGGACCCACATCTTGGCCGCAACACTTGGAATGCATGATTTTGCTAACATACTGAGACCAGTCACTCGGTATACCATAATAATATTTACACAACACTGGTCCACCAATAACTGTTTGTTACATTACGTTAGTGAGTGACCGTACAGGTACAAGAACACAGAGCTAGACAAGAGGTCTAGCCCTGTCACTCAAACGGGAAGGCGTAGAATGCAGAGGACCGGAGTGTAGCAATAGCGGTGCTTCAAGTGCTACGGACAGCCCCTAGGTGCTCAAAATTGCTTATTGGCATAAAAATAAAAAAGTTACCTCAGCAGCAGTTCACTCTAGAGACAAAAGACAGGTATCACTTTACTCAGCATGATCAACCCTACCAGGCAATATGCATACATCATGCCAACAGATGCTCTTAAATGGTGTGCTCAATGCTGACAAATACAGCCAGATATTTATCCATCATGCAATACTATTAGGGAGACGTCTGATTGGCTCCAAATGTATACAGCCAATGTCATTAAGAACTATCTTCAGCGTAAAGTAGAATACAGAGTCCATGGATGTGATGATACGGCCTCCACGGAGGCCTGATCTCAACATCATCCAGTCTGTCTGGGATTACATGAAGAGACAAAAGGATTTGAGCAAGCCTACATCCACAGAAGATCCGTGGTTAGTTCTCCAAGATGTTTGAAACAACCTCCCTGCCGAGTTCCTTCAAAAACTGTGTGCAAGTCTACATAGAAGAACTGATGCTGTTTTGAAGGCAAAGGGTGGTCACACCAAATATTGACCAGATTTAGATTTCTCTTTTGTTCAATCACTTTCCATTGGCTAACTGAAAAAATATTAACTATCAACACTTCTATTTTTGAAAGCATTCTAACATTGCAGAATTTTTTCCACATCTGCCTAAAAGATTTGCACAGTCTCCTGTCTAAGATTTCAGTAAGCAACTAGGGAGCCCCAATGCAAAACCCGGAATCAAGTCCTACTTTACAAGGACTCCCATCAACAGCAAGTCGAGCACTTTGCATTGTCCTTTACATCTCCTCTTTCTTTCCTTGGTCGGTGATCTATCCTCAAGGTGATACTGTCTTTTGCGTCTGCTTCCCCATGCATTTTTTCCCTGCATCTTTGTGTAGGGATTTCATACAGTAGGTGGGCAGTTGTTACATGTGACCTCAAAGTAGGGATCGACCGATTATCGGTTTGGCCGATATTATCGGCCGATATTGAGGATTTTGAACGTTATCGGTATCGGCATCAATTTTGCCGATATACCGATAACGTATGAGGAACACAGAACGCGCTGCTGACAGCGCTCTCTGTGTTCCCTCCGCAGCACAGGGGAAAAGGAAGCAGTGTCTCCTCCCCCTGTGCTGCTGCTGCCGCTGCCGCCAATGAGGAGATAGAACATAAGAGGAGGGGAGGGGCTGTGGCCGCTGCGCCACCAATGAAGATAAGCCTTTCATTCATTCATATACAGGAGGCGGGAGCTGGCTGCAGAATCACATAGCCGGCTCCCGACCTCTATGAGCAATAGCTGCGGTCCGCGGTAGTTAACTCCTCTTAGGTGCCGCGGATCGCAGCTACCGCTGATAGAGGTCGGGAGCCGGCTATGTGATTCTGCAGCCAGCTCCCGCCTCCTGTATATGAATGATCGATAGACTTATCTTCATTGGTGGCGCAGTGCGCCCCCCCAAGCCCCCCAGTATTAATCATTGGTGGCGCAGTGCGCCCCCCACCCCCATCCCAATCCCGGCCAATAGTAAAAACATTGGTGGCGCAGTGCGCCCCCCCCCACCCAGTATTAATCATTGGTGGCAGTGGCCACAGGATCCCCTCTCCCCTGCTCCTCCGATCGGAGCCCCAGCTGTGTAAGCCTGGGGCTCCGATCGGTTACCATGGCAGCCAGGACGCTATTGAAGCCCTGGCTGCCATGTTCAGCTCCATGCTGCTGTGTGCACTATGCACAGAGCAGCAGGGACAGTGTGAGATCCTATTCACCCTGATAGAGATCTATCAGGGTGAATAGGACAAAGGTTCTAGTCCCTAAGGGGGTTAAAAGTTAGTAAAAAAAAAACACAAAAATATTAAGTATAAATGAAAAAGATTTATAAAAAAAAAAAATACACATTAACAATAAACAAAAAAAATACACATTAACAATAAACATATTCATTTTCAGCAGATTTGTGTAGGAATTTTTTTTTTTTCTCAAAAATGAAAATTCCCAGAATATCGGTATAAATTATCGGCTATCGGCCTGAAAGTTCACAAATTATCGGTATCGGCCCTAAAAAATCTATATCGGTCGATCCCTACCTCAAAGACCAATATTGTACAGAGCACCTTGGAGACTGTTAATGAGGACCAGACTGAAAAAATTAACAGAACTGGTATGTTGATTGTTTCTCACTAAAAGAACCCCTGTTCACAAGCATCATTAGGGCATATGGATGACAGAGGGGGCTTCTATGTTCTCTGGTCTTCATGAGACAACTACTTTTCCTACAATTCCACAATAAAATTTGCAACATTCAATAGAATTTAAATTTTTAAGGCTAATTTCACTCAACTAAACTAAACAAACATCTCCTCCCTTGGCCCTCAGGCATCATTGGTCTTTATGCAATGAATTGTCCATCACTCAAATCTTCCATGTCTCAAAGGTTCAATGTAAAACGATAATCCCTCACTCCACTCCTGATACCTGAATTACATGTTAACAAAAACAATACTTCGACCTCGTGTGCTATTTATTCTGTATGATACGTACTGCAAGTCTTCTGCTTCCAGAAGACTAATGGTAGCTACTGCTGATGCTGGCAGATTATCTGACAAACAATGGTTCTCCATCCTTCAAAAAAAGAAATTGAGCGAGGTAACCGAACATTTCAAAGAGAATAATTCATCCTTTCCAAAATCTATCACAGTCATCGGTCACACAGGGAAATAAATGTCAGTTTCCTGTAGAGAAGGTTCTATACATAGGCTTACTACCAAATAATACCAGCTGGATAAAAGAGCAGTGTTGGAAGGTGGCTTCACACAAAGACCTTTTATGACTAAAAGACCTAGGGTCTACATAAAGTGTAAAGAAAGCATTTGAACCAACATCCCTAGTGGTCAATGACCACTAAGGGGTTATCATCAAGTCCCCTGGTTGTCTAGATCCTGAACAGGTCAATGCCAAAATTCCTTGTGTTTAGGGAAAGGAGGGAGCAATGTCAGCATCTCTAGTGGTCCAAGGCAAGAACGAGATTAATGTCAGCATCCTTGGTGGTAAAGGGCAAGAAAGGGGTTGATGTTATCATCTCTTGTGGTCTATATCAGCTTTCCTGGTGGTGTAGAGTAAGAAGATGTTAATGTAATCTTCTCTGGAGATGACAGCATTTCTAAATGGTAAAACAAATGCATAAAAGGGGATTCTGGGCCTTTAAAATTGATGACCTATCCTTAGGATAAGCCATCAAGATCATATTGGGGATGGACCTACTCCTGGCACCTCCACTGATTAGCTTACTGAAGGGTCCGTGGCACTCTGACGAGCTGTTCATAAGACCATGACAGGCAGACCATAACATTAAGGACTTTAAATAGTGGAGTCCTAGGCAGAAATTATCCTAATTCTCCTTCCCTTACTTTATTGAAAAGACATGATATAAAAATGAAACAATTTTGCAAATAGTCTTCATAAAAATCTACCATTTTTGGTATACAGAACCATGCAGACCTTCGTAAGTGATCTGATCTTGGAGTAATATATTACTCCACTCCATATGCCCCATCTTGTTGGTCTTATACAGACAGTAGAAGCATAGACAGGTCAGTAGAAGAAGAGTGCGTAGCCTTTAACTTGGCAAGTCTTCCACAATAAAAAAAATATATTTTTTTAATTTACACTTTCCCAAATTTTCTGATTTTATGACTGCCTTTAAAAGGAATCTGCCACCTTTATCAAACCATATTAAATACAGCAAACTGCTGACTTCAGATCAGTAATTTGTAAGTTCCACCAGCAGTGGAATGTAGTAAGAAGACCTCTCGTAAAGTCCTCTCCATTATGGACAAGCGCTCAGGAGTCCTCACAATGCATTTCAGGGCCAGTGAATATTATTGATGTACAAACTACTGATTTGGAGTCAGAAGCAATTGTTTACTAAGTGTATTACTGTCCTTAAAGAGGACCTGTTAACAAGATATGCAGTGCACAATGCTGGCAGAATGTTACAGAGCAGAAGTCGCTGAGCAGATTGATAAAATGAATTTGGAAAGTCTTCAGACCCTTTCACTGGTTTCACATTTTGTTATGTTACGGCCTAGTGCTAAAATAAAAAAAATAGACGTTCAATCTGCACTCAATGCCCCATAATGAGAAAGTGAAAACTGAATTTTAGAAGCTTTTGCAAATGTATTAAAAAGGAAAACTAAAATTTCGTGGGAACATACAGCTTCAGAACCTTTACTATGACACTTAAAATTTAGCTCAGTGGTCCTTCCTTTTCTCTTGATAATTTTTGAGATGTTTCTACACCTTTATTGGAGTCACCTGTGGTAAATTCAGCTGATTGGACATGATTTGGAAAGACACAGCTCTGTCTATATAAGGACTCACAGCTGACAAGGAATATCAGAGCAAAAACCAAGCAAAAAATGCCTGTATAGCTCAGAGACAGGATTGTGTGGAGACACAGATCTGGTTGAAGGGTACAAAAAATGAGGTTCCACTGAAAGTTCCTAAGAGCACAGTGGTCTCCATAATTCTTAAATAGACAAAGCTTGGAACAACATGGACCACTCTTCCTAGCGCTGGCCACACTTCCAAATTAAGTAATCGTCTGAGAAGAACCCAATGGTCATTCTGGCTGAGCTCCAAAGATCCTGGGCGCAGATGGGAGAAACTTTCAGAAGGTCAACCATCACTGCAAAACTCCACTTTTATCTGGGTTTTATGGCAGAGTGGCCACATAGAAGACTCTCCTCAGTAAATACTATATGAAAGCCTGCCTGGAAACAAGATTCTCTGGACTGAGGAAACCAAAGTTGAACTTTTTGGCCTTAATGCTAAGCGTCATGTCTGGAGGAAACCATGCACAGCTTCTCACCTGCCCAATATGATCCTTACAGTGAAGCACGGTGGTGGCAGCATCATGCTATGGGGGTGTTTTTAAGCGACTGTGACAATGAGACTGGTCAGGATCAAGGGAAAGCTGAATGGCACAAAGTGCAGAGATATTTTTAATGAAAACCTGATCCAGAGTGCTCTGGACCTCAGACTGTGCCAAAGGCTCATCTTCCAACAAGGGAATGACCCTAAGCGTACAGCCAAGTCAACACAGAAGAGACTTAGGGAAAACTCTGTGAATGTCCTTGAGTAGCCCAGCCAGAGCCCTTCCATGTTGTTTACACATCCGTATTTCTGTTCCGCAAAAACAGAACATGTCCTATCCTTTGGCGCAGATGCAGGCCACAGACCCATTAAAGTCAACTAGTCCGCAAAAAAAATGGATGAAACACTAACACGACACTGACATCATCTGTATTTTGCAGATCCGCATTTTAAAGACCGCAAAATACTGATCCTGAGTTACATCCTGTATTATACTCCAGAGCTGCACTCACTATTCTGCTGGTGAAGTCATTGTGCACATAGATTACAGCAGGGGCGTTGCTAGGCTAAAACATTCAGGGCCTGGCCCCTGATGTTTTGTCCCAGGCCCCAAATATACTGCTTGCCAGGCAGATATAACTGTATTGCGGTCCTCAGGGCGGCAATAAAATTGAATCTAATGCACTGCAAGATCTGAAGGACCTGTGATGACATCACAGGTCATGTGATCAGTGCAGAAGGCAGTGGTTGAGAAGGACCTGAGATGATGTCACCATCATGTGACCAGTGCAGGAGAGGACGGCAGTGAAGAGGAGAAGAAGCTGTGGTGATGTCTGTATATGAGGAGAGGTAAGTGAAGGGAGAGGCAGAGCAATGCTGGGAGTTGTGGTTATTTAACTGGGACTGTATGTTAGGGCTGAAGGGAGGGATGTTATCATGGGACTAAATGTCCAGGAGTGATGTTATTTACATGGGGCTGTATATTGGAGGTGGCTGGGGAGGGAGTCATGTGTTATTTACATGGGACTGTATATTGATGGTGGCTGGGGGAGGGGGTGATGTTATTTACATGGGACTGTATGTTATAGGTAGCTGTGGGAGGGAGTGATGTTATTTACATGGGACTGTATATTGATGGTGGCTGGGGGAGGGAGTGATGTTATTTACATGGGACTGTATGTTGATGGCGGATGTGGGAGGGAGTGATGTTATTTACATGGGACTGTATGTTGGAGAAGACTGGGGAGGGGGTGATGTTATTTACATGGGACTGTATATTGGAGGGTGCTGTAGACAGAGAGGGATGTTATTTACATGGGACTGTATATTGGAGGGGGCTGGAGAGATGGTGTGATGTTATTTACATGGGACTCTATGGCAGTGGGAGGGAAATAGTGTTATTTACATGGGACTGTATGGTGGAGGGGCTGAGGAATTATAATTAGTGAAGACACTAAGAGGAGCAATATAAC
The DNA here is from genome assembly GCF_905171765.1 of Bufo bufo. Taxonomy (NCBI): domain Eukaryota; kingdom Metazoa; phylum Chordata; class Amphibia; order Anura; family Bufonidae; genus Bufo; species Bufo bufo. The sequence goes on along the minus strand of NC_053390.1, from coordinate 792,003,358 downwards.
TACAGGGGGTACTGCAGGGGAGAGCATTATAACAGGAGGGGGCAGTATAAATACTGGGGGCACTGTAGGAGCATTTTAAATCCAGGGGACATTAGGCGTTCTTATTACTACTGGGGGCTCTAAAGGAGGGTCTTATAGATCCGCCTTATTTCTACAAAGAGCACTATGGGGGCCTTATTAGTACTGAGGGGTCTGTGAGGGCATTATTAATACTGAAGGGCTCTTCTACTAATGGAGGCACTCTTGGGGAGCATTAGCACTGTTGGGGGCACTGTAGGGGGCAGTATTACTAAGGAGGGCATTCTAGAAGGGAATTACTATTAGTGTGACTACGAGGAGCAGTATTACTATGGGGGGGGCTATCTGTACAGCACTTATTTTTCTTCGGGATAGTATTTGGGGGTATTGGGGAGCACAGCGAGCAGCAGGAGAACACTGTGGGGACTCCAGGTTGTTGGGGGATGATGATAGAAAAGTGAGGAAGCTAAGATGTCCGTGTGTCACACTCTGCAGAGACGAAGTGGCTGAGAGAAGTTGTCTGGACCGAGTGGAGAAGATGATGACAGAGAAGATCTACATCAGAGGAGACGTCACCTGGGAGGCCCTGGATGTGACAGGTATGTGCTGCTGTATAGCAAGTACAACAAAATGCGGTGTGCGCGGGAAGGGTCGACTTCCCGGGGAGTACGGCAAACATGCCGAAAGGTGGGCTGAAAAAAACTACAGCATGCTACAGTTATATTTCAGCAGTCTCTCGGCATGTTTGCCGTGCTGCGGCTGGACCTCCGACCCGCCCCATTATAGTGGAGCGGACTTCCGGCGGCACGGTGCACTAGCGGTAGCACGCATCCAGCAGGCTGTTACCCCGTCGGAACAGCCTGCAGGAGAAAGCTACAGCAAGTGTGAAAGTAGCCTTAGAGAAAAGGGCCATATTTATTGGGGCTTGGGCCCCTGATCCTTTGAGACCCTAGCACTGCCCCTGCATTACAGTACTAGTCTTGTACTGATCTTGAGTTCCATCTTATATTATACTCCAGAGTTGCAGTCACTGTCTTGCTGGTGGAGTCACAGTGTACATGCAGTGACCCAGTGGATCACTGCATAGGTTAATTTCATGATATTGTGTTAAATGTTGTGATTTATTGGCAAAGTACTCTTTTCTGTGCATTATGTATCCCACATGGTTATGTATGGGTAACAAATAGTTAACCGGCAGTGTTAGCCTTAGGTTGCCAGGGGGATGGGCAGATCCCACCCCTTGATTAGTGAGCCGAAGCTGAGCAGAGCTGGAGAAGAGACGTGCATGTGTTAGCTCCTACCACGTCGGCTCAGACTAAAGCCTTATGCAGGAAACACCATTCCTGAGACTGAAAAGCTGCCAGAGAACAACTCAACTGTGAGGACTATCCCTGAGAGAAGGAGAGCAGACATTTTAGAAAGTTCAGAACCACTTCAGAGGCTGTGCACTGGATTCAGACAGTAAGGTAGCCGCTTGTTTATGGCAAAAGACTTTATTGCTGTTGAAAGGGTATAATGCTTGGGCGCCCACCACATTTTAAAAGGGTTTTTAAAGATTTTTGAACTGATGTCCTATCCTCTTGACTGCAGACTGTACTTAGTAGTAGTACTCCCTGTCTCTCTCTACCATCATTTACACAGCTATTGGGAAAATATCACCCTGTAATATTATTCAGAACGTGCCTATGTTGTTGTATCAACTACTACTCCTATTCCTATTCAGTAAAGAAAGACTTTCTTATTATATAGGCCTGGTTACTGACTCCACCATCATCCACTGGTCCCTGCCTACACCTGCTCTCCTGCCTGCACCCTCCATTCACTGGACGACACTAGGGAGCGCTGGAGTGAGGACAGAAACCGTGAACCCCTACTACTCCTATGTGTGCCACCACTCCCATCCTCTCCTTGATTTCCCTCCGGGTCGCTGCATACATACATACATACAGAACCACTACTACTCCTATGTATGTGTGCCACCACTCCCATCCTCTTCTTGATTTCCCTCCGGGTTGCTGCATACATACAGAACCACTACTACTCCTATGTATGTGTGCCACCACTCCCATCCTCTTCTTGCTTCCCCTCTGGGTTGCTGCATACATACAGTGCTGCCCATAATTATTCATACCCCTGGCAAATTTTGACTTAAAGTTACTTTTATTCAACAGCAACTAATTTGCAAAAGCTCATCTGGACAGAGAAGACAAAGAAGAAGACTTCTGGTCTTCTGTGTTATGGTCAGAAGAAACAAAAATTTAATTGTTTGGTCACAATTATGTTTCCTTCATTTGGCGTAAAAAAGGAGAAGCCTTCAACCCAAAGAACTCCATCCCCACTGTCACACATGGTGGTGGGAACCTAATGCTTTGGGGGGGGGGGGTTTTCAGCCGATGGATCAAGGAACCTAATCACAGTAAACGGCACCATGAAAAAAGAGCAATACATGAGGATTCTCAACGACAACATCAGGCAGTCTGCAGAGAAACTTGGCCTTGGGCACCAGTGGACATTTCAGCATGACAATGACCCAAAACACACAGCAAAAGTGGTGAAGAAATGGTTAGCAGACAACAACATTAACGTTATGGAGAGGCCCAGCCAGAGTCCAGACTTGAATCCAATTGAGAATCTGTGGAGGGAGCTAAAGATCAGGGTGATGGCAAGAAGACCCTCCAACCCGAAAGATTTGGAGCTCATTGCTAAAGATGAATGGGCAAAAATACCTGTGGAGACATGCAAAAAGCTGGTCTGCAATTATAGGAAGTGTTTGATTGCTGTAATAGCCAATAAAGGCTTTTCTATTGATTATTGAGAAGGGTGTGAATAATTTTGGACTGGACACTTTTTGCTCAAATGTAAATAAAAGCTGAGAAATGTTTATTTTCCACAATAATGCCTCTTGTACATCGTCTTATTATCTTTTAGGAGACACCTATGTCATTTGCCGTCAAAAAATTACTTGCTGGTTGAATAAAAGTAACTTTAAGTCAAAATCTGCCAGAGGTATGAATAATTATGGGCAGCACTGTACATACAGTACAATACATTACTTATCCGGAACTGATCCTGATACTACCCCAGAGCTGTACTCATTATTCTGATGGTGTAAATGTGACATAGAGAAGAAAATCTGATGGAAACGATAAGCGGCATATGTTGATATAAAGCAATACATACTAATACAGGCGGTGTACTGTATAATAGTTTGCACTGACATATCCCAGGTGACGACATTTCACCTGCATTGGGATGTGGACAGTAAATGGTTAATCACACGGATGTGTCCTTTATACCCAGGTGCAGTACATAGGATCCGACTGCATTCTGAATGTCACATGAAACATGGAAATGTCAAAAGAAACCCGAAAAGGCCATTTTCTAAGATGAAAGGTAATTTTCAATAAGCCGAGTTATAGAATGTAATCATTAGGTACAAACACGAGCATCAGCCCCCCGGAGGGAATTTTTACGCTCTTTGAGGGTCGCCTATGAAAAAACAATATTTCAGCGCAAAAGTTAGTGAAAAGAAAAATGCGCAGGGATGTGTCATATATACTCTATGCCCCCATGTACGTTCAACCAGCTGACAACAAGCAGCTGCTGACATAAAGGATAGAAGGATTCTTCTAAAGGGTGGAATTCGCTTGCATTATTAGCATTTCAGGACCGATTCCTGCCCAAAGGCCTAGAGCATTATGGGAACCCATTATCAAACCGCATAGTAAAGCTAAGTAAATTACTCTGCTATCCATCTGATAGTTAAATGAGAGGATTCCAACTGGCAGCAGTCACCACTAGGGGGAGCTCATACCATATGGTTTTATAGAGCAGTTATTTTTCAAAGGGAGAAAAAAAAGGGGGGGGGGGGAAAAAGGGTTAAAGAGTCACACAATTTCATTTCATTTCATAGAGAATGGTGAAACAAACAATTTTCTAAATCACTTCCTCTGCCTGCATTCACCTGAAATAAAGCTGCCATGGCCACTAGGGGTCTCACTTCGACCTAAATTTGCAGTCCACTGCCTGTTGTCAGGCAAGATCCGTCCTTAGTAACAGAGACACAGAAGATGGCTGAGAGGAAGTGAGGGCGTGTCAGAGCTAGCTGAGATACTTAGCATGATAAAACAACTGCTTCTACACAGCTTTTGAAGATTATAAGAGCCTCCTGTGTGATCAATGTGATCTCCCCCTCCTCATCTGTTCTGTGAGCACTGGAGCTGTAAACAAACATAGCGAGAAGTAAGGGAAAGGACATCACAGCAGTACAGTGCTGGCAGATTCCACAGAAGCGATATGCCTTCTGCTTCTGAGTGAAATGAATCTAGCTGTGCAGCTGAAACAGGGAATAATATGGCTGAAAGAGATATTAGGGAAGCCTAAAAAAGCTGAATGCAGGCATATTTTTTTAATGATTTTTTTAAACTACTGATTATGCAAACATTTTTTTTTATTTTTTTTTAAACTCAGGTACAATAAAGCCAAATTAATTGGCGGATGCGGCAATTCCAGCCATTTCCTCTGTTTTGGACTGGAACTAGGAAGCGGAGAGCGGGGGCTACAGTGGCATCAGAACAGCAGTGAACTTTCTGGCCCTTAAAATGTCTCTAACTTCATTAGGAGTATCTGTATGCATAAAGCTCCCCCTAGAGGCAGTTTCATGTTAACAATATGTAATCGTGCATGGAATCTGGTGGAGCAATTAATCACTAAGGGTTATGTCTAGGATGTGCTAGGATATGCCACAAATGTCAGATAGGTGCGGGTCCCATCTCCTGCAGTAAAACACTGGTAAAAAGTGCATATCATTAAAGTGGTATTCCAACCTTTGACATTTATGGCATATCTACACGCTTGTCCGGCTGTTTTTGTAACTCCCATTGAAAGTAAATGGAGAGCTGTGAAAATGAACAGTCCCCTCTCCATTCATTCTTCACCTGAGAGCTCCATTCTGAATATGGGTGCAAGTTACAGAGATGGAACCTGTGGCTATGCCATAAATGTCTATGATGGGCATAGCCTCTAAGTATACTTAGCAACTTAGCAGTTTGTAAACTCAAGATAAATAGACCCCACCCAGGGAATGCCCCCAAACTATGTGTAACTGCCCGTTTATGGGTAAAGGTTAAATAAGACCCACCCATTTTTTGGCCCGGGTCAGCCCAAATTTGCAGGGGTTTTCTCTGAAAATTAGGGACAGTCCTTGCAAATTTGGGACTGTTGGCAACTATGCTCAAAGGAGTTCTCTGGGAATAAAGATTTTTTTCTGTACTGCCCACAGCCTTTCTCCGTAAATAGAAGATTCATACTTATCTGCTCCCTGCTGCTCCGGTCCGTTGCACTGGCTCCCTGGTCTGTTTATATCTGGCGGTGCATGGGCATGGTCACATGCTCCGCTACAGCCAATAACTGGCTTCAGCTATGATGTGCAGCTTGTAGGCATGTCGCCACAGAAGCCAGTTATTGGGCTGGAGCGGTGCAGTGTTCCCGGTGGCGTCACCGGCACTGATGGGCGGGCTTTAGCATGGGTGCCAGAGGTACCAGCTGTACATATATAATTATATACAGGAGATTATACCAGCATGGTCCATATTACTATATACAAGAAGATGTTATGTTGTATACATATTATTGCATACAGTGATATGGAGCATGTTGGTATAACCTGGGCATCTCCTGTATATAATTATATATGCACAGCCGGTATAAGTTATACATCTTCTTGTATATACAGGGAGTGCAGAATTATTAGGCAAATGTTGTCTTACTCCATGTTGTCTTACTCCAAGCTGTATAGGCTCGAAAGCCTACTACCAATTAAGCAAATTAGGTGATGTGCATCTCTGTAATGAGAAGGGGTGTGGTCTAATGACATCAACACCCTATATTAGGTGTGCATAATTATTAGGCAACTTCCTTTCCTTTGGCAAAATGGGTCAAAAGAAGGACTTGACAGGCTCAGAAAAGTCAAAAATAGTGAGATATCTTGCAGAGGGATGCAGCACTCTTAAAATTGCAAAGCTTCTGAAGCGTGATCATCGAACAATCAAGCGTTTCATTCAAAATAGTCAACAGGGTCGCAAGAAGCGTGTGGAAAAACCAAGGCGCAAAATAACTGCCCATGAACTGAGAAAAGTCAAGCGTGCAGCTGCCAAGATGCCACTTGCCACCAGTTTGACCATATTTCAGAGCTGCAACATCACTGGAGTGCCCAAAAGCACAAGGTGTGCAATACTCAGAGACATGGCCAAGGTAAGAAAGGCTGAAAGACGACCACCACTGAACAAGACACACAAGCTGAAACGTCAAGACTGGGCCAAGAAATATTTCAAACTAAGGTTTTATGGACTGATGAAATGAGAGTGAGTCTTGATGGGCCAGATGGATGGGCCCGTGGCTGGATTGGTAAAGGGCAGAGAGCTCCAGTCCGACTCAGACGCCAGCAAGGTGGAGGTGGAGTACTGGTTTGGGCTGGTATCATCAAAGATGAGCTTGTGGGGCCTTTTCGGGTTGAGGATGGAGTCAAGCTCAACTCCCAGTCCTACTGCCAGTTTCTGGAAGACACCTTCTTCAAGCAGTGGTACAGGAAGAAGTCTGCATCCTTCAAGAAAAACATGATTTTCATGCAGGACAATGCTCCATCACACGCGTCCAAGTACTCCACAGCGTGGCTGGCAAGAAAGGGTATAAAAGAAGAAAATCTAATGACATGGCCTCCTTGTTTACCTGATCTGAACCCCATTGAGAACCTGTGGTCCATCATCAAATGTGAGATTTACAAGGAGGGAAAACAGTACACCTCTCTGAACAGTGTCTGGGAGGCTGTGGTTGCTGCTGCACGCAATGTTGATGGTGAACAGATCAAAACACTGACAGAATCCATGGATGGCAGGCTTTTGAGTGTCCTTACAAAGAAAGGTGGCTATCGTGGTCACTGATTTGTTTTTGTTTTGTTTTTGAATGTCAGAAATGTATATTTGTGAATGTTGAGATGTTATATTGGTTTCACTGGTAAAAATAAATAATTGAAATGGGTATATATTTGTTTTTTGTTAAGTTGCCTAATAATTATGCACAGTAATAGTCACCTGCACACACAGATATCCCCCTAAAATAGCTAAAACTAAAAACAAACTAAAAACTACTTCCAAAAATATTCAGCTTTGATATTAATGAGTTTTTTGGGTTCATTGAGAACATGGTTGTTGTTCAATAATAAAATTAATCCTCAAAAATACAACTTGCCTAATAATTCTGCACTCCCTGTAGTGATATGGAGCATGCTGGTATAACCTGGGCATCTCCTGTATACAATTATATATTTACATATTGTAATGTATATGGTATAAGTTATACATCTTCTGGTATATTATATACCGCAAGATGTATAACTTACACCAGCTGTACATATATAATTATATACAGGAGATGCCCAGGTTATACCAGCTGTACATATATTATTATATACACAGGGCCGTCTTTAATATTGATTGGACCCTGGGCAAGAATTTCCTTGGGCCCCCTGAAATGCTAAGGTCCATCTGTCTTCATGAGTGATTATCGCAGGGAAGGCAGGTTAGTTAGTGTACCCGAGCATTAGATTTTAAGACGCCTGTGGCCACCGCGGGGGCACAGGAGGCAGAAGCACAGCTCCCGCACAGCCCGTCTCCCCTTTTCAAATAGAAGACGGGTGGCCCTTGGCAACGCTCATTCCAGAGAGCGCTGCTAAGGGCCATTTGAGCCACAGTTTTCTACTAAAATGACACGTATGTATGGCAGTCCCAGTATCATAGTGCCATCTCCCCCCCTCCCCCCCCCAAAAAAAGTGCCAGTATCAAGAGCCTCTCCCCCCTCATGTCCCAGTATCATAGTGCCATCTCCCCCCCCCCCCAAAAGTGCCAGTATCAAGTGCCTCTCCTCCCCCCCATGTCCCAGTATCATAGTGCTATCTCCCCCCCCAAAAGTGCCAGTATCAAGTGCCTCTCTCCTCCCCCCCATGTGCCAGTATCAAGTGCCAACCCCCCTCCCCCCCACATGTGACAGTATCAGGTGCCAACCCCCCTCCCCCCCACATGTGACAGTATCAGGTGCCTCCCCATGTGCCAGTGCCATGTGTATCATAGTGCCAAACCCCCTCCCCTCATGTGCCAGTATCAAGTGCCTCCCGCTCCCCCCATGGCAGTAACAGTCAGGTATTAATAAAAAAAAAAAAACACTTATACTTACCTCCATGTCAGCGATGCGATGCAGCCTCTTCCTGTGTCCCGCCCTGTAGGTCCATATATGGAATCAGTGCTTGTGTATTCTAATTTAGCCTGTATTTCAGAAAAGTTTCTGCTGGGATTCGAACCCACGACCTTCTGTATCAGAGGCAAAGCACCTAACCACAAGACCATAAGAGTGTAACAGTACAGCCTGGATCGCAGCGGCTCCCTGTGACTCCGCCCACTTACCTCCAGGCCTTAAATAGAAGACAGGTGCTAAGCAGGGTGTTCCACTAATGGAGTGCGCACCCTGCTAGCTCCATTGCATCTGAGGACTCTGTCCACATATCCAGACCTGGACCCCTAACAACATTGTGAAGGACTGCCTACCTTCTTGCCACTGGCTTCCCCACTGCTGGCTTCCTAGCCAGGACCAACTAACTGCAAGTATATGCCTGTTACCTGCTCTGATTAAGGTCCTGGAACTCAGTGTGGGGTGGTTCCTGCTGGTGTGAGGCGATATTCCCAAACCAACACTGAACTCAGGACACGCTATACAAACTCTGAACCTGCTGCATATTATATACTAAACTGAGGACATGCTATACTAACTCTGAACCTGCTGCATATTATATACTAAGCTGAGGACATGCTATACTAACTCTGAACCTGCTGCATATTATATACTAGACTGAGGACATGCTATACTAAATCTGAACCTGCTGCATATTATATACTAAACTGAGGACATGCTATACTAACTCTGAACCTGCTGCATATTATATACTAAACTGAGGACATGCTATACTAACTCTGAACCTGCTGCATATTATATACTAAACTGAGGACATGCTATACTAACTCTGAACCTGCTGCATATTATATACTAAACTGAGGACATGCTATACTAACTCTGAACCTACTGCTTATTATATACTAAAACTGAGGACATGCTATATACTAACCCTGAACCTATGGCATTCTATAGACTAAACTGAGGGCATACTATATACTAACTCTGAACTGTGCACAAGTTTATACTAACTTGTGACTCCTGTAATACTGGGGGACCTTCCTTTCCAGCAGTAACTAATTAGATGGATAGCGGTAAATGATTTTGTTACCCCAAACTCTCCGCCCAAGACTGAGAGAGACGCCTGGGGTACATACTGAGTAACCGCGAATCCCACAGCCAAAAACAAGGGCGGTGGGATAATAGTGGATGTCCATTGCTTCCGCAGTTGAGATCCTAACTGATCAACTAGGTGCGTTACATATTAGTGGAACCCACATGGATCCAGCGGAGGTTGCAGGTCACCTCGTCACCCTCACTAAGAGGGTGGAGACCCTCAACGTGACTGTACAACATCTCCAGCTAGAAAACCAGGCACTACGGCAACTTGTCACTCAGGGGCCAGGACACCCCCGTGATGGACCAGAACCCAAGGTCAGCCCACCTGAGATATTCTCGGGTGACCGAAGGCAGTTCAGGGATTTCCTGAACGCGTGCAAACTAATGTTTGAGCTGCAGCCCCGGACTTACCCAACTGACAGAACAAAAGTACTTACCATGATCTCTTACCTCAGGGGGGAGCCCAGAGCATGGGCCAATACTTATTTAGAAAAGGAAGACCCAGTCCTGGATTCCCTCCCTCTGTTCCTTGAAAAAATGGCCCTTCTCTACGAGGACCATAGTAAACAGCTGACCGCTGAGACCGCTATACGCAGCCTTAAACAAGGGAGACGACCTGTAGAGGACTTTATTGCGGAATACACTCGCTGGGCCCGGGAGACTGAATGGAATGACCTCACTCTTAGGAATCAGTTCCGCCTAGGTCTTTCCGAGGCCCTGAAGGACGAATTAGCCCGAGGAGAATTACCACTTACACTTAACGCCTTGATGCAGAAGGCCACCACCATTGACAGACGGCTGAGGGAACGCAGAGCCGAGAGAGTCTCAGGCTTCACACCCAACCCAAGACCGTCCAGCCAGGGTCCTGCTGTAGAGATGATGGAGATTGGGGCGATCCGAGGACCTCTGACCGAGAGAGAGAAAGCCAGGAGACGTAACCTCAACCTCTGTTTATACTGTGCGTCTGCTGACCATACCGTTGATGGATGCCCCGCGATACGTAAGAAGTGCGAAGGTAAGAGCGGCACGTTTTGTACCTTAGGCAGTACAATAAATAGTACTGGTGGTTACATATACACATCTCTCACCTTACAGTGGGACCAAAACCGGATTATCGTTGAAGCCATGGTGGACACGGGAGCTTCGGGGAATTTTATCGACATGCATCTGGTTGAGCGAAATAAAATTCCCCACATGAGAAAAAACGTTCCGATATCCGTGAGTTTCATTGACGGTACCACTTCTAGTCCTATCCACAGTCAGACTCAACCCCTCATGGTGACATGTGAAAATAACCACACAGAATTCTTATCCCTTGATATCATACACTCTCCATTGTTTCCCGTGATTCTTGGGTTGCCATGGTTGCAAATACACCAGCCAACCCTCCTATGGAAACAGGGGAGAGTTCAGTTTACGTCACCCTATTGTATGGAGACCTGCTTTCCTCTCAAATCTCTCATGCACGTGGGAGTGAACCAGGTTCCCAGCCAATACGCAGACTTTGCTGAGGTATTCAGCGCAAAGAAGGCGGAATCTCTTCCGCCCCATAGATCTTACGATTGCCCCATAGACTTGCTGCCGGGTAGTGAGATACCCACGGGTAGAATTTATCCATTGGCACAACCAGAACTTGTTCACCTCAAACAGTACCTAGAAGAGAATTTACGAAAAGGTTTTATTCAGCCTTCAACCTCCCCGGCAGCAGCAGGGATGTTCTTCGTGAGAAACAAAGACTCAAGCCTAAGGCCCATCATAGATTACAGAGCCTTGAACAAAGTAACAATCAAAAATCGGTACCCCTTGCCGCTAATATCCGAACTCATAGAAAGATTACAAACAGCAACAATCTACACCAAGCTGGATTTGAGAGGCGCATACAACTTAATTAGGATCAGAAAAGGTGATGAATGGAAGACAGCCTTCCGCACTCGGTATGGACTCTTCGAGTATACAGTGATGCCCTTTGGGTTGTGCAACGCCCCTGCCACATTCCAAAATTTTATTAACGACATCTTTAGGGATCTACTGGACGTATGTGTAATCATCTATCTTGATGATATACTAGTGTATTCCGATAACTTACACGATCACAGGAAACATGTCCGTTGGGTTCTTGCACGGTTAAGTGTTCATCGCTTATACGTCAAACAGGAAAAATGTGTGTTCGAGACTACTTCTCTTCCCTTCCTCGGATACATAATTTCACCCAAGGGTATCCAGATGGATCACTCAAAAATCACTTGCATCCAAAATTGGCCGATCCCGGATTCCAGGAAAGCTCTTCAACGGTTCCTGGGGTTCTCAAACTTCTATAGGAGATTTATTAAAGATTTCTCCGCTACCACTAAACCACTAACCCGCTTAACTAGTGTCAACACGAAGTTCGTTTGGTCCAAGGACGCCCAATCAGCGTTTGAGTTATTAAAGAACAGGTTCACTACGGCACCGATACTGACTCTCCTAAATCCGAACCATCACTACGTGCTGGAAGTAGACGCATCCCAGGCAGCCATAGGAGCCGTTCTGTCCCAGCAAAGCTCTTTTTCAACTCCGTTACATCCTATCGGGTTCTACTCCCGGACGCTAAATACCGCCGAATTCAATTACCCCATAGGCGAAAAGGAACTCCTCGCCATAAAATGCTCCCTGGAAAATTGGAGGCATTTACTTGAAGGATCAATACACCCCATCACAATTTATACGGATCACCGTAATCTACAATACCTGAAAACCAATAAAACACTATCAGGCCGCCAAGTACGGTGGAGTTTTTTTTCCGACAGGTTTAACTTCCAAATTACATACCGACCAGGCTCAAAAAATGGGAAGGCCGACGCCTTGTCACGACTGGCTGAAATTCGCACCTCAGACACGGCCCCCACATGGATCATTCCACCGAAGAAACTCGTCCTTGCCACCATAACGTTGGAAACCCAGCTCAAGGATGCTCTAATTAATAACCATGTTAATGCCCCCCCTGGTCTTTCGCAGAACCAACAGGGTCTCCTTTACAAGGACAGCCAACTGTATATACCACCCTCCCTCACCAATCAGGTGATCAAACTTTGCCATGATTTACCCCTCGCGGGACATCCCGGCATTGCTAAAACCACAAGCCTGATACGCAGGAACTTCTGGTGGCCAAAGATGACCAAACAAATTGAGGAATACGTTTCCACGTGCGTGACCTGTGCCTCATGTAAAACTGACAGGAACCGACCTTATGGTCTCCTAATGAGTCTTCACATCGCCAACAGACCCTGGGAATGGGTCTCGATGGATTTCATAGTTGAACTTCCCCTTTCCAGAGGAAACAACACCATCATGGTGGTAGTGGATTTGCTGACTAAGATGGCACACTTCGTACCCCTCAAGAAGTTACCCTCCTCCAAGGAAACGGCCGTGGTATTCCTGTCTAATATTATTAAGTTACATGGAATTCCTAGCCAGGTCATATCAGACAGGGGTTCGCAATTCGTATCCAAATTCTGGAGAGCACTTTGTTCCAGACTTCAAATCGACCACAGAATGTCTACCGCCTATCACCCCCAAACTAATGGGCAGACTGAAAGGGTGAATCAGTGTCTGGAACAGTTTCTCAGATGTCACTGCTCATTTCTCCAGGATGACTGGGAGGGCCTACTTCCTCTCGCTGAATTCGCCTATAATAATTCTACGAATTCCTCCACATTACATACTCCATTCTTTGCTAATTACGGATTTCACCCTAGGTCTCTTCCTCAAACCAGCCTTCCCACAAACGTTTCAGCCACAGACGATTATCTGACCACTTTGCAAACTACCCTTAAGACGCTAAAAGACAACCTTCAACGGGCAAATGAAAGACAGAAGTTTTACTACGACCGTCGTAGGAGAGAAAATCCTCCCTACCAGGTCGGAGACTCGGTTTGGTTATCAACAAGAAACCTTCGGTTGGGGGTACCTTCCAAGAAATTGGGAAGACAATTCCTGGGTCCTTTTCCGATAGATAGGATTATTAACCCCAACACGGTGAGACTCACCCTTCCTCCTCGATTACAGGTACATCCCACATTCCACGTGTCACTACTGAAGCCGTTTAGACCTAGGCCGTTCCCATCAAATGATCCTCGACCCTTGCCGCCGATAGAGGTCCAAGGAGAAGAAGAATTTGAAGTTGAGCAGCTCATTGATTCCAGAAGAAGACGGGGGAAGATCCAGTATCTCGTTAGATGGAAGGGGTATGGTCCCCAGGATGACTCTTGGGAAGATGTGCAAAACGTTCATGCTCCCAGACTCCAAAGATTGTTCCATAGAAGATTTCCCAACCGACCCTCTCCTAGTGGGGTACCCCGGAGGGGTCCCTTAAGGGGGGGGTACTGTAACAGTACAGCCTGGATCGCAGCGGCTCCCTGTGACTCCGCCCACTTACCTCCAGGCCTTAAATAGAAGACAGGTGCTAAGCAGGGTGTTCCACTAATGGAGTGCGCACCCTGCTAGTTCCATTGCATCTGAGGACTCTGTCCACATATCCAGACCTGGATCCCTAACAACATTGTGAAGGACTGCCTACCTTCTTGCCACTGGCTTCCTCACTGCTGGCTTCCTAGCCAGGACCAACTAACTGCAAGTATATGCCTGTTACCTGCTCTGATTAAGGTCCTGGAACTCAGTGTGGGGTGGTTCCTGCTGGTGTGAGGCGATATTCCCAAACCAACACTGAACTCAGGACACGCTATACAAACTCTGAACCTGCTGCATATTATATACTAAACTGAGGACATGCTATACTAACTCTGAACCTGCTGCATATTATATACTAGACTGAGGACATGCTATTCTAACTCTGAACCTGCTGCATATTATATACTAAACTGAGGACATGCTATACTAACTCTGAACCTGTTGCATATTATATACTAAACTGAGGACATGCTATACTAACTCTGAACCTGCTGCATATTATATACTAAACTGAGGACATGCTATACTAACTCTGAACCTGCTGCATATTATATACTAAACTGAGGACATGCTATACTAACTCTGAACCTACTGCTTATTATATACTAAAACTGAGGACATGCTATATACTAACCCTGAACCTATGGCATTCTATAGACTAAACTGAGGGCATACTATATACTAACTCTGAACTGTGCACAAGTTTATACTAACTTGTGACTCCTGTAATACTGGGGGACCTTCCTTTCCAGCAGTAACTAATTAGATGGATAGCGGTAAATGATTTTGTTACCCCAAACTCTCCGCCCAAGACTGAGAGAGACGCCTGGGGTACATACTGAGTAACCGCGAATCCCACAGCCAAAAACAAGGGCGGTGGGATAATAGTGGATGTCCATTGCTTCCGCAGTTGAGATCCTAACTGATCAACTAGGTGCGTTACAAAGAGCTGCCTTGCCACTGATTGAAAAAATATGAGACTTCTACTGTTATAGCTGGCTAAGTGTACAGCTATACACATGACAGCTGCCCTAACACACCCAGCTCTGCTACATCTATACACATGACAGCTGCCCAAACACACCCAGCTCTGCTACATCTAAAACACATGACAGCTGCACCAGCACACTCAGCTCTACTATATCTCTATATATGACAGCTGCCCCAGCACACCCAGCTCTGCTACATCTATATATCTCTAAGTATTGCTATACAGTAGATAGATATATAGAGATATAGCAGAGCTGAGTGTGCTGGGGCAGCTGTCATGTGTATAGATGTAGCAGAGCTGGGTGTGTTTGGGCAGCTGTCATGTGTATAGATGTAGCAGAGCTGGGTGTGTTTGGGCAGCTGTCATGTGTATAGATGTAGCAGAGCTGGGTTTGCTGGGGCAGCTGTCATATAGAGATATAGCAGAGCTGAGTGTGCTGGGGCAGCTGTCATGTGTATATATGTAGCAGAGCTGGGTGTGTTTGGCAGCTGTCATGTGTATAGATGTAGCAGAGCTGGGTGTGTTTGGGCAGCTGTCATGTGTATAGATGTAGCATAGCTGGGTTTGCTGGGACAGCTGTCATATAGAGATATAGCAGTGCTGGTGTGTTAGGGCAGCTGTCATGTGTATAGATGTAGCAGAACTGGGTGTGCTGGGGCAGCTATCATATATAGAGATATAGCAGAGCTGAGTGGGCTGGGACAGCTGTCATATAGAGATATAGCAGTGCTGAATGTGTTGGGGCAGCTGTCATGTGTATAGATGTACACTTAACCAGCTATAACAGTAGAAGTCTCATATTTTTTTTTGTCATTGGCAATGCACCTCTTATGGCTGTGAGGGTAAGTGCTTTGCATCTGATACAGAAGGTTTGTGGGTTCGAATCCCAGACACATCTCTCCCTCTCCTGAGGACGGCAATACAAATAACTATGCCTGAGCGTACAATACCGTAGGGACGCAAGGGCAGGCCGGGTCGGAGGTCGGGAGGAGGAGCTAGCATGGCACTGGCCGGCAGACTCGGCAGTAAGTAATTGTAATTGACAGACAAGTCCTTCACTAATGCGAGCAGCGAGCCACACGCCGCTCGCTCGCATAGACAACAAGTGAATGTGGTAGTCGGGAAACGGAGCTGCCCGGGGCCCCCAGGAGCAACTGGGCCCGGGGCAGCTGCCCCTTTTGCCCTGCGGCAAAGACGGCCCTGTATATACAGCACCCTAAGCTCCTCTCCCACATTGCAGCCACAGAGACGTTGCAGAAGGCCCTACATTCTAATCGGCCAATTACAGAGCCAGCCGAGGTGCTGCTTGGTCCTCTCTTAATTGCCAAACACATACCTAGCTCGTCAGCCAGGGCAGTACTATTTGGTGCATCACAGGACAGCCATCTCACGGTCACTTTTACCACAGCCATTGCTAAGTATACAAAAGTAGAGAGTAGAAGCTAGGTTTGGTGAGTACAACATTTCTTACGGATTTCTTGTTTTATTTAGCTGATACTGTAATATAACTTAATGTTTACATTCTGTTCATAATAGTATCTTTATAATGTAGTATCTTGCATGCTGTAGTATTGAACTATTGTGCGCCACTGTCCCGGTACGATGTCCTCCTTTTTGGGATTCTGCAAGTGGGCGCACTATGAACGGCACAGGCAGTGCACTGAATGCAGACAGGCTATTATAGCTAAATGATGAAGTACATGGAATATATACTATATTGGACTGTAGTATTCAGGTTAAATTGCTGTGTTGGCACTTTGCGATAAATAAGTGGGTTTTGGGTTAAAGTTTGGGCACTCGGTCTGTAAAAGGTTCACCATCACTGGGCTAGGTCAACACTAAAGCCCATGCACTAGTGCTGGTGACATCACCAGGCTAACTGCTAGGCGGGAGCCCCCTCCTAGCTTTACCCATGGAGAACCCAGTACATCACCAGATCTCCTGAAAAAGCCTTTGCCATGTGCCATTCTGCGCAGGGCAAAGGAGAGCTGTCTGGGTGAAAATAGGGATATGTCCGGGTTCAGCTCTGAACTCAGACAACCCCTTTAATTTACTAAAACAACTGTACTTAAAGGGGTTGTCCAAGTTATGGGAAAAAAAATAATATATCGCACTGTAAATCTGATGGTCAGCAATATATGGCTAAGCTACGCAAGTTTTTGGCAAAAAAGTATCTATTTCCTCATTTCCGTGGTTCTCTTCTGGCCCTTTGTTTACCTGCAATAACAACAATCTCTGCCCCTCCCCCTGCTCTGCTAAGGGAGTGGATACAAGAGCTGCCCTGAGTGACATGTCTGCCTGCTGGGAGACTCAGCAGCATGTCGTACGTGTAGGACTACAAGTCCCAGCTGTATAATGACACTGCTAAGGGAGTGAATACAAGAGCTGCCCTGAGTGACATGTCCGCCTGCTGAGAGACTCTGCAGCATGTTGTATGTGTAGGACTACAAGTCCCAGCTGTATAATGACACTGCTAAGGGAGTGGCTACAAGTGCTGCCCTGAGTGACATGTCTGCCTGCTGGGAGACTCAGCAGCATGTTGTATGTGTAGGACTACAAGTCCCAGCTGTATAATGACACTGCTAAGGGAGTGGATACAAGTGCTGCCCTGAGTGACATGTCTGCCTGCTGGGAGACTCTGCAGCATGTTGTATGTGTAGGTCTACAAGTCCCAGATGTATAATGACACTGCTAAGGGAGTGAATACAAGAGCTGCCCTGAGTGACATGTCTGCCTGCTGAGAGACTCAGCGGTATGTTGTATGTGTAGGACTACAAGTCCCAGGTGTATAATAACACTGCTGATACACACAGGATCTTCCCCCTACCTGTTCTTGTGCAATGCTCTGCAGAACTCCTCTGTCAGCCCAGCATTTGTCTCCTCACTGCCTGCAGCTACTCAGTAAAGCCTTCAGACCTGAGTCTGTGCTGCTGAAGGGGTTAAGAATCCAGGGAGAGAGAAGTCATATCTGATCTCTTAGGCTTGTACAGCAAACATCATCAGAGCAGGGAGAGAAGCTGACATCACAGGTCATGTGACCCTCAGTGAAATCTGAGAAAGCAGCAACTGGAGATAAAGTAAGTGAATTGTAAAGTCCTTACATTTGCCTAGTTAGAAACATACAAAGAACAAAAAAATAACTCAGACAACCCCTTTAAGTATGCACCAATAGTGCTCTATACACTCGAGCAGCTCTAAATGGGTTCAAGTCCATCCATTTTGAGAATTCACTGATATGCCACTTATAAGTGGAATTCCCCTTTAAGATATAGACAAAAAAAAATGACAAGGAGTTAGTGGTATTTTATTATTTTATCATACTCAAAAGCCATTATGGCCCTTGGAGGGAGACACCGTTCACCCTTAGATATACGCACACAGGGCAGCATTACATCTCATCCTCCACTGGCGCCATTCTTTAATATTGCAGGACCTCCTGGAGAGGATCTAACATCAAAACATGTGCAACTCTCATTCCAACCCCTCCTTGAAGCCAAAAACTAGCGTGATGAACCTGTAGCCCCCAACATAGAGTAATTATATACAACACGAGGCCATAATAATCTCAGTTGTGTATCCTGGGACAGATCCGCTGGATATTGAGGAAAGGTGGAAAATGTCAATTTCTCTTCTCGGGAGACAAGTAAAGGATTTACAAGTTAAAACATGAATGACTGTTCTGTATGACTTCACCCCCTCTGCGTCTACTAAATGTCCTAATGTAATTTTGTAAATGGACAGCATTTGTCCGCCAGGCTTGTGTTGTGAGGAGGGTAATGAAATTTGAATGCAAAAGTTCTGAGGAACACATCTGTCAGACGTTCTCCTTTCCAACTTTCCAATACATAATACACAATCCGAGAGGAGCAAACTTCATAATGATGTCCGTAATCTCATCACACAAGGTCTGCACGGTGAAATAAATACAAGAACAAGATGTAGATAGTGAAGTAATTTAAACGTTGTCACCTGCAGACCTCGAGTAAGGGCAAGTGAAGTTCTGTGAAAGCCTGTAGGTAAAACAATTGAGGACTCCTCCTCTTTTTCTTTGAAAGAAGGAAAATATGAAGTAATACTTCCAAGATTATAGTGCCATACAGTACCAAATAACATCCTTAAAATTCCCAGTGCCATACGTCAGGTGGCACCCTGTGCAGTACCATGTGTTAGCACTCCCTTCCCTCATATGGAGTACTGTCAGACAATGCTTATTTGTACAATTTGTGATTTGCATAACCGCTGCGCTGTCCAGCTGTCCAGGCGTTCTCATTAGAGATGAGCGAATTTTTAAAAAATTCTATTTGGCTGGTTCGCCAAATTTTTGAAAAAATGTGGTTCGATCCGAATTTATTCGGGGCGAATGGAATTACAAAACGGCTATATCCTGGCTGCAGAGAGCCTTTATAGTGGTGTAGAACACTGTGCCTTGCAGTAACACGCATAGGGAGTCTGCTGTGGTAGTGAAATAATACTGTGAGTCCGTATGACATGCAGATGACAGGCGTCGCTCTTAGAATCACTGCACACTTCACTTATTTGGGCAGTCACGTGGCCAAAACTGACCAAATAACCAATAACCAAAAATGAACTTAGACTTATAGGTCGATGTTAGCGCCAAGAAGAAGCGCACTCCTTTTACACCGTCGACAGCTGATTCCACATAGATTTCTACAGAACCTGTTCTATTAAACAGTTATAAATGTAGAGCCCCCCGACAGAGTGGAGAGGGTGTCAGCAGTAAGTTTGTGTCGATATCAATGATTATTTTGCACTTCCTCTGATCCGTCAGAACAATAACCCACAAAAAACGGATCCTGTCTGTGGAGCATCCACCTTAACTCGGTCAGGATTTGGTCAGTAATCCATAAGTATTGCTAATGCAAAAAAAAAAAAACAGGAGTGGATCCAAAACAGAGATGACACGTGAATGGAATATTTGCATGTCTTCTGTGTTTTGTACCCACTCCTGCTTTTGGCTATCAAATCATAAGCCAATTCTGATGGGACCATACAGGCCTTACAGCTGCTACACAGACAGGATCCGTTGTGCGTCTCATTTTTCCTTCCTTCTGCAGATCAGAGGAAGGGTCAAATAAATGATGATGTCAGCCAGACCGAAAGGCAAAATAGTAGCCCAGTCATGAAGTGAGAGTGGCCCAATGACAGAGTCTGGAGGTGGCGGCAGCATCAGAAGGAGGCCACAGAGCGGAACAATGACAAAGTGTTGGTATAAGGCTATCCTTCATATAAGATAGGGCCAGGGGCTATTCATAGTATTCAGTATATTGGGCAGACTAGATGGGCCAAATGGTTCTTATCTGCCGACACATTCTATGTTTCTATGTTTCTATATGAGTGTGGAGGAGGCGCCATCATCAGGAGGCCACAGAGTGGCACAATGACAGAATGTGGAGGTGGCAGCAGCATCAGGAGGCCACAGAGTGGCACAATGACAGTTTTGAGGTAGCAGCATCAGGAGGCCTTAGAGTGGAAAGGTGACATAGTGTTGAGGTAGCACCAGCTTAAGGAGACCACGGAGTGGCAAGGTGACATAGTGTGGAGGTGGCAGCAGCATTAAGAGGCCACAGAGTGGCAAGGTGACATAGTGTGGAGGTGGCAGCAGCATCAAGAGACCACAGAGTGGCAAGGTGACATAATGTGTAGGTGGCAGCAGCATGAGGAGACCACAGAGTGGCACAATTACAGAGTGTGGAGGTGGCAGCAGCAGCATCAGGAGGCCACAGAGTGGCACAATTACAGAGTGTGGAGGTGGCAGCAGCATCAGGAGGAGGCCACAGAGTGGCACAATGACAGTGTGGAGGTGGCGACAGCATTAGGAGGCCACAGAGTGGCAAGGTGACATAGTGTGGAGGGGAAGCAGCATGAGGAGACCACAGAGTGGCAAGGTGACATAGTGTGGAGGTGACAGCAGCATCAGGAGACCATAGAGTGGCAAGGTGACATAGTGTGGAGGTGTCAGCAGCTTCAGGAGACCACAGAGTGGCAAGGTGACATAGTGTGGAGGTGTCAGCAGCTTCAGGAGACCACAGAGTGGCAAGGTGACATAGTGTGGAGGTGGCAGCAGCATCAGGAGACCACAGAGTGACCCGGTGACAGAGTAGGGAGGTGGGTGGCAATACCAGTACCAGCTGAAGAAGGTGGGTGAAAGAAGGAGCACTTGGCATCAGATGTGTGGCATAAGGCGGGTGGCAGCATCAGAAAAGTAGCTGAGGCAGGTAGCCAGAAGAAACTGGTCTCTTTTGTCAAAGTGTTGGTGTGGCACCATGGATGATCTATTCTGATGCATCAGGCATTGATGGGTGGAAATCCTGGCTGATCCATGCCTGATTCATCTTGACAAAAGTCCCTCCACATTTTGGGTGGACAGGCAAGTTCTTCTTGGGGCAACTATGGCCCCCGCCAGGCAGGAAAGCTTGCCCAGGGCAAACTCGGCCAGTTGCGGCCACAAATCCAGTTTGGTTGCCCACTAATCCAGCGTATCTCCAATGACGGCTGGCTGGCAGGGTGCACGCCAAGTATACCACCACCTGCTGGTTCAGGTTCTGCTCTATGTCTAGCTGCTGGTGAGTAGTTTCTTCACTATGCTGGTGAAGAAAGCTGCTCATAAGCGACTCTAGACTCAGACTACTGCTGATGGAGCTGGTACTGCTCCTACCACCCCACCCTTCCCCAGCAGCCATGGCAGTGTAACTTGATCGCAGAGGGCTCCCCTGGTCAGACCTGCGAGAGGATGGACGATGGTGCAGATAGACAGCGGCCAACTGACTACATAGGATGTCTCTGTAGTAGTTCAGTTTGTCCTTCCTCTCAGTGGGTGTAAAAAAGTCCCCATTTTGAACAGTTAGCGAGGGTCCAACAAGGTGGAGAGCCTAAAGTCATCCCTCTGCCTAATGGTGACAATTCGGCTGGCACTACGCAAGCAAGTGAGCATGCATCGGGCCATTTGTGCAAGAGACTCGGAGGGACTCCCTGCCTCCATCTCCACTGCATACTGACACGGTGTGTCTGGGTCCTCTGCCTCGTCTTCCTTATCGCCCTGTAGCTCCTGTGCCTGCTCCTCCTCTCCTGTCATCTGTGTAGAAAAACTACCTATTTCGCTACACATTGCTTGTGCTCCAATGTCCTACTCCTCCTCCAGTTCAGCCCCCACAGGGCTCATGTAGCTCTGAGATGTAGGCATCACGTCTCCAGTCCCCTGACCAGCCAGATTTACCAGCATCTGTTCCAGGACATGAAGCAGTGGAATGACACTGTTCATCCCGTAGTCCTAGCGACTGACAAATAACGTGGCCTCCTCAAAGGGCATGAGCAATCGGCAGGTGTCACGCATGAGCTGCCACTGGCTGACATCAAAGTTACACAGAGGAGTACTCCTATCCGCTTGGATCATCAAGAAATCGTTGATGGCCTTTCTCTGTTTGTACAGTTGGTCCAACATATGGAGGGTGGAATACCAACGGGCGGAAATGTTGCATATAAGCCTATGTTGGGGGGTGCCGTTCTGCCACTGCAGCTCAAGGAGGGTGTGCTTTGTGGTGTACAAGTGGCTGAAGTGCATGCAAAGTTTCCTGGCCATTTTTAGGATGTCTTGCAGATGGGTGGAAGACTTCAGGAACCTCTTGACAACCAGATTGAACACGTGTGCCATGCAGGGCGCATGGCTCAGCCCTCCTTGATGCAGTGCTGACACCATGTTCTTCCCGTTGTCGTTCACCATGGTTCCGATTTTCAGTTGTCGCGGAGAAAGCCAGGATTCAATTTCTTGATGAAGGACACGGAGCAGTTCCTCCCCTGTGTCACTCTGTTCGCTCAGGCAAACGAGGTGCAGAACAGCGTGACACCGCCGTGCCCTGCACATGTGTTATGCTGGAGGGGCACTGTGAATTGTCCCTGCAGTGGAGGCTGCGGACATGGTGAAGGATGAGGAGGCAGAGGCGGACATTGTCGCAGGACCAGCGGCGTGACAACGTGGAGGCGGAAGCGTCGTCACCTGGCCAAATTGCTGGTGTGGCTGTGCAGGAACCACATTCACCCAGTGGGCTGTAAAGGACATGTATTGTCCCTGACCGTAGTTACAGCTCCACACATGAGTGCTGCCGTGGACTTTGGCAGACACCAACAGGCTCAAGGACTGGCCCACTTTCTGTTCTACATGTATGTGCAGGGCTGGTACTGCCTTTTTGGCAAAGAAATTACGGCCTGGTACTCTCCACCTCGGCTCGGCACAAGCCATCAGTTCTCTGAAAGGTGCAGAGTCCACAACTTGGAAAGGGAGGGACTGCAGTACCAGCAACTTGGCCAGGAGCACGTTCAGCTTCTGTGCCGTTGGATGAGTGCACACATACTGTTGTCTCTTGGCAATCGCTTTGGTGATCGATTGCTGATGGAATGACTAATGAGGAGTAGGAGGGCAAGGGGCAGGAGCATCAGGACCAGCAGATTTTAGGAAGGACAGATATCTCCCTTCAGCTGAGGTGGTGTAGCCTTGACTGCCTGAAATCGGCTGTGTGACACTGGGTGATGCAGCGGTTGCTGCGTCAGGCTGGACCACCACATCGTAGCCACGGTTCTCCCAGGTCACTTTATGGTGAGGCTGCATATGTTGATGCGGGGCTGTGGTGCCAACATTGACACCCTGGCCACGCTTCACCTTCTGCCCACAGATTCTACATATGGCCATGTTCACCTCCTCCAGCGGCTTAACAAAAAACTGCCACACCGCCGAGTAGGTGATTTTACCACCAACAGTACGCACTGACTGACTGCTACCGCCGCTGCTTTCGTGAAACAGTGCAACGCTACTTCCCGGGCAGGTAGGCTCCTGAGAAGCGAGTGGTCTACCCCGGGCACGTTTGGCTACCGACCTCCCACTTCTGCCACCCTGCTGACTCCCGGCCATGCTAGCGACTTGCTGGCTCCGCTGCTGCCTCACAGGCAAGCTGCCACCCTCTACTCCCGATGATGATAAAGCCCCTTGTCACCTGGCTCCCAAGTGCGATCAGCTACATCATCATCATCGAGTACTGTCTGCACATCGATGATGTTCTCCCCAACAGTCTCTGAGTCAGGAGCCTGACCGCTCACAACACCAGCTCCCATGCCACTCTCCTCATCACTACTTGCCCGCCTAGTGGAGGAAGCGGCGGATGTCTCCTCTACATCTTGGCTGGCCAGTAGCTGCTGACTGTCCTCTAGTAGCTCTTCCTTGCTGTATAGTGGAGCTGAGCCCACAGCATACAATACTTCTCTGGCTGAGGGAACAGAAAAGGAAAGAGGCAGGTTGAAGACAGGTGAGGGCACAGGGCCTGCTCCTGGGCAATGCCAACTAAGGGTTGTGTCTGACGACCCCACCGACTCCGTCGCCGGAACTGCCTGCCGGATCCATCAAAACGTATGCAAACTGATGGCATTTGTCAGACGGATCAGGATCCTGATTGAAATGCCGGATCCGTCTCTCCGGTGTCATCTGGAAAAACGGATCTGGCATTTATTTTTTTAAAATTTTTTGTGGTCTGAGCATGCGCAGACCGCAAAAACTGATCCGTTTTGCCGGAACACTCGGGGCCTGATCAGGCATTAATGCATTTCAATGGGAAAAAATGCCGGATCCGGCATTCCGGCAAGTGTTCCGGAATTTTGGACAAAGATAAAACCGCAGCATGCTGCGGAATTATCTCCGTCCTGAAAAGGCAAAAAGACTGAACTGAAGACATCCTGATGCATCCTGAACAAATTGCTCTCCATTCAGAATGCATGGGGATAAAACTGATCAGTTATTTTCCGGAATAGAGCCCCTAGGACGGAACTCGATGCCGGAAAAGAATAACGCTAGTGTGAAAGTACCCTAATACACACAAAAAAGGGCTTTAGAACATATAACTGCACCACTGAACGGCAAATATATTTTAGTTTTGCCACTAATACACGACAAGAAGGGTTGTAATTTTCACACTTCACCACACGACGGCTAATAAGCCCTTTTTTCCCACTAATACAAGCCAAAAAATGCTTTAGAACATATAACTGCACCGCGCGAGGGCAAATAAGACGTAGAAATATTTCCTTGTAATAAACCCTGTTAATGGCTGTAACACCCCAATAACAAGAACGGTTTGCTGGAATTACAGAGCTGTATAATGGCAATTTGGATCCCCAGTCAGTGCAGCAAGGTGTAATAGGATTGTTCCTATTGACATGAGGAGAGAAATAGAAAAGCGGCACTCACCGGCGTGGTTCAAATTCTTTATTCGTACAAAAAGGTACAAGATAAAATCTTCGGACTGGAGCGTGCGGTGCGATACAGCTGGAGTCAGAGGCGACGGCCGTTTCGCGCTAACTTGCTCTTCGTCAGGCCAGTGCCTATTACCCAGGCTGTAACCTCCCCTACTGAAGCCTGTCCTACATAAATGCTGTGGAATGATTCCTCCCTATTCTTTCCCTACACCTTGAATAATCTTTCCCTGCACTTGTAAATAGTTTTTTTAGCACAATGAAGTTTTTTGTAGCACTGTCCCTAGCGCCTGCTGACGTCTCTCCCTGCACTAAGTACACTGGAAAATGGCTGAATCCAAGATGGCTGAGGCTATTTATAGGGCTGTGACATCACATGGCTGGCTGCTGATTGGCTGCATGCATGGCATTATGGGTGATCCCGCCTTCCCAGAGTTCCTTGCTTCATGTCCTCACATGTGCAGCAGCCATTTTAGGAAAAAATGTGATTCGTTACCACGAAGCGTGAGGAAATTCGGATTCGCTCATGTCTAATTCTCAACTAGAATTCATTGTTATATTCAGTTATATCTGTTAACCACTATACTTACTGCACTTTGCTGCCATCTAGTGCTATTTGCTATATTTGGTTGTATGTAAGTTATCTATGGTTGTAATTCATTATGTCATTCATGTTGTAACTCCTCCTACTCTGTGAGTTCGCATCCTGTGTCCTTCAGTCTTTTCCTGTGTGTCAGTCTTGCTTCACAGAGCTGGAGAGAGGAATTTCCTTTGAACTCTATGGTGATTTCTCAAGGTATATTGAATAAATTACCTAAAGTCATATCCATTTAATCTCCTTCACTGGAATTCTATATGCAACTGGTGTCGCTAGAGGAATGATTATAGCGAGTTCATTATCTTGCATTGTTTGTGCAAGAGATTGCCACTCAAACTCATGAGACTTCTCTCGCATACATCGGTGGCAGAATTAGTGAGCAAGCTGCAGTTCTCTCTTAAAGAGACATTACCTTTCTAAGCAAAAACATAACATCAACAAAAAGCGCTGTTTCTGACAAAAATGCATCATGTTTCTGACAAAGATGCACAGGAAGCAGAGTCCATGCTTAATGTACGAGCTAAACGTGCGATCAAACCGATATAAAAGATTACTTTGAGGCAACCAGAGTTGGGTTGCACAACAATCTAGATGACTTATGGGAAAGAGCCAAACACTACACAGCCGCTCTTCCACACTTTAACAACGTTGCAGCAGAGTTGACCACAGCTTGTATAGTCTATCTGCTGCCTATGATCGATACCAGCCACTGTCCACAAAGTACATCATATTCCTGAGTAACTCTGATATCAATGATGCCTCAGCAGAGCTAGGTGAGAGAAAGATTCTACACCAAAGAAATGATGTCTAGTACAAGATTCCAAGGATATGGCAGAACTCCGTATTGCACGTTTATAAGAGGTTAGATTACATTGATCAACTTCAAGCGAGCTTGAATCTCCATCTTCCAGATTATGCTGACCTTCTGGAACGAGACAATGTGACAAGCTAATAGAATTCCATGCCAATGCAGAAGAAGCTAGTGTTAGAAGCTCCTTTGCTAAGAAGGAAGCAGAGGTAAAGGCAAAGTTGTCACAGAAGGAAGCAAAGGCAAAGACATGTCTGACCACTGTGGATACAACATGTGAGTTGCGTGTGCACTATCCACAAAAAAAATCTCACCCTCCTAAAGAATGTTGTACGCTCAAGGCAATGACTATGCAAGAGTGCATACATACTCTCAAAGAGCTTGGGGTTTGTTACAAGTGTTGGACCTCCTCAAACCATATTGCAAAGGACTGTAAAGCTGCCATGTTACAGCAATGAATTCTAGTCCACCTCCTGACAACTCACAACCTTCAGCAGCATCTAACCCCAAGCAACATGTCTGTAACAAAACTTACATTTCTTGACATCAAACAATACCATATACCCTCAACACCTGCTCTGGTCACGTAGAGACTTTCGGAAGAAGGGCCACTGGGTACGTTGTCTCTTCAGTCAATGGCAATACTCATATACCCTTACCAACGTTAACTGAATGTTACTACATTCCAGATGAAAGAGAAGAAATTCCTACCCCAGAAGCTGCACATAACCATCCCCACTGAAGGCACCTAGCTAATGAAATTCTTCCTATGGACATGGATTTCGATATTCTAATCTTACTCGGGAGAAATATCCTGAGGGTCCTAAAGGTGAGCCATGGCGTTTGGAGTCGCAGGTCAAGTGCAATCCAGCACGCTCTTCCTGCAGAGCTGCACTGTGACCTGACATTGCACACATAGTCTGATGAAAGCACTGAGTTGCTGAAACGCGTCACTATGATGTAATATGCGACTGAATAAATTTGCAAGATTATTCATCAGTGCGAGTGCCGGTCTTGTTCTTCACGAATTGTCTATTGGGATTTCTGCCCGCAGACACGTGCACCGCCAAACTATTCGAGCAGTGCCGAGCTTTTTTGGACATACTGACATTGCACAGCGTCAGGTCATAGTGTGCACTTACGTGGACTAGATCCTGACGCTGTATGTAGTCAGGATACAGCACAGCATGGTGCCGGGAGAAGACCAGGGAGTGGTGAGTAAAGCCAGCACCAGGAGCACTATATTCACTGCTCCCCGATCCTACTGTCTAATAATGAACACTTCCATAAGAAACACTGCCAATTTTCCCTACTTTGGGGGGGGGCGGGGGGAGCAAGTACCAAAATATATATTGGCAGCAAACTTTGCAAAGACGAGATGTGACGAGGGAGAAGTTGTCAGGGCGGTTTCAAGCGATTGGAGAAGTAAACAAAGTAAAATGAGTCCAGAGAAGACGTCACCTATGACCTATATCACCTATCACTAAATTGTTTATTCTGTGTATTACTTGTATAATTTTTATTTATTTAGATGCTATATTATTTTACAGTATATTTGGAATATTGTACTATTGTGCTTATTATGGTAGAAATAATTTTCTGCCATACTGTTGTAAGGTAAACTATGGAGGTCAGAGTCCAGGGCCCCTGCCAGCAAACTCAAAACTGCTACCAATCTTCCTACACCACTCCAGTCTAGGCTATCCCTAGATGTTCACCAGAGCCCACCGCAAGGCCAGTGGACTTGGCTGCTAGGGACCTATGTCTGTGGAATAAGGCAGCAGAAAACCAGTGTGAGCTCACAAGAAGCAGACCTTACCAGATGACCAAACAGAAAACAGAAGAACAGTCAGCTAGCCAGGGTCAAAACCAGGGGAGTCAGAAGCCAAATCAGTAGACAAGGGTTTATTTAGGAGCCAAGCCAAAGTCGGAACGTCGAGGATATCTAAGAAAGAATAGGAGATATTCTTGCTTAGATATCCTCCATGTTTTGACTTTGGCTTGGCTCCTGATTAACCCCTTGTCTACTGATTTGGCTTCTACTGACTCCCCTGGTTTTTACCCTGGCTAGCTGACTACTCTTCTGTTTTCCTTTTGGTCATCCGGTAAGGTCTGCTACTTGTGAGCTCACTGTAGGACTAAAGGAGCCAGGACACCTACAAAATCACAGGTACTGACCAAGCGTCAGTGCCTGATTTAAAACCCTCCACCTAGCTCTTTGATTGGGCATCTGATTGGTTCATCTTCCTGTCTCTTTGATAGGCCGACTGGCCAGGGCTTGTTGGTTGGTGTGGGAACCTTCCAGGAACCATCATGAAACCTGTGCATGCGCTTCTTCTGATCTCCCCCAGCACTGCTGCACAGGCCAGAGAGGGGCAGACACCAGGTAAGTAGGTCTCAGCTACTCTGTGGGCACCTAGCAGACATACAGTATCTTTGATAGCCAAGTAAGGAACCGGTTGTTAAAAACTTGAATCCCACTCCACAGCTAATGCCATAAATATTTCAGATATTAGCGTAGGTGGGGAAAAGTCGCAGATTGCAGCATAAATAGCCTTTGCGCTGCAATCTGCCCCAGAAATACGCCAAAAATAGGTGAATTTCTGTTAGTAAATGACCCCCCTAATATTTATAGTATGCAAGCACCTGTGCTGGGACAGGCAGCAGCTGTAGGGACTGGTGCACTCTCTGTATAGCGCTATGTAACATGTTGATGCCGTATTAATAGAGGATAATAAAAACAAAGCCATTCATTTTACAAGAATACCTAATTTTTCAGAAGACACGTTTTCATGAGTAGACGCCGTCTGGAATGATTATTTTCCCCAATTTTTCTTTGTTTATTTTCTATCTGGAGAATGTATGCATATTAAATTAGAATTTCAGCTGCAACTTGATATTCATTTTGTGTAAAATTCTGCAAATTCAATTACAGCGCTGTGATGAATATTATAGATGAAACATGCAATAAATCTCACATTTATACAGATAAGTAGCGCATGAGAATAAGCAGAGAGATTGCAGGAATATTAAGTTCATAGCATGTCACGGCTTAGCAATAACTACATCATTTACAGGGAAATACTAGCCAGTAAGATGAAGTCAACTAGAAGCTACTTTATTTAAAGGGATAGCTCGCTTCCCATAGGTGGCACTAAAGAGATGATTCTCTGGGAGATACCTCTTTGCATATTATTTTCCCATGGGGCATTGCCACAATCGCTTACAAGGCCACTTAGGCCACTTCCTTTATGTTCACCTTCCATTATAAATGGTCGGATGTCTCACAGACAACAACTGGTGAGACCTTTTCAAACCTCTGAACTCTACTATGGGTTGCTGTTATTCTCCTCAATTTCACCAGTTGGATCAAGCTTCCAAACTAGGCAAAAACTGCATAAGATATGCCTAAAGGGGGCCATACTAAAATAATGTTGGACTAACTTGATGACAGGTGGAATTTGGCAGGATAAGTCAACATTGCCCCAGAAGGAAAAGGGCCACTGTCCTATTTATCAGCCTTTTAAACCTGAAGGACCTGCAAACTGGCCTCCACCACCTAAGGGCTCATTCACACAACCATATGGCCGCCGTGCCAGTGTCGTAGACCACAAGCAGCGGGTCCGCAATACACTAGTACCGGCCGAGTGAATTCTGTGCTGTGGATGTAGACCCACTGACTTGAATGGGTCCACGATCTGCACAATAAGGCAAAAGATAGGACATGTCCTATCTTTTGCAAAGCGGAGGAACAGATCGGAAAGCCCATTGAAGTTCTTCCGAGTGTTTCCGTGGGCTTTCGGGTCCATGCCGGTGCACTGCAAAAGGTTGGACTTATCCTATCCTTTGCTGTATTTTGCGGATGACGGACCAATTCAGCACGGTGCAGGACTACAGGCTGAATGATGTCATTCCACTCCTTCACGTCCTGGAGCACATGTTGATCTGGCTGGCCAGGGGACAGGGGATGTGGCACCTACATCTCACAGCCACCTGAGCCCTGTGGGGGCTGAACTGGCTGAGGAGGAGGAGGAGGACATTCATGCACAAGCAATGTATACAGAAATGGGTGGTTTATCTTCACAAGTGACAGGAGAGGAACAGAAGGAGCATGAGGAGCTGGAGGACGATGAGGAAGACCAGGCAGATGACCCTGACACACCGTGGCAGTATGCAGTAGAGATGGAGGCAGGGAGTCCCTCCGAGTCACTTGCGCAAATGGCCAGATGCATGCTGAGTTGCTTGCATAGTGACAGCTGTATCATCACCATTCGGCAGAGGGATGACTACTGGCTCTCCACCATGTTAGACCCTCGCTACAGGTCCAAAATGGGGGACTTTTTTCCAAATGCTGAAAGGTAGGATAAACTCAACTACTATTGATACATCCTATGTAGTCAGTTGGTCACTGCCTATGTGCACCATCGCCCATCCTCACGAAGGTCTGGGGGGGCCCTCTGCGCTCACGTTCCACTGCCATGGCTGCTGATCCAGAAGGTAGTGGCATACTTGGACTGCACCCTGCCACCCCAGATGCAAGATCCCCTGATTTATTGGGCAGCCAAACTTCATTCGTGGCCGCAACTGGCCGAGTTTGCCCTGGGCAACCTTTCCTGCCTAGCCAGTAGTGTGGCATTAGAGCTGGTCTTTAGTGCGGCGGGGGACATAGTTACCCCAGAGAGAACTCGCTTTCAACACAAAATCTTGAGAGAATAACCTTTGTAAAGAGGCGTGGATCAGCCAGGATTTCCAAACGCCAGTGCCTGATGCATCAGACTAAATCATTCAGGGTGCCACACCAAAACATTGTGAAAAATGGGCCATTACTTCTGGTCACGTGCTACAGCCACTATTCTGATGCTGCCACCCGCCTGATGCCACACACCTGCTGCCTCTGCTGCCATCTTCCCTTTCTGCTACTATCTTGTGCTGTTACTGCCACCGCTGTTGCCCCCCACCTCCCCATTCTGTGACTGGGCCACTCTGTTGACCCCTCATGCTGTTGCCACCCTCACCCCTCTGTGACTGAGCCACTCTGTTGACTCCTCATGCTGTTGCCACCCTCACCACTCTGTGACTGGGCACCTATGTTGATTCCTCTCGCTGTTGCCACCCTCCCCATATTGTAACTGGGCCACTGTGTTGACTCCTCATGCGGTTGCCACCCTCCCCACTCTGTGACGGGGCCACTATTGTCAATGTTTGGCCTTGATGACATCACCGTTTTACTTACCCTTCTTCTGATCTGTCAGAAGAACGGAAAAATGAAAAACACAACGTGTCCTGTCTTTGGAGCATCCATAAGGCCTCTATCACACGGTCAGTATTTTGCATCAGGATTTGCTCATCATTCGGAAGCCAAAAGCAGGAGTGGTTCCAAAACACAGAAGACATGCAAATACATGTTATCTCTGTTTTGGACTCACTCCTGTTTTTGCCTTACCAATACTGATCAAATACTGATGCAAAAACTGCCCAAATACTGACCGTGTGATAGAGGCCATTAAATGCCTAAATGCAGGACTTCTTTTCCCATCTGAATAAAACCAATTTGCAAATTGGGCCTGAGGCCTCTATCACACGGTCAGTATTTTGCATCAGGATTTGGTCATGATTCCTCACTCTGTCACGGGGGCTCTACTTGTATAAGCGTTTAATAGAACAGGTTCTGTAGACATCTATGTGGAATTAGCTGACGACGGTGTAAAAGGAGTGCGCTCTTTCACGCTACAGTACGATCTTGGGCCTCTGCACGGTTCTTTATACCTGATGCTAACATCGACCTGTAAGGCTGAGTTCACACTTGGGTTATTTGGTCAGTTTTGGCCCCGTAAGTAACCAAATAAGTGAAGTGTGCAGTGATTCTAAGAGCGACGCCTGTCATACGGACTCACAGTATTGTTTCAGTGTTCTACACCAATATACAGGCTCTCTGCAGCTAGGAAATAGCTAATTTTTAACACGCTTCGTCACAAATTAATTTGGATCGAATTGATTTTTATTTTTATTTTATTTTTAAATTCGCCGAATTAAATATTTGAAAACTTTGCTCTTCTCCTTTAAACATCGACAGGGAAGATGAAGCTAATCCCAGGGGTTTTCTGTAACTTAGATATTGACTGCAATTTGCAATAAGAACTACACCGACCTCTGCCGACTTTATTGTTCCTCCATGGGCATTATGTCAGTCATAGTGATGTCACGCCAGGCGACCAATCACTGTGGTGATGTCACTATAGATAGAGTGTCGCCTGATGTGACATCACAATGGACATAGTATAAAAAAATGCCTTCAAATACCAGCAACGCCCGAGTTTGAGAGAAATCAGGACTCGCTGTCCAGTCTGATTTTGAAACTCTTACTAGATTATCTAGATTTACAGACCTATTTTGGCCTCAAAACAGTTCATTTGTTCATTCCAAATTTCCATTTTCTGAAGAAAGCAAGAACTTCTCACCTTCAAATATCCGATCTAATCTCTGGCGCTTCACTTTGTGTTTGTCCATGAGAGACATGAGACTTGGGCGCCACCAGTTGTCCCCAGGCAGTGTTCCACCACCGGTTCAAAGATAGTCTATCCTCAAAAAATAAAGAACCTTGTTCCCAAGTAGAAAATTACCTGCAAAGAAAAAGAAAAATTATTATTGCCCGTAATTTCAACTACAGTACCGTAGACATTATCCCTGGGCCCATCACTCATGATAGTATATTTTATCTATAGATTTTTGCAGAATCAAATTGACGTTGAGGGAACAGAGCAAACCTATTGGTCCTGACCTTCAAAATATCTAATTATATCATCCACAACCACATAACAGACAAAACGTGTAATATTAATGACTTAGGGTATTTTCACACCAGCAGCAAGGAACTCCGGCAGGTGAACAGCCTGTCAGATCTGTACTGCCGCTAGTGCCATGTTTTTCTAATGTCAAACCACCCCAACACAGTTCCAATACCCTATAAATAGGGAAGACTACTATATGGACCTACTGGTTCCAGTTTATATTTTTCAATGGGAAAAAAGTAAAGAATATAAAAGAAGGATTAAAGGCGGGAGTGCTTTTGAGAATTTGCACATTTTTCATTTTGCGGAGGCTGTTCAGAGCAGCTTGTTAGCTGAACACATAAGACCATTTACTAGTTATACATCTTCATATTTCAATGACAGAAAATATCAGCACTCAATACATAAAAGCTTGTGGAGCCAATTCAAGGGCACATTACTCAAGATGAAATCACGTGGACAGCGAAACGCTGCGGCGCTCTGCACTGAAGAATACATGAATTACATCTTATATAGAAAAATCACCACAATACAACCTTCAACATTGTCACACTGTATCCCCCTGTTGTCCGACTGCATCTTAAAGGGGTTATCCAAGACTTAGAAAGAGCTGAGAGAATGGCCGACCCGTGGTGGGGTTCATACTTACCTGGCCCCTGCCGCTGGGTTCCAGCTCCATTGCTTGCCAACCATCTCTGGCATCAACTCCCAATGTGACCGCTGCAGCCAATTACTGAATGATGGGTAATACGCTGACGAGCAAAAGGGTAACAATGTTTTGAACTTTTGACCTTCAGGCTCCATATCTCACCATCCACTACAGCTTCCAACGTGAGACTACCACTAATTTATAGACAATCATCTTGGCTATCTCCTCCATAAATTGGACTTTAAAGTCAGCTCATCACTTGTAGGTCACTGCTGCGGCGGTCACATGGCGCCCATCAACGGGATGTTCCATGTAAAATGCATTTAACCCCTTAGTGACCAGCCTGTTTTACTGACCAAGCGTGTTTCTTCCTTTTTTCTCAGTGTCGCGTTCCAAGAGCTATAACTTTTTTATTTTTCCGTCTATATAGCCTTATGTTGTAGTTTTTAATGGCGCCATTTTGGGATACGCTTAACTTTCTGATTAACTTTTATTAACTCTTTCTGGCAGGGAGATAGGAAAAGCAGCAATACTGCCACTGCGTGTTTACGTTGTAAATTTTACGGCATTCATTTTCTGGTATAAATAACATAATATCTTTATTGTCTGGGTCAGTACCATTACAGCGATGCCAAATACATATATATTTTTTTACGTTTTACTACTTTTTTGCAATAAACCCCCTTTTTTCTTCTTTTTTTTAAAGAAAATATGTTTTTGCATTGCCACTTCCCAAGACCCATAACTTTTTTATTTTTCTTTATATGGAGTTGTGTGAGGGCTTGAATTTTGGCAGACGACTTGTATTTTTCATTGGTATCATTTTGGAGTAAATGGCGCTTTTTGATCGCTTGTTATTATGTTATTTCGGTGGCAACTAAGAATAAATTAGCAATTCTGTATTTTTTTTTTTTTTTTACGGTGTTCACCATAGGGGATAATTTACATGATATTTTTGTGGTCTGGGCTACGGTGAGCGCCCCTGAAATGCTAGAACTAACTACCTCGCCTAACTACAAAGGCTAGTGGTGTGCCCTTAGCCATGTACGAGGGTAGGCAAATAAAGGGGGCAAAAAGCATGATAATAGGTATTTCGTTTATTGAAGTAATTTGATTTACAAAACCAGAGTGGAAAAAGCTCTGGCGATCTCATCTTTGGGATGCGGGATATAACGCGAGAAGCATGACGACTGCTTGCGAATGATGTGGGCTGGAACCCCATGCTTGGATGTGGCGGAGGCGGCTCCAGTTCTAAAGGAATTGCCCGAGATGACCCTGGGGTTATACCCTAGCCCTGCCGCGAGGCTACTTATATGCTTGATAAACTGTGTGGATAAAAGCGGGCGTGACGGGAAGGGAAGTAAGGGGCTATCCGGTGCCCGGACACCTAGAGTGACTAGTAGTTTATTAAAAACTGCCACTGGACACCATGCACTGCTGGTCGGGAAATATTCTACCGGCACGGGGGGCCCTACCTGCGAGGTCTTAGATACGGGTAATAGGAAGAAGAAATGACCTTGTTTACGAATGAGCTGGTTAACTACTGGACCTGAATGGTGAGGGGAAGAGCTAGTGAATTCCCCGGGTCTGAGAAAGCCATAAAAACTTAGGTAGAGAGGCCTTGAGAATGTGGCTTTTGAATGGCCCGAAAGGGTTGCTGTCTAGGGAGGAGGATATTTTCCTAAATAGATCCTTGGAAATAGGCTGCCTGATGGGTTCTGATTTTGTGGAATTTTTCTGAATGCCGTGTAGCGTGGCTTTTATGGCTTGTGAGGAAAAATTGGAACCGCTACCGGGATGATTTATCATGAGATGATGTTGCACCCCTGCCAAATACAACCTGATGGTGTTGTAGGAAAGACGGCGGACTTTGTGCTTGATAATTCCTAGTTGAGTTAACGGAAAGGGACTTGCGGAAGAGTACACGGGCCACTAATATGTGCCTGTCTAATCCAAAATCAGTGACTCGAACCTCGGAGGGTTGATTCCGATCTTTGCGGCTTGCGGCATGACCTGAAAGAAAACGGTGAAGTTTAAGCGGGACAACGCGTCTGCTGCTACATTCTTGATGCCCTGAATGTGGCTGCATGAGATGCGGAAGTTGTGTTTTAAGGCCAGCCACGTCAGCTTGCGCACGAAGCGCATGACCTTGGGCGAACTGGACCTGCCTTTGGTGAGGATGTCAACTACCGTAAGGCTGTCAGTAATGAACGAGACTGGCATGTTACTCCAATCTCTGCCCCAGACTTGGGTGGCAGCCACAATGGGATAGATCTCCAGTAGGGGTGAAGATTTGATGGCCTGGGGGACCGAATATATTTGGGGCGGCCAAGTATCCGCGAACCATTGCCTTCCGCATATGGCACCGAATCCGAATGATGCGGCCGCATCAGAGTATACGGTTGGGAAGGTCTCTTTCCATTGCGGAACGAAAAGGGAAATGCCGTTCCACTCGGATAAAAAGACATTCCACATGGCTAAGTCAGCAAGGGCTTCTCGATCCAGATGGATAAGAGAATCCTGGTCTGTAGCCGCGGGCAACAATTGGAGGAGTATTGACGTGAAGGCCCAACCCTGTGGCATGATTTTGGTAGCGAAGTTGAGTGAGCCTAGTAAAGACTGTAAATTGACTTGTCATGGTCCTAGAACCTACATGGCTGGCAATAGATGTTTTAAGCCTGGGTAATTTATCTTCCGGTAGCCTGGCCTCCATCTTAGTTGTATCTAAGAAGATACCCAAGAAGATGATGACCGTGGAGGGGCCCTCCACTTTTGATGGGGCCACTGGAACGCGCAATTCTGAAAAAAACGCTGAGCAAGTTTTCCAACTTGTCAGGCACGTGGTTGGGGCTCTCAACCAACAGGAAGTCATCCAGGTAATAAATTACCCTGGGACAATTGCCGTGATTTACCAGAATCCAATGGAGGGCCTGGGCAAACTGGCCGAAGAGCCAGGGACTGCTCTTAGACCTAAACGTCAGACGAGTAGCAAAATAGTACTGGTTCCTCCATTTGATTCTGTAAAATTTCCATAAATGTGGCTGGATCGGCAGCAATTTGAAAGCGTCAGAAATATCGGCTTTTGGACAACCACGCACCTACCCCTACTTGCAAAATCAATTGGATGGCTTCGTCCAGGGAAGAGTATTGTATTGAGTACTCTTCTGAGGGTATCAAAGAATTGAGGCTTGGTATACTGGAAGCATGAGGAGCTGACAAGTCGTAGATCAAACTCTTTTTATTGGAAAATTTCTTGGTGACCAGACCAATAGGACTTACTCTGTAAGTATTGAAGGGAGGAGCTGAAAAGGGGCCGATGATGAACCCCTTTTGCAGTTCGGCCTGCAGTAGAAGGTCTATCGAGCCTGGGTCTTCCATGGCTGACAACAGGTTGGGTGCTTCCCATGAAACTAGAGGCAATGTGACAAGGCCAGTATAAAAGCCTTCTGTGAAACCTGATTCTAGGAATTTTACAAATGCGGGTCGTGGAGACTAGGGCGGGAAGATTAATGTTGGCTAGTCAGCTTTTTCCTGAACATTGGGAACAGGAATATTGTGGATGGGCCCGGAAGCAAACAGAGCAGATATGGAGCGCCTTGCATTTATTGTAGCTGCAGAAGGTGAGGTTGTGATTGTTGCAGATTAGATTTTTCCCGAGGAACACTATGGGTCGGCCTAATTTGTCCAGGAGCGGACCTGACATCTGGGGACCTGACGTGCTGGGCTGTTGCTTTGCCTGGGAGGTGAGAATTAAGCTGGGGCACCAGTCGGAAGCATGCAGTACCGACTGGCAATTGGTGCAAGTGGAGGCTTTGAGTCCTGCAAAGTGCCTGCAGAAGAGCTCCATATCTAGGGGAGCCCAGTTTGTGATTTACTGAAACTGGGCGAGTGTGGCCGCCGCCTTTGCAGAGAATCATCTATGATAATCATAGAAAGGAAATCCTCCGTACTTGTACCCCAACTCCGTGACCCTATATAAATAAGCATCTAGCTCCTCCCTCCTGGCAGGTGTGCAGAACAGACTATGTCCCGATACAAACTAAATGCCAATACAAATTCAGGAATAGTAAGTTTTTTGTTGAGCCGCGCATCCTTTGATTTCAGGACCACTGACACGTCGCCACAAGTGATGGCCCTACTTTCGATGGTGTCATAGGTTGAAATCAGGATAGCTGCTAAATTGACATCCTTGCCCGCCAGGATGTCTCGGCGTATGTTCTCCGGGACAAAAAAAAAAAAAGATGGTGCGATCTCGGGAGCACCGGAAAACCTACCTGGGGACGAAGGCCGAGAAGTGGAAGGGCCTGGGCCGGAGGCGATGGGTGTAGAAGGCACTGACGTTGGACAGGGAGCTGGACAAGCTGTTGGCGGCATGCAGCTGAGTAAGAGATACAGGTGCACTAGAAGGCTCGGGGAACAACAGGCGATATAACTCGGCCTTGCGAGCAGAAGCAGAATGTCGTATCCCTCTTTTGTTCAACTCTGAAAGCAGTTTTGGAATCGTCCACCTCCCGTAGGATGAGTGGCTGCCTTGTTCGGACACCGCGGATTCTACGGTAGACAGCGCATCCTCGATATCAGAACCGTGAGACATGATGTGCTGAAAACGAAGGGAACACAGTATAGCCTGCCAGTAATACAAGTGGGAACTATGCAAGGGGCAAACTATCGGAATGTGAAAGGCATGATCCGTGTGATGGGGAGGCGGATAGGTTAGTGATGACATTATAGCAAAGTGAGTGCCCTTGACCGACCCGAGGTAATGGTGATGATAGAAAGTGGAAGCGTGACTCGATGGCCGGGCTTGGTGACCTCTAACGAGATGCGTGAGAGTGGTAAACCTACCTGGAGGCGTCTTAGATGTTCGACAAGCCTAATGGAGTATCACCTAAAAGGAATGGAAGATTTGCAGCGATTGGCTATGCGAGGGGCCCGAAAGCCAAAACACACCTTTTTCACTTACCTGAAAAAGGGTACCCGTGGGGTATCTTAGTACCTAAAAGAATGAGACCGTAGACTCTAACTGCCCTAACAACGAAAGGGCAACATCGAGACCGAATCATGCCTGGTGTGTGAAAAGAACTTACACAGGAAGGTAAGTGACTAGGTTTGGAGCAAACTCTAAATGGCAGGGTGAACCGTGGGAAAGAGACGGTAGAAAGGTACCGCGGGGGATGTCCTGAACACACGAGACGAGACAAAACGATTAAAACTGACAGAGGAAAGAAGCGACTGAGTAACTGACAAACCGACATGGACCAGGGCGTACCTGGTAAAGATCAGAATGCCGCGGAGAACCCAGCCTGGGTATACCGTATGAGGCGGCATGGGCTGTGTGAGCCCAGAAGGGGACAGACGTGAAAACATTGAACCGTGGAGATGAAGACAGAGGAACTAAATGACACGGAAAAGCTGGAACCTGATTTTCAGGCCAGCCCAAGCAAACATGATAGAACAGAAATGAGACAGAAAGAAGCCATGAGCACCAAAAGCCCTGGTGAGGACAAGATCGAGGAGAAAAAAAAAAAAAAAAAGATGATGCCTGGGCGTACCAAGCAATGAATGACGGGTTGCGTGACCCGAAAGGAGACAACGAGAAAGAGACATGGAACATGCGGCTAGGGTACCTAAAGAAATACCAGAAAACCAAACTCATGACAGACAAGAAGCAGGGCGCACCTGGCGAAGACAAGAATTTGTGGGAACATGGTGCCTGGGCGTACCAGGCAAGGAGACATGGGTTGCGTGACCTGGGACGAGACAAACTTAGGAGAGACATGAATATGCGGTTTTAGAATACAGTTTTTAATTTTTTAATTTTTTTTATTTATACAAAGGGGACGAGACTTACGAAAGACAAAACCAGGGCGCACCTGGTGAAGACAAAAAAGGGGTTGGAAACATGGTGCCTGGGCGTACCAAGCAAGGAGAGAAGGGTTGCGTGACCCGGAAGGAGACAAACATGAGAGAGACATGAAATGTGCTGCTAGGATACCGGAAAAATTACGAAGAAAACCAAGGCTGAGAGACACGAAGCCAGGGCGCACCTGGCGTGGACAAAAGTGTTGACCCCGGTCGCTTGTGCACTTACCGGAGGCGCGCAGGAGGAAGGTGAGGGGAAGCTGTCACGTTGTCCTAATCCTGAAGTGCCGCTGACCTGGAAGCGACCAGCATCAAAAGAAACGCGCACCCTGACGACGGAGTGGCGGCGTTTTTAAAGCCCCTTTGCCCATCTGACAAATGCAGGCTGAATTTTCAGCCTGTTGAAATCTAGTACGGGTCGTTACGGATGCGGAAATACCAAACATATGGGGAAGATTTATTTTTTTTGCAATTTTTTTCATTGAAAAGTGTATTTTCAATGGAAAAAAAAAGCTTAATTTTATTTATGGGATTTTTTTATTGAATAAATCAGTTTTTTTTACCACTTAATAGTCCCACAAGGGGATTATAACAGACAGCTTTTTGATTGCTTTTAAAATGCAATGCACTATCCCTATAGTGCAGTGATGTCGGACTGTTTAGAGACCGAGTGCCCAAACTGCAACCAAAAACCCACTTATTTATCGCAAAGTGCCAACACAGCAGGTTAACCTGAATACAAGAGTCCAGTATAGTATATCTGTCATGTACTTTATCATTTAGCTATAATAGCCTGCCTACATTCAGCCGCCTGTGCTGTTCATAGTGCGCCCTGCTCTGATGAATGGCAGGAAAAGTCTAAGGCATATTAGTACACCATAGACTTTTTCCAGGGCGTGGGTGCCCACAGAGAGGACTCTGAGTGCCACCTCTGGCACCCGTGCCACAGGTTCGCCACCACTGCTATAGTGCATTGCATTTTAATGTCAGTGCTATTCTGATAATGACCAGCAGGTTGCGCCAGAGAGGCGCTGCTTGCTGGAAATTACTGAAGGCTGGTCTGGGGCCTACATCAAACCCCAGGCAGCCTTTACACACATCGGCCCCCCCGCGATCGCATTTGGGGGTAGCCGATGGAAGACACAGGGAGTCCGCTCCCTCTGTCAGCACTTTACATGCGGCGGGCGCCATTGCATGGAAAGTGTTAAACAGCCTGGATCGGCACTC
This sequence comes from Bufo bufo, assembly GCF_905171765.1. Taxonomy (NCBI): domain Eukaryota; kingdom Metazoa; phylum Chordata; class Amphibia; order Anura; family Bufonidae; genus Bufo; species Bufo bufo. The sequence continues at coordinate 791,962,384 of NC_053390.1, read as the reverse complement.
CTGGCAGTCCAGGCTCTTAGGGCAGGGCCGCGGCTCTCATGTGAGAGCCGGGTCCCCCGCTCCATGGGGGACCTGTGCAGTGCTTAGACTGGGCCGCCGTAAAAAAAGCAGTGGCCCAGCCTAAGACCCCTTAGTGACCGCCATAAAAAGGCGTATGGGTGGTCACTAAGGGGTTCAAAGACAAGGGGGCACTGCCTCCGACACAGAATAAAAAGTTCAGTCTCCAGAAGCGTCAAAGCTTCGTTACTGTAAGAACGATGAAGCTGTCGAATAGACTTCCTCAGGACGTGGACACAGCAGGAACAGTGGACAGTTTTAAAAAGGGTTTAGATGAATTCTTAAAAGTAAATGACATTAATGCTTATGAAAACGTGTAAAAATCGGAGTCTCATTTCCTTCTGGGATTCGATTCCCCTACTATCCCTTGGTTGGACTTGATGGACTTATGTCTTTTTTCAACCGCATTAACTACGTAACTATATGTAACAGTTCATTTCTTATAGGGGGACCTAAATTTGCACAATAAAAACCTTATATATATATATATATATATATATATATAATTTGCATTGTTTTGCAGTTGTGTAATTGCAGCCAGCAGTGTAAACTATGGGTGTTTGCACTTTAGTTCCTATAGGACACTCCTGACAAGGGTCTTCCCATCTGCATTCCCATGAAACCACATCTTAAATCTGAGCTCTTGTCTTACTACAGACTTAATAAGGCAGTGTTCACGCTATTTTTCCTCCTTTTCTTGTACAACAAAAATAGTGTCATCAAAAATACAACAGAAAAATGTCAAAACTCATTACAAGTCAATGGGATCCATCAAAGCCGACTAGGATCTGTTAACACTAATATATTGTGTTTCTGAAGCCACCACTAGGGGGAGCTTATTGAAGACAGAGTTGTGGAGTTTCTGGTGAATCCAATAATATGCAATACACTGCTCTCCGCTGCAATGATAACAGTGAGTAGGTAAACGATGAAGAGAAGGCAGCGCTCGTACAAGCTCTTCGTTCTCTTCAAAAAGCTGATCAGCATGGGTGCTGGAAATTGGCCACCACCGATCTAAAATTGATGACCTATTCTGAGGGGGGGAAAAATGACAACCCCTTTAATTCCGGAAAAAAACCTTTAGCGGCATCTACAGACAGCCGGGATGTTATCCTTTAACCCTATGGCTATGTGAAGTCAAACAGGGGACGGATCCTTTACAAAATTCTGTTGAATCACACCTTTGTGCTGCCCTTATATAATACCGCTGTTCTTATACATTATTTGACGATGGGACCTTTGAGGTCTCCCTTGGGCACTAGGGCCAGGGTACAACTGCAATTCTCCTCCCATGTGTGCATCACTGGCCAAACTCCTCTCCATTCTCATCAAAAAGTTCTGCAACTTGGATTTTTTCTTTGCTTTCAAAAAGTCATTAGATTCAGTCATGCGAAGGCAACTCGCTGGGGTGTTGAGGTGAAAAAACATGTTATGAACCCCTGCTGTTGTTTTCAATGAAGTGACAAGTCATAAGATTGGAGAAGTAGAAAATCCTAAAGCACCACACTGATAAACGTCTACATCTATCTCTGTACTACTTACATTTATTCATACTCCATAGCACGTCATACCCCGCAGAAAGCCATCTCTAATTCATCGATCAGTAATCAATAGTCACACAGAAGTATTATTTGTTTACAAAACAGACACCATACAATTATATATCCCATAATATAATATAAGAAATATACGACCTTCGCTACCCCCATCAGAATGTGCCCATGGCAGCTACAAGTCTCTAGCAGCTTGATGACACTGTTGGGGCACGAGGAATTTGAGTTTGTGTTGAAAAAAGGTGGAGAGGATGATGGAAAAGTTGGTAAAATAAGAGATGAGATGTGTCTGGAAGAAGTCGTCATGACGGTCTGGGCCAAAAGGAGAAGATGGGGAACGAGAGCATCTACAATCAAAAGAGACATCACTGAATGTAATAGTAGCACTGAAAGACCAGCTTAAGGTTGGGCTTGCTTGGTGAGGTGGCCCTCATCTCATCTCTTCTTCCCTCTCCATATCATAATTAGAGACAACTGAAGAACATGGAGGACAGAACATGGCATCTAGGAAGTAGGTGTGCTGTATTGTGGCGTTTGTGTGGCACTGTTGTGGAGCATTGTGTGCCGCATTGTAGTATTTGCTGCTGTTGAGGACATATTTTGTGCTGCTGTTTGGTTTTTGTTTGGCCTTGCTGCAGAGGTGATATGGGTGCGTCTACAAAAGGTAATATGGGTGCTGCACAGTAGTACTTGGTCACTGGTGCAGCCCCCTGGCTGGATCAAAAAGTTTGAGGAACCCTAATTTAGACCATCTAAAGTTCTACTGTTTTGTATTGTGGTGGTGTTATTTTTGTGCTTGCGTGGTGGTATGTTTTAGATGGTCAGGGTCTCCACAGACCTGACCACGACACTTGTTATAGCCTGTCTCCATTATAAGGCTATACTCACCTGATGGCCATAGTATTACTAACACATTGCACCACAACTAATTAGATGATAGCCACAACACCGTATCTCAACTGCACGAATACCTTGGCAGATAAGATGTACATTGACATCTCCAAGCTACATCATATGAAGGACTGCATTTAACTGTTCCAATAAAAATTCCATCTTGCGCCCAACCTGTAACCACTGGTGACATCTTGACAAATTACAAAGATAATGAATTGTCATTGGCTGTTCTTTCCAATCGTTGCACCACTGCAGCATGGACAAAACCACTTTATTTCAGCTGCTTGGACAATGTCCTGTCACTAGAATCAATCAGCTTCTCCGAGATCTGTGCCATCAGGACACCAAACACAGTGTTGAAGAGGGGATAGAAATCTCAGGTTTAATCCTAACTGTACAGTGCCGGCTTCTAGCTTCTCCTTGTATTGTTCTCAAGGGTTCCGGGCCGTCCTTGTCTCAGAACGCTAGGAATCACAAAGAATGAAGCCGGGACGAGATATATTCACTGACACAACAAACCGACTTGTAATTAAGGCAACACTAGATGCTGTAATTAATCATCTGCAATCTAAGCAATTACATCAGTGGCCTAACTGATCAGAGCGAGGAGGGTGTGGACACTTCTACTGATAATACACATAGCTACGAAGGGGTTTATACTGATGAAATTATATAAATGTAAAGATTAAGATCAGCCACAATTAATATGAATGGTTCAGCACAGTATTATTTATATAAAAGTATAATTCTGCTCCATAAAAGGAGGATAAAATATCTACTATAATACTTCCACCTATATACAACTATAAAACTGCTATAATACCACAGTGTACAAGAATATAATTATTATAATACTGCCTCCTACAGTATTGTCACGGCTGAGGATGGGGGAAATCCTCAGCCGTGCGTGACGAATGATGTTATGGCTGCTCAGCCAGGAGAATAGGATAGGGAGCAGGTGTGTGGATGAGTTTGTGCTGACGTCTGTCTGCTATTTGTGGACTTCAGCTTTCCTGCACACGGATCCAGTCAGCAGGGCTGTGGCAGGTGGCTGGAACTAGTGCAGCACCTGCCATATACATAGGCTTGCATTTGTTCCCCTTTTCCCAACAGCTTGCCCAGTGAGACTCCTGCTCCTCCGTGCCTAGGAGGAGTAGGTCGTCTTACCCTGACTCCTAGCGCAGGGACCGGACGGAGGGTGAGTTAGGGATCCAAGGTTCCTGCGCATGGGTCCTCCTACCTTTAAGGTCGGCCCATCCAGTTAGGAGTTAGGGTCAGGGTAGGGACGCTGTTAGGAGGTGACCTGCTCCCTATCCTGTTCTCCTGGCTGAGCAGCCATAACATCATTCGTCACGCACGGCTGAGGATTTCCCCCATCCTCAGCCGTGACAGTATGACCACAGTGGTGGCTCTCACAGGCGGATAGAAAACACAGGAGGCTGCTCCAGCTGGCAAGGCTGAAAGCAACCTACTGAGCTCTGCTAAAGAGAGGGTCTATATAGGCCCAAGTGGCCACACCCAAGGGTTGGACACACCCAGTGACATCACACACACACTGGGAAGGAAGTTAACCCTTCCAGCACCACAGAAGGGAAACACACATAAAGGGGAAGTGCACACAATACATAATACACCGTGCACACAACACACACACCTAACATAAAGAAAGTCAGGTGAGACCGCATGCCAGGGCAGCAAGCTGCCTAGCGACGCTCAGGCTGCTCCGCTGCTAAATACAACACTAGTTTCCCGCGGCAACCACAAGTGAGGCCACAGACAAGGGCCCTCACCCGTGGTTGAACACCCATACAAAACCGCAGGCAACTGCATGCGGTAAAGAAGTCACGGTCATGGGCATGGCCGTGACAAGTATGTACAAGAATACAACTACTATAATACTGCCTCCAATTGACAAGAATATCACTACTATAATACTGCTCCTATGTACAAGAATATAACTACTATAATACTGCTCCTATGTACAAGATTATAACTACTATAATAATGCCTCCTATGTACAGGAATATAACTACTATAATACTACCTCCTATGTACAAGACTATAACTACTATAATACTGCCTCCTATGTACAAGAATATAACTACTATAATACTGCCTCCTATGTACAAGAATATAACTACTATAATACTGCCTCCTATGTACAAGAATATAACTACTATAATACTGCTCCTATGTACAAGAATATAACTACTATAATAATGCCTCCTATGTACAGGAATATAACTACTATAATACTACCTCCTATGTACAAGACTATAACTACTATAATACTGCCTCCTATGTACAAGAATATAACTGCTATAATACTGCTCCTATGTACAAGAATATAACTACTATAATACTGCCTCCTATGTACAAGAATATAACTACTATAATACTGCCTCCTATGTACAAGAATATAACTACTATAATAATGCCTCCTATGTACAGGAATATAACTACTATAATACTACCTCCTATGTACAAGACTATAACTACTATAATACTGCCTCCTATGTACAAGAATATAACTACTATAATACTGCCTCCTATGTACAAGAATATAACTACTATAATACTGCTCCTATGTACAAGAATATAACTACTATAATACTGCCTCCTATGTACAAGAATATAACTGCTATAATACTGCCTCCTATGTACAGGAATATAACTACTATAATACTGCTCCTATGTACAAGGATATAACTACTATAATACTGTTCCTATGTACAAGAATATACCTACTATAATACTGCTCCTATGTACAAGAATATAACTACTATAATACTGCTCCTATGTACAAGAATATAACTACTATAATACTGCTCCTATGTACAAGAATATAACTACTATAATACTGCTCCTATGTACAAGAATATAACTACTATAATACTGCCTCCTATGTACAAGAATATAACTACTATAATACTTCTCCTATGTACAAGAATATAACTACTATAATACTGCCTCCTATGTACAAGAATATAACTACTATAATACTGCCTCCTATGTACAGGAATATAACTACTATAATACTGCCTCCTATGTACAAGAATATAACTACTATAATACTGCTCCTATGTACAAGAATATAACTACTATAATACTGCCTCCTATGTACAAGAATATAACTACTATAATACTGCCTCCTATGTACAGGAATATAACTACTATAATACTGCTCCTATGTACAAGAATATAACTACTATAATACTGCTCCTATGTACAAGAATATAACTACTATAATACTGCTCCTATGTACATGAATATAACTACTATAATACTGCCTCCTATGTACAAGAATATAACTACTATAATACTGCTCCTATGTACAAGAATATAACTACTATAATACTGCTCCTATGTACATGAATATAACTAGTATAATACTGCTCCTATGTACAAGAATATAACTACTATAATACTGCCTCCTATGTACAAGAATATAACTACTATAATACTGCCTCCTATGTACAAGAATATAACTACTATAATACTGCCTCCTATGTACAGGAATATAACTACTATAATACTGCCTCCTATGTACAAGGATATAACTACTATAATACTGCCTCCTATGTACAAGAATATAACTACTATAATACTGCTCCTATGTACAAGAATATAACTACTATAACACTGCTCCTATGTACAAGAATATAACTACTATAATACTGCTCCTATGTACAAGAATATAACTACTATAATACTGCTCCTATGTACAAGAATATAACTACTATAATACTGCCTCCTATGTACAAGAATATAACTACTATAATACTGCCTCCTATGTACAGGAATATAACTACTATAATACTGCTCCTATGTACAAGAATAAAACTACTATAATACTGCTCCTATGTACAAGAATATAACTGCTATTATACTGCTCCTATGTACAAGAATATAACTACTATAATACTGCCTCCTATGTACAAGAATATAACTACTATAATACTGCTCCTATGTACAAGAATATAACTACTATAATACTGCCTCCTATGTACAAGAATATAACTACTATAATACTGCTCCTATGTACAAGAATATAACTACTATAATACTGTCTCCTATGTACAAGAATATAACTACTATAATACTGCTCCTATGTACAAGAATATAACTACTATAATACTGCCTCCTATGTACAAGAATATAACTACTATAATACTGCCTCCTATGTACAAGACTATAACTACCATAATACTGCCTCCTATGTACAAGAATATAACTACTATAATACTGCCTCCTATGTACAGGAATATAACTACTATAATACTGCCTCCTATGTACAGGAATATAACTACTATAATACTGCCTCCTATGTACAAGAATATAACTACTATAATACTGCCTCCTATGTACAGGAATATAACTACTATAATACTGCTCCTATGTACAAGAATAAAACTACTATAATACTGCCCCATATCTGACAGAGTAACAATCTCAGTTATGTCTTGTTGTCAACAACTTTATTTCCATAAATATTCACATAAGCCTAAAAGCGTAATGCATTTGTTAAAAATGTATACTCCAGCTTAAAAAAGCATACGTTTGTGTACTTTTACAGGCGTCTATGGTTTTATAAAGCACCATTACATTTACAACAAATGTAAATCTACAGTTATCTAAAAGAGCAAAAGAAATCTTAAACCTTACCTGATCATTAATGATAATGAACGTAATTATACTTGTTTGTCTGCAGTACGGTTTAAACTGGTATACTGCAATGTTAGAATGTGGCCTCTAGATGGCTCTATGGTGAAAAGATATAAGTAGTGGGGATGGCAGTTTTGTGGCGGTAATATACCCAGTGCACTAGGGGAATCTGCTAAACGCGGCCTGGGGTTTAAGTCCCAGGAGAGGTGGTTCGAATATCTGCAGTCAGAGCAAATAAAAGGTGCTTCCAGTTGTGATGTAGTTGGACTTGTGAAAAGTTGAGAATGAGCTGCCAGAGAGAAGTGAGGAGAGCAAGATGTCTCCGAGGCGGGTCGGTGACAACGGGAGAGTGCTGGGCAGGGCAAGGGCTGCCAAACTGCTGAGAGAGTGCTGGGGAGGGCATAAGCAACTGTGATGAGAGTGCCTTGCAGCACAAGAGCTGCTAACTACAGAGGAGGTATATATACCGCCCGTAGACTCGGAGTTACACCGCTGTTACAGATGAGGTACCAATCACTTTGGATCGGACCTTCCGCTCACCATAACTCTGACAAGTGAGTGGATCAACTATGTTTGCACTATGCAACCATTAGGCACGTGTGCCACCAAGGAGTTAAACCTGTTAAGAGCCCGCACTGTCCCCAGTTATACTTTTTCTTAATATGCAAATTTGGCCTTCGGTGCAATGAGGGTGTCACTGCTGCTCCTGTTGCACACAAGTATAATGCCCTGGAGCAAGGGTACTTTGGACTATGGATGAGTGTGGACATTTGCCCCTATTGCTACAAGGCAAAGCCATCAACGCCCTACTGTATTGCACTTAGTGCAACCTGCACTATGATTTACGCTGTTGTTTACACTTATATTGTTGAACTGCATTTTATATATTTATTATAATAGGATTGGATATCTAATATATGCAATTAATTGGCACTGTTATTGCACTGTAATATGGAAAGGGTTAATGCACAGCCAGCTAATAGTGAGAGACTTTGGGACTTTGCACCTATACACTGAGAAGTTAGAAATCTTCCACAGTTAGGGCTCGTGCACACGACCGTTGTTTTTGTCTGCATCCAATCCAATGTTTTTGTGAATCGGACGTGGACCCATTCATTTCAATGTGGAAGCAAAAGTGTGCTGTCCACATCAGTATGTCCGTTCCGCGACACCCTAAAAATTTAGAACATGTCCTATTCTTGTTCGTATTACGGACAAGGATAGGATAGCTCTATTATGGGCCAAACGGTAAGTTCCGTAAAATGCGTAATGCACACAGCCGGTATCCTTGTTTGCAGATCCACAATTTGCGGACCGCAAAAATGGCTACAGACATGTGCATGACCCCTTACTATAAGGGAGTATGCAAAGCTTTGGAGGTTAAAAAACAGACTTTTATTTTTTCTTAATATGCAAATTTGGCCTTCGGTGCAATGAGGGTGTCACTGCTGCTCTTGTTGCACACAAGTATACCTTTTTATTGTCTGGTTTAGCTCTGTTGTTTAGGTCCGAAGACTTGTTTATGTCTGGAAAAGCTGCTTATTCATTCCCATAGACTTGAATTAAAGCTGTATAAAAGTCTATGACAGACAGAAATTGCAACACTGTTTCTGTTTAGGCTGTGCTTCTCCATTACTCCCCTCCCACTAGAAGGTTCTAGTTCAGTCAGAAACTGTATGTAAGGAGCAGTCGGAGCCCCTAGTTGTCTGCAGATAGGGACCAGTGTTTAGTAGAAGAGACTCTGCCAGACTACATGAGTGATCAGAAGATACGGAGATGGGGATACTCCGCCACAGACCCTGGTTCACCAGCACACGCGTTTTCGTGTCCGTCTGATGAAATTGAGCCAAACGGATCCGTTCTGACACACAATGTAAGTCAATGAGGACGGATCCGTTTTCTATGACACAATCTGGCACAATAGAAAACGGATCCGTCCTCCATTGACTTTCAGTGGAGTTCATGACGGATCCGTCTTGGCGATGTTAAAGATAATACAAACGGATCCGTTCTGAACCGATGCAGACGTTTGTATTCTCTGAACGGATCCGCACCAAACGCGAGTGTGAAAGTAGCCTTACCCTGTCAATCAAAGCAGCGAGGGAGGGGCGGCTACAGAAAGGAGCAGAACTTGGGTGCAAGAATAGCAATGGTAACGCCCTCATTGCACCAAAGGCCTATATTGCACATTAAGAAAAAACATCATAACTCGGGAACAGAGCTTCGGATCAACAAAAGAAACACAGAAATTTAATCAGGGGAACCAGGACTACGTGTCCGTGCAAACAGTTGGATAGGTAGGTTGCCGGTGACAGATTCCTCTGCTGTGTTGGTATACGTCTATAACATACCTATTTTTTTACCGTATATGTAAATAACAAGATAGAAGGCCCGTCCGCCATGTGAACAGAACCTTAAAGGGGTTATCCAACCCCTATAATACCCCCTCTAATGCCTGGGCACCTCATATCCCTGTGTCGCTCCTGATGCATCGGGGGTAGGGGGGGGGCAACCTGTATGAGGGGCCCGGGCATTAGAGGGGTTGGTTAACCCCTTTATAGGGGCTCTCCCATGATTAATGTAGAATATGAAAATCAGACACATAGTACATGACAATCTCTTTCTAACAAAGCTAGAACCAGCCCTGTACCTCATATGGATCCAGAGATCTCCCCATTTATTGCTCCAATTGCTCTGCTACATTTATTTCAGCCTGGCAGCTCAGGGGGCGTGTCCTTTCTGCTGCACCTCTCTCCCTATAACTGCCACAGCGTCTACCTAACAGAACATATGGCCGGTGGCAGTGAAGATTTACACTAAGCGTGTTCGACCAGCTCAATGAGATGGACAGAAAAATAAGGAAGAGAACAAACAGCAGGTGGCGCTATACGCATACATTTTATTGAATAACTCGGTGGCTGTACTACATTTTTAATTTGCATCCAATTACAAAAGTTTTCAGATCCAGGTGCTGGTTTGAAATATGCAGAATACGTTTCGTGAGACAACCCCATTTAAGAAGAGTGATTGTTATTTCTTCTTTTCCGCTGTTTATCCAGGACTCTTAGAACCCGAGCCGCGTCTTGTCTCCTTTCTTCAACGTCCTCACCATTAGCGGGTGCTCAGCGGCTGAAACAAATCAGCGCTCTTTGTACAAGCACAGGCGGCGTATTTGTGATCACAGTCATCCTCTGACACAAATGGTCTCTGACAGGAGGCGCAGAGGTAGCGCAGAGCACAGCGGGTCTAGATTTGTAAGTCCATCTGTTCCGCTGTGCTTCAGAGCGAATGTCAAACAGCTGGAAGAAATTGTGCGAGAGCCAACGCTGAAGTCACTTTAACTCCCTGCGATTCTGCTTGAAATACTTCAGATCGAGTTAAAATTTAAGGATTTATTTCCGAACGTTCCCTGCGCGCGCTCTGTGCGGGACTAGAGGGGCGGCGCGCAGATTATGTTATGGGGTGCTGATACAGGCTATAAATAAAAGGGATTCTGCAAATTATTATATTTTTATATCATCTTTTACGTACGCAGATAAAGGGGTTGTCTCCACGGCATATCGCTAGGATAGGTGCTGGTCCCACCTCTGGGGCGCTCGCCTATTTTTGGAAGTCCCATTTAAATAAATGGGGCTCGTACATATGGCGTAACCCCATCAACTTCTCGGAGGAGACAACCCCAAGCTCATTTTTGGTATTAAAGGGGTCACGCCATAATTGACTCACACGTTGTATAGTACATGACAATACCTAGCTGCAACTACAGATGGACCAGGAGCAGTATCAAAACTCATCATGCATACACGCTGCAATGACAAATTCAGCTCTGCTACACCTGGTAGATGAATTCATCTTTCCGATGAAGCATACGCGTAACGGACATGGAGGCAGTGTGACTTCTAGGACAGATCTGGTCTCTGCAGGTCACGTTATAACAGCGGCTCCAGTACATAGGGAATCGGCCCTGTGATTATTTGGAACTGGGCAGAATTAATGTCCCCCTCCCTGAAGAGCAGGAGTGCGGGCAGAGGCTTCACCTCTCATTTGTAAGGTCAGCTCCCAGAGCCCCTCCAGCTTGTGCGCCAGCGTGGATCTTAGGGTCGTTGTGCCTATCTTGGGGGGACACACCGCCTCGTAACGCAGAGCTGTCAGCGGAGAGGCCTCTGATTGCACCGTATGATTAGTACGGCGTGGAGATGTCAGTGTGTAACGCTGCTCTCTGTGGGGACCGATGGGCTCCGCTGATCTTTCAGCACCCTCTGCTGTCCATTGAGTAAGACACGAGCCGCAGGATCAGCGAGCGCGCTAATCCATGTTCACATTCATTAACCTTTACATGACTACCAGCGATATGCACACTACATGACGACCTTACCAGCACAGGCGGAACTAGCAGGGCAGCGGCTATGTGGCCCCGATAACTAATGGGGCCCGTCTCCACTCTGCATGATGTATATGGACAATGGAAGAGTGCATTACTGTTTGCATTATTCCTGTGCTGTGACATCCTGGCAGTGGTGGAGTTATAGGGGTTGCAGCAATCGCAATTGCGACCGGGCCCTTAAGTCAATTACGGTATCTTTCGTTTTATAAAGCAAACACGAATAAGTGCTTCCATTATGTCCTGGAGCGCCGGTGCAGCGCGGGCTCATAAAAGACCAGCGAGCGGCACTGCAGGAGAGGACACCGGACCTGGAGAGGGGCGGAGGAGCAGGAGGGGTACGTTTATTTATTTATTTTGGGTCTGATCGGAGGTCTGATGGGAGTCTGAGGATCTGATATGGGGGTCTGAGGATCTGATATGGGGGTCTGACTCTGATCTGAGATCTGATATGGGGTTCTGACTCTGATCTGAGATCTGATATGGGGGTCTGACTCTGATCTGAGATCTGATATGGGGGTCTGACTCTAATCTGATATGGGGGTCTGACTCTAATCTGAGATCTGATATGGGGGTCTGACTCTAATCTGATATGGGGGTCTGACTCTGATCTGAGATCTGATATGGGGTTCTGACTCTGATCTGAGATCTGATATGGGGTTCTGACTCTGATCTGAGATCTGATATGGGGGTCTGACTCTGATCTGAGATCTGATATGGGGTTCTGACTCTGATCTGAGATCTGATATGGGGTTCTGACTCTGATCTGAGATCTGATATGGGGGTCTGACTCTGATCTGAGATCTGATATGGGGGTCTGACTCTGATCTGATATGGGGGTCTGACTCTGATCTGAGATCTGATATGGGGGTCTGACTCTGATCTGAGATCTGATATGGGGGTCAGATAATCTGATATAGGTGTCTAAGGCTACTTTCACACTTGCAGCAGAGTGATCCGGCAAGCAGTTTCGTCACCGGAACTGCCTGCCGGATCCAGCAATCTGCATGCAAACGGACAGCATTTGTAGACGGATCCGGATGCGGATCCGTCTTACAAATGCATTGCAAGAACGGATCCGTCTCACCGGATGTCATCCGGAGAAACGGATCCGTTATATATATTTTTTCACATTTTTACCAGTCTGCGCATGCGCAGACCGAAAGGACGGATCCGGAATTACGACAGCTGATCCGGAATTTTAAACGGAGATAATACCGCAGCATGCTGCGGTATTTCCTCCATCCAAAACGGGTCTGACTCTGATCTGAGATCTGATATGGGGGTCTGACTCTGATCTGAGATCTGATGTGGGGGTCTGACTCTGATCTGAGGTCTGATATGGGGTCAGAGAATCTGATATGGCTGTCTGAGAATCTGATATGCGGGTCTGAGGATCTGATATGGGAGTCTGAGGATCTGATATGGGAGTCTGAGGATCTGATATGGGAGTCTGAGGATCTGATATGGGAGTCTGAGGATCTGATATGGGAGTCTGAGGATCTGATATGGGAGTCTGAGGATCTGATATGGGAGTCTGAGGATCTGATATGGGAGTCTGAGGATCTGATATGGGAGTCTGAGGATCTGATATGGGAGTCTGAGGATCTGATATGGGAGTCTGAGGATCTGATATGGGAGTCTGAGGATCTGATATGGGAGTCTGACTCTGAACTGAGTTTTGATATGGGGGTCTGAGGATCTGATATGGGGGTCTGATCTGAGGATCTAATATGGGGGTCTGATCTGAGGATCTGATACGGGGGTCTGATCTGAGGATCTGATATGGGGGTCTGATCTGAGGATCTGATATGGGGGTCTGAGGATCGGATATGGGGGTCTGATCTGATATTGTCACGGTGGGGAGTGGGGGAAAACTCCCCACCATATAGCGTAGGAAAATGGGGAAGCAGCAAGGCCTGGACACCAGCTAAAGGGAGCAGGTCACCTCCTAATGCCGCCCTAATCCTAGCCCTGACTCCTAACTGTATGAGCAGACCCAGATGGTAGGTGGGCTCATACACAGGAACCTTGAAACCTGAGTCGACCTGAAGATCCCTACAATGAGGTTAGGAGCAGGAGACTACCTGTTCATCCCAGACGCGGATCAACAGGAGTCTCCACAGACCTAGCTATAAGGGAAGAGACAGCCAATGAACAGCCACTGGATCGGCAGGTAAGAGCCTAGAAACAACATGCACTTACCTGCTGCGTCCACAACAACAATCGGACCCCCATGCAGACAGGAAGCATGGCGGCCCCAGGCCGAGCTGTTCACCAACTAGTGATTCCCCCTCCGGGGAACCCAGAGACCCCCTTCCGGAGGTTATGCGACTCACAGGGGAAATGTCTAGTGAACATGCTGGAAAACAAACACCCACATGCCAGACATGTAACGACAACTAGACATACAACAGACCCCGCACATAACCCACACCAAATATAGATAATGTAAAGACATAGGGAACATAGGGGAGAAAACATGGTGACATTGATGTCTAGCTAGGAGGCCCTCCCATTGGACAGATGGTATATCGAGGAAAGGAGCGAAACTCCAGCTCACAACACCAGGATATAAAGAGCCAAGAGGCCACACCCAGGACACACCTAGATCACCACCAGCCAGATAGTTAACCCCTCCGGCACCAAACAGGGAAAGGAAGCAGGATAAAAGGGGCAGGCACCTACATGCTGCAAAAAACACACGTTGCCGCTGGCAACAGCATGCACGGCAACAGATCTGATATGGGGGTGTGATCTGAGGTCTGATATTGGGGTCTGATCTGAAAGGTAAGGGAGTATTGTTTGCACTGGCACACATTATAAGGGGGTATTTATGTACTGGTGCACACTATAAGGTGAATTATTACTGCTGGGGGACTACGGGGAACATGATTACTAGTATGGGCACAATGGGGGTATTATTACTGGAGGCACTATTAACACTAAGTGCACTCTGGCAGATCATTATTTCTATTGGTGGGACTTTGAGTAGCACTATTACTGTGGTGGGCAACCTGGCACAGTATCAGCTTAGCACAATTATTTTTGGGCAACGTTATGTTTATATTATTAGTGTCAGGGACGCAGTTATGGTTTACAGCACTGTGTGCCAATAATTATTGAAAGGGGCACTATCTGTGTGGTACCAGTATTTTCAGGGGGACTGTTTCTGCAGCTATTGGTGGTGGCAGGATGGGGTGTTCAGAAGGTGGGAGAATAATGGAAAAGTAGAGAACTAAGATGTCTGATTTTCAAACTTTGCAGTCAAGAGATGGCAGAAAGAAATAATCATGGCGATCTGGACTGAATGGAGAAGATGAGGACAGGGAATACCTACATCAGGGCAGACATGGCTGGATGTATTAGGTATGTGGCCCTGTATTCTCCTGTATGTTTTGTTGCGCTGTATGTAATGTTTTCCAAGTATGTCTTTACCAGTAGGGCTGGCGGGAAGGGGTTGGGTGGAGAATTTGGCATGGGGGAGTGTTGTTTAAATTTTTGCCTCAGGCAGCAGAAAGGCTAGGTGCACCCTGCCCCTTGCCGCAAAGCACTGAGGGAAGGGGGGCCCATGCTGAACTCTTGTACCAGGGTCCATGAGCCTTTAGGTAGGTCATTTCTATACATCACCATGTATATTATCTTAGTATAGTGATATCACTGTGAGCTTTATTGAAGATTACAGATGGGTGGAATTGAAAAAACACCTAACTTCTGCCACAGTTTTATGGGTTTCGTTTTTTATGGTGTTCCTGTGCGGTAAAACTTGACCTTTTCCCACCCACTGGTGTTCCACACCTATCTCAGACATTTAACCACTCAAATGCCGTTATCAAATGTGACTACAACGTCTAAAAGCGCAAAATCTGTAAGTGCAACGCTTCCAGGCCTAAAACGGCTCCCCCACATGGTAAATGGAGGAGCTATTCATTAGTTGTGAAAGGCCGGAGCCTGTTAAAGGTTCCGATGCCTTTCACAGGTATATTCCAATGTAGGCCAGCAGGTGGCAGCATGACATGACAATATTCTGAATCTTCTATTGGTCACTGGATTTATTTCTATTGATAAATAGAAGTGGCAGTCTAATGAATGCATGACATTCAGCCCCTGGGGGCGTAAAAAAAAGTAGAAATAAAAGTAAAAAAAAGTTTAAAAAAATATAAGAAAATCAAATCAACCCACTTTCCCTGTAACAAAAATAAACAATAAAAAAAAAAATACCAGTAAAAAAATAAAAAAAAATAGACATGGCAGTGTCCAAAAATGTTTGTACTAATAAAAAGTAAAAAATATTTATTCCATATGGCAAACGGCAAAACAGGAAAAAAAATAAAAATCCTTTTTTGTCAGGGTCACTAGGTGCACCCCTTGCCAAATAAATGACCGTTTAGGTGCCATGCTAAATTACGCTAGTATATTCTGTATCTGAGAGGGTTAAACATCTGTGATCACAGTTGTCTCCAATCACGGATGTCTCCTATGAGTGGCCAGCTATGGTGCCTGCTCGTCTCTAAAAACGTGACATCCGCCATATTTATATATGTCAGATGATAAATGCGATAAATCCCTTTTTTCCTTAACTTTCCCGTTTACTTTTTTCTAGTCTACCCTATCCCATATCCCACTGTAAATTTTAATGGCGCAAGGTCAGCGCTGCTGTATCCTGAGATCCAGGTCCTTAATGTATTGCAATAGACGAATCCATGGGTGTAGCTGCAGGGGGTGCAGAGGTAACAGCCGCACCTGGGTGCTGGTGCCTAACAGGTAGTGAATAGGGACACATTGGGGTCTGTGGTCACAGCTGACGCGGGATGCACTTATAGGCAGTATTATTTCGTATCATGCTGATCTGCATACAGAGAAAACAAATAATTAACATAACCTTTTAACTCTCATTTCTTAGCAAAAGGTCAAACCTGTCTGCACTCATAGACTTCTGTTTAATCACAATCCCGGCATACATGCCTAAGGGGTTATTGAAATCACAAGAAAGAAACAGTGTAGTATTCATTAAAAGGAGACAGCGCTCATTTCAAGCAAACACTTTATGACACTCCGGAGGCAGATACACATCCACCCGCCCCAAAATCACTCCTGGAGATTGCGCTCACATAACGCGTTGTCACGTCTGTGCAATTTCATTGTTATTCAGGCTCCACTTTTCAAATCTGTGTTATCAGAGGTGAAAAAAAACAAAAAAAAAAACCTACCACAACGTCTTGCCTTAGACTTCAGGGCCCGGGAGAGGGAAATATCTTCGGCTACTTTCACACTTGCGTTGTTAATTCTGATACTGAGAGAATACCGGAATTAGACGTATCCGTTTTGATTTTGCACATCAGGAGGCATCCGTTCCTTTAGGATGCGGTTGTGTGAAATCAAAATGGGAAAAAAAGGATCCAAATACATTGAAAGTAAACGGGTGACGGATCAGTTTTTTTAGGCTCCTAAAAAAACGGATCGGTCACCATTGACTTACATTCTTTTCAGTGCCAGATCCGTTTTTTTTTTCCGTTTTTGTGACCGGACAAAAAACCCCAGCATGCATCGGTTTTGAGTCCGGTCACAAAACGGAATACTGCCGGAACGGAAGACATCCTGATGAATCCTGAACAGATCTCTTTCCATTCAGAATGCAAGAGGACTAACCATTTTTTAGACCCTCTGCCGGAATACCGGAAAACAACATTGCAAGTGTAAAAGTAGCCCAAGGCTGAGTTCACATCTGCGTTTAGCTTTCCATTTTTCTGATCCGTCGGAAGAACAGAAAAATGAAAAGTAACTGATCCGTCTTATTTTGTGCATCAATTTTTGTCACTTGCGCCAGACATCAGTTATTTTTGACGGGAGAAAAAGTTCTGCTTGGGGCACCAGAATGGGGAGTTTGTGATGGAAAGGTAGGGACGATGATAGAAATTTGGGGAACCTAAGAAGTCTGTGTGGCAACGCTGCAGAGAGAAGACATGACGGATAGAAGTCATCATGGCGGTCTGGGCCATATGGAGAAGATGAGGAAAGAGAATGTTTACTATAACAGATGTAATAGGCATGTAGAGCTTTATTCTCCTGTATTTGTGGAGGCGAAGAAAGACTGCTGAAGGTATGGCTTGTTTTGTGCTGTGGTCCATATCTCACCCCTTCTCCATATGCTTAGTAGAGTCAACTGGAGAAGGAGGGCAAAAAAATAAGACGGATCTGTCATTCAGAAGAACATATAGTTATAAACTGATAAAGGGCCGGCAGATGATATATACGGTGTACTATGTGTCAGCTGTATACACTTTGAATCTCAGTACATAGAATATGCATATTCTAGAGGGAAAATGGGCTATCATATTCTCATCTCTGAGGGCATCTATGTGTAAAATGAAATCCACATATGTATGAAATGTCCTTCGTGTAAAAGGAAAGGCTCCTTCATTACTGGACAGCACACTGTATGGCGGCATGTTTTATGTACACGTGTGTGGGCAGACAGATGTTTCCGGGTGTCACTGTGACATAACAGATAATCACACATCATTATTCCTGACAAACCTACAAAAGAACTTGTGCCGAGCCTCGTTATTCTTCTGATTTCAAGCTCGATAATTTTATGCAATTTATTTACATTACGCATCCTACAGCATTAAAAATAGCAAGTATGAAATAACACTAATGGCCTAAAAGCATGGGAGGGGGGGGAACGGGCAAACAAGTCTGTAGGGTATTGCTCGCTAAACAATTCTAATGTGAAATTTTATGAAATGGAAATGATATAGAGTTGACCTCATGTAGAGTATATAGGAGCCTCCAGACTCTCTCCCACTTTATTGTATTTAAAGCCCGAATATACGCTTTCTTCACTCCACTACAGTGCCGCTACAAAAAGTGTAGCATGCTAGACAGAAAAGGATGTGATGCACGCCACAAACCTTCCTCAACTATCGGATCTACGAGACATTGCAAGGGTCAGAGATCAATGGCCTCCCACTGAAACCTAGGGAGAGCCAGGGGTGGACCGGCCATAGACCTTATTGAGAAATTTCTTGGTAAGCCGATGCCCAGTGGGCTGTCTGAACAATTTCAAATTAATACTATAGTAGACCTTCCTGAGTACATGAAGCCCTAACGGTCCCCGTATTTGAGGGCATGAGAAAAAAAATTATCGAAGGGTGCGATATCTATATGGTAATAGTTCTTTTTCAGGAAGCCTATGGCATTAGTATATCTGCAGTATAGTATATGGCACCATTCGGGGGTATAGTATTGGGGTTAGCAGCAGGATGACACTGTTAAGCCACCAAGATAGGCAGTATGAGATGAGAAGGTAGGAACAATGATGGGAAATTGAGGCACCTAACATGTAAGGCAACGTTGCAGAGACGAGACATGGCTGGAAGAAGACTTCATAGCGGTCTGGGCCGTATGGAGAAGATGAGGAAAGAGAATGTTTACAATAAGAAAAGATGTTACTGGATGTAACAGGTATGTAGTGCTGCTTTCTCCTGTATTTGTAGTAGAGAAGAAAGACCAAGCAGCATGATGAAGATAGGGCTGGCTTGGTGCCGTGGTCCGTGTCTCACCTCCTCAGCCTCTTCTGATTATTAGAGTTAACTGGAGAAAGAGGGCAGCACCTGGCAGTTGGCCCTGGCCACTACAGAGAGGCAGCTTTTGGGGGATGTATTTTGTACTGCTATTTAGCGCTGATGGTGCCGTACTTTGTGCTACAGTGGTGTTTGGTTATGCTGGGGAGGTATGTTGTGCTATACTGTGGTATGGGATGCTGCTAGAGAGGTAATACTGTATGGTAGTATTTGGTGAGGCCCTGCCATCATGATGGATTGGCTGGTGAGATCAAAGTAGAAAAGGTCTGAGAAGCCTGTATAACGGTATTAATTTGATAGACCTTTCAATCCGGAGCACGATTACTACCTCGGATTTCACCATTTCCAATGCATATGGTGAAATCTATATAATTAGGTCCGCCTACTGAAAAGGCCCTGCCTGACATTGTATGCTTGCTTTGCCCCACCTACCAGCAGTGACTAAGCCTAATGGTTTGATGACCCCACCTACTTTTATTGGCCCCGCCTTGTACCAATTTGAACCCACCTTAAACATTTGGCCACTTTTTGTTTTTATCTTAAGGGGGTTATCCAATTCTAAAAATGCCAACCACAATTCCCGAGCCCCTCCTATAGATCATAGTTACCCCGATGCCCGGAACCTGCTTCAATCCGGATCCCTGCATGGCCGCCGCGCGGATCAAAACATCCGGCGATAGGGGGTGCAGCCAATAGCAAGCCACGACGGTGACCAGCCTCCCTAGCATCACGGGTGACGTATAGGAGGGGCTCAGGCATTGTGGGGGGACATTTTTAGAACTAGATAACCCCTTTAAGGCCACTTTAAGTTTCCTATCCGGCCCAAGGGCAGCCCATCTTGCTCATCGCACCTACATGGGCTGCCACCTCAGCACTGAACAGGGGCCAATGGAAATCTGAGGGTTGGGGTATGAAGGGGAACATCCCATAAGGGCACCACACCGTGAAAAAATACCAACACGCAATGTGTCATCATGATGACCTGGGCATCCAACTGAAATTATAAAAATCATTGTACTGAAGGCCCAGGCAAACAGAGGTCTGTGCGCTCAAAAGTAATGTGTGTAAAAATGTGCCACCACTTAGTGTGATCCCAACCCTAGTGAGTTCAGGCACCATGAGTCATCACACCTAGGGGAAATCTGCACCTGGAGCTTTCAAAGTACCCAACCTCATGCCTTTCGATCGAGAGGCCCAGATCATACGTCCAGAACTAAACTGCCCATTCTTTACAATGATTTTGGAACTAGGCACTAATAAGAACACACAATACACTTGATCTTAGCCAAAAGGCCACCCTCCGATGAGAACAGGCAAGAGGCAGCTATACCCCCATCTCTAACCGCTTGTAGGCTGCTAGTGCTGATTTTCCCAAATACAGGCCTATGAGGATGATCTAGTCTAGGACTATCTTTCCAAGAAGCTACCAGCCATTGCCAGGACGAATTGAAGATGGAGTAGAAAGTCAGTTGAGCACCAAAGAAGAGTGCAATTTATGGATCAAAAACTGATGGTGGAAACATGGGTATGGTACATTAAAAGTAAGATCAGATTATTAGTGTTGGTGGACAACTACAGGCCACTTGGGCCACTAGGTGAATGACAGTCCATCTGAAAGCTGTCACTGTGGGTTGAGGAGCAATGGGACTTTGACTGTGTAGACTCTGGCTGGGAGATAGCTTGCTGCATAAGAACTTATCTGACCTACACCCCTGTCCACATTTGAGACCAAAAAAGTTCCTTCAGATAAACCTGGACACTCGAATAGCCCTCAGCTTGAGGTGGAAATTTCAGGGGAGGGGATGGCCCTGTTCTCTGGGCCAGATTTCTGCAATTGCTGTATTTCAGTTTTGGAGATAACCTTTCAGCCTAACCAGTTCCATATTCTTTCTGGGTTTAGTGTCCTTTGAAGGCACTTCCAGTTTCTACATAATTCCCATCAGGCTACATGGCTTCCTCTTATCTTTACAATAGAGTCACCAGACTCTGGGTATATATCAGTGGTGTTCAGTTAAGAACCCTTCATTACCCATCACTCTAACATCTCCTGACCATCAGCGTAAGCAATCTCCTGTAAATACGAGTTTAGTGCTTCCATGGAAACTGATTCATCAAACATGACGGTGGTCAGTGACCCTCCTTGGGACAGGCTGGAGAAACTGATGAAGAATTTGGAACACAGATAAGGAGATTAAATAGTCTGTTACCAATCCACAGACATTGTAAGATCCCACTCTTGTGGTGGAATCTGGAAAATACTATAAAAAAAACTTGGAAGTGCTCAACCCACAAGTGCAAGTGTACTGTTCATGTATACGAAAGACCACACTCTGCATCGTATCAAATTGTGATGTTGACACCAGCATGTGGGCACTGCCACAGAGCCTGTAACCAGGCCCAAGACACAATAGAGGGTCATTTCTTAAGACCAGCGGTTTAGACGCTGGTCTTAATAAGCCCCTGGGCTGGCGGTGGATCCGTTGGAATTATGTAGAAGCGCCGGCCTCTGCATAACTTCGGCGTCTCCAGCACCAGTCTAAATCTAAGTCAGCTTCCTTGCTGTCTTACAATTAGTCCATTTTCTACACCTAAAACAGGATGAATGAGATAGACCTGCCTGCCGGTCCCCTTCCCCGTCACACCAACTTTTTTAGACCTGGCATAAGCACGGAAAAGTCGCAGATTGCGGCGAATATAGAAGCCTAATGTAGGTGTATTTATGAGTGCACTTCTAGTACTGAGCCACCAGAGAAGGACTGCCAGATGCCTACTAATGATGTCATTGAGAAGATGGAATACTGAGCCTTTATTCTACACCGCACAGGAGAGCCGACCGATCCTCTACACTACACCGCACAGGAGAGCCGACAGATCCTCTATACTACACCACACAGGAGAGCCGACAGATCCTCTATACTACATCACACAGGAGAGCTGACAGATCCTCTATACTACACCGCACAGGAGAGCCGACAGATCCTCTATACTACACCACACAGGAGAGCCGACAGATCCTCTATACTACACCGCACAGGAGAGCCGACAGATCCTCTACACTACACCACACAGGAGAGCCGACAGATCCTCTATACTACACCACACAGGAGAGCCCACAGATCCTCTATACTACACCACACAGGAGAGCTGACAGATCCTCTATACTACACCACACGGGAGAGCCGACAGATCCTCTATACTACACCACACAGGAGAGCTGACAGATCCTCTATACTACACCACACGGGAGAGCTGACAGATCCTCTATACTACACCACACAGCAGAGCTGACAGATCCTCTATACTACACCACACAGGAGAGCTGACAGATACTCTATACTACACCACACAGGAGAGCCGACAGATCCTCTATACTACACCACACAGGAGAGCAGACAGATCCTCTATACTACACCACACAGGAGAGCTGACAGATCCTCTATACTACACCACACAGCAGAGCTGACAGATCCTCTATACTACACCACACAGGAGAGCTGACAGATCCTCTATACTACACCACACAGGAGAGCCGACAGATCCTCTATACTACACCACACAGGAGAGCAGACAGATCCTCTATACTACACCACACAGGAGAGGTGACAGATCCTCTATACTACACCACACAGGAGATCTGACAGATCCTCTATACTACACCACACAGGAGAGCAGACAGATCTTCTATACTACACCACACAGGAGAGGTGAAGGATCCTCTATACTACACCACACAGGAGAGCCGACAGATCCTCTACATTACACCGCACAGGAGAGCCGACAGATCCTCTATACTACACCACACAGGAGAGCTGACAGATCCTCTATACTACACCACACAGGAGAGCTGACAGATCCTCTATACTACACCCCACAGGAGAGCCGACAGATCCTCTATACTACACCACACAGGAGAGCTGACAGATCCTCTATACTACACCACACAGGAGAGCTGACAGATCCTCTATACTACACCACACAGGAGAGCTGACAGATCCTCTATACTACACCACACAGCAGAGCTGACAGATCCTCTATACTACACCACACAGGAGAGGTGACAGATCCTCTATACTACACCACACAGCAGAGCTGACAGATCCTCTATACTACACCACACAGGAGAGCCGACAGATCCTCTATACTACACCACACAGGAGAGCCGACAGATCCTCTATACTACACCACACAGGAGAGCCGACAGATCCTCTATACTACACCACACAGGAGAGCCGACAGATCCTCTATACTACACCACACAGGAGAGCTGACAGATCCTCTATACTACACCACACAGCAGAGCCGACAGATCCTCTATACTACACCACACAGGAGAGCTGACAGATCCTCTATACTACACCACACAGGAGAGCTGACAGATCCTCTATACTACACCACACAGGAGAGCCGACAGATCCTCTATACTACACCACACAGGAGAGCTGACAGATCCTCTATACTACACCACACAGGAGAGCTGACAGATCCTCTATACTACACCACACAGGAGAGCCGACAGATCCTCTATACTACACCACACAGGAGAGCTGACAGATCCTCTATACTACACCGCACAGGAGAGCTGACAGATCCTCTATACTACACCACACAGGAGAGCCAACAGGTCCTCCATACTACACCACACAGGAGAGCCGACAGATCCTCTATACTACACCACACAGGAGAGCTGACAGATCCTCTATACTACACCACACAGGAGAGCTGACAGATCCTCTATACTACACCACACAGGAGAGCCAACAGATCCTCTATACTACACCACACAGGAGAGCTGACAGATCCTCTATACTACACCACACAGCAGAGCTGACAGATCCTCTATACTACACCACACAGGAGAGCCAACAGATTCTCTATACTACACCACACAGGAGAGCTGACAGATCCTCTATACTACACCACACAGGAGAGCCGACAGATCCTCTATACTACACCACATAGGAGAGCCGATAGATCCTCTATACTACACCACACAGGAGAGCCGACAGATCCTCTATACTACACCACACAGGAGAGCCGACAGATCCTCTATACTACACCACACAGGAGAGCTGACAGATCCTCTATACTACACCACACAGGAGAGCAAACAGATCCTCTATACTACACCACACAGGAGAGCTGACAGATCCTCTATACTAAACCACACAGGAGAGCCGACAGATCCTCTATACTACACCACACAGGAGAGCTGACAGATCCTCTATACTACACCACACAGGAGAGCTGACAGATCCTCTATACTACACCACAGGAGAGCCGACAGATCCTCTATACTACACTACACAGGACAGTGGACAGATCCTCTATACTACACCACACAGGAGAGCTGACAGATCCTCTATACTACACCACACAGGAGAGCTGACAGATCCTCTATACTACACCACACAGGAGAGCTGACAGATCCTCTATACTACACCGCACAGGAGAGCTGACAGATCCTCTATACTACACCACACAGGAGAGCTGACAGATCCTCTATACTACACCACACAGGAGAGCCGACAGATCCTCTATACCAGCGGTCCCCAACCGCCGGGTCGCGGCCCAGGACCGGGCCCTGGAAGATGGTTTGCCAGGCCGCAGCGATCAGGGCAGTTTTTAACGCTGTACTAATGAAGCGTTTCCATTATGGAAGCGCTTCATTAGTACAGGAGGACCAGGAAGCGGTGAAGGATCTGTACTCACCACTTCCTGGTCCTCGGCTCGGCTATCGGCTGTGCAGGGCTGCGCACAGCGTGAGGTCGCTCTGTGACCTCACACTGTGCGCCGCTATACACAGCCAACAGCAGAATGAAGATGATCGCGATGGTGACCAGGAGCAGGAGAGGTAAGTGACAGTACTCCAGACTAAAAAAAATACCTAGTAGCCATTGGCTCCTGAACTGAAAAATTTAGGAGCCAAATTACATTTTTAGTCGCCAAATCGAAACCGAATCAAAATTTTGGTATTGTTACAACGCTACGCCGATCAGATCGGCGTTCGGTTGCTTCGATACCAAAATTTTGATTCGCTTTCGTCACCATAAAAAAGTATTGCGATACTCAATACCACGCAAAAAAAAAAGCCGCATGCATTTCGCATTTTATGAAACGTTCGGCCCATTATAGAACAGTCCTATCCTATTTTTTGGGGTGACAAGGTGACTAAAAAATGGCGAATCGCATGGTTTTTATTTATTTATTTCTGTTACGGCGCTCACCGCATAGGAGATATTTTTTAATAATTTAATAGTTTGGACTTTTCGGACGCAGCGCTATGTAATATGTTTATTTATTGTTTATATATTTTATATGTAAAATTGGGAAAGGGGGATTTAAACTTAATATTTTAGGGTACTTTCACACTAGCGTTTTTCATTTCCGGCATAGAGTTCCGTCACAGGGGCTCAATACCGGAAAAGAACTGATCAGGCATATCCCCTGAATGGAGAGTAATCCATTCAGGATGCATCAGGATGTCTTCAGTTCAGTCATTTTGACTGATCAGGCAAAAGAGAAAACCGTAGCATGCTACGGTTTTATCTCCGGCGAAAAAAACTGAAGACATGCCTGAATGCCGGATCCGGCATTTTTCCCTATAGGAATGTATTAGTGCCGGATCCGGCATTCAAAATACCGGAATGCCGGACTCGTCCTTCTGGTCTGCCCATGCGCAGACCGGTAAAAATGTGTAAAAAGATACACGACGGATCCGTCATTCCGCATGACAAGCAGAGAGATGGATTCGTTCTTGCAATGCATTCGCGAGATGGATCCGCATCCGGATGCGTCTCACAAATGCTTTGTCACATCCAGATCGGCGACGGAACTGCCCGCCGGATCACACTGCCGCAAGTGTGAAAGTAGCCTTAGTGTTTGTGTTGTTTTTTTTTTTTTTACTTACTATTAGCCCCCTTAGGGGCTGGAACCCTTGTCCTATTCACCCTTAGGCCCCTTTCACATTGGTGAGATTTCTGCGGGTGCAATGCTTGAGGTTAACACATTGCACCCGCACTGAATCCGGACCCATTCACTTCTATGGAGCTGTGCACATGAGCTGTGATTTTCACGCATCACTTGTGGGTTGCGTGAAAATCGCAGCATGCTCTATATTCTGCTTTTTTCACGCAACACAGGCCCCATAGAAGTGAATGGGGCTGCGTGAAAATTGCAAGCAAGTGCGGATGCGGTGCGATTTTCACGCACGGTTGCTAGGATGAAAGTCTATTCACTGTGTTATTTTACCTTATAACATGGTTATAAGGGAAAATAATAGCATTCTTTAACCACCTCAGCCCCCAGTGCTTAAACACCCTTAATGACCAGACCACTTTTTACACTTCTGACCTACACTACTTTCACGGTTTATTGCTCGGTCATACAACTTACCACCCAAATTAATTTTACCTCCTTTTCTTCTCACTAATAGAGCTTTCATTTGGTGGTATTTCATTGCTGCTGACATTTTTCGTTTTTCTGATATTAATCAAAATAGACCGCATTTTTCTCAAAAAAAGTGTATTTTTAACTTTCTCTGGTTAAATTGTTCAAATATAATTACATTTCTATACAAGTTTGTGTCAGAATTTATTGTGCTACATGTCTTTGATAAAAAAAAAAAATCCAATAAGTGTATATTTATTGGTTTGGGCAAAAGTTATAGCGTTTACAAACTATGGTACAAAAATGTGAATTTCCGCATTTTGAAGCAGCTCTGACTTTCTGAGCACCTGTCATGTTTCTTGAGGTGCTAGAATGCCAGGATAGTATAAATACCCCCCAAATGACCCCATTTTAGAAAGAAGACACCCCAAAGTATTCGCGGAGGGGCATGTTGAGTTTATGTATGATTTAATTTTTTTTCACAAGTTAGCGGAAAATGACACTTTCTGAGGAAAAAAATAAATAAATAAAGTTTCCATTTCTGCTAACTTCTGGCAAAATTTTTTTTAATCTCCCACGGACTGACTATGCCCCTCAGTGAATACCTTGGGGTGTCTACTTTCCGAAATAGGGTCATTTGTGGGGTATGTTTACTGTTCTGGCATTTTGGGCGGGACTAAATTGTGAGCAACCCTGTAAAGCCTAAAGGTAATTGTTGGAATTTGGGCCCCTTTGCGCACCTAGGCTGCAAAAAAGTGTCACACATGTGGTATCTCCGTACTCAGAAGAAGTAGGGCAATGTGTTTTGGGGTCTATTTTTACATATACCCATACTGGGTGAGAGAAATATCTCTGTAAATTGACAACTTTGTATAAAAAAAATGTAAAAAATTGTCATTTACAGAGATATTTCTCTCACCCAGTATGGGTATATGTAAAAATACACCCCAAAACACATTGCCCTACTTCTTCTGAGTACGGCGATACCACATGTGTGACACTTTTTTGCAGCCTAGGTGCGCAAAGGGGCCCAAATTCCAACAATTACCTTTAGGATTTCACAGGGCATTTTTACGCATTTGAATTCCAAACTACTACTAAAATGCCAGGGCAGTATAAATACCCCACAAGTGAACCCATTTTGGAAAGAAGACACCCCAAGGTATTCCGTGAGGGGTATGGTGAGTTCATGTAAAATTTTATTTTTTGTCACAAGTTAGGTATAAAACAACAGTACCACCTACCAAGGGGTGGACCGAGGTCCATTTCTTGGCAACCTAAGAGGATGAACCAACCCTAAACTGTCCATGCGGTGCTCCTAGGTAAATCACAGCATTTCACTTAGCAACATAACATTACAACAATTTATCCTTTGCAGTGATACACCACACAGGAGAGCTGACAGATCCTCTATACTACACCACACAGGAGAGCCGACAGATCCTCTATACTACACCACACAGGAGAGCCGACAGATCCTCTATACTACACCACACAGGAGAGGTGACAGATCCTCTATACTACACCACACAGGAGAGCCGACAGATCCTCTATACTACACCACACAGGAGAGCCGACAGATCCTCTATACTACACCACACAGGAGAGGTGACAGATCCTCTATACTACACCACACAGGAGAGCCGACAGATCCTCTATACTACACCACACAGGAGAGCTGACAGATCCTCTATACTACACCACACAGGAGAGCTGACAGATCCTCTATACTACACCACACAGGAGAGCTGACAGATCCTCTATACTACACCGCACAGGAGAGCTGACAGATCCTCTATACTACACCACACAGGAGAGCTGACAGATCCTCTATACTACACCACACAGAAGAGCTGACAGATCCTCTATACTACACCACACAGGAGAGCTGACAGATCCTCTATACTACACCACACAGAAGAGCCGACAGATCCTCTATACTACACCACACAGCAGAGCTGACAGATCCTCTATACTACACCACACAGGAGAGCTGACAGATCCTCTATACTACACCGCACAGGAGAGCCGACAGATCCTCTATACTACACCACACAGGAGAGCCGACAGATCCTCTATACTACACCGCACAGGAGAGCCGACAGATCCTCTATACTACACCACACAGGAGAGCCGACAGATCCTCTATACTACACCACACAGGAGAGCGGACAGATCCTCTATACTACACCACAGGAGAGCCGACAGATCCTCTATACTACACCACACAGGAGAGCTGACAGATCCTCTATACTACACCACACAGGAGAGCTGACAGATCCTCTATACTACACCACACAGGAGAGCCGACAGATCCTCTATACTACACCACACAGAAGAGCTGACAGATCCTCTATACTACACCACAGGAGAGCCGACAGATCTTCTATACTACACCGCACAGGAGAGCCGACAGATCCTCTATACTACACCATACAGGAGAGCTGACAGATCCTCTATACTACACCACAGGAGAGCCGACAGATCTTCTATACTACACCGCACAGGAGAGCCGACAGATCCTCTATACTACACCACACAGGAGAGCTGACAGATCCTCTATACTACACCACACAGCAGAGCTGACAGATCCTCTATACTACACCACACAGGAGAGCTGACAGATCCTCTACATTACACCGCACAGGAGAGCCGACAGATCCTCTATACTACACCACACAGGAGAGCTGACAGATCCTCTATACTACACCACACAGGAGAGCTGACAGATCCTCTATACTACACCACACAGGAGAGCTGACAGATCCTCTACACTACACCACACAGCAGAGCTGACAGATCCTCTATACTACACCACACAGGAGAGCTGACAGATCCTCTATACTACACCACACAGGAGAGCCGACAGATCCTCTATACTAAACCACACAGGAGAGCTGACAGATCCTCTATACTACACCACACAGGAGAGCCGACAGATCCTCTATACTACACCACACAGGAGAGCTGACAGATCCTCTATACTACACCGCACAGAAGAACTGACATTTCAGGTTTCATTCTAGAAGAAAATTCGAAGATAGACTGAATACCAAACAGTAATTAACCAAATGTGAAAATAGTCAAACATTTAATCCCCAGAAATGTAAAATGTATTTCCTGTTTGAAAATGCGCGGAATGATTTTGCCTGAACTGTAGCCGCGTGTTTAGGTAATCCCGGGAGCCTATCCTCTATAACAGATGACTATGATACCTCAGAAGGGACACGTGTCTTACTCTTTGCTATCATAATGATGTTTTAATCACTAACATAATAACCTGGAAGAGTTATCAGAATTTGTGTATAAAAATCGTGAGGAACATTCTAATAAATTAAGGGAGCGACTGGGAGGTACTTGGAGATTCAATTTAAAAGGATCCACAATCTTAATTAATTATCACTGTTTCCATTTGCATTATGGAATACACCAATTATTTTTCCTGGAAAATGTTGCCCATTAACAATGACCAGTTAAGTAATTACATTCGGTGACATTGGGGTAATGAAAGTTTAATTCCGCAGTTTGAAAAAGACAGAACATGAGCTGAATTCTGGATGCCATGATTCTCCAGACGTTGTGCAACTACAACTCCCAGTATTCCCTGACAAGGACAGCCATTCACCTGCACATACATACAGTAGGTGGGACAACATTTGCAGAACCTCAAAACAGGATCACGGCAAAGGATAAATTGTTGTAATGTTATGTTGCTAAGTGAAATGCTGTGATTTACCTAAGAGCACCGCATGGACAGTTGAGGGTTGGTTCATCCTCTTAGGTTGCCAAGAAATGGACCTGGGTCCACCCCTTGGTAGGTGGTACTGTTGTTTTATACCTAATAGTCCTGCATGGGCAGTTTAGGGTTTTGGTTCAACCCCTTAGGTTGCCAAGAGATGGACCTGGGTCTACCCCTGGGTAGGTGAGTAGGGAGTCTAGCCGTGCCACAGTGAGGGCCTACTTGTGCAAGCTCCTCAGAGCTAGGCCCGAACCCAGATACCCTGCTACCATGTTATTTACTTCTCTATTCTTGTTCATAGCCATGTATCTGAGTTTAACACAAATTAACTTGACCGATTTCTTCAGTATCTAACATGTACTGAAGGTCTGGGGTCAACAGAGTACCTCGGTAAGATATTTCTATCTTTGGATCATTTCCAAAAATGGGACAATTCAAGAGCAAAGAGTCCTGTACTTCTTTCTACCCCTCTGACCAGAGCTTACTTTTGAGCAGCTAGTAAGCAGGCGCTCAAATATCACCATCATTATTCATCTGCTGGGCCTTCGCCTTGACATGATAGCCGTAAAAGGGTTTAAAGGTACTCCCTTTTCTCATTATGAAGATCGCCTAGTATGCGGAGTAGGTGTGCGCAGTATTGTAGGCCAGGCAAAGCACCTTTGGGTTTCTGGGAAAGATATTCTAATCCGATGCCAACAGATGTTAGACATGATAATTTGCATAAATTTTTTTCCCAGAAATCAAGAGGAGTGTTGCCTCGACTACAATAGTCATCATGTATATCACCTGGTCTCCATAATAGAAATAGTACCCACCCAGAGTAACCCCCCAGCACCTTGCAACTAGAAAAGCTGTTTCTATCTGCTCTTTCTTTCTCTTTCGTTGGTTCAGGATGACTGAATCTTGACAGGTTTGCTCATCTCTAATGCGATTGAAGTGCACATGCATTGTCTCGGTAAAGCTGGATGGTGGGCCTTCAGCCTCCTGGTTTCTGGGAATTGGGGACTCTCCCTAAATATTTAAGAGCCCAGGTGTGTCTTCCCTGGTTGAATATCAGTTGTGTCTCTGTACATGCTCCGGGTTACAATCTACAGAGCGCATTTTCTGTCGCTTTAGTGTCGCCATTTGAGATCTCTTCTGCCATCACCACAATCCCTTCAGCTTTTAATCATCATTAGCTGTTGTTATTGAAGTATGCCTTACTGATTGCATGCTCTCATGTGAAAATCTTTCTACAGACGAGATCTGTAAGCAGAATACATCACTGTCATATTTCTGCTTCCAGCGTGAGGCTGTTTGGAAATGTCTTTGTATATAATCTTGACGTGGAATGATTGTTTCATTGCCGAACACATCAAAGGCTGGCGCATTTCAGGCTAATCAAAGAAATTTGCTAAAGCACATTTAGTGAAATAAATATAACAAAGAGAATACATCAGCTTCTGTAATCACAGATTAATCACAGTTACATTAAAGATCCTGGGCCCCAAGGCGAAATCGATACCTGCCTCCCCCACCACCACCTAAAAACCCTATGGTGGCCTATTATATTATGCTAGAAGGATAAGGGGGGCCCATAGAAAAAGACAGAAGTATACTGTATCGTAAAGCTGGAAAAAACAAAAATTAAAATGACACATTTCTAACAAATCTATGACGATCAAGAGATCTCTACATTCATTGCTCTGCTAGATTTATATCAAGCTGATAGCTATGGGGGAGTGTCCTTTCTGCTGCAGTGTTCTTTCTATCACAGCTCAGGGAGTGTCCTTTATTCTGAAGCTCTCTCCCTATCACAGCTCAGGAGGTGTGTGCTTTCCGCTGCAGCTCTCTCCCTATCACAGCTCAGGAGGTGTGTGCTTTCCGCTGCAGCTCTCTCCCTATCACAGCTCAGGAGGTGTGTGCTTTCCGCTGCAGCTCTCTCCCTATCACAGCTCGGGAGGTGTGTGCTTTCCGCTGCAGCTCTCTCCCTATCACAGCTCAGGAGGTGTGTGCTTTCCGCTGCAGCTCTCTCCCTATCACAGCTCGGGAGGTGTGTGCTTTCCGCTGCAGCCCTCTCCCTATCACAGCTCAGGAGGTGTGTGCTTTCCGCTGCAGCTCTCTTCCTATCACAGCTCAGGAGGTGTGTGCTTTCCGCTGCAGCTCTCTCCCTATCACAGCTCGGGAGGTGTGTGCTTTCCGCTGCAGCTCTCTCCCTATCACAGCTCGGGAGGTGTGTGCTTTCCGCTGCAGCTCTCTCCCTATCACAGCTCGGGAGGTGTGTGCTTTCCGCTGCAGCTCTCTCCCTATCACAGCTCAGGAGGTGTGTGCTTTCCGCTGCAGCTCTGTCCCTATCACAGCTCAGGAGGTGTGTGCTTTCCGCTGCAGCTCTGTCCCTATCACAGCTCAGGAGGTGTGTCCTTTCTCTGGCAGCTTTCGCCCTATCACAGCTCAGGAGGTGTGTGCTTTTCGCTGCAGCTCTCTCCCTATCACAGCTCAGGAGGTGTGTGCTTTCCACTGCAGCTCTCTCCCTATCACAGCTCAGGAGGTGTGTGCTTTCCGCTGCAGCTCTCTCCCTATCACAGCTCAGGAGGTGTGTGCTTTCCACTGCAGCTCTCTCCCTATCACAGCTCAGGAGGTGTGTGCTTTCCACTGCAGCTCTCTCCCTATCACAGCTCAGGAGGTGTGTCCTGTCTGCTGCAGCTCTCTCCCTATCACAGCTCAGGAGGTGTGTGCTTTCTGCTGCAGCGCTCTCCCTATTACAGCTCAGGAGGTGTGTGCTTTAAGCTGCAGCTCTGTCCCTATCACAGCTCAGGAGGTGAGTGTTTTATGCTGCAGCTCTCTCCCTATCACAGCTCAGGAGGTGTGTGCTTTCTCTGGCAGCTTTCGCCCTATCACAGCTCAGGAGGTGTGTGCTTTCCGCTGCAGCTCTGTCCCTATCACAGCTCAGGAGGTGTGTCCTTTCTCTGGCAGCTTTCGCCCTATCACAGCTCAGGAGGTGTGTGCTTTCCACTGCAGCTCTCTCCCTATCACAGCTCAGGAGGTGTGTGCTTTCCGCTGCAGCGCTCTCCCTATTACAGCTCAGGAGGTGTGTGCTTTAAGCTGCAGCTCTCTTCCTATCACAGCTCAGGGGGCATGTCCTTTTTGCTGCTGAAGCTCTCTCTCTATTACAGCTCAGGAGGCATGTCCTTTCTGCTTTAGCTTTCTCCCTAGCAAAACTCAGGAGATATGTCCTTTCTGCTGCAGCTCTCTTTCCAGCGCAGCTCAAGGGGTGTGTCCTTTCTGCTGCAGTTCTCTCCCTGTAACTATCACTGCTTTTAACAGTAGATAAGGTGGCAATTGAAAGATTGAACTCAGCAGCATGTGCAGCCACCTCAGTGAGGTAGACAGAATAATAAGGAAAAGAACAAACAGCAGGTGGCACTATACAGTTAGATTTTCCTGAACTCGCTGATTGTATTTCTAATTGCATGCCATTACAAAAGTATTCAGCTCCAGGTGCTGGTTTGAAAAATGTAGAATATTTTTTGTGGAACAACCCCTTTAAAAGGGTTTGCCGAGATTTTAATACTGATGACCTTTCCTCTGGATAGGTCACTAGTATCTGATTGGTGGGGGTGTGACACCAGGGTCCCCCGCCGATCAGTCGTTCAAGAAGGCAGCGGCCTTCTCCCTGCTCACCAAGCACAGCGCCGTACATCGTATAGTGGATGTACTTGGTATTACAGCTCAGACCCATTCACTTCTATAGGGCTGAGCAGTGCCTAGGCCATGTGACTTATGAGCGTGACATCACATGATCTAGGCAGAGAGAAGGCTGTGGCGCTACTGGGAGTTCGGGTGCCTTCTCAAACAGCTGATTGGCAGGGGGTCCCAGGTGTTGGACCCCCACCGATCAGGTACTAATGACCTATCAAGAGGATAGGTTATCAGTATTAAAATCTCGGAAAACCACTTTAAGCACCTTCTTTTTTAGGCCCCTTTCAAAAGTGAAAATCAGGCTCCCAAGATACGGTATTAAGACCGTTACTTCCTAAGATGAAGGAGTATACTTCCATATTGCATACTGCCTGTAATGCTCCCATACCTAAGTAATGCTCCCATACACTATCCACATAATACACTATCCCATACAATATCGTCATACAGTAAGTAATGCTCGCATCCACATAATACTGCATATAGAGCCCATATAATACCGTCAGACAGTAAGTAATGCTCCGATCCACTATCCACATAATACTGCATTTAGTGCCCATACAATATTGTCATACAGTAGGTAATGCTCCCAAACACTATCCACAGACTACTACATCAAAAAGCCCATATAATACTGTCATACAGCAAGTAATGCTCCCATCCACATAATACTGCATATAGAGCCCGTATAATACCGTCATACAGTAATTCTCCCATCCACTATCCACATATTACTGCATATAGTGCCCATACAATATCGTCATACAGTAGGTAATGCTCCCATACACTATCCACATACTACTGCATATAAATCCCATATAATACCGTCATACAGTAAGTAATGCTCCCATCCACTATCCACATGATACTGCATATAGAGCCCATATAATACCATCATACAGTAAGTAATGCTCCCATCCACTATCCACATGATACTGCATATAGAGCCCATATAATACAGTCATACAGTACTCAAAAATATGTAGTACTAGTATCCAAATAATACTCCATTACAGAACCCACATTATACCATCGTATAGTTCCCACATAATGCAGCAATTCAGTTCCCAAATAATACCGCCATATATCTCTAAATAATATTGGGTGCGTTTAAGGGTAAATTTAAGCCGGGTGGTCAGGGGATTAAAGGTGGCGTCACTGGCTGTCCATAGACCTGCTTTCATTATGCGGATGAGTGCGGAGTAGTCGGGAGGGTAGTGCTGCTGGGTACACAAGCAGTTTGCCAACAGTGGAGCGGTAGTTTTTTTCTGCTCTACTCTCAGGTTGTTTCTGGGGGGCTTGGGGACGATTGTCCAGTTTCCACCACCTAAAACCGTCCCTAGCTCACTGCAAGAATGCAAAGTACATCATATGGAAAATATGGAATTTTTATCTATCTGACTAACATTATCCAGAGAAGAGAAAGACGAGTACCTCCACCGCAACCACATTAGTGGACATGGTGGACGCTGTAGGGGAAATTGTGTCGTCCGGTTGCCAGGGCGGACTGGGAACTTAAAGTGGCCCTGGAAAAAAACATAAAAGTGGCCCCATGTTGTATTTGGGTCTAAATTGACAGAAGGTGCGGCAACATAAGTAGTAGAGGCGAGCAATACTGTAGTGCAGCACAAAATACCGCCCCAGTAGAACCATATACCACAGTGCAGCACAAAATACCGCCCCAGCAGAACCATATACCACAGTGCAGCACAAAATACTGCCCCAGCAGAACCAAATACCACAGTGCAGCACAATATACTGCCCCAACAGAACCAAATATCACAGTACAGCACAAAATACTGCCCTGGCAAAACCAATTACCACAGTGTAGCACAATATACTGCCCCGGCAGAAGGAAATACCACAGTGCAGCACAAAATACCGCCCCCGGAAGCAGAACCAAATACCACAGTGCAGCACAAAATACCGCCCCCGGAAGCAGAACCAAATACCACAGTGCAGCACAAAATACTGCCCCGGCAGAACCAAATACCACAGTGCAGCACAATATACTGCCCCAGCAGAACCAAATACTACAGTGCAGCACAATATACTGCCCCAGCAGAACCAAATACTACAGTGCAGCACAATATACTACCCCAGCAGAACCAAATACCACAGTGCAGCACAATATACTGCCCCAGCAGAACCAAATACTACAGTGCAGCACAATATACTGCCCCAGCAGAACCAAATACTACAGTGCAGAACAATATACCGCCCCAGCAGAAGGAAATAGCACAGCGCAGCACAATATACCGCCCCAGCAGAAGGAAATAGCACAGCGCAGCACAATATACTGCCCCAGCAGAACCAAATACTACAGTGCAGCACAATATACCGCCCCAGCAGAACCAAATACCACAGTGCAGCACAATATACTGCCCCAGCAGAACCAAATACCACAGTGCAGCACAATATACTGCCCCAGCAGAAGGAAATACCACAGTGCATCACAATATACTGCCCCAGCAGAACCAAATACCACAGTGCAGCACAATATACCGCCCCAGCAGAAGGAAATACCACAGTGCATCACAATATACTGCCATCCACGTCACAGTAAGGAACTGTAGCATTGTCCTGAGGATGGCAATACAGTTGAATTCAGGAGGGACCTGCAGCTGCTGGCCAGATGCATAAGTGCCTGATGCTCCTACATTAATACTGAAAGCATCAGATCTTTATGTACCTGGATGGTGGCGATGAGGAGGCCTCGGTAGACCCTGAGAATCGGCCCAGGAGCAAATTTCCCTGTAGGCTCTATGGCCGGCCATGTCCGGTTGGTTCTTTCTCTGAGTATCGTAGAAATGTGATCATTACTGTTGCCCCATCACTGATATGACGGATGTCACGTCTTCCTCATCAGGACTGTCACACGACAGCTCCCGCGTTATTAAGATGTTTGGCCTGTGTTTTATGTTATTCCTTTGATTTCCTCCTTGAAAGAAAAGCTGGAGAATAAAATGTCACGCTGACACTATGAAGTGACTGCTGAGTAACACTTAGTATTTGTCTCACCGTCACAGAGGACAGATCTCTTCTCCATTCCATTCATGTCAGGATGGAAAAATGATGTTTTACTGTGAAACGCGTGGCGCTCAAAGCTCTACGGCGGAGAACCTACAGCGGGATAACACTCCTGTCAACATCATGGAGCCAATCTAGGAGGCTGACACATAATGTCAGGCATGACTGCCTATTAGTTCCGGTCCCTGGTCACTGTCCTTTACCTCGTTATATGGACATGACAGGGGCTGGTGTAATAATTCAGAACGAACATGCAAAAAACAAAAGCACTAATGAAGATCAGAGACATTTATAGAAGAAGACTGAAAAAACCAGGAGAACCTCATGAAAAATATTCTACACTTTTCAATACTTTTGAAATTGCATGGAATTAACAAACTTTGCATAGCCGCTGAGTTATTCAATGAAATGTATCTCTATAGCGCCACCTGCTGTTTGATATTTTTCTAATTTCTCAGTCCACCTCACTGAGGTGGACGGACATGCTCAGTTTCGTCCTTCAACTGTCACCAGCTACAGCAGAAAGGCCACACTACTGCGAAAAGGACATGCCCCCTTAGCCGTTATAGGGTTAGAGTGTGACCACTCCAGAGAAAGGAAACGTCTCCTGAGCTGCCAGCTTAAAGTGTTGCAGAGCAATTGGAACAATGAATGAGGAGATCTCTGGATCCATGTGAGGTACAGGGCTGGTTCTAGCTTTGTTACTATATGATGTATGTTGATCTTTTTTTTTTTTTAACAATTTTTAACTACAAGGTCTAGATTGGGTGCAGGAGCATAAAATATGAGGATATGAAGACGTGTGATAATTGAGCGTGGAGGAGGAGCTTCGTTATAAATTTGGCCTTGATGTCCATCTAGCAAGCTCCTATTATATAGTACTACTATGGAAATAGACCGCGCTCCTCTATGATACGCCGGGGTTGGCACTGAAAATTTTCTGTTTGGAGAAAACTTGTTCTCGGAGACACATGCAAAATGTCCATAATTTCCCATCATCATGCTGGTCACCCAGATACCAATGGATTTACCACACCTTCCTAAACTCCCTCAATTATACACAGATACACAACAAAGTCATAATACTTCAAAGTTTGCAAGGTGGTGGAGGCTAGTATTTTGGGTCTGTCCCAAAAAAATAGATTTTGGGCATATCCAATTACAGTAGGTGTCTAATATCTGACCCTATCGTGTAGCTCAGTTACATACTTGCCAACATTGTTGTTGATAAAGTCAGGACATGTAAGTCCTGCCCTGAGAACGTCCCAAAACCCAACCAGGAATGCCCACTTATGGATGGAGCTTACATAAGCCTTGCCCATTTTCAGCCTTAGACTGTCCAAATTTGCCAGAACTATCTCTGAAAGTCGGGAACAGGTAATAGGGAAATGGATTCTGGTCATATTTCTGAGCGACTGTACCTCTGGTCCCTGAGGTGTACCTACTGGGGTGGACAATACAACTTCTGGTGGCCAACCACAGGGTACAAGGATGAGGAAATTCCATTATGCATTGCCATCACCGAAGAAGTCTTCACTGTAAGAGCAGTGAGACGACAGTGGTGTGATTGTTAAAGGGGTTGTCCAATTTTGGAAATGCTAATTACTTTTCCCTAATATGAGAAGAATTGGCCACTACTTCATAGAGTTTTATTTTTTTGCCTTCTCTGGATCAAAACTGTAAGGTGTTATGTTGATCTTGATAGACTTATTACTCTATATTAGTAATAAAAATGTAAAAAATATTGGCCCCCAAAAAATTACGATTGGGTGGCGACCAATATATAGATGGAAGTGGCAGATCTTCTGTATAAGGGAGAACCTACATTAGATAACCCTGTGTCCAGCTGCTCTATTATCAACATTATAGAGCAGGGTTTCTCCATTCCGGTCCTCGGGACCCACCTACCGGTCCGGATTTGAGAATATTCCACAGAATGAATACCTGTGGTAAGTCCTGATGCATGGACACTAATTATATCACCTGCTCAATACTAAGGAAATCCTGAAAACATGACTGGTAGGTGGGTCCCGAGGACCGGAGTTGAGAAACCCTGTTATAGAGTCTTCTGCTTGGGACCCCCATGTTTATGAGTCACAATGGGGAGCTGTTCTGTAATAGCAGCTTCAGTTCTGACAGACTTGAATGGGTTTTCAGGACTTGGATATTGATGACCTATCATTAGAATAGGTCATTAGTATCAGATTGGTCGGGGTCCAACATCCGGCACCCCCACCAATCAGCTGTGGACAGTCCACTGTGTAGTTTCCAATGCTGTTGTACTTCAGCTGAGCTTCAAGTACCCCGGCATGGCCACTAGACAGTGGATGAAGCCTTCTGCTTCCGGCTCTGTCCACGGTGCCAGCACCCCCATGAACATCTGATAGATGGGGTTGCCAGGTGGTGGACCATCTCTAACTGATCTGATATTGGTGACCTATCCAGAGAATCATTATCTAAGTCCTGAAAAACCCCTTCAAAGAGGTTTTATCATATCAGGCATTGGTGGTATATCACTAGGATATACCACCAGTGTGACATAGGTAAGAGTCCCACCTTTTGGACCCGCACCCAGAACAGGCCTGTGAACCTGAAGGACAGAGCACAGCTCGTGCGCGGCTTGCTCTCCATTCATTTCTATAGAAAGGAATGGAGAGCGCACTGCACAAGTGTGGCCATGCTCTGTTCACCTCTAAGGGACTGCTTGACTGTCTACGCATGCACGGCTTCCCTCCGTTTGCTTTGGGTGTCTAGTTGTCTAGGAGCGGGTCCCAGAGAAGGAGACATGGGTGGTATATCCAGCAATATGCCACCAATGTCTGAGGTGAGACAACCCCTTAAAGGGGTTATCCAATTTCAGGAAAACCCCCCCACATGTGCCCGGTCCCTCACCAGTAATATACTTACCCCGCTCCTGGCGCTGCTCCTGATCCCCGCACCACCGTTGCTGCTTCTTCCTACACATCCGGTGTCGGGGGGGGGGGGAGCAGCCAATGGCAGGCGGGGACGAACCTCCCTAGCATCATGGGTGATGCTAGGGAGGCTCGTCCCTGTCCCCGCCTGCCATTGGCTGCTCTCCCCCGACACCGGATGTTTTCATCCGTGTGTAGGGACATGCAGCAGCGGTTGTGCGGGGACCAGGAGCGGACCCCGGGAGTGGGGTAAGTATATTACCGGTGAGGGGCCCGTCACATGTGGGGGGTTTTCTTGAAATTGGATAACCCATTTAAAGTCATCTGGAGGACTGCAATATAATATTACACTTCTCCTGCAGTGGACCTTACATGGAAAATACTAGGCTGGCTGTAGCTTCCTCTAGCAAAATCAGTAGCTCCTTCCTGTAAAGGGATGTCTCTAACAAGACAACCCTTTTATGAAAT
Organism: Bufo bufo; assembly: GCF_905171765.1. Classification (NCBI taxonomy): domain Eukaryota; kingdom Metazoa; phylum Chordata; class Amphibia; order Anura; family Bufonidae; genus Bufo; species Bufo bufo. The sequence goes on along the minus strand of NC_053390.1, from coordinate 791,922,035 downwards.
GAAATGTGTCACCTATAATTTTTTCCGGCAGTTAAAACCGTATAGCGACAAATATCTTTTTTTTCTGATTGCATATTTTATTTTTAATTCTATTTCCTGAACATGATTATGGGGACGGCCATCTTGCCTGAGCTGTTGTTAATAACTTATAGAGGTATTTTTTTACAGAAGCCACCATGGACCATAGAGTTTTCTAGGCATTCTCTGCTGTGTGATCCTGCATTCTCTCTGTATATAGATGTAATCTGTGATTCTAATCCTGTCGGTGATGATAATAAGATGACTGCTGAAAAGTGATCTGACTGGTGGTGTAAAGTGACTGGGTCCCACAGCAAATTTTTGAACACCCTCTCACCCCCCAGCAACCTCCTGCTCCTGCTCCTCCTGTGCCACCCCCACTCCTGTGGCTAGTCAAGATCACTCTCCCAGGCCAGGCCCGGCCTCAACTACGTCCGTCTCCTACACGTGTATACTGTATGTCATGTGATTGTATATACTGCCACTGTATATAATGTCATTGTATAACACTGTTGAGGCGGCCCTGAAAATAAAATCTTTCAGTCCTCCTCCTGGGCGGGTCGTTTGGGCGATGTGCGAATATGGTGAATTTAAAGCGCAGTTGAAATCAGGACTTTAGGTGCAAATTTCTTTAGTAAAAAAGTCAAAATCAATTAAGAAAGTATATTAGAAAAGTTATTTTCAGGGCAGTTTGGACATTTTTTTTAAAAAAAGTTGAATAAAAGTTTACTTACTTTTTTTAAGAGTTTTTAAATATTAATATGGATAGTGACATGGAAAATGAAAGATAACATCACCCAAATTTTTTAAAACAAGTTTAACATAAAAACGTGTTGTAAACAGCAGGTCACATTCTGACGACACATCCATAGACCTTTTTATATAACGTGTTTATGTTCTGTAAACTTTTTCTCTAAAGTAGATTTGTCTGCAGAGCTTTCTAAACAATTTATTCCCAGTTGTGTCGCACTGAATAGATTTTCAAGGCTGAGATGGAAATTGATGCAATGACAAAATGACAAAAGTTCAGAATGGTCAGAATGTGTTTTAATTTAATGTGTTATCAGTTATTTGTATTTTTTTTTATCATTTGCATCAGGTTACAAAGTACGACTACCTTACAATTTAGACATTAAATCCATACACTTTGGTTTTATTTATCTGAATAGGCTCATAATTCTGGGTTGTCTATTTTCTTAAATGGGTTGTCCATGATTAATGTAAAAAATGAAAATCAGACATCATATAGTACATGACAATCTCTTTCTAACAAAGCTAGAAGCAGCCCTGTACCTCACATGGATCCAGAGATCTCCACATTCATTGCTCTGCTAGATTTATAATCAAGCTGGCAGCTCAGGGGAGTGTCTTTTCTGTTGCAGCTAAGGGGGCGTGTCTCAGCTCTCCCTATCACAGCTCAGGGGGCGTGTCTCAGTTCTCCCTATCACAGCTCAGAGGGTGTGTCTCAGCTCTCCCTATCACAGCTCAGGAGGCAGCTGAAGGATGAAACTGAGCATGTGCGGCCATCTCAGTGAGCAGGACAAAGAAATAAGAAAAAAGAGCAAACAGCTTGTGGTGCTATACAGATACATTTTATTGAATAACTCAGTATCTATAATACATTTTTAATTACATGCAATTACAAAAGTATTCAGATGCGGGTTTGAAAATTGTAGAATATTTTTTGCGGGACAACTCCTTTAAAAAATGGAACTGAGCATGTGCGAGGTGGATAGAGAAATAAAAAAAATATATATAAAAAAACAGCAGGTGGGGCAAGTTTTTAATTACACAAAATTGCTAAAGTATTCTGATCCCAGTGCTGGTATTGAAAAATATTTGAAAAACCTCATATACTCATAGCGTTCAGAGTTCAGTTTTTCTGATGCAAAGCTTCAAATCCCCAGCATACACCTAGAGTTAAAGGGGTATTCCCATAAGAAAAAATCATCCCATAATTGGAGAGAAGAGTGAAAAGTTTAAAATTTTTGCTTAAATGCGCTATCATTTGTAACTTTTTGATGTCACAAAACTGGCAAAAATAAATAATAAAATAATCTAAAAATAATGTTAAAAATATAATAAAAAACACATAATAAAAAAAAATATATATTTTTACTCATTGCACCAGAAACTGTTCATTAAAATTTGAAAACTCTAGAACATATATTTTCTGCACACAAAAATAGCGACTTTTTTCAATATGCTACACTCAGCACTTTTAAGAAAAGTCAGTGGGGCTGAGCTGTGATAGGGAGAGCTGAGACACGCCCCCTTAGCTGCAACAGAAAAGACACTCCCCTGAGCTGCCAGCTTGATTATAAATCTAGCAGAGCAATGAATGTGGAGATCTCTGGATCCATGTGAGGTACAGGGCTGCTTCTAGCTTTGTTAGAAAGAGATTGGCTTGCAATGAGGTTTCAAAGGTGAAAGAAGCTTTTCACACACTTGGAAAGGATATACGGGAGGTTGCATCAACTGTTTCATTCTCTGCAGTTTTGCCTGTGCATAACCTTCAGCATGACAGGAAGATGCGCATTAAGGAATTCAATGTATGGCTTGGTGAATGGTGTCTGAACCAAGGGTTTGGCTTTGTGTCTCATGTTAGCTCTTGTTGGAATGGAAAAGAACTGTACAAGAAAGATGGTTTGCATCTTTCTCTCAAAGGAACGAATGTCCTCGGTGAACAGTTCCAGGTATTTGCTAAGAAGCATTTAAACTAGGAAAGGGGGGCAAAAGAGTGATAATCCAGCAGTCCAACTGCCCCCCGGAACAATGCCAGAAGAGGTCAGTAGCACAAAGGTTAAGGAATGACAAGCTCAGAGTCTTGTCTACAAATGCTCGCAGTCTAGGGAATAAGATCAATGAACTTGAGGCTATAATGGCATCTGAGAATATAGATGTAGTAGCTGTTACTGAGACGTGGTTCAAGGGGAGTAATGACTGGGATATATCAATACCAGGGTTCTCTCTATACAGGAAAGACAGAGAAGGCAAGAAGGGGGAGGGGTGGCCCTGTATGTGAAAGATAACATAAAATCTAATTTGATACAAGTTAGCGAGAACAATTTAGAGTCAGTTTGGGTTACCGTGCAGCTTGATAATCATAAGGTAACTCGTGTAGGTGTGATATATAGACCACCTACCCAAGTCAAAGAATTAGATGATCTACTAGTTGAGGAAATAGCTAAAATGACATTGAAGGGGGAAGTTATCATTATGGGAGACTTCAATCTTCCAGATGTAAACTGGAAAACCAAAATAGCTAGTTCTGCCAGGAGTACAGATATTCTAAATTCCCTACTGGGATTATCTCTACAGCAAGTAGTGGAGGAGCCAACCCAGAAGGAGGCCATTTTAGATTTAGTATTCACAAATGGGAATTTGGTATCTGATATTACTGTAGGGGAAAGCTTGGGATCTAGTGATCACCAGTCAGTGTGGTTTACTAAAAGTACAGTGACTGAGTCACACCACACAAAAACAAAAGTTTTAGATTTTAGAAAAACAGACTTTTCTAAAATTAGATTAGTGGTATACAAGTCCCTATCAGACTGGAACAGTTTCATTGGAGTCCAGGAGAAATGGGACTACTTAAAAGTGGCACTATTGAAGGCAACAGAAAATTGCATTAGGCTTGTCAGTAAAAGCAAAAAAAGGAAGAGACCACTGTGGTACTCAGCAGAAGTGGCCAAAATCATTAAAAACAAAAAGATAGCATTTAGGAAATATAAAAAAAAAACAAAACGAGGATGACAGACAAATTTATAAGATTAGGCAGAGAGAGGCCAAACAAGTTATAAGAGCTTCCAAAGCACAGGCAGAAGAGAAATTAGCTCAGTCAGGGAAAAAAGGCGAGAAGGCATTCTTCAGATACATAAATGAAAAAAGGAAACTAAAACAAGGAATTACCAAATTAAAAACAAAAGAAGGAAGGTATATAGAAGAAGATAAAGAACTAGCTGACTGCCTCAATGAATACTTCTGTTCAGTTTTTACAAAGGAAAATGAAGGAGAAGGACCTCAGTTAGGAAAGAAGACTAATGAATCTTTTGATGCATGTGTCTTTACAGAGGAAGAGGTTCTAAGTCAGCTGTCTAAAATTAATACAAATAAGTCACAGGGGCCTGATGGGATACACCCAAAGCTATTAAAAGAGCTCAGCGTTGAAATAGCAAAACCATTAACAGATTTATTTAACCAATCGCTGGCAACAGGAGTAGTCCCAGAAGATTGGAAATTAGCAAATGTTGTGCCCATTCACAAGAAAGGTAGTAGGGAGGAATCGGGCAACTATAGGCCAGTAAGCCTGACATCAATAGTGGGGAAATTAATGGAAACCATACTTAAGGAGAGGATTGTGGAACATCTAAAATCCCATGGATTGAAAGATGAAAAACAGCATGGGTTTACTTCAGGGAGATCATGTCAAACTAATCTTATTGATTTTTTCGATTGGGTGACTAAAATAATAGATGGAGGAGGTGCAGTAGACATCGCTTATCTGGACTTTAGTAAAGCTTTTGATACTGTCCCACATAGAAAGCTTATCAATAAAGTGCAGTCTTTGGGCTTGGACTCCCATATTGTTGAATGGATTAGGCAGTGGCTGAGGGACAGGCAACAGAGGGTTGTAGTCAATGGAGTATATTCAGACCAAGGTCTTGTTACCAGTGGGGTACCTCAGGGATCTGTTCTGGGACCCATATTGTTTAATATCTTTATCAGCGAAATTGCAGAAGGCCTCGATGGTAAGGTGTGTCTTTTTGCTGATGACACAAAGATTTGTAACAGGGTTGATGTTCTTGGAGGGATACACCAAATGGAAAAGGACTTAGGAAAACTAGAGGAATGGTCAAAAATATGGCAACTAAAATTTAATGTTGATAAGTGCAAGATAATGCACCTGGGCCGTAAAAACCCAAGAGCAGAATATAAAATCAGTGATACAGTCCTAACCTCAGTATCTGAGGAAAGGGATTTAGGGGTCATTATTTCAGAAGACTTAAAGGTAGGCAGACAATGTCATAGAGCAGCAGGAAATGCTAGCAGAATGCTTGGGTGTATAGGGAGAGGCATTACCAGTAGAAAGAGGGAGGTGCTCATGCCGCTCTACAGAGCACTAGTGAGACCTCATCTGGAGTATTGTGCTCAGTACTGGAGACCATATCTCCAGAAGGATATTGATACTTTGGAGAGAGTTCAGAGAAGAGCTACTAAACTGGTACATGGATTGCAGGATAAAACTTACCAGGAAAGATTAAAGGACCTTAACATGTATAGCTTGGAAGAAAGACGAGACAGAGGGGATATGATAGAAACTTTTAAATACATAAAGGGAATCAACAAGGTAAAAGAGGAGAGAATATTTAAAAGAAGAAAAACTGCTACAAGAGGACATAGTTTTAAATTAGAGGGGCAAAGGTTTAAAAGTAATATCAGGAAGTATTACTTTACTGAGAGAGTAGTGGATGCATGGAATAGCCTTCCTGCAGAAGTGGTAGCTGCAAATACAGTGGAGGAGTTTAAGCATGCATGGGATAGGCATAAGGCCATCCTTCATATAAGACAGGGCCAGGGGCTATCCATAGTATTTAGTATATTGGGCAGACTGGATGGGCCAAATGGTTCTTATCTGCCGACACATTCTATGTAATCGGAAAGGGGTTTGGACTCACACTGTCTGGCACTTGGGACAGGCAAAGATGCAACAAATTCATTAAAGGAGTTGTCCACCTTATACTAAGTGATAGGCCATAACTACCCGCGCCTATCACCTGGTCGGCAATGGCTATGGCGTCAGAAGCAAACAGCTTGAGCGTCACTGATGCGCTGCTCTCCTAGTGTCAGACCCCCACTGATCAGGTATTGACTGTCTATCCTGAGGATAGGTCATTACTTAAAGGGATTCTGTCACCTCTTTTTACCTTATAGAGATGCGGACATGCACGGCTAGATCGCCGCTAGCATGTCCGCAATATACCTGTCCCATATCTGTGTGGTTTTATTTAGGGGAAAAAAATATTTTATATATATATATATATATATATATATATGTAAATCAGCCTGGTAAGGAGCCCAAGGGGCTGTACTAACCGTTCTGTAGCCCAGCCACGCCCCCCTGTGAAGGAGCCCAGCACCGCCTGTAACCAGCAATCTCCTCCTTGCTCACGAAGTCCGATCGTCGTAATCTCGCGCATGCGCAGTGCCGGAATAGTGTTCTTTCCCTGTGCTAGAGTCAGCCTCAGGAAAGGAACTGCGCATGCGCAAGCTCGCGCATTGCGAGATTACGGCTATCTGACTTCGTGAGCAAGGAGGAGATTTCTGGATACAGGCGGTGCTGGGCTCTTTCACAGGGGGGCGTGGCTGGGCTCCAGAACGGTTAGTACAGCCCCTTGGGCTCCTTACCAGGCTGATTTACAAATATCTAAAATCTTTTTTTCCCCTAAATAAAACCACCGAGAGATATGGGACCGGTATATTGCGGACATGCTAGCGGCGATCTAGCCGTGCATGTCCGAATCTCTATAGGGTAAAAAGAGGTGACAGAATCCCTTTAATAAAAGGTGGACAACCTGTGCCTATTAATACATTTTTTAGGATCTTACTCCTGCACAATTTGGACTAGGATCTGTCTATGAAACGTCGGTTTTAATAAATTCCACCATATCTTTACCATATATTATAACTATAGGTGGTCCACAACCATTGCAGTGACCCAGTGGTTCACTGCTAAAAGGGAGGGGGGGTTATGACATTATGTAATGCACTTTCCTTCTCAGGCTGTGTATGGGAATTTAGGGTTTACTAGCCAGCCTCTTAGATGCAGTTGCCAGGTGTGGGTGGATCCCAGTTGCCAGGTGTGGGTGGGTCCAGGCGCGTCCCACCCTGTAGTTGGCAGCTGTTGTGAGTGGGTCCAACCCACCCCTGTAGTTGGCAACTGCTGTGGAGGGAGTTGTAGTGTAGAAGCCAGCGTGGGGAGGAGAGATAGCAGACAGGGATATGTCAGTCCTGTAAAAAAAAAGCAGCCAGCTGAATGAAAAAAAAATTGTGTGTAACTAGTGCCAACCTCTGAGGAACAGTAGAACTAAATACAATATAAGGTAAAGCAGCTATTACATGGGACAGTACATCGATAAAAAGCCAGTGTCAGGCTATGGACTTCACTGCAACCTGGATTGGTGTCACGCCCTGCCCTGTGGGTGTTCTGAGGAGATCTGTCAGAGTTGCTGCACGTGACTCGATCTAACAGTTTGTGTTGTTGTGGGTTTGAACAGAATCCCACCTCCTCCCAGGTGTTGTTCTTTAGGTAATTGGTAAAGGCTATTTATTCCTCCCTTTCCCTATAGCCTTTGCGGGTTATAGTTCTGCCTTGTGTTAGCTCTGGAAGTTTGGTGGATCGTCTGCTCCAACACATCTCTAGATAAGTCCTTTTCCCTTCTGTGTCTGTTTTTACTAGGCCTCTAGGGTGACGCTAGCTCCTTCGGTTGTTGAAGGAGCTGGGTGTCTCTTTCCCACTTCCCTTCAGCTGAGGGTTTGGTTCAGTGTGTTATAGTCTTAGGTACGTGGGCATGTGCATATCTACCATTGAGATATGCACATGGGCATAGCAGCTTAGGGAAAGTGTTTTAGGGATTGCTAGGAGGTGACCCCTTTGTTCCCTCACATTTAGGGCCTAGTCAGTTGTTTTGTTTGCTTTGCCGTGTTCTGTTTCCTTCCCTTATCTTACCTACCGTGACAATTGGGGTAGAAGCCTCAGGCACCTTTTCAAAAATAAATAAATAAATACCAGTATTCAAAATGACTGCATTAGATGAGCAAGTTCTGAGGACATTTTGACTCCTCCAGCGTAAATGCAATCTGTGACCCGCGCCCTGTGTTTACATCCCGACGGAAGCCTTGTGGGAAGTGTCTGTAGCATCAGGTCTCTGCCTCTCCTTCCCCTCCCAGCTTGAATGCCACAGATCCAAGCCTGCTTGAAGCCCTGCTGAAAAAACCCCAGTCTAAGACATGGCATAATTGCTGACACCACGTTTACAGGCAGGGCGTCCAAGAGAATGAACAGATGTCTACAGGCCACAGCCTTACAAGTCTTGCCATGCTTCAGATTTCAATGTGATGTCATCAGGACAGGAAACCAGTACAGCATAAAATGTCTCGTGACTGAGATAGAGTGCAGGAAAACAGGGCATTACAGATTTTTTAAAAATCACTACTAATAAGTGATAATATGTGTTGTTTCCTGTGAATTGATGCAAAGCCAGATTAACCCTTTAAGAGACAGTCAGGGCATCTATTACCAGCCAACATCTATTACCAGCCCACAGCTGGTAAATGTAGAATAACTGATAGAAAAGAGAGAGAGAGAGAGAACTTGCACCCCTTTGGCCGGATTTGGAAGTTTGCATAGTTTAACTGGAAAGGGACTGACTACACTCTTCACCCCTATACGCAGCCTTAGAAAAACTGTTTTATGCAACATTTAAAGACGGTGTCTGCACTTGCAAGCACCTGTATGCACCAACTGCCACGTTTCTTCAGTAAAGTTCTGTTTACTTGTCGCCCCCAAAACTGGCCTTATCATTGATCTGTATCATCACCTGCATGCAACAGATTTGCACCAGTCCCAATCCACAAAGGACTCTTGCCTTGCACCCCAAAACCCACTGACACCAAGGGCACTCCACCTACCATCTGGCAGGAGACCCCAAACCAGCTGGTCTCCAAGGGGAATAAGCGGTGCACCTCTCCCTACACTGCACAGCCCAGGGAGCACCAGAGTGAGGAGCACCACCTTGAGTACTGCTACAGTCATTCTCACCAGCACTACCACTAGCATCCTCTCTCCCTTTCCCAGGCTTACTGCACCATTATTGCCCAGGGACCCAGACCACTCATCCTCAAGGCATGGGTTGTAACTGCAACCTGCATGTCTACTGCTATACTTTACACAATCCCAACACTAAAGAACAGATATAGATGTGCATACCCTAACAAATTCAATAAATTATATGTATATCATTCAATAAATTTAATAAACTGAGTTGAGAGGTGTTAAAGGGCAACTGTCAGCAGGATCAATCCTACTACACTAGGCATACTAAAATGTAGGGGGGATCCTACTGATTAAAATGATACCTGTCTTGTGAAAATCGGTTGTGGTGTTCCAGAGACAAAATACTTTTATCCTTTATGCAAGTGTGGACTTTACAGCACAGAGGGGTGTGGCCAGCACTGGAAAGCTGAGGTGCACTGAGCCCCGCCTTCTGTGCACTCAAGCGCTCATCTGCTTAAATAATAAAATACTTTTTTCTCAGGAATGCCACAACTGATTTTCACAAGACCGGTATCATTTTAATCAGCAGGATCATCCTGACCAGGCTATATTCCTAGTTTAATAGGGGCTATGGCCTGGACTGGTCTACAGTTACTTCTTTACCCTGGTCTATATACCCAATATAAAAGTGTCCTACAGAAGATAAAACTGTGATGTTCTGCAATAATACAACATGATCTGTCAGTCCTGCGCACTGTTCTCTAGTGTCTCAATTTCAAGTACATGCAAAAACTATCTGACAGGCTAAGCAAAACCACAGATTGGACATAATTGTTTAAATATGGTTGGCTGGGTTCCTGGAATATAAAATACTATTCCCAGGCACTTGGGAGTAGGTGACAACACAGAGTGCCTGGTGTAAATAGTGATGAGAGCAGTGCTGCCCGTACATCTTAGAACAAGTGTTTTGGCACAGTGGGTAAAAGATTAAAAAAATTAATAAAAAATGTTTGCCTTGTGTTTCCAAGTAACAGATTCCCAATTATCTGAGAAGTACATTCTGACAATACTACAAGTAATAAAACATATGTGCGACTTTTCATGACGAGAACTTTTATTACTGATGCAAAATGAATCCACGACTTCCTAAATATGCAAATGAAGCCTTTGGTGCGATGAGGGTGTCACCGTTGCTCTTGTTGCACCCAAGCTCTGCTCCTCCTTCTGTGCTTTTCCACTGCCTGGCAATGTCAATCAAAGCAGCCAGGGAGGGGCTGGCCATAGAAAGGAGTGGAGCTTGAGTGCAACAAGAGCAATGGTGATGCCCTCATTGCACCAAAGGTCTAATTTGCATATTAAGGGGGAAAAAAGGGAGGTGGCTGGTGAGAGAGTCTGCTTAATGCTATGGAGTTATGTGCACAGCGTGGAATGCATGGCAGATCCACACAGTGGAACTTCCTCCACGGAACTATGGGAAAATTGCGCCTCCTGTGACCATACCCTTAAAGGGGTTGTGTCGCAAAACATTCTACATTTTTAAAACCAGCGCCTGAATCTGAATACTTTTGTAATTGCATGTAATTAAAAAATTTTGCATAGCCCCTGAGTTATTCAATAAAATGTATCAGTATAGCGCCACCTGCTGTTTGTTCTTTTTGTCCGTCTCACTGAGTTGGTCGAACGTTTACTCTTTAACTGCCACCAACTATATGTTCTGGTAGAAGCTGTAGCAGTTACAGGGAGAGAGCTGCAACAGAAAGGGCACACCCCTTGAGCTGCCAGGCTGAATATAATCTAGCAGAGCAATAGCCCATGGCATATAATGTTCTTGCACTGGGGCCCTTGGTTGTTGGTGTTTGCCCCTGGGTAAGATATTGCAATATCACAAGTGGGTGTCACGAGAGCTACAGTGACATCACAAATGTGTTCCTGTCACGTAACTGCTGTGATGTCATAATTGTTTCAGTCATGTACACTATTGTGACATCACTAGTGGGTTTCGGTCAAGCCAGTCACTGTGACATCACAAGTAGGTTTTAGTTTGGAAAGCTTTTGTGACATTGTGTGTTTCTGTTGTGTGATTGTTGTGACGCTACAACTGTCTCAGTGACATAAAATGCTGTGACATCACACATCACAAGCGGCTTTTAAGGAGGTTGGCCAGTGTGACATCACAAGTGACTTTCAGTCAGGTGGGCTGTTTTTCATCATGTTCATTGCTGTGACATCACACGTGAGACAGGTAGGCTGCTAATGCAGTGAACCGTTGTTTCATTCCTTAAGGGGTCAAGTTGTACTGTATGTGATTCATATATCGCATAGGCTGAATATGGGGAGTTTGAGGGTCTGGTGTTTTAGAGCTAGTTGCATGGTGTGGGCTGGTCCCACCCCTAGGGCTAGGAACTGTAGCTAGAGAGTGTGCAGCCAGCATCCAATGTGTGAGAAGCTAAAGCATCAAGCTGGTCAGGATACACTGACCCTGCAAGCTGGACCAGACAAGCAAGCAGCCATAGACCAGTGCTTTCGATGTCTGCCCCTGTGTAAGATACTGTGATATCACAAGTGGGGGTCAGTCAAGGGAGATACTGTGACATCACAAATATGTTTCTGTCAGATAACTGCTGTGATGATGTCACTATTATGTGTTTAGGTCAGTCAGGTAAAGCTGCTGTGCCAGCACTAGTGGGTTTTAGTCAAGCGAGTCACTGTGACATCACAAGTCGGTTTTCTTTTGGTGAGCCCCTGTGACATCACAAATGTTTCAGTCAGACAAACGCTTGTGGCAAGTAGCTTCCAGTCAGGTAAGCTATTGTGACATCACATGTTGGTTTGAGGCAGACGGCTGTGACATCACAGGTATGTGTTCGTTAGGCACGTTGCAGTGACATCACACGCGAGCTTCAGTCAGGTAGGCTGCTATGGTGTCATACATGTTACCACCAAGTGAGCTACCATGACATCTCAATTACATATCAGTCAATCAACTTAACGTCCCAACTAGCTTGTCAGGTAAACTCCAGGGTAGACATTCCATACCATCAAATTAGCCACATGAAATGAAGGGCCCATATAATTAATAAAAGTTATTTAATACACTATACACACCCCAAAATGGTTCCCAAAAAAAAATACAACTAATCCTGCAAAAAAAAAAAAAAAAAATATTTTGAAGAAAAAATTCAAAAAGTTATGACTGCTAGAACACAAAGGGGAAAAAATATTATTGGTCCTTAAGGCTAAAATGAATAGTTACTAAAGGGTTAAAAATGCAATTAAGTCCCCTGAGTTGTGCGCCAATGGGACACATATTAAAAATCTACAAGTAAAAAAAAGTGACATTTTTGGGAGGTTTTTTTTTTTCATTCCAATTTTAATGTGACTGTGAGGAGATTAAAACTTGGTAAAAATAGAACAAAATGGCAAAAACCCACCATGTAATGCTGTGCTCATTTGACGCGGATGAATTCAATATCTAATGCAGTCTGTCAGCCCTACCGATGGGATAAATTAGAATGGCAATCCCGTAACTGACCACACGGAGCGCTGTGATAAAAAGGTCTATGAGGAAACATCAAGCAAAGAGGATCTACAGTTGAATATGATAAAGGCAGGCTCGGACTGGCCCACAGGGGTACAGGGGAATCACCCGGTGGGCCCCTGAGCAAGGTGGGCCCCTAGTCTCCCACCCCCTGCACAAGTGGCACATAACACATTAGATTTAGTACACTACATACATACAGTACAGACCAAAAGTTTGGACACACCTTCTCATTCAAAGAGTTTTCTTTATTTTCATGACTATGAAGGCATCAAAACTATGAATTAACACATGTGGAATTATATACATAACAAGTGTGAAACAACTGAAAATATGTCATATTCTAGGTTCTTCAAAGTAGCCACCTTTTGCTTTGATTACTGCTTTGCACACTCTTGGCATTCTCTTGATGAGCTTCAAGAGGTAGTCCCCTGAAATGGTCTTCCAACAGTCTTGAAGGAGTTCCCAGAGATGCTTAGCACTTGTTGGCCCTTTTGCCTTCACTCTGTGGTCCAGCTCACCCCAAACCATCTCGATTGGGTTCAGGTCCGGTGACTGTGGAGGCCAGGTCATCTGGCGCAGCACCCCATCACTCTCCTTCATGGTCAAATAGCCCTTACTTTCAAAGTTTTCCCAATTTTTCGGCTGACTGACTGACCTTCATTTCTTAAAGTAATGATGGCCACTCGTTTTTCTTTACTTAGCTGCTTTTTTCTTGCCATAATACAAATTCTAACAGTCTATTCAGTAGGACTATCAGCTGTGTATCCACCTGACTTCTCCACTGATGGTCCTAACCCCATTTAAAAGGCAAGAAATCCCACTTATTAAACCTGACAGGGCACACCTGTGAAGTGAAGACCATTTCAGGTGACTACCTCTTGAAGCTCATCAAGAGAATGCCAAGAGTGTACAAAGCAGCAATCAAAGCAAAAGGTGGCTACTTTGAAGAGCCTAGAATATGACATATTTTCAGTTGTTTCACACTTGTTTGTTATGTATATAATTCCACATGTGTTAATTCATAGTTTTGATGCCTTCAGTGTGAATCTACAATTTTCATAGTCATGAAAATAAAGAAAACTCTTTGAATGAGAAGGTGTGTCCAAACTTTTGGTCTGTACTGTATATTCAATGTACAGAACCTCAATAAGCTTATGTTCATATAAAAAACTTGTTAGATTATTTATTATATTTGAATGTATCCATACTTTGGGCCCCCAAAATACATTTTACTGGTGGTCCCTAGGTACCCCAGTCCGACACTGGATAAAGGGGTTGTATATAATAAGAGGCTAGCCAGAAGTGCCACTAATGTCAATAGGCTTTGTCTATTATTGTAGCTGAGCCCAATTTAAGTAAATACTGCAATACCTCATACAACCCACAGGCAAGTGGTGCTGTTATTGGGGGAAAAAAGCAGACTACAACCCCATCATGTATACTAGCTTACAACATGGTCTGGCGGTATAAATAATGCAATCATCAACATTTCTGCTCTAGAAAATACGACAAGAAGTACATTGTACTTTCAAAATTCATGATTCACACAAAGGAGAAAGTTAATGGAAGATTCCTGAAGGGTCTCTAGAGTAGGAGGAGGAAGTGCTGACGTATACCATGGAGTAGTGCTACAGTTCCCTCACTGTGCAGCATGGTATGGTAGATGGGAGCATCACGGAGGAAGGGATTTCCTGCACCTGAGATGTTCTGACATATACGCAGCTATGGACTTTCATTGTGAATCATGAGTGACTCAGTAACCAGCTCTGTTTTCCATATCTCCAGTTCCTTCGAGCTGCAAAAGCCCACCAGCAAAATGCAACCGATCCATAACCCACTTCACACTTTCCTCCATGTATGGGGGCTGGAGACTAGGAAACATCTCTGATCTGGTGAGGCTGAGTCACAATAATCACTCAAATATTTCAAATTTACTTCGAATTGCACTGAGCATTCATACGTATTATTGACATTAGCTTCTCCTTGGGTCAAATATAAGGACAACCAATGGCGTACATAGAGGGCAGATGACCACAAAGCAGAGAGAAAAATTAGGCCCCATTTAGTTGCTTCTTGACACTATCACATCCCTTGGTGCCTGGTGCCCCCATGCCATGTTCATGACTATGGAAGCCACATTGCTATGCAGGTTCTCAAATCAACAGGAAATAGACCTCCTCATCCCAGACGATTAATAGCAAACACATTTGATTCTTCTGTGGTAGGTATTCCAATGAAGAAAACCAGAAATACATATGTAGAAAATTAAGAAAAAAGGGAGAAATGTCATGTTGTACAGCAGCATTCTTCAACCACTGCCTTTGGAATCCCATTCTGGGCCTTCTTGGCTCTCCTATGAGGCACCTCAGCTCTTACGAGGCTCCTCGGTCTTGTGTGGTGTTCCTCAGCTCTTCTACGGGGCACTTCACCTCTTGTATGAGGCTCCTCCTGTCTTGTGTGGTGTTCCTCAGCTTTTTTATGAGGCTCCACAGTTCTTGTGTGGGGCGGGGCCCCTCAGATCTTTTATGGGGCTACTCAGGTATTGTGTGGGGTTACTCAGTTTTTTTCTATGGGGCACTTAATCTCCCTGTGACCTTAATGCTTTAGGTACACTATTCTTCTGCCTTCTATTCAAAAGCTAATTACCCAAGATGGAGGAATAATTAAAACTTAACCTTTAATAATTGTGATTAAAATGAACACATTTGCTATGAACACACTATAAACATACAACTATCTTTGTGTGTTTCTGGTACATTATATACATTTTCCAGCCCAGATAACATATTAACCCGTTTTAGGGGTTAGGTATTTATTCAGTGTGCACCCCTATTGGATCGTCCTATCAACTTGCGGAGTGCCGGCCGGAGTCATTCTTTTCAGGGCAAGTGCTCCGACTATGCTGGAGTCAGGCTAGTTTTGAAAGCACTTTTATGAGGCTCCTCAGGTCTTGTGTGGGGCTCCTCAACTCTTTTATGAGGTTCCTCAGCTCTTCCATGGGGCACTTCACCTTTTTTATGAGGCTCCACCGGTCTTGTGTGGGGTTCCTCAGCTTTTCTATGGGGCTCCTCAGCTCTTTTATGAGGTTCCTTAGCTCTTCCATGGGGCACTTCACCTTTTTTATGAGGCTCCACAGGTCTTTTGTGGGGTTCCTCAGCTTTTCTATGGGGCACCTCAGCTCTTGAGAGCTCTGTACACCAATGACAATGTTAACCAATCACTGAAACTTGGCTCCATGGTTAGAGGAACCATATGACTGGCAGCTAAAGTAGAACCATAAAACTGGCACTTGGTTCTTGGGTCAGAATCACATATTGGGCAACCAGTACTATGGCCTGTGCTGTCAACTAGACTTTTTGCGCCATCACAGTATCACTGCCATTTGGATAGTTACACATTCTCACCACTGTTTTTGAAGGTGGCAGTGCTGTATAGTACATAGATGAGAGAGGGCCACACAGCAAGATAAAACCGGGCCCTCCATTATGGCACCAGCTTTTCCATCCAGGACAGTAGGAACAGGTTTCCCAGTTTCCCCCTCCACCTCTTTCATGGTTCTTATGCCATTTACCTACCTCCGTGTACAGTTGTTTTGCCCAAGTTTTTGCCCCAATAGGCAAAGGGTTTGGGCCACATTTCTCTGCAGCCACCTGCCCATATTATTTGTTTCAGCTCTTTTAGGCAGTTTAAGGTGGGGATTATTACCATCACCAGTGACCTCCTTCCAAAAATTGGAAAAAGCCCCCATTCATATTTTGCCCCTGGTTCCTCCTCAATCCTTGATCCAATCCTGAGCAGTTGCAGTGTGTATAATCACTGTATTTTCAGCCATATTCCCGCGCTTTCCTTGCTGGTAGCTGCAGCATTGTCATTTTATGATATCAGAGAGCTGCTATAAACTTATTCCCCATTATACGAATAACCATTACCTTGGGAAAAATGTAGTTCTGCAGCTTTTTCCAAACTGGGTATATAATGCACAATTTATTTCTGAAATGACTCTGTGGCTATTATTACAAATCTGCACAGTAACCCAAAGAGCCAGCTTTTGTTAAAATGGGAAAAATATATTTAAAGGTATACTACACGTAGAAATGAAGGAATAGAAATAAAACACAAACACATGCTGCGTCGTCTGTCTGCAAGATTTACTGCCACAAACAACTGAGGAGTAGCTCGGGCCCCAAGTTATAACCTGGGCCCTTCATCTTGTATTGAGTAATTACACAGTTTGATCCCGATTTAGATGATTCAAGGTTTATAGTTTTCTCATTATTTTATAATGTATTATATTATATTTTTTAATTACTGTCCACCCCCAGGAAATGACATACAGAGCCTTAGCTTTGTGCATTGTCTTACTATCCTGTCTTTTCTAGACCTTCAGCAGTATAAGAGAGCTGACATTATCTCACCTGCCCTCTAAGGACAGTGGCATGACTCTGCTCTTCCTATCCCAGTCTACACAGCAAAGCTGATAAGATACCCAAGGTCCCATGCAGAAGCTATAACCTGGGCCCTTAATTTTGTATTTAAGGTTTATACTTTAGTCATTATTTTATAATTTATAAAATTATTGTCCAGCCAGAGCTGACATTATCTCACCTACCCTCTAAAGATAGTGAGATGACTCTGCTCATCCTATCCCAGTCTACACAGCAAAGCTGATAAGTGAGTTTGGGAAGGCCAGAAATGCCAGCCTTATGGGGTCTGCTCTAGTGGCCAGTGTAAGAGCTATAAAATATCAAGACTTTTTACTGTAAAAGGCAACAAAAATTGATTTATAGGGAACCTGTCACATTGAAAGTGTTGTCTGAAACGCAGGCCACATGTTATAGAGCCAAAGGAGCTGAGCAGATCGATATAGAGTTTTGTTGGAAGAGATTCAGAGAAACGTGTATTTTATTCATTTAAATGCCTTCTCATTCGGAGCAGTCCTATCAGTGATTGTCAGTCTTCCCTCTATGACTGTGTATACAGATAGCTGTCAATCACTGATAGGACCGCCTCCTGGACTTTAAAGACCAGAATGAGCAGGACATTAAGTGTCAAGTTACACAGATTTTTTCCCCACAAAACTATATATCAATCTTCTCAGCTCCTTCTGCTCTATAACAAGGTGCTTCTAGCGTACTTTGCATTTTCATGGTGACAACTTCCCTTTAAAAGAGCACCAAAATATTTGCCTCATAAAAACACATTTAAATAATAAGTCATTTTCAGATTATACATTCTTTAAAAAGATTTTAGAGGGGTAAATGTACCTCTTTGTGAGTACCACGATGAGTGTCATGCCCTGTTTGAGTGACTCCAACCATTAAGTGCTCAATGTGTCCATGGCCATCAATCGTATGTGCCAACTTGGTGAAGCATAAGTACAGCTTACTGTTTAAAAGTCTAGGGGTGCCTCAGACTGCCAAACCAAGCTACATCCCCCACCTCATCGAGAAGAACCTCTACACTTAAAGTCTCCTAATGAGAGCATCCATTATGAGTTAGGTCAACAACTGTAACCATTAAGCTTTGTACCTGGAGTGTAACTGTCAAGCCTGTTCCTCACTGTTGGGTTAAGTTGCTGTTCCTTTCAGCCTGTGTGTGCTGCGTCATTCCTTTGAAAGGGTTCACCTACCACCTGATTTCTTTCCACCCCCTGCACATTACAACTAGAGTTGTGGCCACCTGCAGGAACTCACTGCTGGAGCCGGGTTAGGTAAGTAGCGATGCGCACACCCATTTTAACTGCATTATAACCTTTGCTGAAGACCCGAGACATATGATCAATAAAATCTAATAGTTTATTTGTGAATTATGGCCAAAGAAATAGAACCTAGTAATGAGTGATTGGTTCTTAACCCCTTAAGGACCTAGGACGTACCGGTACGCCCTATTTCCCGAGTCCTTAAGGACCTAGGACGTACCGGTACGCCCTATTTCCCGAGTCCTTAAGGACCGAGGACGTACCGGTACGTCCTGACTTAAAATCGGAACTCCGGCGCCGCAGGGGTTAATCGGAACGGGATTTCGGCTGAAATCATTCAGCCGGCATCCCGTAACAATGCAGGGGGGGGTCATTTGACCCCCCCGTATCGGCGATCGCAGAAAACCGCAGGTCAATTCAGACCTGCGGTTTTCTGCGTTTCCGGTCCATTCGGGTGTCCTGTGACCCGATGAACCGGAAAAAGACTGCGATCGGTGGCGTAATTATACACCACCTATCGCAGTCCGAGGATTTGGAGAGGCGGTGCTGGCCCTGGTGCTGAATGCCGCTGTCCAGGGTGCTGATTGGTGCAGGGGAGAGAGGCGCGAGATTCAAACTTCCTGCGCTCCTCTCTCCCCTCCTCTTCCTGTCCAGCACCCTGACCGTGCAGCATCGTCCAGCACCAGCTCCTGTGTCCCCCTAATCGGAATCCATCACCCTCCTGCACCCATCGCCACCCAGGTAGGTTAGGGTCAGTGAGGGAGAGGCACCGTTAGGCAGGGAAAGAAGGGAAAAGTAAGTTAGAAAAAAAAAAAAAAAGTACTTTTATTCCAAACTTCCAAACTTCCATCTAACCCTAACCCAGACCCCTCCTGCCACTTGCCCCCCCACCCACCCCCCACCCGCCACTTCCCCCCCCCCACCTGCGTTGTACCGCTGATCAGCAAGTTTTAACTTTTTTTTTTTCTAACACTTGCCCATTTTTTTGCCTGGACTTTTTAGTACGCGAACACCCGTTGCCCCCACACACACGCACATATAATAAAGTTTGCCACACACGCACACCTACACGCACACACACCCATGGCCCACCGGATGTTCTCGGCCGAGGAGGCATACGCCCAGATTGCCTCCGACTCTGAGAGCCCCAGTGAGGATGAGAATGACCCCACATTCCTTTTGTCATCCGCATCCTCCTCATCATCATCTGATGACGATGAGCCACCAAGGCGGCGGAGACGCCGCCAGGCGGAGCCAGGGGCCCCACATGCTAGGGATCCTGTGGCCCACCCTAGTACGAGCCGCCCTGGGGTTCGTACTGGTTTCCCGGCCCACCAAATAAGTCCACCGGAGCCCCCTGCCGATGAACTTAGCTGGTGTCCCCCAGTGGACTTTGAGCCTGAGATTCCGGATTTTGCTGGCAATCCTGGAATCCAGATTCCCACAGTGGGGTTTACTGAAATAGACTATTTTAGTTTTTTTTTCAGTAACTCACTGGTGAATTTGATGGTGGAGCAGACGAATCTGTACGCCCAACAGTTCGTCGCTCAAAACCCAGGCTCAGTTTTGGCTAGACCCGGTGGCTGGACGCCGGTCAGTGCAGCCGAAATGAGGACATTTTGGGGCCTCGTGCTGCATATGGGTCTAGTCCAAAAACCCAGTGTCAGGCAATACTGGAGTGGGGACGTCCTATACCAGACCCCACTGTACAGTATGGTCATGATACGTCACCGATTTGAGGCCATCCGGAAATGTCTGCATTATTCCGATAATGCAGCATGTCCCCCCCGAAGTGATCCTGCCTATGACCGGCTGTATAAGATACGGCCGGTCATCGATCACTTTGGGGCCACATTTCAGCAGGCCTACGTACCTGGAAGGGAGGTCGCGGTTGATGAGTCTCTCGTTGCGTTCAAGGGGAGACTCAGTTTCCGCCAATACATTCCCACAAAGCGGGCGAGGTATGGCGTGAAGCTATACAAAATTTGTGAGAGTGCCTCAGGGTACACTTACAAATTTCGTGTGTACGAGGGGCGAGATTCCCGTATTGAACCCCCAGAATGTCCCCCCACTCTGGGTGTTAGCGGGAAACTCGTGTGGGACCTTATGTACCCACTGCTGGATAATGGTTACCACTTGTACGTGGATAACTTTTATACCAGCATTCCCTTGTTCAGGTCCCTTGCCGCCAGATCCACGTTCGCTTGTGGAACCGTGCGGAAAAATCAACGCGGCCTCCCTGCCTACCCCCTCCAGGTACCTATCCCCAGGGGTGAGACCCGTGCCCTTACCAGTGGAAACCTGTTGCTGGTCAGGTATAAGGACAAGAGGGATGTCCTTATGCTGTCCACAATCCACGGTAACGGCACCACCCCTGTCCCTGTGCGAGGTACCGCGGCAACGGTCCTCAAGCCCGATTGTATCGTCGACTACAATCGGTATATGGGAGGAGTTGATCTCTCTGATCAAGTCCTCACGCCATATAACGCCATGCGCAAAACCCGGGCATGGTACAAAAAAGTTGCGGTCTACTTGGTACAGGTTGCCATGTACAACTCTTTTGTACTATCCCGAAGCGCTGGCAGCACAGGGACATTCCTCCAGTTCTATGAGGCAGTCCTCAAAGACCTGATCTTTTCGGACCGGGAAAGAGCAGGCCGGAGTACCTCGGGAATTGGAGGCGCCCGGATCGTCCCTGGCCAACACTTTCCAGGTGTGGTCCCCCATACTGGAAAGAAGGGACGAACCCAAAAAAAGTGCAGAGTGTGTCACAAGAGGGGGATACGGAAGGACACCACTACTCAATGTGACACTTGCCCCGATCATCCGGGCCTCTGCATTATCAATTGCTTCAGGGAGTATCACACTTCCATGGAGTACTAAATTTTTATAATCCTCAACAGTCCACTAGAGAACATAAAACACTATGGCTCTCAGACTTTGGAGACACGGAAACAATTTTTCTTTCCCCAAAAAATATTAGTTTTAGAGCAGGCATCCTCAAACTGCGGCCCTCCAGATGTTGTAAAACTATAACTCCCAGCATGCCCAGACAACCTACAGCCATCAGCAGGGCATGGTGGGAATTGTAGTTTTACAATATCTGGAGGGCCGCAGTTTTAGGATGCCTGCTTAGTGTCTCCAAAGTCTGAGAGCCATACATATTGGGCATCGTCGCGTGCGTAAAAGTCGTCGCTATAAAAATAACTTTTGACCAAACGCCTCGGATGAACGGTGTTAAAAATATAAAATAAAAACTGTGCCAAAACACCAATTTTTGGGCAAAATTTCAATTTGAATCCATTTTGCCGGTAATAAAGCAAGGGTTAACAGCCAAACAAAACTAAATATTTATTGCCCCGATTCTGTAGTTTGCAGAAACACCCCATATGTGGTCGTAAATGGTTATATAGCCGCACGGCAGGGCATAGAACGAAGGGAACTCCATATGGTTTCTGGAAGGCAGATTTTGATGGACAGTTTTTTTTTTGACACCATGTCCCATTAGAAGCCCCCCCTGATGTAGCCTAGACTAGAAACTCCAAAAAAGTGACCCCATCTAAGAAACTACACCCCTCAAGGTATTCAAAAGTTACTTTACAAACTATGTTAACCCTTTAGGTGTTCCACAAAACCAAATAGTGAATGTAGAAACAATTTTAGAATTACATTTTTTTGTTACATTGCCTCAAAAAAGACTAATATAGAGCAACCAAAAATCAAATTTACCCCAAAAATAGTCCCAAAACAACAACCACCTTATCCCGTAGTTTCCTAGATGGGGTCACTTTTATGGAGTTTCTACTCTAGGGGTGCATCAGGGGGCTTGAAAGGGTACATGGTGTCAATAAACCAGTCCAGCAAAATCTGCCTTCCAAAAATGACATTCCCCTTCTTCTATGTCCTGCCGTTTAGCCAAATAGTAGTTTACGACCACATATGGGGTGTTTTTGCAAACTACAGAATCAGGGCAACCCATTTTGAGTGTTGTTTGGCAGTTAACCCTTGTTTTACTCCTGGAAAAAATTGATTATATTGGAAAATTTTCCAAAAAATAGAAATTTCAAAATTGTTTCTCCATCTGCCATTAACTCTTGTGGAACACCTAAAGGGTTAACAAAGTTTGTAAACCCAGTTTTGAATACCTTGAGGGGTGTACTTTCTTAGATGGAGTCACTTTTTTGAAATTTCTATTCTAGGGGTGCAACAGGGGGCTTCAAATGGGACATGGTATAAACAAAACCAGTCCTGCCAAATCTGCCTTCCAAAACCCATATGGTGTTCCCCTCCTTCTATGTGCTACCGTTCGGCCAAACAGTAGTTTACGACCACATATGGGGTGTTTTTGCAAACTACAGAATCAGGGCAACCCATTTTGAGTGTTGTTTGGCAGTTAACCCTTGTTTTACTCCTGGAAAAAATTGATTATATTGGAAAATTTTCCAAAAAATAGAAATTTCAAAATTGTTTCTCCATCTGCCATTAACTCTTGTGGAACACCTAAAGGGTTAACAAAGTTTGTAAACCCAGTTTTGAATACCTTGAGGGGTGTACTTTCTTAGATGGAGTCACTTTTTTGAAATTTCTATTCTAGGGGTGCAACAGGGGGCTTCAAATGGGACATGGTATAAACAAAACCAGTCCTACCAAATCTGCCTTCCAAAACCCATATGGTGTTCCCCTCCTTCTATGTGCTACCGTTCGGCCAAACAGTAGTTTACGACCACATATGGGGTGTTTTTGCAAACTACAGAATCAGGGCAACCCATTTTGAGTGTTGTTTGGCAGTTAACCCTTGTTTTACTCCTGGAAAAAATTGATTATATTGGAAAATTTTCCAAAAAATAGAAATTTCAAAATTGTTTCTCCATCTGCCATTAACTCTTGTGGAACACCTAAAGGGTTAACAAAGTTTGTAAACCCAGTTTTGAATACCTTGAGGGGTGTACTTTCTTAGATGGAGTCACTTTTTTGAAATTTCTATTCTAGGGGTGCAACAGGGGGCTTCAAATGGGACATGGTATAAACAAAACCAGTCCTGCCAAATCTGCCTTCCAAAACCCATATGGTGTTCCCCTCCTTCTATGTGCTACCGTTCGGCCAAACAGTAGTTTACGACCACATATGGGGTGTTTTTGCAAACTACAGAATCAGGGCAACCCATTTTGAGTGTTGTTTGGCAGTTAACCCTTGTTTTACTCCTGGAAAAAATTGATTATATTGGAAAATTTTCCAAAAAATATAAATTTCAAAATTGTTTCTCCATCTGCCATTAACTCTTGTGGAACACCTAAAGGGTTAACAAAGTTTGAAAAAACAGTTTTGAATACCTTGAGGGGTGTAGTTTCTAGAATGGGGTCATTTTTGGGAGGTTTCTATTATCTAAGCCTCACAATATGACTTCAAACCTGAACTGGTCCATAAAAAGTGGGATTTTGAAGATTTCTGAAAATTTCAAAATTTGCTTCTAAACTTCTAAGCCTTGTAACATCCCCAAAAAATAAAATATCATTCCCAAAACAATTCAAGCATGAAGTAGACATATGGGGAATGTAAAGTCATCACAATTTTTGGGGGTATTACTATGTATTACAGAGGTAGAGAAACTGAAAATTTGAAATTTGCTAATTTTTCAAAATTTACGGTAAAAATTGTATTTTTTTATGCAAAAAAATTAACTTTTTTGACCCAATTTTAGCAGTGTCATGAAGTACAATATGTGACGAAAAAACAATCTCAGAACGGCCTGGGTAAGTCAAAGCGTTTTAAAGTTATGAGCACTTAAAGTGACACTGGTCAGATTTGCAAAAAATGGCCTGGTCCTTAAGGTGAAAATGAGCCTGGTCCTTAAGGTGAAAATGAGCCCGGTCCTTAAGGGGTTAAAGAGGACCTTTCACCGATTCTTACCCTATGAACTAACTATACAGACATGTGGAGCGGCGCCCGGGGATCTCTCTGCACTTACTATTATCCCCGGGCGCCGCTCCGTTCTCCTGCTATGTCCTCCGGTATCTCCGTTCCCTAAGTTATGGTAGGCGGAGTCTGCCCTAGCGCTGGCCAATCGCATTGCAGAGCTCACAGCCTGGGAGAAAATAACCTCCCAGGCTGTGAGCTCTGCGCTGCGATTGGCCAGCGCTAGGGCAGACTCCACCTACCATAACTTAGTGAGCGGAGATACCAGAGGGCATAGCAGGAGAACGGAGCGGCGCCTGGGGATAATAGTAAGTGCAGTGAGATCCCCGGGCGCCGCTCTCCATGTCTGTATAGTTAGTTCATAGGGTAAGAATCGGTGAAAGGTCCTCTTTAAAGGGGTTCTCCAGGAATCAAGAAAATTAAAATACATAAATATTACTTTATTATAAATAAATTCCCAAATACCTTTCATTAGTTATAATGGCCCCTTTTTTCTGGGGGAGCACTCATTAGGAAAAATAAAATGGCCGCCGTCCTATCAATACACACAAAACCTGTCCTAATCACACAGGACAAGTTACTTCAGAGCAGTGAGGTAAAGAGCTGCCTCATCCTTCTCTCTGCTCTGCTTGTCAGGAATTATGATCCTGAATACAGCTGATGAGATCTTCAGCTGAATCTCTGTAGGAATGGAGTTCATGAGGAGACATGAAGTACAGAGAGGAGATGGGGATGTGGCTGTGTCCTGCTGTGTGATTAGGACAGGTTCTGTGTGCACTAATAGGACAGTGACCATTTTATTTCCCCTAATGATTGCTCCCCAGACAAAACGAGCCATTACAACTAATGAAAGGTATTTGGGAACATATTTATAAGAAAGTAATATTTAGGCATTTTCATTTTCTTAATTCCCAGAGAACCCCTTTAAAATACATCGAAATGAAGTTGTCTTCTGTGACAAGTCCACAGAAGACAACCTCGAAATGGGGATCTCCAGCTAGAGTAATCTGACTCTAGGCTCTTTAGGATCATTGACAATGGACGATTACAACCTCTGTACACTGCTTCGGTATGTGGTGGCACTCTATCTCATATCAATGAGGCTTTTTGTTAATTGTAGCATCCCAACGAGCCTAAAGAAGGAACAAAACTGGGGACCCAACGAGTCAAACATTGAATATTTACCTGACTAAATAATAATAGCAGAAAAAGCCTAAATCCCATATCTTAGCACTTTATACAGAGCGAAAAAAATCTGACGAGGATGAAAAGTAGAGGCTTTATTTAATAGTGTACCTCGGGCACTTATAAAGGTGTCATTACTCCCCAGTGCAGCAGTGTGGTTAAGTGACACATGCTCCAGAGATTACATCTTCTGTCACTTTCCTCCAAACACAGATCAGGGCCGCTGTCACAGAAAATCCCGGCTGTGGAAGCATATTTACCAGCCGGCGTTTTCTTCCCTGCGCGCACAAACAGGGCTCACACTGAGAATATCGCTCACAACACAGAGTACCTAGCACGCTACACATATGTCGAACAATGACAGCTCCATACCCAAGCATTTATAAAGCCGCCTGACACCACAGCGCAACTGTGTGAATACTTACAGTACCGCCAGTCTTACAAGATGGCAAGAAACAGACAATGTTCTTCCCTAGAATAGGATCATAATTTAAAGGCTATGGAGACCATCTAGTAAAAAAAAAAAAAGTGATTTTTTCAAGCGGTCTTTATTAAAAATTTACAGCCATTTTTGACATACAGGGGTTAAAAATCAGTCTGTTTGCAAACTATCACTTCTGAGTCCAGTAAGCTGATGCCTCATGTGAAGCATTATCTCTGTGATCTCCTGGCCTCAGTTTGATAAGAGTTCAGTTATCCTTCATGAGGTTCAAGAGATCAAAGAAAAGGCTTAACATAAGCGGTCAGCTGACAGGACTCAAAAGTGCAAACAGACTGATTTTTAACCCCTGTATCTCCAAAACTGCTAAAAAAAATATTGTAAAATGATTTTTTGCCCGAAATGATTTAAAAAAAGCTCAAAAAGGTGTGCATAGCTTTTAAGTTTACAAAGTTTCCATACAATGGAATATATTCCAGTCATAGCACACTATCATACTGATGTAGCAGAGCTGAATTTACCACTGACCAGCTTCTTTTGTGCACCGTGATAACTCAGCGGAGGAGTGTTTCTAAGCAAAATATCTGCTAAATGTATTAATTTTCATAAAAAAGTTTTCACAGCTACCTCAACAGCTTTGCAAAGTTTCCATATAAAAGGGTGTGACTGTCAGAATTCATAGTAGGGGTGATTTATTAATAGATTTACAGTAAGATGTACCATAAGATTATGATTGGTGGAGGATCAGACCTCCCCTGACGATCCTGAGAAGGAAGAGAACCTGGTTCCTTTGTCATTTCACTGGCACACTAATCCTAATGGCCACCCGCACTGCTGTGAACTGCAGCACAGCTCTATTTGAGTAACTGGGACTGTGTTGGAGTTCTATGCACGCCAGGTGATAGGGAGCATTACTGTGCAGGTAAAAATGTTACTAGTGCTGTGGCCCCGTCACTGTGAGGATCTCTGGGGGTTCCAGCAGTCAGATCCCTGCCAGTCCGTAAGTGATGGCATATCCTAGCACTACATGATCACTGGCCATGGTGGCTATGCACCGTCATCTCGACTGGTCCTGTCAATCAACAAGGAGAGGTAAAAGTAGGAGGAGCAAAAGTGCGCAGAGCGGCTTGGATCCACCCCCGATGCACTTAACTGCTCATTTACATATGGATAAAAAGTACTTTTTCTCCAGAAAGAGGCAACGGATCGCTAAATGTGCCTGATGTAACAGTGCTAGGACGGCGCTTTCCAAATCACCTGGGGGGAGGGGGGTCCCGAATCATTGCTGTTTCAATTTCGATGTCAACATGTGATGAAAGCGCTCATTACCAGGTCAGGTTTGGGCGCCATGCACATGACCATAACCGTTTTGCAGTCCGCAAACCGCGGATCTGCATAAATACTGACCCCTTCAGTGTTCAATACACATTTTTCTCAGTCCCATTTATAGAAACGACTATTCTTATCCGTGAATAGGACATGTTCTGTAATTTGTGCGATGACATATGGGGGTGGACAGAGTACGGATGACATCTGTTTGCTGTCCGATTTTTCTTTGCGGACCCATAGAAATGAATGGGTCTGTGTGCAATCGGCAATAGATAGATAGATAGATAGATATGAGATAGATAGATAGATAGATGATATATATGGGATAGATAGATAGATAGATAGATAGATAAATAGACAGATAGATAATAGATAATAGATATTAGATAGATAGATAGATAGATAGATGATAGATAGATAGATAGATAGATAGATAATAGATAGATAATAGATAGATATAGAGATAGATAGATAGATAGATAGATATAGAGATAGATAGATAGATAGATAGATAGATAGATAATAGATAGATAGATAGATAGATAAATAGATAATAAATAGATAGATAATAGATAGATAGATAGATAGATAATAGATAGATAGATAATAGATAGATAGATAGATAGATAATAGATAGATAGACAGATAATAGATAGATAGATAGATAGATAGATAGATAATAGATAGATAATAGATAGATAATAGATAATAGATAGACAGATAATAGATAGATAGATAGATAGATGATAGATAGATAGATAGATAGATAGATAGATGATAGATAGATAGATAGATAGATCGATGATAGATAATAAATAGATAGATAATAGATATGAGATGGATAGATAGATAGATAGATAGATAGATAATAGATAGATAGATAATAGATAGATAGATAGATAGATAGATAGATAGATAATAGATAGATAGATAATAGATAGATAGATAGATATGAGATAGATAGATAGATGATAGATAGATAGATAGATAGATAGATAGATAGATAGATAGATCGATGATAGATAATAGATAGATAGATGATAGATAGATAGATAGATCGATGATAGATAATAGATAGATAGATAGATAGATAGATAGATAGATAGATAGATCGATGATAGATAATAGATAGATAGATAGATAGATAGATAGATAGATATGAGATAGATAGATAGATAGATAGATAGATAGATAGATAGATGATAGATAGATAGATAGATAATAGACAGATAGAGATAGATAGATAGATAGATAGATAGATAGATAGATAATAGATGGATAGATAGATAGATAGATAGATAGATAGATAATAGATAGATAGATAGATAGATAGATAGATAGATAGATCGATGATAGATAATAAATAGATAGATAATAGATATGAGATGGATAGATAATAGATAGATAGATAAATGGATAGACGGATACCGGTAGGTATATAAATACATAGATATTGTCGTCATCAGTATTACTTCTTCCTGACCTCTTCTGATGAGTCTGATATAAATCATGGAGACAACCCCACACCAGCCTCTGCGGTGATATCGGTTCTACATCTTATATCATCTTCAAGGCTCTCGCCAATAAAAATTAAAACTCCTTACAGAATGGTGAAACAGATAAAACGGTGGATAAAACATAGTTCTGTCTCATTAACCCCATGCGATGCGGAGCACATACCAAGTGCACAGGACACACGGCTCTCTCAGGGGGGAACGTCCCAGACATCATGGTGCAGCATACCACTCACCCTGTAGGTAGATAAGTAGAGGCCCCTGTGGGTTTACTACAGCTCAGTACCTAGCTATAATGAATAATAACCATCACCCGGAGGTTGAGGGGCCCACTGGGGTGCAGGAGCATTGCCTGATAACTGTAATCTGCTGCATGACACTACTATCCGTCCCTTTAAAAGGTAGTTACGCTCAATGTACCGGGGGCCCACCCATGACCTTTGACAGGGCTCCAATGAATTCTACTTACTGTTACCTAAAATATAGATATATTAGGGAAGTGCATAAATAGATATTCCCTCCTTTTACAATAAAAACCCCCAATGCAACAGCGCCCCCTACATATAATTCTATGTAAAATGACTGCACAGATTTCAGCATTATAAATGGTGCCTGGTAGGTGGGAAGCTGTTACAACATCTGCACTGGGACCTAGGAGCTTCAAGTTTCTTCCATGCTTTTACCCTTGAGTAGAACATGTCACCCGTTCCTAGGATGAAAATAAGGTTTCTTCCAACACTTCCAAAAATTATGAAGTGCTTTGAGGATCAGAAGCTCTCATGGGGCAGAAATTGGGTCATCTGCTGCCCAAGATGTGTAAGGCTATACGTAGGAGCTTGTCAGGAGCCTTATACTAGACAGCTGGTGGTCACTAGTGGTCATTGGTTATGCTCTAGCCCTAACAAGCTATTACTCCTTAAAGGGGTTGTTCTGCTTACAAAACCCATTGCCATACACCCCATTAGGGAATTGTGAATTATTAGAGGGGGGGTCCTCAATTCAGGATCCCCATCTCTTGGAGTGAAGACTTGCTGTAAAGAGCGTCTCTTGCTCTGGAGGACCTGCCCTGTCCTGCATTACACAGACAACCCATTGACTTGAATGAGAACTGTGTAATATTTCATTTCACCTGTGGTGGTGCTGCAGGAAAATTGAACGCTTACTGCCAGGTTCTCTCACAGATGACAACTGATCACTGGGGATCGCAGCAGGTAGACCGTTTGTGATCAACTTATTGTCTAATGACCTTTTTAAAGAGTAAGGATTCCTAAATTACAGTCTGTTTAGAAAGGATCGTCAAAACCGGAGAGGGGGAGGGGTCTGCCTTTATATAAAGTCCTGTCTAAAGCCCACAGTCCGAGAAGATATAAGTGAGGGACATGAACATGTGGAGGCATTGTGGGTAGAGATACATGGAGCTAAAAAAAACAATAAATTACTAATAGGAGTTTACTATAAACCACCTAATATACCAGAGTCCACAGAAAATCTACTACTAAACGAGATAGACGAGGCGGCAAATCATAATGAGGTGGTTATTATGGGGGACTTCAACTACCCAGATATAGACTGGGAAACTGAAACTTGTATATCTCATAAGGGAAACAGGTTCGTGGCAATAACCAAAGACAATTACCTCTCCCAACTGGTTCAGGACCCGACTAGAGGGACGGCCATACTGGACTTAGTATTAACCAATAGACCTGACAGAACAACAGACGTGCAGGTCGGGGGACACCTGGGAAATAGTGACCATAAAGTAATAACCTTCCAATTATCATTCAAAAGAGCGTTTCTACAGGGAGGAACAAAAATACCAAACTTCAAAAAAGCTAAATTTAGCCAACTAAGAGAGGCCATAGGCCAAACTAACTGGGACAAAGTCCTCACAAATACAGACACAAAATGGGATATCTTTAAAAACATCCTAAAAACTCATTGTGAGAGGTACATACCGTATGGTAATAAAAGGTTAAGGAACAAAAAGAAACCAATGTGGATAAATAGAACTGTAAAGAAAGCAATAAATGACAAAAAGAAAGCATATAAAACACTAAAACAGGAGGGTAGCACGGAAGCACTGAAAAACTATAAGGAAAAAAATAGAACATGTAAAAAACAAATAAAAGCGGCCAAACTAGAGACCGAGAGATTAATTGCCAAAGAGAGTAAAACTAACCCTAAAATGTTCTTCAATTATATAAATGTTAAAAAGTATAAATCTGAAGGTGTTGGCCCTTTAAAGAGTAATGAGGGGGGAGTCGCAGAGAGCGACGAGGAGAAAGCAAAGCTGTTAAATATTTTTTTCTCCAATGTATTCACTGAGGAAAATAAACTGTCAGATGACATGCAGAATGTAAAAATAAATTCCCCATTAAAAGTGTCCTGTCTGACCCAGGAAGAAGTACATCAGCGACTTAAAAAGATTAAAATAGACAAATCGCCAGGACCAGATGGCATACACCCCCGTATCCTAAAGGAATTAAGTAATGTCATAGCCAGACCCTTATTTCTAATATTTGCAGACTCTATACTGACAGGGAATGTCCCACAGGATTGGCGCGTGGCATATGTGGTGCCAATATTCAAAAAGGGGCCAAAAACAGAGCCTGGAAACTATAGGCCGGTAAGTTTAACATCTGTTGTGGGTAAACTGTTTGAAGGTTTTCTGAGAGATGCTATATTAGAGCATCTCAACGGAAATAAGCAAATAACGCCATATCAGCATGGCTTCGTGAGGGATCGGTCATGTCAGACTAATTTAATCAGTTTCTATGAGGAGGTAAGTTCTAGACTTGACAGCGGCGAATCAATGGATGTCGTATATCTGGACTTCTCCAAAGCATTTGACACTGTACCACATAAAAGGTTAGTATATAAAATGAGAATGCTTGGACTGGGAGAAAACATCTGTATGTGGGTAAGTAACTGGCTCAGTAATAGAAAACAGAGGGTGGTTATTAACGGTACACATTCAGATTGGGTCACTGTCACTCGTGGAGTACCTCAGGGGTCAGTCTTGGGCCCTATTCTCTTTAATATATTTATTAATGATCTTGTAGAAGGCTTGCATAGTAAAGTATCAATTTTCGCAGATGACACTAAACTGTGTAAAGTAATTTACACTGATGAGGACAGTATACTACTACAGAGGGATCTGGATAGATTGGAGGCTTGGGCAGATACGTGGCAGATGAGGTTTAACACTGATAAATGTAAAGTTATGCACATGGGAAGGAAAAATGCAAGTCACCCGTACATACTAAATGGTAAAACACTCGGTAACACTGACATGGAAAAGGATCTAGGAATTTTAATAAACAGCAAACTAAGCAGCAAAAACCAGTGTCAGGCAGCTGCTGCCAAGGCCAACAAGATAATGGGTTGCATCAGAAGGGGCATAGATGCCCGTGATGAGAACATAGTCCTACCACTTTACAAATCATTAGTCAGACCACACATGGAGTACTGTGTACAGTTCTGGGCTCCTGTAAACAAGGCAGACATAGCAGAGCTGGAGAGGGTTCAGAGGAGGGCAACTAAAGTAATAACTGGAATGGGGCAACTACAGTACCCTGAAAGATTATCAAAATTAGGGTTATTCACTTTAGAAAAAAGACGACTGAGGGGAGATCTAATTAATATGTATAAATATATCAGGGGTCAGTACAGAGATCTATCCCATCATCTATTTATCCCCAGGACTGTGACTGTGACGAGGGGACATCCTCTGCGTCTGGAGGAAAGAAGGTTTGTAGACAAACATAGAAGAGGATTCTTTACGGTAAGAGCAGTGAGACTATGGAACTCTCTGCCTGAGGAGGTGGTGATGGTGAGTACAATAAAGGAATTCAAGAGGGGCCTGGATGTATTTCTGGAGCTTAATAATATTACAGGCTATAGCTACTAGAGAGGGGTCGTTGGTCCAGGGAGTTATTCTGATTGGAGTCGGGAAGAAATTTTTTATTCCCCTAAAGTGGAGAAAATTGGCTTCTACCTCACAGGGTTTCTGGCCTTCCTCTGGATCAACTTGCAGGATGACAGGCCGAACTGTATGGACAAATGTCTTTTTTCGGCCTTATGTACTATGTTACTATGTTACTATGTAAATGGATATTGTTGGGTGCATGAGGCTTTACAGGGGTTATCCCATGAGTAATTGAAAAATCAGACATCATATAGTCCTTGACAATCTCTTTCTAACAAAGCTAGAACCACATGGATCCAGAGATCTCCACATTCATTGCTTCAATTGCTCTGCTACATTTATTTCAAGCTGGCAGCTCAGGGGTGTGTCCTTTCTGCTGCAGCTCGGGGGCGTTTCCTTTCTGCTAAAGCTCAGGGGCGTGTCCTTTCTGCTGCAGCTAGTGGCAATTCAAGGATGGAACTGAACATGTGTGTCCATCTCAGTGAGCAGGACAGAGAATTTAGAAAAAGAACAAACAGCAGGTGGCGCTATACAGATATATTTTATTGAATATATTTTTAATTACATGCAATTACAAAAGTATTCAGATCCAGGAGCTGGTTTAAAAAACATTGAAAATTTTTCATGGGACAACCCCTTTAAATGGGTTGTCCGAGTTAAATAAAAACCCGTGCGTCCCTCTGTAAATGGCCTAAAATAACAAATGAACAGATACTCACCCGCTTTCCTTCCCGCTTCTTTCAGCGCTGAGATCAGGTCCTCGCCGCCGCTCTTTGTTTTCCTGGCTGCAGTGGCGAAGTTCTGCGCAGACAGATCGCCGCTGCAGCCTATCACTGGCCTCAGGCGTGCACTGGATGTCAGTGATTGGCTGCAGCGGTGACCTGTGTGAGCGGATCGTCACTGCTGCAGCCAGGAAGATGATGTTAGCAGCGGGAGGACTGGAAAAAGCAGGGGGGGGGAACGAGTGAGTATCTATACATTTGTTAATTTAGACCATTTAAAGGAGTCGCCCAAGTTTTTATACAACCCCTTTAAAGATTTTTATCAGGGACTATAGATCTATGGTCTATCCTCGGATTAGTGCAATCACTGGGGGTCCAACCCCTACGAGCCTGCGTTTTCATACTGCAATAATACAGCAATATATATATATATAGAAAAAAACCACTGGCAGCACCACCCTGAAAGGTATGGAAAAATGGACGGGTGCAATGTCCAAGTACGGTAAAAGGTGCTTACCCACTTATAGAACACAAAAATCGGACTGCACTCCAAGCAACTCTTCAGGAAATGTGTTTTATTCACCCATTAGGTGGCAAAAGCGACGTTTCGGCTCAAGCATGGGCCTTTCTCAAGCTTGAGAAAGGCTCATGCTTGAGCCGAAACGTCGCTTTTGCCACCTAATGGGTGAATAAAACACATTTCCTGAAGAGTTGCTTGGAGTGCAGTCCGATTTTTGTGTTCTATATATATATATATAGTAAGAAGGTACAAGGAATTATCGTGGATGATAGGTACGTGTCACCTATTTTCCTGGCCTTGGTGGAGTAAGAGCCGGTTTTTATGTGTCAGCAGCAGTTGCTGTTTGACACCTTAGTACTTAGTATGGCTGTATAGCTGATCCGGGATGGCTCTTACTGGGAGTAGTCAAAGTGCTGGGTGGGTGACTACTCCCCATGTTCCAGGCCTAAAAACCAGCCAGCACTGCCAGGTGAGGAGGATTACCTCAGTCTGACAGTGGAGCTCAGGAGGTGTGTGTGCTGGGATCTGAGGCTTGTGCCGTGCTAGAGGGCTTAGGCCCGTCTGTAAGGGAAACAGGCCCCCTAAAAGCCTGCTATGGACTGCTGGAGGCAGAACTGCCAACATGATATTACTGATGATTTTATGCAAATGTTTCTATCTATTTTTTTTTATTAAAAAAACTGAATGTAAATTTGCCCCGAAACATAATAAGAATAGATTTCCGACAAGCAATGACTTTCCAGTCTGGGTGCGTGTTACTCTGAATGCTCTCCTTTTTGGAACTAGCGCTCCAGCGTGATTTATTCGCCTCCATTCCCTGCCAGTTACTATGTAGCAGTGTTTACTTTATCCCATTAAATTTTATTATACGTTCGGTACATCGCCCGCTCACACGTCGGAGGTGGCAGGGTGTAATGGAAAGCAAAAGATGTACTTGTGAGTATAAAAGCTTCTGTAATCTGCCTTTATGCCGGATAAATCAGCCGTGCGCCACACTAGCACCGATAACAATAAAAACACTTCAGAAACGCGTATTCAGGAGCCCGACTCCCGCAACCTCTTAAATGAAATCTTCAGAAGATTCCCAGGAATAGGCCG
This sequence comes from Bufo bufo, assembly GCF_905171765.1. Classification (NCBI taxonomy): domain Eukaryota; kingdom Metazoa; phylum Chordata; class Amphibia; order Anura; family Bufonidae; genus Bufo; species Bufo bufo. The sequence goes on along the minus strand of NC_053390.1, from coordinate 791,887,354 downwards.
CCCGTCACCGTCACATTACCCTTCACAAAGGATCGTGAACGCAGTGGATTCTCCCCAAACTGAAAAAGTTTTATGCAACGAGCCATGGCGTTAACTACATTTTAAGTTCAGGTTTGAAGCGCGCTGGTTTTGTATAATGACGGGAAATAAAGTGCTGAGTACTTGTATCATCCCCAGCAACAAGCTTCCGGGACTGCCGCCGGCATAACCAGAGAATACTGGGCCCTACACAAACATATTGTCACCTCCCTAACTATTAAATGAAGATAGCTTCTGGCCAAACAATACCGCCATATAGTACTCAAACAGATGCCATACAGTGGTTGAACAATACTGCCATACAACAATCAAACAATACCACCATAGAGTGGTAAAACAATACTGCCAAACCATGCTCAAACCATACTGCCATGATGTGCTCAAACAATAATGCCATACAGCGATCAAACAATACCGCCATAGAGTAGTAAAATAATCCTGCCATTCACTGCTCAAACAATACTGCCAGAGAGTGGTCAAACAATACCAATATGCCATGTTTAAATAATACTGTCATAAAATGCTGAAAAAACTGCCATATCATGCTCAAACAATGCCACCATACAGTGTTGAAATAAGAACGCCATACAGTACTCAGACAGTACAGCCACAGACTAGTCAAACAATACCACCATACCATGCTCAAACAATACACCTATACCTTGGTCAAACAATACTGCCATAGAGTGCTTAAACAATACGCCATATAAAACTCAAACAATACTGCCATAGACTGGTCAAACATTACTGTCATACCATGTTCAAACAATGATGCCATAATAAGCTCAAACAAAACTGCCATACAGTGGTAAAATAATACTGCCATACAGTAGTCAGACACTACTGCCATATCCTTGTCACACAATACCACCATATCATGCTCAAACAATATAGCCATACCGCGCTCAAACAATATAGCCATACCGCGCTCAAACAATACCGCCATACAGAACTCAAACAATACTGCCATAGACTGGTCAAACATTACTGCTATACCATGTTCAAACAATACTGCTATAAACTGCTCAAACAATACCAACATACAGTGCTCAAACAACACTGCCATACGGTACTCCTGCCATAGGGTGGTCAAACAAGACCCTCATACCATGCTCACACAATTCTGCCATACAGTGCTCAATCAATACCGCCTTACCATGCTCAAACAATACTACCATACCATGCTCAAACAATAGTGCCATACAGTGCTCAAACAATACCGCCATAGAGTGGTCAAACAATAAAGAGAAAAAAAATCCAGCGCATAGTGTGTCAATCTAAAATCCATAGAATGATCATATGACCGCCGGTAAGGCCTCCTGCACATGACCGTTGTGTGCACCCGTGGCCGTTGTGCCGTTTTCCGTTTTTTTCCGCGGACCCATTGACTTTCAATGGGTCCGTGGAAAAATTGGAAAATGCACCGTTTTGCAGCCGCATCCGTGATCCGTGTTCCGTGTTTCCTGTCCGTGAAAAAAATAGGACCTGTCCTATTTTTTTCACGGCCAACGGTTCACGGACCCATTCAAGTCAATGGGTCCGTGAAAGAACACGGATGCACACAAGATTGGCATCCGTGTCCGTGATCCGTGGCCGTAGGTTACTTTTTATACAGACGGATCCGAAGATCCGTCTGCATAAAAGCTTTTTCATAGCGGAGTTTTCACTTCGTGAAAACTCAGAACTGACAGTATATTCTAACACAGAGGCGTCCCCATGGTGATGGGGACGCTTCAGGTTAGAATATACTAAAAGAACTGTGTACATGACTGCCCCCTGCTGCCTGGCAGGTGCTCCCAGGCAGCAGGGGGCAGCACCCCCCCTGTAGTTAACACGTTGGTGGCCAGTGGGCCCCCCCCCCCTGTAGTTAACACATTGGTGGCCAGTGCGGCCGCCCCTCCCTCCCCTGTAGTTAACTCGTTGGTGGCCAGTGGGCCCCCCTCCCTCCCCTGTAGTTAACTTGTTGGTGGCCAGTGCGGCCGGCCCCCCTCCCTCCCCTGTAGTTAACTCGTTGGTGGCCAGTGGGCCCTCTCCCCTCCCTCCCCCTCCTAATTAAAATCTCCCCCCCTATCATTGGTGGCAGCGGAGAGTACCGATCGGAGTCCCAGTTTAATCGCTGGGGCTCCGATCGGTAACCATGGCAACCAGGACGCTACTGCTGTCCCGGTTGCCATGGTTACTTAGCAATTTGTAGAAGCATTATACTTACCTGCGAGGCTGCGATGTCTGCGTCCGGCCGGGAGCTCCTCCTACTGGTAAGTGACAGGTCATTAAGCATTAAGCAATGCGCCGCACAGACCTGTCACTTACCAGTAGGAGGAGCTCCCGGCCGGACGCAGACATCGCAGCCTCGCAGGTAAGTATAATGCTTCTACAAATTGCTAAGTAACCATGGCAACCGGGACAGCAGTAGCGTCCTGGTTGCTATGGTTACCAATCGGAGCCCCAGCGATTAAACTGGGACTCCGATCGGTACTCTCCGCTGCCACCAATGATAGGGGGGGAGATTTTAATTAGGAGGGGGAGGGAGGGGAGAGGGCCCACTGGCCACCAACGAGTTAACTACAGGGGAGAAAGGGGGGGCCCACTGGCCACCAACGAGTTAACTACAGGGGAGGGAGGGGGGCCCACTGGCCACCAACGAGTTAACTACAGGGGAGGGGGGGGGCGGCCGCACTGGCCACCAATGTGTTAACTACTGGGGGGGCTGCCCCCTGCTGCCTAGAAGCACCTGCCAGGCAGCAGGGGGCAGTCATGTACACAGTTATTTTAGTATATTCTAACCTGAAGCGTCCCCATCACCATGGGAACGCCTCTGTGTTAGAATATACTGTCGGATTTGAGTTTCACGATGTAACTCAAATCCGACGGTATATTCTAACATAGAGGCGTTCCCATGGTGATGGGGAAGCTTCAAGTTAAAATATACCATCATGTCCGTGGATCCTCCAAAAATCAAGGAAGACCCACGGACGAAAAAACGGTCACGGATCACGGACCAACGGAACCCCGTTTTGCGGACCGTGAGAAAATACTGTCGTGTGCATGAGGCCTAACTCATATAATCCTGTGCGGTTCAATCAGGCAGGTCACTACACGGTCTTATTCCATCCAGAAACACGAGCAACGGAGAACGAGAGCCGCACGGTTTCCCCCTATTTAACAGATCCAGGAGAAGAAGACTCAGAGATGGAGGGACAATGTACATGAGACGGGCAGAGCTTCAAAGATACGGACCAGAACTAGAATGAATGTCCCCTCACAGTATGTCCACTGTAGCACCATTAGTAGTTCCATGAACTTCTTCAGGTCAGGTAACGACTATAGTGCAGAACCCTTACCATTCTCCACAAGGACCATGGTGGTCATGACGTCACCTCAGCAGCACATAATTGCCCACTGTGGCCGGGGGGACATGTCATTAGTATGGACGCATCAAAGCAAAGTAAAAAATCACAGATGTCCTACATACAATATACTGATGTTTTTAGTGGTTTCTCATAATTCAAAGGGCGTAGACCGTAGATGTCAGGTTTTCGGTCAGTAGACCTTCTTCAGCCATCTGATTGCCCAGTGAGATATGAGAAAAGCATGGCCCACCACAGAGATTACATTGCCATGTCTTGATGGCAGTAGATGCCCTCTGAGGTGGCCACCAATAGCAAATAGTGATGAAAGCAGGTTCTGCTTTGGTGGCCACATCACAGTTCACAGGAGGGCTTGAGAGTGCCTACTGCCATCATGTATAGTGCGGAGACACACAGGACCAATCCCAGGTGTCATGGTGTGGGGCGCCACTAGCTACCATGGCCATTCCTATCTGGTATTCGTGGAGAGAACATTGACCCACCTTCCGTTTGTCCAGGACAGGGATGCTCAACCTGCGGCCCTCCAGCTGTTGTAAAACTACCACTCTCACCATGCCCTGCTGTAGGACAATAGCTGTAGGTTGTCCGGGCATGCTGGGAGTTGTAGCTTTGCAACAGCTGGAGGCCCGCAGGTTGAGCAAGTCCAGGACATTGAGGGACTAGTCCTACTGCCTTTTTTGAATCAGTAGATGTGGTGTTCCAGCAAGATAACACCGCCACACGCTGCCCGCACTACACAACGTGCTCTACAGGGTATCCAGCCGCTCTCCTGACCAGATCTCTGCCCCATTGAGAATGTCTGGGACTGGATTGGTTGACGGATCTCCCATGTACAGCAACCAACATCCACCTCGGCTGAACTACAGGTCCAAGCTGAATGAGCTTGTAATGACCACAGGAGGACATCCAGCATCTGTATGACCAAGACCATGTCAGAGCGGCAGCCTGATAGGGAGGCAGCTCTCTCTCCCTATCACAGCTCAGGGGCATGTCCCTTCTACTGCAGCTCTCTCCCTATCACAGCTCAAGGGGCATGTCCCTTCTACTGCAGCTCTCTCCCTATCACAGCTCAGGGGCATGTCCCTTCTACTGCAGCTCTCTCCCTATCACAGCTCAGGGGCATGTCCCTTCTACTGCAGCTCTCTCCCTATCACAGCTCAAGGGGCATGTTCTTTCTTCTGCAGCTCTCTTCCTATCACAGCTCAGGGGGGCATTCCCTTTCTGTTGCAGTTCTCTTCCTATCACAGCTCAGGGGGGCATTCCCTTTCTGTTGCAGTTCTCTCCCTATCACAGCTCAGGGGGGCATTCCCTTTCTGTTGCAGTTCTCTTCCTATCACAGCTCAGGGGGGCATTCCCTTTCTGTTGCAGCTCTCTCCCTTTCACAGCTCAGGGGCATGTCCCTTCTACTGCAGCTCTCTCCCTATCACAGCTCAGGGGGGCATTCCCTTTCTGCTGCAGCTCTCTCCCTTTCACAGCTCAGGGGCATGTCCCTTCTACTGCAGCTCTCTCCCTATCACAGCTCAGGGGGGCATTCCCTTTCTGTTGCAGCCCTCTCCCTATCACAGCTCAGGGGCATGTTCTTTCTTCTGCAGCTCTCTCTCTCTCTCTCAGCTCAGGTTAGGTCTGTCATTTCTGCTGCAGTTTTCTCCTTATCACAGTTCAGGGGGTGTGTCCTTTATACTGCAGCTGGCACAGGGCCAGCCCTATACAGAAATGCCTGTTCTTGTCCGCAAAAGAATAGGACATACACTATATTTTTTTGCAGGGTTGCGGAATGGAACGACAGATGCGGACCGCACCCGTTCCGCAATTTTGATGAGGACCCAGAAATACGGTCGTCTAAATGCACCCTGATGGTGGCTAAACCCCTTTAAGCTTTAATTACATTACTGTTATCTAAATCTATACACATCCATTCTATATGTGGACGCCTGTCCCACTCGGGACCCTCAGGCAACGCCTCTATGTCCAAACGGATCCATCCTAAGGCGTCCTGCACACGATTGTAAGCATGTTGCAGTCCACAAACCGCCGGTCTGTAAAATACGGAAGCAGTCCATGTGCCATCCACATTTTTTGAGGACCCATTGACTTCAATGAGTCCGTGGTTCGCATTTTGCGTCCAAGAATAGGGCATGCTCTATCTTTTTGCGGAACGGACGTACTCAAATAGATAGCACTTGGCCGCAAAATCTGGACCACGGGGAAAAAAACTAAATTGCGGACGGCACGCGGATCACATGCATATTTTGTGGAGCCGCGGTTTGCGTGCGCGTGCATAGTACTGGGAGTGGAATATACAATCTGCTTGGTGAAAAAAAAAAAAAAAAAAAACCTCTCACTTCTGCAACAATTCAATTTACAGCAGGATTATTTTTACTTTACTGTGTTATATACGAAAATGTAAAAAAAGATAATTTTGCCTCAAACAGCCGAATGTGCCAGGCTTAGCGCATTAGAGGACGTCACAAAAGGAAATAAACATTAGGAGCCGCCTGATGAAAATGTATTTCACAAAAATCTAATGTTCTACTTTCAGGTGTCATTTCCCCCCTGAAGTTCACATTTTTCCATTTAAGAGCGGTCGCTGCTGTGAAGGAACATTACATATTTATTGAAAACAATTCTGGAAAATGCAGGAAACAAAGAGCGCCATAATGACAGGTAAAAGAGTGCAGAGCAACAAGGTGGGATAATGGGAACCAGGCCGTATCTGGTCTCGAGAGCAGAGGTTACGGATGGAGGCCCCTGGGTCCATGAGCAATTCATATTCAGGATAGTGCATGAAAAAAAAAAAAAAGATTTCAGGGAATTTGATTTACTAATAGTACCACATCTGTCTATAGGTCGTGTTTGGTTTTGCAACTCAACTCAAATTTTTAGAAGAAAGCAGCCATGTTTTCCTAATTATGCGCAACCCCTTTAAAAGAGTTGCCCTATCTAGACAATGTGTGTCCTAATGGGGGATATCAATGTGATAGAGAAGGTTTACATGTAAGAAGGTTGAAAAAAATATATATAGGTAGGTGCCTGGAAGGCCTTGTGGTCAGAGCCAGAGAACAGTGTGGAGATGTAGGAAGCTAGGACATGATGCTGCTGCTCCTGCGCTGTGGTCAGCTAGGAAGTAGAGGTTAGTGTCGCTTGCCAAGAGCGTGCACCACCTCAGGGCCTAGATGGGGGTCCCAAAGCAGCACAAGATAGAGGGGTAGCCGGAGCATAGGGATAGCCAGACACTGCTTAGACCTGAAGCGCCTAGCGAAGCCAGATTGGGATTACTAGGACTAGCCAGCCTGCTGATGGATAAACCGCAATTTTGTGCATTGTGTGTACAGTGAATTGTGAGGAGAGAGATACCACAACTTGGGAGTGTGCGGTGCTGTGCAACAAGGAGAAGGTGCCATGAACCATAAAGCCATAGCAGACTCCGTTCACATTGTGGACACCCAGGAAAGTTGCATGCAATACGCCGTTCCTCTTAAAGAGAGTGTTTCTCTTAAAGAGACAGAATTAAACCTGTTTACACTAAGTCTGTGCCCTCTCTGACTCTTTTAACCATATATTTGTTGCCACACGTAAGACTGTAACCCCTAAGCGTGTTGCCTCTTATAAACCGATTGTAACTGTCAAGCTTGTTGCTCACATTAGCTCAATAAAAGCCTGTGTTTAATGACATATCTGTGTCTGCCTGTTGCTTCTGCCACCTTTGAGAGGGGAACTATGCCTAAAATGTCCTCATTAAGGACTGACCCACATTACACCCCGTTTTCAGCCCCCCCCCCCCCCCCCCCTTCTATTAGCCCCACTGGAAAGAGAATCTATTAATTACACTGTCAGCCATTAATTTGAGTGGGTGCTATGTAATATTACAGATCCAAGGACGCTGCATGGTGCTATGAATTCCCACTGATTGTTAGCGATAAGAAAGGCCAGACCCTCAGCGATCTATTGATCGGGAACCCATTTAAGAACATACTCCATATGGCTGACAGAGAGAGAAAACAGGAAACAGATTGTATAACTTTCAAAATAGTTCATAGTGAGTTTTGTGGTTCAGCGTCAGTGTATACACCGTAGTATTCTAACATACTGCAGCCACATTTTCACAGCCATAGACACAGGTCTACTACTAGGGCATCACTAAGAAGATCGGAAATATAACATATGCTATGGTACATAATAGAGGAGGAGGTGCCCCTGAGGGAACCAACGATTGGGGGCATCATTACTTTGCTTAGAACCTCACATAAGCCACTGTAAAGTGCAGTTCAGGCTCTCACAGACTAGTGTAGACTACAGCGTAGGCATATACTAGCGTAAAGAGAGCAATAATGTACTAGAATATAGTCAAGAGAGTATGGATATACTAATGTAAAGAGAGCAATAATATACTAGTATACAGAGTGTGAATATACTAATGTAAAGAGAGCAATAATATACTAGTATACAGAGAGTATGGATATACTAATGTAAAGAGAGCAATAATATACTAGTATAAAGAGTGTGGGGATATACTACTGTAAAGAGAGCAATAATATACTAGTATACAGAGAGTATGGATATACTAATGTAAAGAGAGCAATAATATACTAGTATACAGAGAGTGTGGATATACTAATGTAAAGAGAGCAATAATATACTAGTATACAGAGAGTGTGGATATACTACTGTAAAGAGAGCAATAATATACTAGTATACAGAGTGTGGATATACTAATGTAAAGAGAGCAATAATATACTAGTATACAGAGTGTGAATATACAAATGTAAAGAGAACAATAATATACTAGTATACAGAGAGTATGGATATACTACTGTAAAGAGAGCAATAATATACTAGTATACAGAGAGTATGGATATACTAATGTAAAGAGAGCAATAATATACTAGTGTAGTATACAGAGAGTATGGATATACTAATGTAAAGAGAACAATAATATACTAGTATACAGAGAGTATGGATATACTAATGTAAAGAGAGCAATAATATACTAGTATACAGAGAGTATGGATATACTAATGTAAAGAGAGCAATAATATACTAGTATACAGAGAGTATGGATATACTAATGTAAAGAGAACAATAATATACTAGTATACAGAGAGTATGGATATACTACTGTAAAGAGAGCAATAATATACTAGTATACAGAGAGTATGGATATACTAATGTAAAGAGAACAATAATATACTAGTATACAGAGAGTGTGGATATACTAATGTAAAGAGAGCAATAATATACTAGTATACAGAGAGTATGGATATACTAATGTAAAGAGAACAATAATATACTAGTATACAGAGAGTATGGATATACTACTGTAAAGAGAGCAATAATATACTAGTATACAGAATGTGGATATACTAATGTAAAGAGAGCAATAATATACTAGTATACAGAGAGTATGGATATACTAATGTAAAGAGAACAATAATATACTAGTATACAGAGAGTGTGAATATACAAATGTAAAGAGAACAATAATATACTAGTATACAGAGAGTATGGATATACTACTGTAAAGAGAGCAATAATATACTAGCATACAGAGAGTATGGATATACTACTGTAAAGAGAGCAATAATATACTAGTATACAGAGAGTGTGGATATACTACTGTAAAGAGAGCAATAATATACTAGTATACAGAGAGTGTGGATATACTACTGTAAAGAGAGCAATAATATACTAGTATACAGAGAGTGTGGATATACTACTGTAAAGAGAGCAATAATATACTAGTATACAGAGAGTATGGATATACTACTGTAAAGAGAGCAATAATATACTAGTATACAGAGAGTGTGGATATACTACTGTAAAGAGAGCAATAATATACTAGTATACAGAGAGTATGGATATACTAATGTAAAGAGAGCAATAATATACTAGTATACAGAGAGTGTGGATATACTAATGTAAAGAGAGCAATAATATACTAGTATACAGAGAGTATGGATATACTAATGTAAAGAGAACAATAATATACTAGTATACAGAGAGTGTGGATATACTAATGTAAAGAGAGCAATAATATACTAGTATACAGAGAGTGAGGATATACTACTGTAAAGAGAGCAATATATACTAGTATACAGATAGTGTGGATATACTAATGTAAAGAGAACAATAATATACTAGTAAACAGAGTGTGGATATACTAATGTAAAGAGAGCAATAATATACTAGTATACAGAGAGTATGGATATACTAATGTAAAGAGAACAATAATATACTAGTATACAGAGTGTGAATATACAAATGTAAAGAGAGCAATAATATACTAGTATACAGAGAGTATGGATATACTACTGTAAAGAGAGCAATAATATACTAGTATACAGAGAGTGTGGATATACTACTGTAAAGAGAGCAATAATATACTAGTATACAGAGAGTATGACTATACTAATGTAAAGAGAGCAATAATATACTAGTATACAGAGAGTATGGATATACTACTGTAAAGAGAGCAGCAATATACTAGTATACAGAGAGTGAGGATATACTAATGTAAAGAGAGCAATAATATACTAGTATACAGAGTGTGGGGATATACTAATGTAAAGAGAACAATAATATACTAGTATACAGAGAGTATGACTATACTAATGTAAAGAGAGCAATAATATACTAGTATACAGAGAGTATGGATATACTACTGTAAAGAGAGCAGCAATATACTAGTATACAGAGAGTATGACTATACTAATGTCAAGAGAGCAATAATATACTAGTATACAGAGAGTATGGATATACTACTGTAAAGAGAGCAGCAATATACTAGTATACAGAGAGTGTGGATATACTAATGTAAAGAGAGCAATAATATACTAGTATACAGAGAGTGTGGATATACTAATGTAAAGAGAACAATAATATACTAGTATACAGAGAGTATGGATATACTAATGTAAAGAGAACAATAATATACTAGTATACAGAGTATGGATATACGAATGTAAAGAGAACAATAATATACTAGTATACAGAGTGTGAATATACAAATGTAAAGAGAGCAATAATATACTAGTATACAGAGAGTGTGGATATACTACTGTAAAGAGAGCAATAATATACTAGTATACAGAGAGTATGGATATACTAATGTAAAGAGAGCAATAATATACTAGTATACAGAGAGTATGGATATACTAGAGTAAAGAGAACAATAATATACTAGTATACAGAGAGTATGGATATACTAATGTAAAGAGAACAATAATATACTAGTATACAGAGAGTATGGATATACTACTGTAAAGAGAGCAATAATATACTAGTATACAGAGAGTATGGATATACTAATGTAAAGAGAACAATAATATACTAGTATACAGAGAGTATGGATATACTACTGTAAAGAGAGCAATAATATACTAGTATACAGAGAGTATGGATATACTAATGTAAAGAGAGCAATAATATACTAGTATACAGAGAGTATGGATATACTAGAGTAAAGAGAACAATAATATACTAGTATACAGAGAGTATGGATATACTAATGTAAAGAGAGCAATAATATACTAGTATACAGAGAGTATGGATATACTAATGTAAAGAGAACAATAATATACTAGTATACAGAGAGTATGGATATACTACTGTAAAGAGAGCAATAATATACTAGTATACAGAGAGTATGGATATACTAATGTAAAGAGAGCAATAATATACTAGTATACAGAGTGTGAATATACAAATGTAAAGAGAGCAATAATATACTAGTATACAGAGAGTGTGGATATACTACTGTAAAGAGAGCAATAATATACTAGTATACAGAGAGTATGGATATACTAATGTAAAGAGAGCAATAATATACTAGTATACAGAGTGTGAATATACAAATGTAAAGAGAGCAATAATATACTAGTATACAGAGAGTGTGGATATACTACTGTAAAGAGAGCAATAATATACTAGTATACAGAGAGTATGGATATACTAATGTAAAGAGAACAATAATATACTAGTATACAGAGAGTATGAATATACTAATGTAAAGAGAGCAATAATATACTAGTATACAGAGAGTATGGATATACTAATGTAAAGAGAGCAATAATATACTAGTATACAGAGAGTGTGGATATACTAATGTAAAGAGAGCAATAATATACTAGTATACAGAGAGTATGGATATACTAATGTAAAGAGAGCAATAATATACTAGTATACAGAGAGTGTGGATATACTAATGTAAAGAGAGCAATAATATACTAGTATACAGAGAGTGAGGATATACTAATGTAAAGAGAGCAATAATATACTAGTATACAGAGTGTGGGGATATGCTACTGTAAAGAGAACAATAATATACTAGTATACAGAGAGTATGGATATACTACTGTAAAGAGAGCAATAATATACTAGTATACAGAGAGTATGGATATACTAATGTAAAGAGAACAATAATATACTAGTATACAGAGAGTATGGATATACTAATGTAAAGAGAACAATAATATACAAGTGTAATATACAGAGAGTATGGATATACTAATGTAAAGAGAGCAATAATATACTAGTATACAGAGAGTGTGGATATACTAATGTAAAGAGAACAATAATATACTAGTATACAGAGAGTATGGATATACTACTGTAAAGAGAGCAATAATATACTAGTATACAGAGAGTATGGATATACTAATGTAAAGAGAGCAATAATATACTAGTATACAGAGAGTGTGGATATACTAATGTAAAGAGAGCAATAATATACTAGTATACAGAGAGAGTATGGATATACTAATGTAAAGAGAGCAATAATATACTAGTATACAGAGAGTATGGATATACTAATGTAAAGAGAGCAATAATATACTAGTATACAGAGAGTGTGGATATACTAATGTAAAGAGAGCAATAATATACTAGTATACAGAGAGTGAGGATATACTAATGTAAAGAGAACAATAATATACTAGTATACAGAGAGTATGGATATACTAATGTAAAGAGAACAATAATATACTAGTATACAGAGAGTATGAATATACTAATGTAAAGAGAGCAATAATATACTAGTATACAGAGAGTATGGATATACTAATGTAAAGAGAGCAATAATATACTAGTATACAGAGAGTGTGGATATACTAATGTAAAGAGAGCAATAATATACTAGTATACAGAGAGTATGGATATACTAATGTAAAGAGAGCAATAATATACTAGTATACAGAGAGTGTGGATATACTAATGTAAAGAGAGCAATAATATACTAGTATACAGAGAGTGAGGATATACTAATGTAAAGAGAGCAATAATATACTAGTATACAGAGTGTGGGGATATGCTACTGTAAAGAGAAAAATAATATACTAGTATACAGAGAGTATGGATATACTACTGTAAAGAGAGCAATAATATACTAGTATACAGAGAGTATGGATATACTAATGTAAAGAGAACAATAATATACTAGTATACAGAGAGTATGGATATACTAATGTAAAGAGAACAATAATATACTAGTATACAGAGAGTATGGATATACTAATGTAAAGAGAACAATAATATACAAGTGTAATATACAGAGAGTATGGATATACTAATGTAAAGAGAGCAATAATATACTAGTATACAGAGAGTGTGGATATACTAATGTAAAGAGAACAATAATATACTAGTATACAGAGAGTATGGATATACTACTGTAAAGAGAGCAATAATATACTAGTATACAGAGAGTATGGATATACTAATGTAAAGAGAGCAATAATATACTAGTATACAGAGAGTGTGGATATACTAATGTAAAGAGAGCAATAATATACTAGTATACAGAGAGAGTATGGATATACTAATGTAAAGAGAGCAATAATATACTAGTATACAGAGAGTATGGATATACTAATGTAAAGAGAGCAATAATATACTAGTATACAGAGAGTGTGGATATACTAATGTAAAGAGAGCAATAATATACTAGTATACAGAGAGTGAGGATATACTAATGTAAAGAGAACAATAATATACTAGTATACAGAGAGTATGGATATACTAATGTAAAGAGAGCAATAATATACTAGTATACAGAGAGTATTGATATACTAATGTAAAGAGAGCAATAATATACTAGTATACAGAGAGTGTGGATATACTAATGTAAAGAGAGCAATAATATACTAGTATACAGAGAGTATGGATATACTAATGTAAAGAGAGCAATAATATACTAGTATACAGAGTGTGGGGATATACTACTGTAAAGAGAGCAATAATATACTAGTATACAGAGAGTGAGGATATACTACTGTAAAGAGAACAATAATATACTAGTATACAGAGAGTGTGGATATACTACTGTAAAGAGAACAATAATATACTAGTATACAGAGAGTGTGGATATACTAATGTAAAGAGCAATAATATACTAGTATACAGAGAGTGAGGATATACTAATGTAAAGAGAGCAATAATATACTAGTATACAGAGTATGGATATACTAATGTAAAGAGAGCAATAATATACTAGTATACAGAGAGTGTGGATATACTAATGTAAAGAGAGCAATAATATACTAGTATACAGAGAGTATGGATATACTAATGTAAAGAGAGCAATAATATACTAGTATACAGAGTGTGGGGATATAATACTGTAAAGAGAACAATAATATACTAGTATACAGAGAGTATGGATATACTAATGTAAAGAGAGCAATAATATACTAGTATACAGAGAGTGTGGATATACTAATGTAAAGAGAGCAATAATATACTAGTATACAGAGAGTATGGATATACTAATGTAAAGAGAGCAATAATATACTAGTATACAGAGTGTGGGGATATACTACTGTAAAGAGAACAATAATATACTAGTATACAGAGAGTATGGATATACTAATGTAAAGAGAGCAATAATATACTAGTATACAGAGTGTGGGGATATACTACTGTAAAGAGAACAATAATATACTAGTATACAGAGAGTATGGATATACTAATGTAAAGAGAGCAATAATATACTAGTATACAGAGTATGGATATACTACTGTAAAGAGAGCAATAATATACTAGTATACAGAGAGTATGGATATACTAATGTAAAGAGAGCAATAATATACTAGTATACAGAGAGTATGGATATACTACTGTAAAGAGAACAATAATATACTAGTATACAGAGAGTGTGGATATACTAATGTAAAGAGAGCAATAATATACTAGTATACAGAGAGTGTGGATATACTAATGTAAAGAGAGCAATAATATACTAGTGTAATATACAGAGAGTATGGATATACTAATGTAAAGAGAGCAATAATATACTAGTATACAGAGTGTGGGGATATGCTACTGTAAAGAGAACAATAATATACTAGTATACAGAGAGTATGGATATACTACTGTAAAGAGAGCAATAATATACTAGTATAGTGAGAGTATGGATATACTACTGTAAAGAGAGCAATAATATACTAGTATACAGAGAGTATGGATATACTAATGTAAAGAGAACAATAATATACTAGTGTAGTATACAGAGAGTATGGATATACTAATGTAAAGAGAGCAATAATATACTAGTATACAGAGAGTGAGGATATACTAATGTAAAGAGAGCAATAATATACTAGTATACAGAGAGTGTGGATATACTAATGTAAAGAGAACAATAATATACTAGTATACAGAGAGTATGGATATACTACTGTAAAGAGAGCAATAATATACTAGTATACAGAGAGTATGGATATACTAATGTAAAGAGAGCAATAATATACTAGTATACAGAGAGTGTGGATATACTAATGTAAAGAGAGCAATAATATACTAGTATACAGAGAGTATGGATATACTAATGTAAAGAGAGCAATAATATACTAGTATACAGAGTGTGGGGATATACTACTGTAAAGAGAACAATAATATACTAGTATACAGAGAGTGTGGATATACTAATGTAAAGAGCAATAATATACTAGTATACAGAGAGTGAGGATATACTAATGTAAAGAGAGCAATAATATACTAGTATACAGAGTATGCATATACTAATGTAAAGAGAGCAATAATATACTAGTATACAGAGAGTGTGGATATACCAATGTAAAGAGAGCAATAATATACTAGTATACAGAGAGTATGGATATACTAATGTAAAGAGAGCAATAATATACTAGTATACAGAGTGTGGGGATATACTACTGTAAAGAGAACAATAATATACTAGTATACAGAGAGTATGGATATACTAATGTAAAGAGAGCAATAATATACTAGTATACAGAGAGTATGGATATACTAATGTAAAGAGAGCAATAATATACTAGTATACAGAGAGTATGGATATACTAATGTAAAGAGAGCAATAATATACTAGTATACAGAGTGTGGGGATATACTACTATAAAGAGAACAATAATATACTAGTATACAGAGAGTATGGATATACTAATGTAAAGAGAGCAATAATATACTAGTATACAGAGTATGGATATACTACTGTAAAGAGAGCAATAATATACTAGTATACAGAGAGTATGGATATACTAATGTAAAGAGAACAATAATATACTAGTATACAGAGTGTGAATATACTAATGTAAAGAGAACAATAATATACTAGTATACAGAGAGTATGGATATACTACTGTAAAGAGAACAATAATATACTACTATACAGAGAGTATGGATATACTAATGTAAAGAGAGCAATAATATACTAGTATACAGAGAGTGTGGATATACTAATGTAAAGAGAACAATAATATACTAGTATACAGAGAGTATGGATATACTAATGTAAAGAGAACAATAATATACTAGTATACAGAGAGTATGGATATACTAATGTAAAGAGAACAATAATATACTAGTATACAGAGAGTATGGATATACTAATGTAAAGAGAACAATAATATACTAGTGTAGTATACAGAGAGTATGGATATACTAATGTAAAGAGAGCAATAATATACTAGTATACAGAGAGTGTGGATATACTAATGTAAAGAGAACAATAATATACTAGTATACAGAGAGTATGGATATACTACTGTAAAGAGAGCAATAATATACTAGTATACAGAGAGTATGGATATACTACTGTAAAGAGAGCAATAATATACTAGTATACAGAGAGTGTGGATATACTACTGTAAAGAGAGCAATAATATACTAGTATACAGAGAGTGTGGATATACTACTGTAAAGAGAGCAATAATATACTAGTATACAGAGAGTATGGATATACTACTGTAAAGAGAGCAATAATATACTAGTATACAGAGAGTGTGGATATACTACTGTAAAGAGAGCAATAATATACTAGTATACAGAGAGTATGGATATACTAATGTAAAGAGAGCAATAATATACTAGTATACAGAGAGTGTGGATATACTAATGTAAAGAGAGCAATAATATACTAGTATACAGAGAGTATGGATATACTAATGTAAAGAGAACAATAATATACTAGTATACAGAGAGTGTGGATATACTAATGTAAAGAGAGCAATAATATACTAGTATACAGAGAGTGAGGATATACTACTGTAAAGAGAGCAATATATACTAGTATACAGATAGTGTGGATATACTAATGTAAAGAGAACAATAATATACTAGTATACAGAGTGTGGATATACTAATGTAAAGAGAGCAATAATATACTAGTATACAGAGAGTATGGATATACTAATGTAAAGAGAACAATAATATACTAGTATACAGAGAGTGTGAATATACTAATGTAAAGAGAGCAATAATATACTAGTATACAGAGAGTATGGATATACTAATGTAAAGAGAACAATAATATACTAGTATACAGAGTGTGAATATACAAATGTAAAGAGAGCAATAATATACTAGTATACAGAGAGTATGGATATACTACTGTAAAGAGAGCAATAATATACTAGTATACAGAGAGTGTGGATATACTACTGTAAAGAGAGCAATAATATACTAGTATACAGAGAGTATGGATATACTAATGTAAAGAGAGCAGCAATATACTAGTATACAGAGAGTATGGATATACTAATGTAAAGAGAGCAATAATATACTAGTATACAGAGAGTGTGGATATACTAATGTAAAGAGAGCAATAATATACTAGTATACAGAGTGTGGGGATATACTAATGTAAAGAGAACAATAATATACTAGTATACAGAGAGTATGACTATACTAATGTAAAGAGAGCAATAATATACTAGTATACAGAGAGTATGGATATACTACTGTAAAGAGAGCAGCAATATACTAGTATACAGAGAGTGAGGATATACTAATGTAAAGAGAGCAATAATATACTGGTATACAGAGTGTGGGGATATACTAATGTAAAGAGAACAATAATATACTAGTATACAGAGAGTATGACTATACTAATGTAAAGAGAGCAATAATATACTAGTATACAGAGAGTATGGATATACTACTGTAAAGAGAGCAGCAATATACTAGTATACAGAGAGTATGACTATACTAATGTCAAGAGAGCAATAATATACTAGTATACAGAGAGTATGGATATACTACTGTAAAGAGAGCAGCAATATACTAGTATATAGAGAGTGTGGATATACTAATGTAAAGAGAGCAATAATATACTAGTATACAGAGAGTGTGGATATACTAATGTAAAGAGAACAATAATATACTAGTATACAGAGTATGGATATACTAATGTAAAGAGAACAATAATATACTAGTATACAGAGTGTGAATATACAAATGTAAAGAGAGCAATAATATACTAGTATACAGAGAGTGTGGATATACTACTGTAAAGAGAGCAATAATATACTAGTATACAGAGAGTATGGATATACTAATGTAAAGAGAGCAATAATATACTAGTATACAGAGAGTATGGATATACTAGAGTAAAGAGAACAATAATATACTAGTATACAGAGAGTATGGATATACTAATGTAAAGAGAACAATAATATACTAGTATACAGAGAGTATGGATATACTACTGTAAAGAGAGCAATAATATACTAGTATACAGAGAGTATGGATATACTAATGTAAAGAGAACAATAATATACTAGTATACAGAGAGTATGGATATACTACTGTAAAGAGAGCAATAATATACTAGTATACAGAGAGTATGGATATACTAATGTAAAGAGAGCAATAATATACTAGTATACAGAGAGTATGGATATACTAGAGTAAAGAGAACAATAATATACTAGTATACAGAGAGTATGGATATACTAATGTAAAGAGAGCAATAATATACTAGTATACAGAGAGTATGGATATACTAATGTAAAGAGAACAATAATATACTAGTATACAGAGAGTATGGATATACTACTGTAAAGAGAGTAATAATATACTAGTATACAGAGAGTATGGATATACTAATGTAAAGAGAGCAATAATATACTAGTATACAGAGTGTGAATATACAAATGTAAAGAGAGCAATAATATACTAGTATACAGAGAGTGTGGATATACTACTGTAAAGAGAGCAATAATATACTAGTATACAGAGAGTATGGATATACTAATGTAAAGAGAGCAATAATATACTAGTATACAGAGTGTGAATATACAAATGTAAAGAGAGCAATAATATACTAGTATACAGAGAGTGTGGATATACTACTGTAAAGAGAGCAATAATATACTAGTATACAGAGAGTATGGATATACTAATGTAAAGAGAACAATAATATACTAGTATACAGAGAGTATGGATATACTACTGTAAAGAGAGCAATAATATACTAGTATACAGAGAGTATGGATATACTAATGTAAAGAGAACAATAATATACTAGTATACAGAGAGTATGGATATACTACTGTAAAGAGAGCAATAATATACTAGTATACAGAGAGTATGGATATACTAATGTAAAGAGAACAATAATATACAAGTGTAATATACAGAGAGTATGGATATACTAATGTAAAGAGAGCAATAATATACTAGTATACAGAGAGTGTGGATATACTAATGTAAAGAGAACAATAATATACTAGTATACAGAGAGTATGGATATACTACTGTAAAGAGAACAATAATATACTAGTATACAGAGAGTATGGATATACTACTGTAAAGAGAGCAATAATATACTAGTATACAGAGAGTATGGATATACTAATGTAAAGAGAGCAATAATATACTAGTATACAGAGAGTGTGGATATACTAATGTAAAGAGAGCAATAATATACTAGTATACAGAGAGTGAGGATATACTAATGTAAAGAGAACAATAATATACTAGTATACAGAGAGTATGGATATACTAATGTAAAGAGAGCAATAATATACTAGTATACAGAGAGTATGGATATACTAATGTAAAGAGAGCAATAATATACTAGTATACAGAGAGTGTGGATATACTAATGTAAAGAGAGCAATAATATACTAGTATACAGAGAGTATGGATATACTAATGTAAAGAGAGCAATAATATACTAGTATACAGAGTGTGGGGATATACTACTGTAAAGAGAGCAATAATATACTAGTATACAGAGAGTGAGGATATACTACTGTAAAGAGAACAATAATATACTAGTATACAGAGAGTGTGGATATACTACTGTAAAGAGAACAATAATATACTAGTATACAGAGAGTGTGGATATACTAATGTAAAGAGCAATAATATACTAGTATACAGAGAGTGAGGATATACTAATGTAAAGAGAGCAATAATATACTAGTATACAGAGTATGGATATACTAATGTAAAGAGAGCAATAATATACTAGTATACAGAGAGTGTGGATATACTAATGTAAAGAGAGCAATAATATACTAGTATACAGAGAGTATGGATATACTAATGTAAAGAGAGCAATAATATACTAGTATACAGAGTGTGGGGATATACTACTGTAAAGAGAACAATAATATACTAGTATACAGAGAGTATGGATATACTAATGCAAAGAGAGCAATAATATACTAGTATACAGAGAGTGTGGATATACTAATGTAAAGAGAGCAATAATATACTAGTATACAGAGAGTATGGATATACTAATGTAAAGAGAGCAATAATATACTAGTATACAGAGTGTGGGGATATACTACTGTAAAGAGAACAATAATATACTAGTATACAGAGAGTATGGATATACTAATGTAAAGAGAGCAATAATATACTAGTATACAGAGTGTGGGGATATACTACTGTAAAGAGAACAATAATATACTAGTATACAGAGAGTATGGATATACTAATGTAAAGAGAGCAATAATATACTAGTATACAGAGTATGGATATACTACTGTAAAGAGAGCAATAATATACTAGTATACAGAGAGTATGGATATACTAATGTAAAGAGAGCAATAATATACTAGTATACAGAGAGTATGGATATACTACTGTAAAGAGAACAATAATATACTACTATACAGAGAGTATGGATATACTAATGTAAAGAGAGCAATAATATACTAGTATACAGAGAGTGTGGATATACTAATGTAAAGAGAGCAATAATATACTAGTATACAGAGTGTGGGGATATGCTACTGTAAAGAGAACAATAATATACTAGTATACAGAGAGTATGGATATACTACTGTAAAGAGAGCAATAATATACTAGTATAGTGAGAGTATGGATATACTACTGTAAAGAGAGCAATAATATACTAGTATACAGAGAGTATGGATATACTAATGTAAAGAGAACAATAATATACTAGTGTAGTATACAGAAAGTATGGATATACTAATGTAAAGAGAGCAATAATATACTAGTATACAGAGAGTGAGGATATACTAATGTAAAGAGAGCAATAATATACTAGTATACAGAGAGTGTGGATATACTAATGTAAAGAGAACAATAATATACTAGTATACAGAGAGTATGGATATACTACTGTAAAGAGAGCAATAATATACTAGTATACAGAGAGTATGGATATACTAATGTAAAGAGAGCAATAATATACTAGTATACAGAGAGTGTGGATATACTAATGTAAAGAGAGCAATAATATACTAGTATACAGAGAGTATGGATATACTAATGTAAAGAGAGCAATAATATACTAGTATACAGAGTGTGGGGATATACTACTGTAAAGAGAACAATAATATACTAGTATACAGAGAGTGTGGATATACTAATGTAAAGAGCAATAATATACTAGTATACAGAGAGTGAGGATATACTAATGTAAAGAGAGCAATAATATACTAGTATACAGAGTATGCATATACTAATGTAAAGAGAGCAATAATATACTAGTATACAGAGAGTGTGGATATACCAATGTAAAGAGAGCAATAATATACTAGTATACAGAGAGTATGGATATACTAATGTAAAGAGAGCAATAATATACTAGTATACAGAGAGTATGGATATACTAATGTAAAGAGAGCAATAATATACTAGTATACAGAGAGTATGGATATACTAATGTAAAGAGAGCAATAATATACTAGTATACAGAGTGTGGGGATATACTACTATAAAGAGAACAATAATATACTAGTATACAGAGAGTATGGATATACTAATGTAAAGAGAGCAATAATATACTAGTATACAGAGTATGGATATACTACTGTAAAGAGAGCAATAATATACTAGTATACAGAGAGTATGGATATACTAATGTAAAGAGAACAATAATATACTAGTATACAGAGTGTGAATATACTAATGTAAAGAGAACAATAATATACTAGTATACAGAGAGTATGGATATACTACTGTAAAGAGAACAATAATATACTACTATACAGAGAGTATGGATATACTAATGTAAAGAGAGCAATAATATACTAGTATACAGAGAGTGTGGATATACTAATGTAAAGAGAACAATAATATACTAGTATACAGAGAGTATGGATATACTAATGTAAAGAGAACAATAATATACTAGTATACAGAGAGTATGGATATACTAATGTAAAGAGAACAATAATATACTAGTATACAGAGAGTATGGATATACTAATGTAAAGAGAACAATAATATACTAGTGTAGTATACAGAGAGTATGGATATACTAATGTAAAGAGAGCAATAATATATTAGTATACAGAGAGTGTGGATATACTAATGTAAAGAGAACAATAATATACTAGTATACAGAGAGTATGGATATACTACTGTAAAGAGAGCAATAATATACTAGTATACAGAGAGTATGGATATACTAATGTAAAGAGAGCAATAATATACTAGTATACAGAGAGTATGGATATACTAATGTAAAGAGAGCAATAATATACTAGTATACAGAGTGTGGGGATATACTACTGTAAAGAGAACTATAATATACTAGTATACAGAGAGTGAGGATATACTACTGTAAAGAGAGCAATAATATACTAGTATACAGAGAGTATGGATATACTAATGTAAAGAGAGCAATAATATACTAGTATACAGAGTGTGGGGATATACTACTGTAAAGAGAACAATAATATACTAGTATACAGAGAGTGAGGATATACTAATGTAAAGAGAGCAATAATATACTAGTATACAGAGTATGCATATACTAATGTAAAGAGAGCAATAATATACTAGTATACAGAGAGTGTGGATATACTAATGTAAAGAGAGCAATAATATACTAGTATACAGAGAGTGAGGATATACTAATGTAAAGAGAGCAATAATATACTAGTATACAGAGAGTGTGGATATACTAATGTAAAGAGAACAATAATATACTAGTATACAGAGAGTGAGGATATACTAATGTAAAGAGAGCAATAATATACTAGTATACAGAGTATGCATATACTAATGTAAAGAGAGCAATAATATACTAGTATACAGAGAGTGTGGATATACTAATGTAAAGAGAGCAATAATATACTAGTATACAGAGAGTATGGATATACTAATGTAAAGAGAGCAATAATATACTAGTATACAGAGTGTGGGGATATACTACTGTAAAGAGAACAATAATATACTAGTATACAGAGAGTATGGATATACTAATGTAAAGAGAGCAATAATATACTAGTATACAGAGAGTATGGATATACTAATGTAAAGAGAGCAATAATATACTAGTATACAGAGAGTGTGGATATACTAATGTAAAGAGAGCAATAATATACTAGTATACAGAGAGTATGGATATACTACTGTAAAGAGAGCAATAATATACTAGTATACAGAGAGTATGGATATACTAATGTAAAGAGAACAATAATATACTAGTATACAGAGAGTATGGATATACTAATGTAAAGAGAACAATAATATACTAGTATACAGAGAGTATGGATATACTAATGTAAAGAGAACAATAATATACTAGTATACAGAGAGTATGGATATACTAATGTAAAGAGAACAATAATATACTAGTGTAGTATACAGAGAGTATGGATATACTAATGTAAAGAGAGCAATAATATACTAGTATACAGAGAGTGTGGATATACTAATGTAAAGAGAACAATAATATACTAGTATACAGAGAGTATGGATATACTACTGTAAAGAGAGCAATAATATACTAGTATACAGAGAGTATGGATATACTACTGTAAAGAGAGCAATAATATACTAGTATACAGAGAGTATGGATATACTAATGTAAAGAGAGCAATAATATACTAGTATACAGAGAGTATGGATATACTAATGTAAAGAGAGCAATAATATACTAGTATACAGAGTGTGGGGATATACTACTGTAAAGAAAACAATAATATACTAGTATACAGAGAGTGAGGATATACTACTGTAAAGAGAGCAATAATATACTAGTATACAGAGAGTATGGATATACTAATGTAAAGAGAGCAATAATATACTAGTATACAGAGAGTATGGATATACTAATGTAAAGAGAGCAATAATATACTAGTATACAGAGAGTATGGATATACTAATGTAAAGAGAGCAATAATATACTAGTATACAGAGTGTGGGGATATACTACTATAAAGAGAACAATAATATACTAGTATACAGAGAGTATGGATATACTAATGTAAAGAGAGCAATAATATACTAGTATACAGAGTATGGATATACTACTGTAAAGAGAGCAATAATATACTAGTATACAGAGAGTATGGATATACTAATGTAAAGAGAACAATAATATACTAGTATACAGAGTGTGAATATACTAATGTAAAGAGAACAATAATATACTAGTATACAGAGAGTATGGATATACTACTGTAAAGAGAACAATAATATACTACTATACAGAGAGTATGGATATACTAATGTAAAGAGAGCAATAATATACTAGTATACAGAGAGTGTGGATATACTAATGTAAAGAGAACAATAATATACTAGTATACAGAGAGTATGGATATACTAATGTAAAGAGAACAATAATATACTAGTATACAGAGAGTATGGATATACTAATGTAAAGAGAACAATAATATACTAGTATACAGAGAGTATGGATATACTAATGTAAAGAGAACAATAATATACTAGTGTAGTATACAGAGAGTATGGATATACTAATGTAAAGAGAGCAATAATATATTAGTATACAGAGAGTGTGGATATACTAATGTAAAGAGAACAATAATATACTAGTATACAGAGAGTATGGATATACTACTGTAAAGAGAGCAATAATATACTAGTATACAGAGAGTATGGATATACTAATGTAAAGAGAGCAATAATATACTAGTATACAGAGAGTATGGATATACTAATGTAAAGAGAGCAATAATATACTAGTATACAGAGTGTGGGGATATACTACTGTAAAGAGAACTATAATATACTAGTATACAGAGAGTGAGGATATACTACTGTAAAGAGAGCAATAATATACTAGTATACAGAGAGTATGGATATACTAATGTAAAGAGAGCAATAATATACTAGTATACAGAGTGTGGGGATATACTACTGTAAAGAGAACAATAATATACTAGTATACAGAGAGTGAGGATATACTAATGTAAAGAGAGCAATAATATACTAGTATACAGAGTATGCATATACTAATGTAAAGAGAGCAATAATATACTAGTATACAGAGAGTGTGGATATACTAATGTAAAGAGAGCAATAATATACTAGTATACAGAGAGTGAGGATATACTAATGTAAAGAGAGCAATAATATACTAGTATACAGAGAGTGTGGATATACTAATGTAAAGAGAACAATAATATACTAGTATACAGAGAGTGAGGATATACTAATGTAAAGAGAGCAATAATATACTAGTATACAGAGAGTATGCATATACTAATGTAAAGAGAGCAATAATATACTAGTATACAGAGAGTGTGGATATACTAATGTAAAGAGAGCAATAATATACTAGTATACAGAGTGTGGGGATATACTACTGTAAAGAGAACAATAATATACTAGTATACAGAGAGTATGGATATACTAATGTAAAGAGAGCAATAATATACTAGTATACAGAGAGTATGGATATACTAATGTAAAGAGAGCAATAATATACTAGTATACAGAGAGTGTGGATATACTAATAGTAAAGAGAGCAATAATATACTAGTATACAGAGAGTATGGATATACTAATGTAAAGAGAGCAATAATATACTAGTATACAGAGTATGGATATACTACTGTAAAGAGAGCAATAATATACTAGTATACAGAGAGTATGGATATACTAATGTAAAGAGAACAATAATATACTAGTATACAGAGAGTATGGATATACTACTGTAAAGAGAACAATAATATACTACTATACAGAGAGTATGGATATACTAATGTAAAGAGAGCAATAATATACTAGTATACAGAGAGTGTGGATATACTAATGTAAAGAGAGCAATAATATACTAGTATACAGAGTGTGGATATACTAATGTAAAGAGAGCAATAATATACTAGTATACAGAGTGTGGGGATATACTACTGTAAAGAGAACAATAATATACTAGTATACAGAGAGTATGGATATACTAATGTAAAGAGAGCAATAATATACTAGTATACAGAGAGTGAGGATATACTAATGTAAAGAGAACAATAATATACTAGTATACAGAGTGTGGATATACTAATGTAAAGAGAGCAATAATATACTAGTATACAGAGTGTGGATATACTAATGTAAAGAGAGCAATAATATACTAGTATACAGAGTGTGGGGATATACTACTGTAAAGAGAACAATAATATACTAGTATACAGAGAGTATGGATATACTAATGTAAAGAGAGCAATAATATACTAGTATACAGAGTGTGGATATACTAATGTAAAGAGAACAATAATATACTAGTATACAGAGAGTGAGGATATACTAATGTAAAGAGAGCAATAATATACTAGTATACAGAGTGTGGGGATATACTACTGTAAAGAGAACAATAATATACTAGTATACAGAGAGTATGGATATACTAATGTAAAGAGAGCAATAATATACTAGTATACAGAGTGTGGGGATATACTACTGTAAAGAGAACAATAATATACTAGTATACAGAGAGTGAGGATATACTAATGTAAAGAGAACAATAATATACTAGTATACAGAGTGTGGATATACTACTGTAAAGAGAGCAATAATATACTAGTATACAGAGTGTGGATATACTAATGTAAAGAGAGCAGCAATATACTAGTATACAGAGTGTGGATATACTAATGTAAAGAGAGCAGCAATATACTAGTATACAGAGTGTGGATATACTAATGTAAAGAGAGCAGCAATATACTAGTATACAGAGTGTGGATATACTAATGTAAAGAGAGCAGCAATATACTAGAGAATATATCTATCCTAATGTAAAGAGAACAAAAGAGAGTAGGGATATACTAGTGTAAAAAGAGTATGACTATACTACAGTATATATATGTCAATAGAGCAATAATATACTAATGTAAAGAGAGCAAAAGAGAGAATGGATATACTAATGTAAAGAGGACAATAAAATAATAATGTAAAAAGACAAGGAATATAGTGATCTAAAGAGAGCGAAAATATTTTACTGTCAGGAGGGTAGTGATATACTAATGTAAGGACAGTAGGGATGCACTAATATAAGGAGAGCAAAAAAAACACTAATGTAAAGAGGGTATGGGTATACTAATCTAAAAAGAGCAATACTATACTACTGAAAAGAGAGTAATAATATATTAATGTACAGAAGTAAGAATATACAGTAATAGCGTAAAGAGAGCAATATCTTAATAATCTAAAGAAGTAAGAATATACTAATGTACTAATATAAAGCTATATTATATTAATGTAAAGAAGTAGGAAAATACCAATGTAAAGAGAGCTATATTATATTAAAGCTATTAATGAATATACTTGTAAAGAAATAAATATGGTCATCGTTGGGAACCACAGACAGCAAACACAGAAACTGCTACCAGTCTTCCTAAACTACTCCAGTTGGTAGGAAGCTGAGGCTACCCCTAGGTTCTCCCCCAGAGCCGGCCACAAATGGACCCAGGTTACATCTGTGGAGTCATGTAGCAGACGAGGGATTAATCCAGAAACTAGCCACAGTCAATATACCAGGAGAATCAGGGGAAGCCAAACCAACAGATGAGGGGTTAATCCAGAAAGCAAGCCAGGGTCAGCACACAAAGGGTTAGGTCTAGAGTTAAGATACAAAGCACAGAAGTATAAACCATGCCAGTCACAGAAAGCTGGCAGACTTAAATCCACTGTCTGACGCTTAGCTAGGAACCTGTAACCTGAAAATATATAACAAATCTTTTCCCACAAAACTATACATTAACCTGCTCAGCTCCTCCTCTATATCATGCTGCCTGAATGTTCAGTGTGAGAGGTTCTAAAAAAGTAAAGAGCCCCTTTAAATCTTTATACGCGGTATACTCATCCATCACAGAAAATATCATGTCTGATAGATGTGAACTTTACTTCTGGGTATCTTCAGAACCAAAGTCCCGTGACCCTGTCCCCCCTCAAACCCACCACATCTGGTGAAGAATCAATGAGAGGCGGTGGCTCTCTACATTCACTTCTGTCTGAGTCACTTAAAGGGGTTGTCTAGGTTCAGAGCTGAACCCAGACATACCTACATTTTCACCCAGGCATGTATGTGGTGCAGTGTGTGATGTATACATGTGTGTGATGTACAGTACAGACCAAAAGTTTGGACACACCTTCTCATTCAAAGAGTTTTCTTTATTTTCATGACTATGAAGGCATCAAAACTATGAATTACACATGTGGAATTATATATATAACAAACAAGTGTGAAACAACTGAAAATATGTCATATTCTAGGTTCTTCAAAGTAGCCACCTTTTGCTTTGATTACTGCTTTGCACACTCTTGGCATTCTCTTGATGAGCTTCAAGAGGTAGTCCCCTGAAATGGTCTTCCAACAGTCTTGAAGGAGTTCCCAGAGATGCTTAGCACTTGTTGGCCCTCTTGCCTTCACTCTGCGGTCCAGCTCACCCCAAACCATCTCGATTGGGTTCAGGTCCGGTGACTGTGGAGGCCAGGTCATCTGGCGCAGCACCCCATCACTCTCCTTCATGGTCAAATAGCCCTTACTTTCAAAGTTTTCCCAATTTTTCGGCTGACTGACTGACCTTCATTTCTTAAAGTAATGATGGCCACTCGTTTTTCTTTACTTAGCTGCTTTTTTCTTGCCATAATACAAATTCTAACAGTCTATTCAGTAGGACTATCAGCTGTGTATCCACCTGACTTCTCCTCAACGCAACGGATGGTCCCAACCCCATTTATAAGGCAAGAAATCCCACTTATTAAACCTGACAGGGCACACCTGTGAAGTGAAAACCATTTCAGGGGACTACCTCTTGAAGCTCATCAAGAGAATGCCAAGAGTGTGCAAAGCAGTAATCAAAGCAAAAGGTGGCTACTTTGAAGAACCTAGAATATGACATATTTTCAGTTGTTTCACACTTGTTTGTTATGTATATAATTCCACATGTGTTAATTCATAGTTTTGATGCCTTCAGTGTGAATCTACAATTTTCATAGTCATGAAAATAAAGAAAACTCTTTGAATGAGAAGGTGTGTCCAAACTTTTGGTCTGTACTATATGTGGTGCAGTGTGTGATGTATGTGGTGCAGTGTATGATGATTACACACTGCTGTCACCTTGATGTCCGGGGCTGTTTGTCACCTCGGAGGACTCCTATTCAGCTCCTCCGCCGCCATGTCTCCTGGGGTCCTTGTGCAGCGCGCCCCCTCTCCTTACTGTAGAAACTCCCGGGAGCCGGGCCCTCCTCCTTCCAGCTCCCGCCGGCCTCCCTATTGCTATTGGTCATTTCAGGCACAGGCAGCATCGCTGCGCTGCCTGTGCCGTTCCCTGTGCTGCTGAATGTAGGGGAAAAGTCTACAGGGAGTGCAGAATTATTAGGCAAGTTGTATTTTTGAGGATTAATTTTATTATTGAACAACAACCATGTTCTCAATGAACCCAAAAAACTCATTAATATCAAAGCTGAATATTTTTGGAAGTAGTTTTTAGTTTGTTTTTAGTTTGAGCTATTTTAGGGGGATATCTGTGTGTGCAGGTGACTATTACTGTGCATAATTATTAGGCAACTTAACAAAAAACAAATATATACCCATTTCAATTATTTATTTTTACCAGTGAAACCAATATAACATCTCAACATTCACAAATATACATTTCTGACATTCAAAAACAAAACAAAAACAAATCAGTGACCAATATAGCCACCTTTCTTTGCAAGGACACTCAAAAGCCTGCCATCCATGGATTCTGTCAGTGTTTTGATCTGTTCACCTTCAACATTGCGTGCAGCAGCAACCACAGCCTCCCAGACACTGTTCAGAGAGGTGTACTGTTTTCCCTCCTTGTAAATCTCACATTTGATGATGGACCACAGGTTCTCAATGGGGTTCAGATCAGGTGAACAAGGAGGCCATGTCATTAGATTTTCTTCTTTTATACCCTTTCTTGCCAGCCACGCTGTGGAGTACTTGGACGCGTGTGATGGAGCATTGTCCTGCATGAAAATCATGTTTTTCTTGAAGGATGCAGACTTCTTCCTGTACCACTGCTTGAAGAAGGTGTCTTCCTGAAACTGGCAGTAGGACTGGGAGTTGAGCTTGACTCCATCCTCAACCCGAAAAGGCCCCACAAGCTCATCTTTGATGATACCAGCCCAAACCAGTACTCCACCTCCACCTTGCTGGCGTCTGAGTCGGACTGGAGCTCTCTGCCCTTTACCAATCCAGCCACGGGCCCATCCATCTGGCCCATCAAGACTCACTCTCATTTCATCAGTCCATAAAACCTTAGAAAAATCAGTCTTGAGATATTTCTTGGCCCAGTCTTGACGTTTCAGCTTGTGTGTCTTGTTCAGTGGTGGTCGTCTTTCAGCCTTTCTTACCTTGGCCATGTCTCTGAGTATTGCACACCTTGTGCTTTTGGGCACTCCAGTGATGTTGCAGCTCTGAAATATGGCCAAACTGGTGGCAAGTGGCATCTTGGCAGCTGCACGCTTGACTTTTCTCAGTTCATGGGCAGTTATTTTGCGCCTTGGTTTTTCCACACGCTTCTTGCGACCCTGTTGACTATTTTGAATGAAACGCTTGATTGTTCGATGATCACGCTTCAGAAGCTTTGCAATTTTAAGAGTGCTGCATCCCTCTGCAAGATATCTCACTATTTTTGACTTTTCTGAGCCTGTCAAGTCCTTCTTTTGACCCATTTTGCCAAAGGAAAGGAAGTTGCCTAATAATTATGCACACCTAATATAGGGTGTTGATGTCATTAGACCACACCCCTTCTCATTACAGAGATGCACATCACCTAATATGCTTAATTGGTAGTAGGCTTTCGAGCCTATACAGCTTGGAGTAAGACAACATGCATAAAGAGGATGATGTGGTCAAAATACTCATTTGCCTAATAATTCTGCACGCAGTGTAAGGCGTATTGGTACGCCTTAGGCCCTTTTCCCACGGGCGAGATTTCCGCGCGGGTGCAATGCGTGAGGTGAATGCATTGCACCCGCGCTGAATCCGGACCCATTCATTTCTATGGGGCTGTGCACATGAGCGGTGATTTTCACGCATCACTTGTGCGTTGCGTGAAAATGGCAGCAAGCTCCTCTTTGTGCGTTTTTCACGTAACGCAGGCCCCATAGAAGTGAATGGGGTTGCGTGAAAATGGTTATAAGGGAAAAATAATACAATCTACACAACCTTGAACCCAAACCTGAACTTCTGTGAAGAAGTTCGGGTCTGGGTACCACATTCAGTTTTTTATCACACGCGTGCAAAACACATTGCACCCGCGCCAAAAAACTGAACAACGGAACGCAATCGCAGTCAAAACTGACTGCAATTGCGTACCTACTCGCGCGCAATGAACCGGGACGCATCCGGACCTAATCCGGACACGCTCGTCTGCAAGGGGCCTTAGACTTTTTCCAGGGAGTAAAATGGCCTGAACAGGCGTCAATGACGCTTGTACAGGTGTTATTGTGACCTCTGTGTGGGTCCCATGCCTTGTGATGTATCTCGCAGGGCAAGAGCCTTTTTTGTTTATGTATTTACACTGCCAGACGGAGGCTCCCGCCTAGCAGTGTTCCTGGTGACGTCACCAGCACTGATGGGCGGGCTTTAGCGCTGCCCTAGCCGTTTTACAGGTTAGGGCAGCACTAAAGTCCGCCCATTAGTGCCGGTGACCTCACCGATCTCACTGCTGGACGGAAGCCTCCGCCAAAAAATCCCGATGGAGAGCCCAGTACTCCCAAAAATGCCATATGGCTTGGCGGGGTATATGGATATCATAGCCGAGACAATTCATTTTGAATTGTATGGTTGGCTACATCTTCCACCATCCATGATTATCACTGAGGTTTCTGAAGCCGGACCCTTGTCGATCGGCTGATTTCTAGGCCGACGACGACCTGAGAAAGAGGGCGTCTTGATGCCACTACCACTTTACTGCTTCATACATCAAGATAAACTTCAAAAACATCCATAATTGATATTCCTATTCCTAATGAGAACCCCCTAGCTTCTAAAGAATGAGAATAAAGCATAATAAATATGCATCAGCGCCCTGCCATCTTAAGATAACCAGTATTATTATTTGCTCACAGATGCTTCAAAGCTCTTTTTTTTTTCCCCTCCCAACAATGCAGAAATACAAAATGAGCGCATTGAAAAAAGACAAGGATTTGGCATATCTGGCCGGAATGATATTGTTTTTTTTTTGTTATTTTATGCTTTTTTTTTTTCACCAGCTGTAAAAAAGCAAATGCACTTAAAAAAACTAAAAAATTACACGCAGCCTCTAAAAATGAATTACTATCAAACTACCATAGATTTTTTTATGGATGAAAACAGCCACAGCTTGGTTTTGAACAATGAGCTACAAGTAACCATTAAAAGCGGCAGATGAATGGGAGAGAAAATGCCTTTCGAGCTAAGATAAGACTCTCGCCAAAACGGACATTAAACTCAGCAGTAAAGTATAATATAAATACAAAAGATGAGCAATAGTTTTCTATAACACAACAAGGCGAGCTCAATTATTCCACAATACCCGCCTTCAATGGGCCTCGGGAAGGGGGGGGGGGGGAAGCATCGAGGCAACGTAAAATGGCAGTAGGAATAAGGAGGGGGAAGAAAGAAGAAAAAAAAAACACAAAAAGATACTAAAAGTAATAAAAATCAATTACCAACTCAAAGTAGGAGGTTTGTATCAAGTGCCACTTAGAAACCAAATTAATTTATGGCATTGATACATTTATTGTGTTAATAAAGTCATCTTAAAAGCCTTTTAGAGAATTAGTTACGATCATTTGCATGTTTGGCTCGAGAAAGAACTTCAATATTCGAACGTGAACCCCCCCCCCCCTTCCCTCCTGACTGTACATGCCCTCGCTGTATTTTTATTGAACTCGAGGGAGGAGAGTGGAAGTTATTTCACTACCTGGAGATGAATGATTGGTTCTATCAACACTCAGCAGGAGGAACGGATAAATCACTTTTATATTTCAAAATAATTAGATGTTATATTGCCGAGAATCGTTCGCCGATACAAAGCACAAACCATAATGAGGACATCTGAAATAAAGGATCAAGCACACTGGCTTCTCGCTCACCTCCTCCGAGGTCTTGTCTTAATGGAGAAGCGGCTCCTTGAGCTGCAGTTGGCTTGGTCCTATCTAAACTGAGGAGTGAAGTCTAAGGAGATCGGGTCTTTCCTTACGGTCCCCTAGTATAGTCGCCGACTGGAAGGTGGCACATTGCTAAGAAGGTATGGAGTGGATGGAGAGGAAAAGTTAGGAATAAAGTCAGTGAGGAAGCGACAAGCCGGCAGATGAGACAAAGACACTATCAGAAGATAGGTCAGGGCTCAAAACCAGGAGTTTGGACTACAAGCAGAAGGTGACAAATCCAAAAGGTGGAAGACTAAGGCTAAATCCAGAAGCAAGGCTAAGATCAAGGTCAAGGGCACACTGAGAACTTAAAGTGGCCCTGGAAAAAACCTAATAGATGCCCCCTGTTGTAGGCTGGTCCAAATTGACAGAAGGTCGGACAACACAAGTAGGTGAGGACAACACATGTAGATGGGATCCAGGGCCCCAGTGCAAAATATATAACAGAGGCCCCCCCCCCCAGCATGCACTTTCCATGTAGCATAAGGGTTTGTAGGGCCTCTCAGGCTCTTGGGCCCAGTAGCTACTGCTACCTCTACAACCCCTATAGCTTTGTCCCTGGGACCAGAAATACTGTAGTGTTGCACAAAATACCACTCACCAGAACCAAACACTACAATCCAGTTAAAGATACTGCCACCCCCGCTGCTGTATTCAACTGTATCACAGTCCTGAGGACAGCAATACAGCTGAATTCATGAGGCTATCTGAGGCTTCCGGCCAAGTGCAGGTACCTGATGCTCCTGGCATTAATTACTACTGAGATCATTATGTATCCAGCTGGTGGCCATGAGAAGGGATAGGGTGGCCTCCTGGGCATCGTTCCACCAATTTCCCTGTAGGTTCTATGGCCAGTCCAACCCTGATCAAAATCAGGGACAGAGTTCGGATCAGACTCAAAATCAAAAGCACAATAAATTAGATCAATAGATTGTAGCTTAGTCCACATCCAGTGGTGTGAGGCTGGATTCCTCCTTAAAGGGAATGTCTTATCAAAAAGTTACCTATTGTTTATATCAAGTTTTTATGTTAAAAATATTTTTAAAAATGTTTGTTGATATTTCTTTATTTTATTCTCCATGTAACTATCTATATAAAAAAATAAATATATTTTTTTAAAGAATTTTGCGCACTGGCCACTGAGCATCATAAAAGGCTGACACCCTGTTCTAAAAAGACAATGTACAACGGCAAAAGTTGGGTGAAACGGGTGCTATGCTGTCCCCGTCAGCAATGTCGCACACAAATTTGCCCGTGTAGAGCAGAAGCCTTTATTCTCAGAAGAGGCACAACTTTTTGCTGCTATCACTTGCTCACAAGGCGCAAAACTTGGTTGGTTACACTCACTTCTTGGTTACACTCACGCAGAGGGACCTACTTAATGGTTATGCTTATTCTTTACTGTGAGGGCCGGCATTTATAAACTTTTTTCATTGCTCACACATTTTATAATTTTTCATTTTTCTTCATCTAAGAACGCTCTATTTATTTTAAAATTACCTTTTTCAGGCCTCTTAAAAAGTTATGTCACCAATAGAAAACAGGATTCCCATTGCTTCCCTTCGTCATCAATGATGTAGTCACTTCCTTTTATTTATGTAATCATGGATTCTCTTTCATACGAAATCATATAATAAAAAAGCACCACGTTCTCTTTTATAACCAGACACGGCTTTAAAGGGCATCTGTCGGCAGATTTGTACCTATGACACTGGCTGACCTGTTACATGTGTGCTTGCCAGCTGAAGCATCTGTGTTGGTCCTATGTTCATATGTGCCCGCATTGCTGAACCTCTAAGAGCAACAGGGGCGTTGCCGTTACACCTAGAGGCTCTGCTCTCTCTGAAACTGCTGCGCCCTCTGCACTTTGGTTGACAGGGACAGGTGTGATGACGAGAGAGCAATGCGCATTTGCGGCCACCCTCCATTTCTATGGGAGTGCTAAAAATAGCTGAGGTGTCGCGCTCGGCTACTTTTGGACGTTCAATAGAAATAAATGGAGACCGCACATGGCAAACACTTTGGCTATTTTCGGTGTGCCCACAGAAATGAGAGGAGGGCGGCCACGCATGCACGGTACGCTGTCGTTCTCTTTGGGAGCTTTCTTCTAGATGTAGGTGCGGGTCCCAGAGGTGGGAATGCCACCTAACATTTGGGGCACATCCTAGTGATATGCCACCAATGTGCCAGGTGTTCTTAACTTTTGCAGGTTTCATCCCACATAATGGAGGCCGCAAGGGCACTACAGCATGAAGACAACGCCCCCATGTTCACCTGTAACAGCTCCGCTTATTTTATATTCAGCTTTACAGCTTTGTGATTTCAATCTTCTGCATTTGTTTTTCTAGCTACGTTTTTTTTTTACTGTGCAAAAACCGCACCACGAGAATAACTTTTCACTGGTCAAAGTCTTGCTAGATGTAAGGTTACTATTATAATAAAAATTGTAAAATGTGTGAGTAATGAAAAAAACTGTCACGGTGGGTAGTGAGGGGGGAAACTCCACACCGTACAATGTAGGTTGGCGGGATATGCCACTAGGCCTGGAAACAGGAATAAGGGGAGCAGGTCACCTTCTAACACATCCCTAAATCCTAGCGCTGACCTCCTAACTGTATGAGCGAACCCTAATGGTGGGAGGTCTCATACCCGGAACCTCAATAACCCTAGAGATCCCTGGTAATAATGTCAGGGCTAGGAGACGACCTGTTCATCCATGGCACGGATGAAACGGAGTCTCCAGCAGGCCTAGCAACAAGGAAAGGGAGAGACAGTAGCAAAAACCAGATTGGCAGGTAAGCACCCAGCGTAAACAACACACACTGGAACAACAGCACTTACCTGCCACAACAACTGCTACTGACTAGTGGTTCCCCCTCCGGGAAACCCTGGAGCCTGTTTCCGCAGGCAGGGGGTCAATGCGGTTCCCCCTCCGAGGAACCCAGGAGCCCCCTCACCGGAAGCACAACACACAGGGAAACGTCTTGCATACATGCTGGACGAACAACACCAAAAGAACAGACATAAAACTACAACAAGACGTACACCACACCCTGAACATAAACCCACACCAAACATCAACACAGGTAAGGTAGGGAACATGGAGGATACATAAGGGATGACAATCTATGTCCAACAAGGTGGCCCTCAAACTGGACATATGCTAAGGTCCAGGATGGAAGCATAACTCCAGCTCCACAAGAAGCTGAAGTCCCACTAACCTCAGGCTCCAAGCCCAAGTACTGTAAGAGCCCGCACCCAGCTCCACCCTGCTCACACTTTAACCCCATACCCACCAGAATAGGAAGGGACAACAATCTTAAAGGAGAAGTGTGGAAACATGCTAAAAAGTAGACGTTGCCACCGGCAACAAGCATGCACGGCTAAAGTGTCACGGTCCACTACCACCAGACCATGACACAGCCGTGACAAAAACTTTTAAAATTATGTTTTTTAAATCATAACTGTGATATGGAAAAGAAATTGGTGGGTTTATCAGTGCCGGCCCTCACGGTAAAGAATATGGAATCCCTTGAAGACACGTATGAAACTGGGTGGGGGGGGGTCCCCTGAAAAGGCAATGATTTCTTGAAGAAGCAATTATCTTCCAATTCTTCCCAGTTCTCCAGAAGCAACGCGGATCTGGTAATGTTTTAATTTTGAGACTTTGGGAAGAGGAGTTAGTCGTGTTTGATCTTGCGGAGCTTATATTGGACTGGAATAAGGACTCATCGAAGTATTTTCACAGATCAGATAGTTCTCCTCTATCCTGTGAATAGGGAGTAACTTAAAGGGGTTGGCCACCCCAAGTATTAAAAATCCCAGCATGCATTGCAGCAAGCTTGTTCAGAGGAGCAGTCACATGACATCCCCGCCCACCTGTGTTTCTATAGAGACAAGAGCCCCTAAGATAATATCAATAACCCAGACCCAGCAGCACACAGGAATATGATGCTCATGTATCACACATATGTAACTGGGGGGAGGGAGGGGGCCCTGTTCATAAACTTGCTGTAGGGCCTAGTCATTTCTAGTTGCACCATTGGATTTAAGCCATGAACAGAATGAATGGAGGGGGAGAATTATCATTTCCCTTGTTTCTGAAAAGTGGCGTTAAAAAGTTGCAAACTATGTGTTTGCGACTTTTTAACTGTGCCTTTTAAAAAAAAAAAAGGGCGTGACAATGGCAGGGAGGGGGCCAACAAATGTATGTTCATTTTCACCAGTTTTCTGACTCAAATGAAGGCAGAAATCCACGGCAGCTCTGAGCGGTCATAGATTTCTGTTCAGGTGCATGGACGGCCGGAGGAGGGGGGCTGTTGAGCGGGGGGACAGATCTTTGTTGCACAAATCGATCTGCTCACATAGCGAGGAGCCTCCTGTCTGTCATCACAAGACTAAGGCTACTTCACACTAGCGTTAACAGGGTCCGGCAGGCTGTTCCCCTGCCAGATCCGTGCCAACGTTAGCCCACGAGTGCCGTCGGAAGTCCGCTCCAGCCCCATTCACTGATGCCCAGCACGCTGTGTTTTTTGCTGTGCTGTGGCCGCATCTCCAACCTGTCCCCATTAAAGTGAATGGGGCCGGAGCGGACCTCCGGCGGCACTCGTGGGCTACCGTTAGCATGGATCACTGTATACAGTGTACAGGGGGTCACGGATCTCTATATGCAGTGGTGGGGGGGTCACATATCACTATATACAGAGTATATACAGAGTGCAGGAAGGAGAGGGCACACAATTATAGATGGTGAGACCAGTGACTGCTGCTGATATCACTGACCTGGAATATCATGTCTGTGACAGATGCTGGGACTTTTCAGTTTGTGGTCCACAGCGCTTCCCTGGCTCTGCTACATCCTCACATGTTGGCAGGATCCTCTCAGTACAGGGGAAACAGAGGGGGCAGAGCCTGAAGTCAGATCAGCCATCACACAGTTTCCCCTCAGTCTCCCTTCCTCCTTTCTTTATTTTAGCTTTTAACAAGTGTCCCTGCTAAGCCCCTGCACAGCCAGGAGTGCCAGTCACAGAAGGAAGGAGCCTCTGATACAAGAAGGGGGCTTTAGGACCCAGACAGCAGCACACTCCTTCAGGCATGGACAGGTTGCTCCTCCATGGCATCTGCAGGGATGGAGGAGACAGGCAGCTGTGAGAGCAGGACAGGAGGGAGCGTGGTGAGGGCAGGATAGGAGGGGGCGTGGTGAGAGCAGGACAGGAGGGGGCGTAGTGAGAGCAGGACAGGAGGGGGCGTGGTGAGGGCAGGACAGGAGGGGGCGTGGTGAGGGCAGGACAGGAGGGGGCGTGGTGAGGGCAGGACAGGAGGGGGCGTGGTGAGAGCAGGACAGGAGGGGGCGTGGTGAGGGCAGGACAGGAGGGGGCGTGGTGAGGGCAGGACAGGAGGGGGCGTGGTGAGGGCAGGACAGGCGGGGGCGTGGTGAGGGCAGGACAGGCGGGGGCGTGGTGAGGGCAGGACAGGCGGGGGCGTGGTGAGGGCAGGACAGGCGGGGGCGTGATGAGAGCAGGACAGGAGGGGGCGTGGTGAGGGCAGGACAGGAGGGGCGTGGTGAGGGCAGGACAGGAGGGGGCGTGGTGAGAGCAGGACAGAAGGGGGCGTGGTGAGAGCAGGAGAGGAGGGGGAGTGGTGAGGGCAGGACAGGAGGGGGCGTGGTAAAGGCAGGACAGGCGAGGGCGTGGTGAGGGCAGGACAGGCGGGGGCGTGGTGAGGGCAGGACAGGAGGGGGCGTGGTGAGGGCAGGACAGGAAGGGGCGTGGTGAGAGCAGGACAGGAAGGGGCGTGGTGAGAGCAGGACAGGAGGGGGAGTGGTGAGAGGAGAGGGAGTGGTGAGAGCAGGGCAGGAGGGGGCGCGATGAGAGCAGGGCAGGAGGGGAATAGCTGCCAATAGCAAGGAAACCAGACAGATCTGCTTAAAAAGATATATTAGTAAGTGTAATATTTCCCTACTTTCTTTATAGTTTTAATAAGTGTTAACAGAGTGGCCAACCCCTTTAAGATTTGGCACAACTCCTCTAACAGCGGCTCCAGCAAGATGGCTGCAACTGTAATCATGTGCAGAAAATAGAATAAAAACATCATAAATAAAATGGATAAAAAAAAAATACGAATATGTGTCAGTACAAGTATTCATTTTCACATCGTCAAAAATTTAAAAATGAATAGACAAGTGTTTTTCCTTAAACTTGCAAATTAAAGAATTAACAAGTAAGAAAGTAGATGGATTCTTCTGTAATTGATACTTTCTACTTTGGATAAATTCATCGCGTTACGATATATCTGTCACTGATATACATGTACAGTGTGTGTGAAAGTCTATCTGTCTCATATCTATTTATCTAATATCTGTCTATCTATTCATCTCATTATCCATCTCATATTTATCTATGCTACATATTCAAGTCAATCTATTTATCTATCATATCTATCCATCTATATTATGTCTCATTCATATCGATCTCATATCTATCCATCATACATATTTATGCTCCTTATGTCTCCTTTATAATCTTTCTACACAATCTGAGAATTCACAGCAATCTCATACGTGGCCCTGTGACCAAGTGGCATCTTATTTGGTTCACTCTCCTGGCACTGGATCATGCCAATACAGCACTCCCAGAGGGTGATCCCAATATGCATTCACCACCCTATGTTGGAGAAAAGAATGGTATGACCCATGAGCTGGTTCTTCTCCTATGTTCGTTATTGTAGTGCCCACAGTGAGGGGGCATCCTGGGCAGCTTCATGTTAGGTACTTGGGTAAAGCTGAGCACCTCAGGGGCTTCTACTTTAAATATTTTTCTGATCCTCAGACTGGTCACAAAGTGCATTTTGGCAGCTGGTGAAACAAATGCTGTGACATGTGAACACGCCTGATATTAACGGCGCACAAATGATCAGTGTTTATGGCTTCCCAGCCGCCCGCATCCTGGTATTTTACATCTGGTTGCTAGGCAACCGTAATAATTCCAGACGAGGCCTTATGCCCATTACCACTCTTACCTGACATTTGATCCTCGCTATCTTGAGCGGTTACTGAGAGGCTGTTTTTTATTCTCTTCATCACAATAAGTCAGTATTTTTTTTTTTTTACGAATTCCATTACAAGAAGAATAAAAAGAGACTGAGAAATTTCTATTATTCAAAATAATGAAGTGAACTACTTCAAATAAAACTTTAGTGATACACGTAATAAACTTGTGCTGAGATTCTGCCGTGTGCAGATATGGGGGGGGGGGGGGGGGGACTATAAAAATAAGAATATGAGTAAAAAAAAGCAGTAATGAGATAACAATGTGCTATACATAACTGTAATATAACATAATACACCCCCCTAGCTGCCAACTGTCCTGAATGTGCCGGGACTGTCCCTGATTTTCAGAGACAGTCACTGAAAATTGGTGTTGTCCCAGGCCAAGAAAAGGTGGGCTTCACACAAAACCCACCCACAACTGGGCGTTTCCAGGCAGGTTCGGGGCTTATATACCCTGATTTTACTCAAATGTTGGTACATATGTACACCCCACAGAAAAACATATACATGCACAAAAGGTTATGACGAGCAGGAGAAGAAGTAACTCTCAAAAATGACTGATTTCTACTCAAAGTAAGGCCTCGTTCACACGTCAGTGGTTTTCCACCAAGGCATGCACCACTTTGGTCCGTGAGGAGGACCAAACACGCCCATGGAAGTCCAAAGGTCTGAGAAAGCTCCCCGACACAACGCGGATGGCATCCATGTTCTGTCAGTGTTTCACGGACCATTGGTAGGACATGTTCTGGAAATTAATTTTCAGCTGAACACGGACCAAACATGGAACCTTTGTGGATGAAAAATGGATGGATTTTCCACGGAAGTCAAACGGACATGGAAATATGAACAAGGCCTAAGTTCTTGATTCTCAGCCTGTTGTAAATGTCCATCGTGCAATACAGTGTATGATCCTAGCCAAATTTCACAAAGATCTGGACATTTATAACACATGCAAGGGACACGCCATAAATGTCTGATAGGTGCGGGTCTTACCTCTAGGGTCTCCTCTCCAGAAATGGAGAGGAGACCACGCAAGAACAGCTCTCTCTCTCCATTCACTGCTATGGGACTTCCGAAATAGCCAAGTGCACTTACGCCACTATTTTCGGAAGTCCCAAAGCAATGTATAGAGAGAGCCATTCATGTGAGTCCTACGCCTGTTAGACATTTATAAGGCTGTTCCCCTGCTGACCTGTAAGGCAGTGAAGCCCAGTTGGAGTATCCAGAGAGCGTGCCTGACCTTGCAAGACCATGCTCTCTGCAAACTAACTCCAGCTTGGAAGAAGCTGCTTTGACGCATCCCCAATGGCGTAGATATCATGGAGGCATACCACACGACTACTATGGGGCCTGGTTCTGAAGGCTGCTTGTTCTTCTTCCTGATATATAGATTTATGTTCATGGAGATATCACGGGTTTTAGTGCAATGGTAACTGTATAAATTCCCATGCACTGAGCTCCCCCTAGTGGTGGTTGCAAGCAGCCAATTTTGTACTACTGTATGTTATGTGAGAAGAAGCAGTGATTTACAGCTGTATGGGGGAGATTCATCATTGTGTGCTGAAAGAGCAACAAAGAAGACAGAGCAACATTTTTAAAATTAAAAAGGTCTGTACTTAATAAAAAAAAAAAATTAGACATTTTTCAGAAATCTAGGGGGCCATAGTAATTTTTTTTATGGGACCCTGTGAGATGGGTGTACATCTTTGTGCTGTCCCTGATGATTGGACAGCGTCAGAACAAAGAAATAGCCTCTACCTTTTGGATACTGAACTGCAACCGCCCTATTGGACATTCGGAGCCTTATGTACATACAGGATGGGAAAAGAATGGAGGTCATAACTCTAGGAAGGGGGGAACCTGGAAAAAAAATCCTGCAAGATGGTCAAGGGAGCAAAGAGATTTCAGGAAAATGTTTGCGTCACAAGTTTCCCACAGGTGACATGTCCTCTTTAAGTCCTCTGCCTAGGACTTAATTTTTCCCAATCTTCAATCCCACAAGTTCTGCATAAATTAATAGTACAAGCGACTATAAGAAACTTTGTAATATGTCTTATCAGAGAAAAATGTTGAGTTCTCATGTTCTCAGTCTTTTACCTCAACCCACGTACTTAATGTTTTTCTCTTTGAAATTTGCTTTGAACACATCCAGGATGGGGGCTGCTCACAGAAGGATCAAATTACATATGTCAATACAAGTCTATGGACGGAGTGAGCAGGAACTCAGAAACAGGCATAGTAATAAAGTTTTGTTGAAATCACCACTATTATTTTCGATCTTCTGCTCCGTTATAGAATCACTCGGTTTTCTGTTCTGGAACCTTTTTTTTAACTGAGAAAAAAGTCCTGCATGCAAGACTTTTCTCTCCTCTATTTTTGACAATTTCTATGATGGAGCCTCAAACGCAGATGTGAACATACCCAAAGAGAGACTGCTGCAGCAAAATAGGAACTTTATATCTGAGCCCCAAGTGCTTCATTCATGCCCATACAGGTCAGTACTTCAGTAATGTCCTCTATAATCCTGAGGATGAGTGGTTAAATGGGTTGTCAAAGTTATTTTCCTTTCTTTTGTATGTTTCTAACTTACTTACTTCATTTACAGTGGCCCTGTTCTCCTAGTTAGCTGAGCTTTACATGACCTGTGATGTTAGCTTCTTTCCCTGCTCTGATGACGTTCCCTGCACAAGCCTGAGGGAACAGGAGGAGCAGGTCTGTCTCTGGGCACGGGACGTCACTGTGAAGGCTGTGCTGGTTGGAGCAACAAGCCACGCCCCCTGAACTGCTGATCTGCTGACCATGCCCCCTGCACTGCCCGATCTGCTGGCTGAGCTGTCTGCCCTGTGTCTCCCCTCCCACTGGATTCTTTAACCCCTTCTACCATTAGCAACACAGACACAGGGCTGGAGGCTCTGACTCAGGTACTGAGCAGCTGCAGTTTTTTTTTTCTCTTCTCCAGGTGCTGAAGAGACAAATTCTGTGCACAGGAGCTTCCTGCAAACACAGAGCTGACAAAGACCAGAGGAGGAGTCCTCTCTGTACTCTTCTGCTGGCTGTGAGGAAGTGTCTGCAGAGCAGTGCACAAGAACAGGAAAGGGGGGAAATCCTGTGTGTATCAGCGATGTCATTGCACTGTACAGCTGGGACTTGTAGTCCCACACATAAAACAAGGGTATCCCAGCAGTCACACTGCAGGCAGGGCAGCACTTTTATTCACTCCCATTGCAGAGAAGGGGGAGGGAAAGGCAGTCTTTGTTGACAACCACAAATATTCAGGAGGAAACCCTCAGAGACTGTAGTTACACGCCCTCCTGTAACGCACCTAGTTGATCAGTTAGGATCTCAACTGCGGAAGCAATGGACATCCACTATTATCCCACCGCCCTTGTTTTTGGCTGTGGGATTCGCGGTTACTCAGTATGTACCCCAGGCGTCACTCTCAGTCTTGGGCGGAGAGTTTGGGGTAACAAAATCATTTACCGCTATCCATCTAATTAGTTACTGCTGTAAGGAAGGTCCCCCAG
Source organism: Bufo bufo (assembly GCF_905171765.1). Taxonomy (NCBI): domain Eukaryota; kingdom Metazoa; phylum Chordata; class Amphibia; order Anura; family Bufonidae; genus Bufo; species Bufo bufo. The sequence continues at coordinate 791,843,270 of NC_053390.1, read as the reverse complement.
TAAGCAGGAGTCACAAGTTAGTATAAGCTTGTGCACAGTTCAGAGTAGTATCTAGTATGCGCTAGGTTCAGAGTTAGTATAGCATGTCCTCAGTTTAGTATATACACTGCTCAAAAAAATAAAGGGAACACTTAAACAACACAATGTAACTCCAAGTCAATCACACTTCTGTGAAATCAAACTGTCCACTTAGGAAGCAACACTGAGTGACAATCAATTTCACATGCTGTTGTGCAAATGGGATAGACAACAGGTGGAAATTATAGGCAATTAGCAAGACACCCCCAATAAAGGAGTGGTTCTGCAGGTGGTGACCACAGACACTTCTCAGTTCCTATGCTTCCTGGCTGATGTTTTGGTCACTTTTGAATGCTGGCGGTGCTTTCACTCTAGTGGTAGCATGAGACGGAGTCTACAACCGACACAAGTGGCTCAGGTAGTGCAGCTTATCCAGGATGGCACATCAATGCGAGCTGTGGCAAGAAGGTTTGCTGTGTCTGTCAGCGTAGTGTCCAGAGCATGGAGGCGCTACCAGGAGACAGGCCAGTACATCAGGAGACGTGGAGGAGGCCGTAGGAGGGCAACAACCCAGCAGCAGGACCGCTACCTCCGCCTTTGTGCAAGGAGGAACAGGAGGAGCACTGCCAGAGCCCTGCAAAATGACCTCCAGCAGGCCACAAATGTGCATGTGTCTGCTCAAACGGTCAGAAACAGACTCCATGAGGGTGATATGAGGGCCCGACGTCCACAGGTGGGGGTTGTGCTTACAGCCCAACACCGTGCAGGACGTTTGGCATTTGCCAGAGAACACCAAGATTGGCAAATTCGCCACTGGCGCCCTGTGCTCTTCACAGATGAAAGCAGGTTCACACTGAGCACATGTGACAGATGTGACAGAGTCTGGAGATGCCGTAGAGAACGTTCTTCTGCCTGCAACATCCTCCAGCATAACTGGTTTGGCATTGGGTCAGTAATGGTGTGGGGTGGCATTTCTTTGGAGGGCCGCACAGCCCTCCATGTGCTCGTCAGAGGTAGCCTGACTGACATTGGGTACCGAGATGAGATCCTCAGACCCCTTGTGAGACCATATGCTGGTGCGGTTGGCCCTGGGTTCCTCCTAATGCAAGACAATGCTAGACCTCATGTGGCTGGAGTGTGTCAGCAGTTCCTGCAAGACGAAGGCATTGATGCTATGGACTGGCCCGCCCGTTCCCCAGACCTGAATCCAATTGAGCACATCTGGGACATCATGTCTCGCTCTATCCACCAACGTCACGTTGCACCACAGACTGTCCAGGAGTTGGCAGATGCTTTAGTCCAGGTCTGGGAGGAGATCCCTCAGGAGACCGTCCGCCACCTCATCAGGAGCATGCACAGGCGTTGTAGGGAGGTCAAACAGGCACGTGGAGGCCACACACACTACTGAGCCTCATTTTGACTTGTTTTAAGGACATTACATCAAAGTTGGATCAGCCTGTAGTGCGTTTTTCCACTTTAATTTTGAGTGTGACTCCAAATCCAGACCTCCATGGGTTGAAAAATTTGATTTCCATTTTAAATTTTTGTGTGATTTTGTTGTCCTCACATTCAACTATGTAAAGAACAAAGTATTTCAGAAGAATATTTAATTAACTCAGATCTAGGATGTGTTATTTTTGTGTTCCCTTTATTTTTTTGAGCAGTGTAATATGCAGCAGGTTCAGAGTTAGTATAGCATGTCCTCAGTTTAGTATATAATATGCAGCAGGTTCAGAGTTAGTATAGCATGTCCTCAGTTTAGTATATAATATGCAGCAGGTTCAGAGTTAGTATAGCATGTCCTCAGTTTAGTATATAATATGCAGCAGGTTCAGAGTTAGTATAGCATGTCCTCAGTTTAGTATATAGTATGCAGTAGGTTCAGAGTTTGTATAGCATGTCCTGAGTTCAGAGTTGGTTTGGGAAGAACGCCTCACACCAGCAGGAACCACCCCACTTTGAGTTCCAGGACCATAATCAGAGCAGGTAACAGGCATATACTTGCGGTTAGTTGGTCCTGGCTAGGAAGCCAGCAGTGGGGAAGCCAGTGGCAAGAAGGTAGAAAGTCCTTCACAATGTTGTTAGGGATCCAGGTCTGGATATGTGGACAGAGTCCTCAGATGCAATGGAGCTAGCAGGGTGCGCACTCCATTAGTGGAACACCCTGCTTAGCACCTGTCTTCTATTTAAGGCCTGGAGGTAAGTGGGCGGAGTCACAGGATGGCCCAGCGGCCACTGCGTTCCACGCTGGAGCGCAAGCCAGCGTAACAACACAGGCGGTCGCTGCGTTCCACGCTGGAACGCAAGCCAGCGTATCATCGCAGACGGCCGGTGCGTTCCACGCTGGAGCGCAAGCCAGCGTATCGTCACAGGGAGCCGCTGCGATCCAGGCTGTACTGTTACACCTCCACAGCTCTGCAACTGCATGTCAACAAAGGGCCAGAACAGAACTAGGGAAATTCGTTTTTTGCATAAACTGGCTTATCTTATGTATATGTTGCTGACCATCACATTTACAGTGTTTTTTTTTTTTTTTTTTACATAACTCGGGCAATGCCTTTAAGTGAAGCTAATCCTCCTCTACTTTCTGTGTGCAGTGGATGGAAGCTGGTCTTCACCCACCATATCTGGGAAAACTGAAATCTAGAGAGACAGCCTAGAAAGGAAAACTGCTAACAAAATGGCAAATACAAGTCTTATAATGGCCAGAAATAGTATTATTCCTCATGAACGCACACTGTACTATTGATTAATGCAAAGTTAATTGACAGGTTAGGTACGCTTTAATAAATTAGGCGCATCTCCCTCCAGCGCACAGGGGAAATCTCCCCCAATGTGTAAAATTACATTTTCTTTTATTAGAAAGACAATGCATGTACATGCTTCAGATATGACGTCTTTGTCTCTTTCATTTAATAATGTGCCAACATTGCTGGGGCTCCATTTACCTTCGCAACGCTTCTCAATGACTGCGATACCCTGATGAAAACATCCCCCATCTTTGTCGCTGCATGCACCGCAATTAATGGGGAAGACATCTGAATGGGAATAAAGGATCTGCAGCTTCAGGGACATTCTGCCACCCATTTTCTTGTACACCATTAGAAGTTCCCAGGTGATGGAAATTTTTGGTATTTCTTAACAAACTAGTTGACACAATTTTGAAAAAGCCGCCCAAAGCGATAGAAGCCACTAAAAAGTTCAGCAACAACTCAAGGAGGCCACCATTTAGCAAACCATTGAGAAATTCCCCACCCAACTCACTTCCCATACATCAGGGATATCAGTAATTTTAAGGAGGGGCACATTTTTGCTTACAGTGGTAGGAACACCAAAGTATTCGAAGTGGAAATGGAACGGTCGTTCTCAGAGGGGGAGAGTGAGGCTGAATCTGCCCGTCAATGGACTCCTCTACTCTACATCTCAGAGGGAACCCTCTCGAGGCCATGGTGGCAGATGGAGAGGTGGCAGCAAAAGAGGGGTTTTTTTTACGCAAGCGCCTACTGGTCTCAGTCTACCTCCTCCAGAACAGCATGGACTATCAGTGAAGAGCCGTCATAGGAACTTTCAGTGTGATGATTCATAGATCAGTAATTTATCACAGAAGGTACTGAGCACAGCTAAAATAAACATGCTCAGCATAGGTCTTTCTTTTGTACCGACACACAGATTCAATCTATTTGATTGGGTCAAAGACCTTAATATATTCGCACGGGAATTGAAATTGAAGAAGTTTTTTCGCAACTCACAATAGACGACTTAGGCGTTGACCCGGGAGATCTCTCTGATGTAAAATGTCTGGCTGAACTCTTGGATGAGAGCAAAAGACAGATTGGGAGCAGACTGTTCACCAGTTTGAGTCTTCTATCCACTAAGAGTGCCCCCATCAGTGACAACACACCCACTGATACATTCCTGGAGGTGGTTAATGACCCAGTTGTGGGGTCTGGAGGTGGAATCAGGGGTACTAACAATTTTAACGAGTGAAGAAATGGAGGGTTTACTGTCATTAGAGTCAGACTCGGACACATCCGTCATTATCAAACCCTCGGATATGGGGGCAATATTGAGATCGAATTCAGTATGTCCAGATGTGTCACCGTATACTAGATGACAACCCTTCCATACAACCCCAAGCCCGTCTATGTCAGTTTAGCAAAAAGCATTTATCATGTAAAGAAAGTTAATACAAGGCACTTTTTCCTATAGTGTGAAAGCACGGCCACCGTTGATGGATTGCAGGGTGGTCGTAACAATGGAAACGAGCAGTGTATAATGTGATGGAAAAATGAATGAAGTCAGCAAAGGAAGCAATAAGTGGCTTGAATTAACTTTCTCTACATGATAAAAGCAACTTACTGAAATGAGACAATCCCTTTAACAGTCTTATGGAGGAAGCGCTCAGATACGGTCACATCAGTAGAACAGAACGTGCCTTTCTGCTGCCCCTACATCCACAGCTAGCATGGGGCCTCCCTAAAATCCACAAAGGGCTGGACTCACTCAAGGAAAGTCCGATAGTCTCGGGTACTGGTAGCCTGACACACACACAGCATTAGCACTAAAGTGGATACCATTTTACGACCGTTTGTGACATCCTTACCCTCCTACACATGTGACTCCATGGAGGTCCTTAAGAAATTAAGACCATTTGTATGTTGAGGAAGGGACACTTCTCGCCAGTTTTGACGAAGAAGTATTTTACAGTTACATCCCACACGATCGGGGATGTAATACTGTCGGGTATTTATGACCACACAATCGCTTTGTCCTCTCTCTCTCTTGAACATTTCCACCATCAACAGCTCAGTGGTGTGGTAATGGGTAGCCCTAGTGTGCCCACATATGCCAACTTTTACTTGGAAGAGGGAGGTCGTATTGGGTGATGACATGAACAGCCTGGCATCGCCTATCACACCGTGGTTACGTTACATTGACCTCGTGCTCATTTTTTGGAAGAGGAATAAAGACCAATTCTGTTGGTTCATTTCTGCCTTCAATCACAAGGATCTTGGTCTTGGTCAGAAATTCATGAGTATCGAATCACCTCTCTGGATCCGTCAATTCTCGAAGAGGCAGGTAGATGGTAGAATAACCATGCAACGTTTTCGTAAAAACCATCCTAACGGCTTATTACGGTGGGACAGGTGGCATCCTTTGGCCCTCAGGATGGGTATTCTGAATGGGCCAATACTTATAGGTTTTGAAAATTGTTCCACTCTCTCTGACTTCAAAGTTGCAGCAGGGCAATTGAGAACCAGATTTGAGAGACGAAGGTACCGAACAGGTGTCCTCAAAAGTACATACTAGCACTCTCTAGGCAGTAATTATGAATCCCTTCTTTACCCAAGACCTAGAGAGGGGAACGATGAGCAGATCAGTATAATCACTACCTTTGATGCACACAGAGAAGGGATATTCTGTCCAAGTATTGGAGAAATTTACGATCTGCCCCGGACATTTAGTATGTGGTTGGGTAAACCCTGCCGCTAACATGTTGACGAGGTCGTAACCATAAAGACATACTTGTCCATAGACTCTGTCAGGCATCTGGTACCACCATATGGCTCACTGGTACCACCAATGATACTTTCAAAAGTAGCACATGCATCGCATGTGGGTCCACTAGAGTAGGTAGAACATCCAGATGCTCAGTTACAGCCAAGATCTATTACATCATTTCATTATTCAACTGCAAGCCCACTTGACTGGTATAGTTGATCACATGTGACTGCGACAAAACCATCACATAGTTCCAATGACGCACAGAGGAACATCTGAATGATGCGCCTAATAACATGACATCCCTGATGCACTTCACGTGTGGGACCATCACCAGGGGGATCCTAGTTGGGGCCTTAAGTTTTTAGGGGATTGAATGCATCAGACGTTTGGCACGTTGGGGGGATTTTTTTGGCCACAGAAAGCCTGCATATAATACGTCCATTGGGCTTGAATAACCAGATAAGTTTTACCAGCTTCATCTAGGAATTGTGTCACAGTAGTCTGGCCTTCATCATTAATATGGACCATATCTGTATCCATCTCCTCCCTAGTCCACAGTATCATGGTAACACTACATCCAGTGTTCCAGCCTTATTCTTGGCCTTTTTATACAACCCCCATCCACGAATATTGCATTAGAGTGGTGGGAGATGGGAGATATCTACTATTATGCTCCTGGTGAGATGTGTAGCGTGTACAGATGTATACATGTTGAACGGCCAAACGCGCTACAGTGGATGCACAGCAGTGTTTTTAGGTCGGGTGACCTTGGTCTGATACGAGGCTGGCCGGTCATGGTTGGGACGCTAATTGCTCTGTCCAGCTCAACCCTCTCTGCCGTATACTTACCTTCAGACCAAGCTCCTTCTCATGACTGTCTCCCAGAAGCTGTGCACCCTCACCTTACCCCATTAACACTCTGGCTCCGGATGCATTAGGAGAAGATGCAGATCCACGAATTCTCACTCACGTGGAAGCTCTCCTCTCATTTAAGCCTGCTTAGTCTTTCCTAATGTATACAGAGGCATTACAAATGCTGAGGTCGAATGTATACACCTGTCAGGGGCAGGGTTGTGGGATATACCAGACGCCATATTTATTATCCCATTACTTTAACCATCTACATCAAGGCTACTTAAGCCAATATTTACCCCATCCCTGCTCTTATCGATAGTGGGGCTTCTGCCCCTTTGGTGTTAGATTGGGTTTCACCCTTTGTTTTTATTGTTCGATTGCGTTTTTCCCGTTTTTTGAGTATCTATTAACTATTTTTTTGTTTTAATGTTTTTAGTGGCCACTGATTCATAGTTTATGCAAACCACGACCAGAAGTGGACTTAAAGGGGTTTGCCTCACTTCAGCAAAAAGCATTTATCATGTAAAGAAAGTTAATACAAGGCACTTACTAATGTATTGTGATTGTCCATATTGCTTCCTTTGATGGCTGGATTCATTTTTCCATCGCATTATACACTGCTCGTTTCCATGGTTACGACCACCCTGCAATCCAGCAGCAGTGGTCATGCGTGCACACAATAGGAAAAAGCGCCGGCCTATGTGCGCTCCTCCCATGGTCCTGGCCACTAGAGAGGCCGGTGCTTTTTCCTACAGTGTACAAGCACGGCCAACACTGCTGGATTGCAGGGTGGTCGTAACCATGGAAATGAGCAGTGTATAATGGGATGGAAAGGAAGCAATATGGATAATAACAATGCATTAGTAAGTGCCTTGTATTAACCTTCTCTACATAATAAATGCCACTTGCTGAAGTGAGAGTACCCCTTTAAATGCCCCAAAATTACCAACAAAAATGTTGGTAAGTATGACAACCCACTGTCAGTGTTGGTAATTGACCATGTTGGGTGGGTGTCTAGTCTACATGCCTAATATGCTCCATTTAACCCTATCTATCACTGCAAAAACTTCTACAGCATATGTGCCAACTCCAAGAGGCTCCCAGAAAAAGCAGGGTCCTCCTGGGTTCCTGGAGAAGCTGGCCAATCTCCAGCACCACTCATGAAGTGCTGCTTTCTTCCCGGAAAACATCCCTCCTGTATGTACAGGCAAGATAATGCCGCCCCTGCACCCATACTGCTCCAGGGGAGGCATGATGCTTCTAGAAAGGGGACCTAGCTACGTAGGAAAATGGTTGGGGGGTCTTCAAATGGGGGGTGCGTCTACATCCAGAAAAATATCTCTCCTCCCGCGAGCCACTAATAGAAATCCGCTGTCTCTACTAATAGTGGGGATGGCTGAAATGGTTAAAGCTCTCAGACCTGGACCTCACCTACGAGGTGGTGCCCGCTGGTTCCTGCACATCCATTTAGTCCGATTTTTCCAGGTAATTAGAACGCCTTGGAAACATATTTGTTTGATTTGCTGCAATTTGTTGCATATTCCGAAATACTTTCCTCGAGATAAATAGAACTTCTATCGGCCTAATGCAGCATAATGGCCTCCAGGAGCCGGGATCTGCGGCTGCCTGCCGAGTTCAGCTGCCGATGCCAAATAAATGTTTGCAGTCGAGAGAAATTTGTGCAGGTTAAACTGGTTAAGTCCTTAAAATGAGAGGCATGACTTCCCGGTAAACAAGTCGCGAGCACAATGAATATTTGTTCCAGAAATGTAAACACTTGTTAAAATCATGAGAGGCAGCGACGTATCAGCACATGGTTTAGCTGTCAGTCGTTGTTAGGCTACTTTCACATTTGTGTTTAAACTATCCGGCAAAGGAACAGCCTGCCCGAGTTCAGCATAGCCAGACTGCTGGAGCCCATTGACTATAATGGAACCTGGACAGTTTCCGGTATGAACGCCGGGATTCCGTCGGACAAAAACTAGTGCAAGCGCTAATGCCAAAAACAGGATCCCATTATAGTCAATGCCGGATACAATGGACTCCTCTGCCGGAGCAGCCTCCTATTGATGCCCTTTAAACGCTGACAGTGGAGAAGTTGGGAGGCAGTAGTGATCTGGACTTCTTATTTGTAGTACTACTCATGTATTACTTAGACCAGTGATGCCCAACCTGTGGCCCTACAGCTGTTGTAAAACTACAACTCCCACCATGCCCTGCTGTAGGCTGTCTGGGCATGCTGGGATTTGTTGTTTTGCAACAGCTGGAGGGCCGCAGGTTGGGCATCCCTGACTTGGACAATAGTCCAAGATCCTGGAGACAGATTCCTTTTAAGCCATTCTAAATTGGCTAGCTTGAACGCATATGTAATGAAGGCCCAGCTTCATCTGCACATTGTCCAGTGGTGGCAATTTGGGGGCCCAAATCCTGCTCACAGTTTTCCTGTACTGTATACTCTAATAATGTAATGACGCTGGCTAGACACTAGAGAACCTCAGCAGTTGACTTTCCTAGGTACTAACAGTGTCTCCCAAGACTTAGGTGCCCCGAGGACTTCGAGTATAGCTGAATGGTGGAAGAGTCACCCAGATAATAATAAGCACATATGACAAAACTATCAGGCAAGAAGAAGGCACTCACCAATGGATGACTGGAAAGGATGATGATGGTAATGGATGAGGACAATGATAATCAGATGGATGTTGTGGTGAGCAGATGGTTGAACAAACTGATAAAAACTGACCATGACTCCAGCTTTCCTTGACCTGTTCCCTAGATCTATGAACATTGACCCTCAAACCAGCACCACAGACTCTCACTGTCCCTGAACACATCCCTATGGAAAACCCTAATCTGCAATATTGACCCTAACATGAACAAGAAGAGGGCATTATGACCCAGATTCTAGAAAACATAAAACTGAGCAGAAGTGAAGTGGAATCAGGGCAAGAGACATGTAAGCCTCAAGGAAAACTTCAAGACTCCAGAAGAAGTCGTATCTGTCCTTTATACTTTTTCTTCTTTCATGACCCACTCCTGATTTTGGCTTCCAAAACAGAATCCGGAAGCCTGACCTTTTGGGCATACCCTCAGGGTGGAGCAAGGACTGGACTAGAAACCACAAGAAGCTAGTCAATAAAAAAATACTAGAATAAGCAAAGATTACTGGATTCAAAAGCACAGAGCTTTCACTATCACCAGCAATCAAAAGAGGAAGCCAGAATATTTGAAAGAGTGGAACCAAATGAGACTGGTTGCAGCAGAAAAGATTGCATAGCAACTGTACAAACTAACAGACAGAAGAAGACAGCACAATAGGAGTATTTGATTGTAACAAGTACATACTCTATGCAATGTAAACATCCATTGGGCATAAATTACCCCAAATTTAAACAATTGACACCTAATGGTGCCCCCCCACATCAAATTCTCAATCCAACCCCCTTCCTCCAGCCCTACTGTTAAACACATATTTGGAAAACATTACATACAGCGCTACAAAACATACAGGGTACAGCGCCACATACCTCTTACATCCAGTGAGGGCTCCTCTGATGTAGACGTTCTCTTTTCTCATCTTCTCTATTTGCACCAGACCGCCTTGACGACTTCTTTAAGCTGTGTCTCGTCTCCTCAGAGTCAGTGATGGTCAGTTCGCAGTGTTCGCCAGTGAACACATGCGGGCTGCCATCTTTAGTAAGGTAGACTAGTAAGGTAGATCCTTAGCTATAAGCTTTGCCGATGTATGTCGCAGTGGCACCGCCTCCGTGTACGAGGTCAATAGCGATTCACTCAAACGGCACCTCGATGATCGGGAGAGGTACCAAGGGACTGTGGAAAAGGTGCTGGGTGCTAGTTGCCTGGCAGGTCGAGCAAGACTTACAGAATTCTTCCACCTCCCTAAACACACTGGGCCAGTAAAACCGTTGTAGTATCCAGTCCTGTGTCTTCTGCATTCCCAGATGACCCTCGAGAACATGCTGGTGGGCTAACTCTAACACGAGTTTGCGATAAGCCTGGGGCACCACCAAGAGTTCAATGGATTCACCTCACAGCTGGTTTACCCGGTACAACATATCCTGATGAACCACAAAACGGGGGAACACCGATTCTGCCCCTGGTTGTTGTGGTTCACCATCTACTATTAATACATTTTCCCAGGCTCAGGATAGGGTTGGGTCCCGGTGTTGGGCGGTACCAAAATTATCCCCAGAGACATTGAGGTCTGCCAGCTCAGGACCCGGCGGCAAGTCCTCCATGTCTCCCACCATCACACTTAGCGGGGTTGTCTCCCCCTCTTCCACCGAAGTGGCGGTCACCCCTACCGCTGGCCCTTCTGACTCAGGTTCCCAGGGTTATGGTCTCCCCACTCTGCTAGGGTTATTCCTGTCTCATGGGTATCAGTCACTCTCGTAGCAGGCCACAGTGCCGGGAAGCCCGGGAAGTCTCTCCCTATTATAAGTTCGTAGTGTAGATTGGTGGCGACAGCCACCTCGTGGGTCCACCTGCCGGCAACTGTGGATAGAGACACCATAGCAGGGGGGTAGTCTTTTGAGTCTCCATGAATACACATGAACCCGACTTTCCGGCCAGTATACTCAGCGGACCGTACCAGGGGAGCCCTTACCAGGGTCACCAGACTCCCTGAGTCCAACAGAGCCTCCACTGGAGTGTCTCCCACCTCCACCTGGCACAGGTGATTCAGAGTCTCTGGGGCACCCGCTGTACACAGCTTCCTAGCACATAATGACTGACAGAAGCCATAGTTCGTGTCCATGGGTTCCACCTGATGTGGACAGTCAGCTCGTACATGGCCAGGCTCCCAACACCGCCAGCAGACTATCGGAGCTGGGTCCACATGGGGTACATCCCGGGCAGGTTTGGTGGGCACAAGTCGCCGGGTCTGGGGTGGAGAGTTACGGGATTTGACTATACCCCTCCCAAAAGAACCCCCCTGTAGATTCCGGGTAGCCTCATAGAGCTCCACCAGGTCGACCATCACGAAAGCATTACCTGGAGAGACCTGGCCGATCCATTGCTGGAGAGGGGTGGCAAAGCCCTCCAGAACATATCAGCCAACAGTTGGTCCAGCATAGCTGTGGGGCTCAGCATGTCAGGCTGTAGCCACTTTTGCAAGAGGTTAAGTAAGTTATAATACTGGGGTCTCACAGGCTCAGCCGGCTTAAACCCCCACTGATGATTTACCCGCTGGGCCCGGACCAACATATTCACCCCCAGTCTTGCCAGAACCTCATCCTTGACTTTTTGGTAGTCGGCTGCTTGATCGTCCGGCAAGTCGAAATACACCCACTGGGAATCGGATGTCAGGAACGGAGTGACGACCTCAGCCTACTGGTCACGGGGTAGATTCTCCCTTGTGGCCACCTTCTCGTACATTACCAGGTAGGTTTCGATGTCATCCGATGGTGTCATATTGGGGATCGCCGCACGACCGCTTTCCGGACATCATGGACACTCTGGGACGCTCCTGCCGTCTATTAAGCCATCACGTGTTGTAACAGCAGCTGGTTTGTTTCCTGCTGGTGTTGGTTAGCCTCCACGAGAGCCTTCATTACAGCCTCCATTTTGTGACGTGACATAGGTTTAAATATAGCTGGTTTAATCCAGGACATTCAGCCGTACCCTAAAACAAAAATTTCGGCGTTTACGCCACCCTCACTGCGCTTGCCCGCATCAGACACCAATTGTGAGGATTTGCTCTGGTAGGCAAGGTAAGCGGACGCAGTACAGAGGCAAAACAAGTTCGTAATCAAAATGTCAGCGTTTATTCACACAAAAGGCAAAAGAAAAACGTCTCATTACAGTCTTGGTGTTAATTCACACAATAAAAAGTCCATAGAACAGACAAGTTACGTTGCTAGCCGTTTTATCCCCGGCAGTCCACAGCAGGCTTTAGGGGGCCTGTTTCCCAGCATACAGCCCTGATACGGCTCTGAACCTTCCAGCACAGCACCATGCTTCAGATCTCAAGACAGAGACTCAGCTGCTGAGCCCAGCTGCCTATTTAAGGACAGCCAGGTGCTGCCAAAACCCGGACCGGCACTTAAACTCCGGTCCGGTATTTGATCTCACCTGGCTGAAAATCAGCCCAGCCGCCCATGTTGGGAGGAAAATACCTGCCTTCCCAAACAAAACCCCTTGCTATGTCACATACCCCCCCCTTTGTTCAACCCCGAGGGGGTGAACACACGCCAGACAGTGTACCCGGGACAGGGCATCCGCGTTTCCCTGTAACTGGCCTGCCCTGTGTTCTACTGTAAACTTAAAGTTTTGCAAGGACAAGAACCATCTGGTGACTCGAGCATTCCTCTCTTTGAACTTGCTCATCCACTTGAGAGGGGAGTGGTCGGTCACCAGGCGGAACTTTCTCCCCAACAGATAATAGCGGAGAGACTCAAGTGCCCACTTGATGGCCAGGCACTCTCTCTCCACTATACTGTACCGGGTCTCGGCTGGGGTGAGCTTACGGCTGAGGAAGACAACGGGATGCTCCTCCCCGGTGATTTCCTGAGACAGTACCGCACCGAGGCCTACTTCGGAGACATCGGTCTGTACTATAAACTCTCCTTTGAAGTCGGGCGTCACCAAAACCGGGGACCCACACAGGGCCGACTTCAAAGCGGAGAAAGCCTTTTCCGCCTGGTCATTCCAAAACCCCTTGCTATGTCACGATTATATATATATATATATATATATATATATATATATATACACACACACACACACACACACACACACACACACTGCCACCGGGGTTTAACTAAGCAAATAGTTATGAGCCTCCTATTTGATAATTACTGCCGAGCGATTATCTTTCAGCTGGCAACAAGTTATTTAACCCCAACTGGTGCAATGAGTTGCTTCTCATTTCTTAAACAACCATGTCGAAAGACACATCTCCTGGTCGTGGAAAAGATGTTAGTCTGTTTGAGAAGGGTCAAATCATTGGCATGCATCAAGCAGAGAAAACGTCTAAGGAGATTGCAGAAACTACTAAAATTGGGTTAAAAACTATTAAAAACTGGAAGGACAGCGGGAACTCATCGTATTCGAGGAAGAAATGTGGCCGGAAAAAAATCCTGAATGATCGTGATCGGCGATCACTTAAACGTTTGGTGAAATCAAATTGAAGAAAAACAACAGTAGAACTCAGGGCTATGTTTAATAGTGAAAGTAAGAGCATTTCCACACGCACAATGCGAAGGGAACTCAAGGGATTGGGACTGAACAGCTGTGTAGCCGTAAGAAAACCACTAATCAGTGAGGCAAACCAGAAAAAAAGGCTTCAATTTTCTAGGGAGCATAAAGATTGGACTCTGGAGCAATAGAAGAAGGTGATGTGGTCTGATGAGTCCAGATTTACCCTGTTCCACAGTGATGGGCGCATCAGGGTAAGAAGAGAGGCAGATGAAGTGATGCACCCATCATGCCTAGTGCCTACTGTACAAGCCTGTGGGGGCAGTGCTATGATCTGGGGTTGCTGCAGTTGGTCAGGTCTAGGTTCAGCAACAGTATGTGCTCCAAGAATGAGGTCAGCGACTACCTGAACATACTGAATGACCAGGTTATTCCATCAATGGATTTGTTCTTCCCTGATGGCACGGGCATATTCCAAGATGACAATGCCAGGATTCATCGGGCTCAAATTGTGAAAGAGTGGTTCAGGGAGCATGAGACATCATTTTCACACATGGATTGGCCACCACAGAGCCCAGACCTTAACCCCATTGAGAATCTTTGGGATGTGCTGGAGAAGGCTTTGCGCAGTGGTAAGACTCTACCATCATCAATGCAAGATCTTGGTAAAAAATAAATGCAACACTGGATGGAAATAAATCTTGTTACATTGCAGAAGCTTCTCGAAACAATGCCACAGCGAATGAATGCCGTAATCAAAGCTAAAGGCGGTCCAATGAAATATTTTTGGCGGCGACTTTTTATTTTTGCACGGTCAGTGTATATATAGCCTTAAATACCCCAAGTTGGCCAGCCGTTTTCTGGGGAAGATTAGAGTGCATGAGCTGGCCCTTTAAGAGGCAGAGAATGAAAGCTCGCACCCCAAAAGCAGAGCAGGCCTAGACCGTATAAAGGAGAGGAATGCCTGCGATGAAGAAGCGGAACTATTCCAGCAGCTGAGTCAAAGAGGTGAGATGACGGTGGGTCTAAGCCTGTGGAGCAAGGGAGCAGCGAGGCGGCCGTACCTGGAAGCACAGCGGCGTTGAGCACGGGTCGCCACTATGACAACCCAGTTATAATGAATTCACGCATTTCCAGGGGGAATAACAGAAGAACCGCACACTGTTAAAAATTCTAAAAGGCATAGTGTGTTAGAACTAATTTCATGAGGATTACAAATATTTACTAAAACAGAATATTACAAAGGATAATTTTTTATCATGAACTTTCCCTTCAAACTGCCCGCGCGGCTCCATTACACTCCATTAATACCCTCTCTTTCTAATATGTTCATTATTCTCAGCAAAACTTTGCAGTCCCAGCACGGAAGAATAATGACTGCAGTACGTCTCGCACTTGATTGTACTCAGCCTTCCTAATTTGAGTCCACATCTGCCGATAGATGGCATTTGATCTGAAGTGCTGCCAATGTTTTATAATGTTCTTAATGACTGGGCATCGTTAAAGAGACACAAAGTTGCTGAAGATTCACATTTATTTTTATAATCTCCTGGCAATTCCAAAATGGACGTTAATCTCAGACATTTACAGCCGACAGCAGCTGACTGTGACACATAGGGGGAGCGGGGGACAATAACGGATCGTGTTTCAATCAGATTTATGCTGTAGACATACTAAAGTCAGAGAAAAGAAGAAAAAAAAGAGAAAAAAATCTTCATTACGTGAAACGCATTTGATGTAACACACTGTATGAAAATCTTCACAATTTGGGCAACTGATAAAAAGTTGCTGAAACATAAAGTGAATGTCCAGCCTTTTGAAATTTTTAACGCATTCCGAAATTCTGCGCCCATTCATTTCTTTATAGAACTTTATAACGCTGCATTAATCTGCTACCCTGCATCAACATAGAGTTAAAGGGGGTCTGTCAGCAGTTTTGACTATGTAAAACTGCTGACAGCACTAGGTAGGAGCTGGAAAGAGCATACCTTTTGTGGAGTGGTGTAAATATGAAGTTTTATTCTGTCAGGTTCTTCTCCTGCAAGTGCCCCAGTAGGCAATACATCACAGTTTTGACCAAGCTAAACAGCATTACATAGGGGCTGAAGAGAGCAGGACAAATGTACCTTTTGTGGAGCATTTCTCATCAGGAGTAGTGTGAAAATGAAGTTTCATTCTGTCAGGTTCTGCTCCTGCAAGTGCCCAGGAGGCAACTCTTTAATGTTTTGACCATGCTTAACCATTGACAACACCAGATAAGGGATGGAGAGAGCAGAACATACATACATTTGTGGAGCATTTCTCATCAGGAGTGGTGTGAATTTAAAGCTTCATTCTGCCAGCCTCTGCTCTTGCAAGTGCCCAGGAGGCAACTCTTTTCAGTTTTGACCATGCTGTCTCTGTCAGAGCTATCTTTCTTTTCTCTAGCTGTTCAATATTAATTTTCTCCTGATCCAACAGTAGTCGCATAAATCTAATGGAACTTGCTGTGGCCTCAGTCTCCCATTTCAACAATTCAGGATTACTAATGCGTGCTGCTGGACGTATGTATATCCTGAGGCCGCTCGGTACAATTAAGTTCTTTATGTAATTGTCGTATGTATGTCATATAGCTCCTTAAAAGGGGTTTTGATAGAGGGACTGGTTATGTTGGATAAAGTCAGTGTCACCGCCAGATCTCTGAGAAGTTCTGACAGACGTTCTTCAGTACCTCCTGCATGATGTTCTTTGTTTTGGTTTCGCTTTGACATCTCTTGTCCCTCTCCCAGCTGTCATCTATTAGCAGTGATTGCCTCCCTTTATATCCCCTCCCATACTGCCTCACTTTGCGGTTTATACTACTTCCTGGATTGTGTTCACTGCTTGAAGTGAACAGGACAAATGTACCTTTTGTGGAGCATTTCTCATCAGGAGTAGTGTGAAAATTAAGTTTCATTCTGTCAGGTTCTGCTCCTGCAAGTGCCCTGGAGGAGATGCATCACAGTTTTGCCCACGCTAAACAGTTGATAGCACCACATAGGGGCTGGAGAGAACAGGACAAATGTACCTTTTGTGGAGCACTTCTTATCAGGAGTAGTGTAAATATGAAGCTTCATTCTGCCAGGTTCTGCTCTTGCAAGTGTTCATGAGGCAGAGCATCACTGTGAAGTGCTCTCTGCATTGAGCTGTTTCACAACCCCTCTCCTCTGCTCTGAGTGACAGCTGTAGCATCCAACCCGGAGACCACTACAGCTGTCACTCAGAGCAGAGGGGTGTGGTTGTAAAGCAGATTTGTGCAGAGAGCACTTCACAGTGAAGCTCCGCCTCCTGAGCACTTCACAGTGAAGCTCCGCCTCCTGAGCACTTCACAGTGAAGCTCCGCCTCCTGAGCACTTGCAGGAGCAGACCCTGGTAGAATGAAACTTAAATTTTCACATTACTCCTTATGAGAAATACTCTACAAAATCCAGGGAGTTATTCTGATTGCCTGATTGGAATCGGGAAGGAATTTTTTTTCCCCTAAAGTGGGGAAAATTGTCTTCTACCTCACAGGGGTTTTTTTTTTTTGCCTTTCTCTGGATCAACTTGCAGGATAACGGGCAGAACTGGGTGGACAGATGTCTTTTTTCGGCCTTACAAACTATGTTACTATGTAAAAGGTATCTCTCCATTCCTTATCTAGTGCTGTCAACGGTTGAGCATGCTCAACACTGTAAAGAGTTGCCTCCTGGGCACTTGCAAGAGCAGAACCTGACAGAATGAAACTTCCATTTCACACTACTCCTGATGATAAAAGCTCCACAAAAGGTATGTTTATACTGCTCTCCCCAACCCCTACCTAGTACTGTTTAGCATGGTCAAAACTGCTGACAGATTCCCTTTAGATCAAGGATGCCCAACCTGCAGCCCTCCAGCTGTTGCAAAGCTACAACTCCCAGGACAGCCTACCGCTATTATGGCATGCTGGGAGTTGTAGTTTTACAACAGTTTGAGCATCCCTGCTTTATATAATAAAATTCTGTCTGCCTGCAGACACCACTAGAGGGAGCTTGGGAGCTTACTGCACACTGTGTATATACTGCACTCCCCCTAGTGGCAGGAAATGTAACATTTGATTCTATGTCTGGGCATGAGGTTTGGAGTTCGTGTCAGAAAGCTAAGAGTAAAGTTAAGGAAACAGCCAAGATTAAAGGGGTAGTCCCCTCTGGACATTTCATCACTGCAGCCAAGTGAACAAAGACCAGTGCAGGGCATCGGCAAGGTGTTGCTGGAACGGCGTAGCGATTCTGTCATTATTTTATCAGATTCACTCCACATAGCCAATTTTTTGCCAAACTTGAAAAAACCCTTTAAATAGTTCACCAGGACCAAAAGTCATCAAGGAGCAACGCCTGCCCTGCAAACCCAACGGAGGCAGCAGCGGAAACCAGCAGGCAATTCAGGAACAGGGACCCTGCACTGGAAACCTGAGAGTTGGGTAACACTGCACCTTATAGTCCGAGAACAACCTGAATAAGTGAGACATACATCATCCCCTAATACAAGATGAAGGCGACATCTCACTGCGCAGCGGCACGCCATCCTTCATTAACTCAGTCAAATACATACACTGATTCACAATGGTAATTAAAGATCGTATTCCCGATAATAAAGTGACGGGTATCATTAGTGAGGGTTCTGCTGTGTACTTGTACCTACGGATGACTGATTTCGAGTGAGGTTAAGACATAATACACCAGGCGTTCACCTCCGGCACGCTCGCCTCTTCATGAGGAAGATATCTGGCAGGTGGCCAATAAACAAGGTTTTATCATGATCTAATTCTATAACTGCAGTACAGTAATAAAGTAATGGTACTAATATACTGGGCTTAGAAAAACGATTCACTCCCTTTCACGTTTTGCAATTTATTAATTTTTATTGCCATATTTGGGCACTCTTAGTTAAAGGGAAAGTCCACTTTTGATACGGTGTCCCACTGCTGAAACCTTCCGAGATCAACTATAGACTGAAGGGAAAACTGCAATTCTGCAGAAACAAACAACTGCAGAAACAAAGGATTGGGCATGCTGAAAGCCAACATACCCGATCCTTCTTTAGTCCTGAAATCTGCCACCAGGGGAGAATCTGGACACTCGAAAGGAGACAGGCAGAAGATGTGCCCGTGTGATAGATTTGGCACATCTTGAAGACACTTCTACTTTGGCAACTTTTTGTGCCAAAATTGAAGCCCAGGTCATTAATACACTTGGTGACTTTTATGGAGTCCCTTTAGCCACACCTATTCTTGTCCGTGTTTTGCGGAACCGCAAAACACTACGGTGGTCTGAATGAGCCCTAAGGCATGAGGATCAGTATTTTACCTCCTATCATGGAGCACAACAACGGAGATAACAACATAGGAGCGGACGCCAGTCTTACATACAGTACATATTATGGCACCAACAGGTGTTCAAAAAGTATAGCAATGTGCACGTCCACCTACTGAGCTGAGTTCTGGAGGTCACACAGGCTTAGTCACTTACCCCACAGCCAGAGATAACTTTAGAGATAACTTTATGTCTGATTCTCAAGGAAGGAGCACAGCCTCCAAAATAATATGGAAATATAGTTGAGAAGACCCCTTCTTCGGAAGTAAGAAAATACTATATTGTCAGCTGCCAGAGGAAAAAGGAGACTGATTCTGTCTAGTACCTGCCCTAGCAGCACATTTTATCAGCAGCAAGAAGGGGAAAGCATTATCATGGTCTTCTCTCTAAGTATCCCTCACCTTGAAAGCTTTTTATAACAGTTGGACTTCCTCAGATTACCTGCTGGGATGTACCACAGCTGCCAGAGGGGAAAGGAGACTGATTCTGTCCTGTACTCGCCCCTAGCAGCACATTTTAGCAGGGGAAAAGCATTATCTTGGTCTTATCTCTAAGTGACCTTCACCTAGGATCCTTTCTTCACAGAAGGACTACCACAGATTACCTGCTGGGAAGCATCACAGCTGCCAGAGGGGAAAGGAGACTGATTCTGTCCTGTACTCGCCCCCTGCCGCACATTTTAGCAGCAGCACCAAGGGGAAAGCATTATCTTGGTCTTCTCTGTAAGTGCCCCTCACCTCGGATCCTTTCTTAACAGAAGGACTACCCCAGATTACCTGCTGGGAAGCATCACAGCTGCCAGAGGGAAAAGGAGACTGATTTTGTCTAGTACCCGCCCCCAGCAGCACACTAACAGCAGCGCCAAGGGGAAAGCATTATCTTGGTCTTCTCTTGAAGTGCCCCTCACCTCGGATGCTTTTTCTAACAGTAGGACTGCCCGGGAATCATCACAGCTGCCCTACCTGCTACCCTGGCATTTATGCCTAGGCCCATAAGTGATATGGATGTCTGGCATGAGTAGTGGGCTCCGCAAATTGGGATGCTTTACAGATAACCGATTTCCCATTCACGAGTAGCAGATGGGGAGGTGCATGAAGTTCTCGGAGCACATTATGCTGTAGTGTGTATTACCTCTGAGTATCTTTTGTACAAAATATCTGTTCTTCATAATCCGCAGACTGCGGCAAATAATAAGTCTTCATGGCAGCCTCACATGCTCTTAAATATTGAGTATACAGCGCTGTATTTCATGCAGTCACGGCTAAGCATGAAGGGACATATAAACTGTAATGAATATGTCAATGTGCACCTTTAGCGCTCGTGCAGGCCTTTAAATAATACATGGCGGCTTAAGTGAGATATCTTTATTGAACCTTCCCCAATATTATGTATGTATTTCATCCTCCACTGTGAGGTTGTGACACAGTTTAATACAGGAAGGAATAAGATGAATGCGTCTTGATATGAAATTGCCTGTAGATTATTTTTATAAGGCGCGGTGACAGCCTATAGAAAGACAATGGAAGCTGACACGTCCGTTACCGAACCATAGGATGGTAAAGGTGGGGGCAGGCGGAGGAGAAGAAAGGAAAAAGGAAGTGGGGTACACTAGGAACCGGTTTTGTTTAGGCCCTTTCTATCCAGTGAAAGAAAGTTCTTGACCATTGCCCCATGTAAATCCGCCCAGTGTATTAGTGATCATTCATCACTGTACAGTACAATAACTGCCGCATGTACCGTAAGTGCTGCCGACTGTCCTGGTAGATCATTGATTGAGGCTTGTTACAGGCAGAAAATCTGTCCGTGTAAAGAGACCTTTACTGTCTCATTATCCCAGCTTATTACCAAGGAAAACTAGAAAGGATGGTGAAAAGGAATGGACAGAAGGGGAACTAAAGGGAACAGATGGGGAGGAAGTGGAGGAAATGGGAAGGGGAAGAAGAGATAAAAGGAAGAGAAAAAAAAGGGGGCTGATAAGATGGGAAGGGGAAGAGAAGAAAGGGGAAAGGAGGGGAAGGAAAGGGAACGTTAGGAAAGAAATGGAAACAGAATGGAAGTGAGGGGAAGAGAAGGGAGAGGAAAAGAGAGAGGAGGAGAACAGAATGAAAATGGGTGGATAAGAAGGGAGAGGAAGAGAGGAGGAAGGAGAAGGGGAGAAGAGATAAAAGGAAGCTAGAAAAGGGAATGAGAAGTGAAAGATTGGGAGGGGAAGAGAAGGGAAAGGAGGGTAAGGAAAGGGAACAGAAGGAAAGAAATGGGAGCAGAATGGAAGTGAGGGGAAGAGAAGGGAAGGAGAGGAAAGGAGAGAGGAGGAGAACAGAATGAAAGTGGGTGGATAAGAAGGGAGAGAAAGAAAGACAACAAGAAGTGAAGGATGAGGAAAGAAGGGGAGGAAAGGTAAGGAGAGAATAAGAGAAGAGCATGGAAGTAGAGTTAAATGAAAGAGAAGGGAGGAAGAAAGGAAGCAGGAGAACGGGGGAGGGGAGAAGAGGTAACAGATAGAGAAAAAGGGGATGAGAAGTGAAAGAAGGGGAGGGGAATAGAAGGGAAAGGAGGGTAAGGAAAGGGAACAGAAGGAAAGAAATGGAAACAGAATGGAAGGGAGGGGAAGAGAGGGAAGGAGAGGAAAGGACAGAGGAGGAGAACAGAATGAAATTGGTTTGATAAGAAGGGAGAGGAAGAGAGGAGGAAAGAGACAACAAGAAGTGGAGGATGAGGAGAGAAGGAGAGGAAAGCTAAGGGGAGAATAAGAGAAGAGCGTGGAAGTAGAAGAAAATGGAAGAGAAGAGAGGAAGAATGGGGAAACAAGAGAGCGGGTGAACAGTGAAGGATGGGAAGAAAAAGGAGATAGAAGGGAGGGGGCTGAGGGAAGGGGTGTAAAGGAGAGGGGAGAAGAGGAAAATGGAGGTGAAGGTAAGAGAAGGGAGAGGAAAAGAAGAGGCATGGAGGGAGACGAGAAGTGAAGGATGAGGAGAAAAGATGAGCAGTGGGAAAAGGAGAGGATGGGAAGAAAAGAGAGCGGACGATAAGTGAAGAATGAATAGGGAATTGAGGAGAGGAAAAGAGACAAGTAGAATAGAATGGATGTGAACAGAAGGGAGAGGAACAGAACAGTAAGTGACAACAAGAAGTAAAGGATCGGGAGAGAAGAAAGGGGAGAAGAAGAGAACAGAATGGAAGTGAAGGAAACTGAAGAAGGGAAGAGAGGAGGAAAAGGAGCTGAAAAGAAGAGAGGAGACTAGAAGTGAAGGAAGGGGATGGAAAGGGACTAGAAGGGAAGGGAGAGGTATAATGGAGAGGGGAGGAGAAGAAAATGAAAGTGAAGGTAAGATAAGGGAGAGGAATAGAGGAGTGAAAAGAGCACAAGAAGTGAACGATGAGAAGAGAAGAAAAGTTGAGGAGAGCAGAAGAAAAGAGAATCTTAGCTGAAGAAAATGGGGGAAGAGAAGGGTGTAAAGGAAGGGAAGAGAAGAGAAGACAGGGTACGAGAAATGAAGGATTGGTAGGGAACGGGAACAGATTGGACGTGAGAGGAAGAGAAAGTAAGGAGAGGGAATAGAAGTGATAGGAAGGGAACGTATAGGAAAGGAAGGGAAAGAGGGGAGAAAAAGTGAAGGGAACATGGGAAAGGAAGGTAACTGCACTGTCTGAATCTGGCCATACGCCTTATCACTATTCCTCCTGATGTTTTTTTCAATAGGAGAGGGGAATTTGCCACTGTAGGACCCCCTCGGGAGAAACAAGGTATTGGGCCTGTTGAAATCCAATACGCCAAACCCTGCTTTCCCCCAAATCCAGAAGCGTTAGGTGACCCCTCCCCCATACACATTAGATGGCTGGTCGATCCGGCCAAAATCAGCAAGTTCTGATTGCTTATGTTTTCTCAATGTGTACGGACACTTTTAGGATCTATTCACAACGCATTCCTGGATGTGTCCACTGCGCCCAGCGTGGACTTACAATGGAGTCCTTTGGGTTCTGTTGTGGTCTCTGTCATTTTGCAGGGAAGATTATGGCATTGCATGCAGCTAGATTATGGAAACATCCGCAGGGCTGAACATGGCCTTCCTCAATGTACAGTTCTCCACAGCAGGGCGCCCCTGTCCTCATAGCCTTCACCCCACAATGTGCATTTCAGAATGCAGAATCCATAAGAAGAGAAGGGAAGATCCTCTGATGATATATTTCTCGGCATCACATCCCGTGTTATTTCTAAAGTCATCCGATTCATTATATTAACACTGGATTCATTGTATTAGCCGACATCATCTTTTATACATTACCCCCATTGGGATACATTTGTCACCGGACTCTTCGTTTTGTGAATAGAGATAATTTGTTTCATTTACTTGCAGTCGTATGGAAAATTCACATTTAACACACAGTGATTTGTCTTAGGGTCCATTTACACGTCCGCAAAAAAACGGACACTGGCCGGGTTCGTTCTGCACTTTGCGAACCGCTCATGGCCGGCAATTTAAATAGAAATGCCTTTTCTTGTCCGTGTCTGCAGACAAGAATAGGACACGTTCTATTTTTTTGCAGGACGGAAGTGCGGATGCGGAACGGAAGTGCGGATGCGGACAGCACACTGTGTGCTGTCCGCATCTTTTGCGGCCCCGTTTGAAAATGAATCCGGATCCATTTTGCGGACGTGTGAATGAACCCTAAGGCCTAGTTCACACAAACGTTTTTTTTGCGGGTGTACGGGTCGTTTTTTTGTGTTCCGTATACGGTCCGTATACGGAACCATTCATTTCAATGGTTCCGCAAAAAAAACTGAATGTGTTCCGTATGCATTCCGTTTCCGTATTTCCGTTTTTCCGTTCCGTTGAAAGATAGAACATGTCCTATATTTGGCCGCAAATCACGTTCCGTGGCTCCATTAAAGTCAATGGGTCCGCAAAAAAAACGGAACACATACGGAAATGCATCCGTATGTCTTCCGTATCCGTTCCGTTTTTTCTGAACCATCTATTGAAAATGTTATGCCCAGCCCAATTTTTTCTATGTAATTACTGTATACTGTATATGCCATACGGAAAAACGGAACGGAAAAACGGAAAGGAAACGGAAACACAACGGAACTCAAAAACGGAACAACGGATCCATGAAAAACGGACCGCAAAAAACAATAAAAGCCATACGGTCGTGTGAACTAGGCCTAAGGCTGTGGAGAGTGTTACAGAGCTGAAGGTACCCGGTCAGTATCCTTTATGGTCTAGGGCAGTAAGGCTGGAATTGTCAGTATCCTTGGTGGTTTAGGACAGTAAGGGGGTATTGTTAGCAACCTTGGTAGTTTAGGGCAGTGAGGGGGTAATGTCAGTATTCCTGGTGGTTTAAGGCAGTAAGGGGGTAACGTCAGCATCCCTGGTAGTCTGGGGCAGTAGGAGGTAATGCAAGCAAAACTGGTAGTCTAGGGCAGTAAGGAGTTAATGTCAGTATCCCTGGTGGTTTAAGGCAGTAAGGGGGTAACGTCAGCATCCCTGGTGATCTAGGGCAGTAGGAGGTAATCCTAGTAAACCTGGTAGTCTAGGGCAGTAAGGAGTTAATGTCAATATCCCTGGTGGTGAAAAGAAGTAAGGGGGCAATGTTAGCATCCCTGGTGATCTAGGGCAGTAAGGGTGGTATTTTCAGTATCTTTGGTGGATTACAGCAATAAGGGGGTAATGTTAGCATCCCTGGTAGTCTAGGGCACCAGGAGGAGGTAATCCGAGCAAACCTTGTAGTCTAGGGCAGTAAAGAGTTAATGTCAGTATCCCTGGTGGTTTAAGGCAGTAAGGGGGTAATGTTAGTATCCCTGGTAGCCATGGCGTACATAGAGAAGTAAGTAAGTGACTATTAGAGGGGTTTTCGGTGACTTTGATACTGATGTCCTCTGTCCACCTCCGGACAGCTGACTGAGAAGGCCGCGGTGCTCCGCTGAGTCACAATTAGAGTAAATATACAAACTACATTTTTGGAAACAATTTTTCCAGTTCAATCGTTTTTTGTTTATTTGTTTGTTTTTTACAGTTTTTTATTTTTAGACATTTTTATGTTTTGCTTACAACACGTAATGCCATAAATCGGTTTGCCGCCATCTCACCGACCTGACCTTACCAGTCCCTCTAACAATTGCTCCAGGACTTTATTAAATTAGCCTTCTGCCTTTCGGGCCCAGTGAAATTATTAATAAATCATTACGTGACAATCCTCAAATATGCGGCGCACAGCGCTCCAGGCCGCTTCCATTACTCTCGGGGTACGAGCCGTCAGTAGCATCATTACCGGTCGACCTTTGCCCCAGATGATCATTTTCAGTCTCGTCCAAAAGTTTTTGGCCATTATTTTTTTTTTTTCAGCCACTGCCTCGTCAGTTTTTATTACTGATAACGAAGCGTCGACGACTAATTAATCCCGACCTTCTCGTCCTGACTCTTTGGCGGTGTAAGCGTTAATAGACGTCTTGCATTTATCATATTCATTTCATAACGTGACCCAGAAAGAACCCTGGCCTCGTAGTTCGGAGCTTACACTGCAAGTCGGCCCAAAAAAGTCACAGTTATCTTTTTTTGCTTAAATGAGTAAAAACCGGTGCTTGGCATTTGGCAGCGCTGACGGAGAACTTCCATCCAAATTACACATCTCCATCCAGATTTATTTGTAGATGGATTATCGAGACTGAAGAGGGATGAAATAAATTACCCGAAAAATAAGAATATCGCCAATTATTCATGGTAACGCACACCCATGTGGTGCAGAGACCTGAGCCATGATGCCAGGGCCACCCTCACCCTAAACTGCAAAGGTTTACCCGCCAGAGGATAGGTCATCAGTATAAAAATCTCAGAAAACCCTTTTAAAGGGGTTGTCCTCACTTCAGCAAGTGGCTAGTATCATGTAAAACTACAACTCCCATCATGCCCTCCTGTTGGCTGATAGCTGTAGGCTGTCCGGGCATGCTGGGAGTTGTAGTTTTGCAACAGGTTGAGGGCCGCAGGTTGGGCATCCCTGATGTAGAGGAAGTTAATACAAGCCGCTTACTAATGTATTGTGATTGTCCATATTGCCTCCTTTCCATCACAATATACACTGCTCGTTTCCATGGTTACGACCACCCCTGTAATCCATCAGCGGTGGTCATGCTTACACACTATATAAAAACACTGGCCTCTCCGGTAGCCGGGATCGCTGGAGCTCACAGAGGCTGGTGCTCTTTCCTATAGTGTGCAAGCACGACCACCACTGATGGATTGCGGGGTGGTCATAACCATGGAAACGAGCAGTGTATAATGTGATGGAAAGGAGACAATATGGACAATCCCAATACATTAGTTAGTGCCTTGTATTAACTTTCTCTACATGATAAATGCCATTTGCTGAAGTGAGACAACCCCTTTAAGGCCACCATTATATGACATTTACTAGGTACGTGGCCTCCCCGGTGCCCAATGTACACTAATGTATATTTTTCTTTTTAAGCAACATGACTATCCGCCGTGAATGTGAAACTGTACCCAGAAAATGTACTCCTATCGAAATAATGAGGTGGCTCTTCTCCTCACCATGGGATGGACCACCAGCAGAGAGAAGTCTCAGCTACCACCTTACCAGTGACCCCTTTGAAATGGGAAAAGCTTTCATAAGGGCCATGATGTGAGCCGGATACCTGAAAGCATTCTCTTTCGGATATTGGGCCCCCTATACAGGCTCCAGGGCCCATGTGCATCTACAATCGCTGCAGCCCCTATAGATACAGCCCTACAACTGAGGAGGCCCTATCGAGTGGAGAACCTGGCACAACGGCAAGATCCACAGCTCCATCAATGCATCTTCTATAGTGATGGCTACTCTAACGTCACCCATCTCTAGACATAGTGATCACCCAAGATCACAAATAGCAATTTTTTTTACTATTTCTATTGGAGTGAGAAACAAAAGAAATTACCACAAAATCTGCAGTTTCTGAAGCCCTCCGCTCCTGTCTGAGGAGATGACGGGGCGTCCTGCGTGTCTTACTGCTCTTCATAGTCATCCATCACATTATGGGTGAAGCGATGCCTCAGGTGATAACACAGGTATGAAGGACACTTTCCAGCAGCGAGCGGACAAGTCCTGAGATACGTGCAAAGAACACTGCTTACAGGATACTTAACTTATATTTATATCTCCTTGACTGACATCACTACAGGTCAGTGCTGACAGGAAGAAAATGTCCCAGCCTTCAATTCCATCATTACTTCCCTTCTGGACCATGAGAGGAGAACTTCTATCACCAAATTACATTCTGAGGCCATAGAATCTGATGGATCTCAGTGTATACGGCTCTATACAGAACTCCATGAGGATGATAGATAGATAGATAGATAGATAGATAGATAGATAGATAGATAGATAGATAATAGATATATAGATAGATAGATAGATGCCTTGGCTTAGGTCAGGTGTCGCATGGACTCTGTAGCCTCTAGCATACTTGCCACCAGTCCCGATTATGCCAGGACAATCCAGCAAATTAGCAGGGCTTATGAAAGGTCCACGACCATTGAGGAGACCACCCAGAGTAACACAAGTGGTTGCAGACCACTTCCGACCTACAGACTATGATGTGGTAGGTCCAAACCTGATATTCCTGAAGGAGAAGAGCCAAGAGGAGAAGTATAAGACCGGAGTAGAAGACCTACAGTAGGTGAAGATGGACACAAGATGTATTTGCCGGTTTCTCATGTAGAAGGTGAACAGTGGAGATGGGGAACAGTGAATACCAGACATGGATCTCCATGTACCGTCCCCTCAATGTACAAACACGTTGAGATACAGGAAACCGTTTCATTGCCAACCGGTACAGAAACCGCACCACATCAATATTTACTTTGGGATCTCAACCTCCTCCTGGCAAGGACCCAAATTATATCTGTAAATCGGCTTTGTGATCCAAGCTTTTAATTAAGAATTTATTGACTTTCATCGAGATATGACGGCTGGACTGAAGTACTGTATCTCATTCCACATCATTACTAATAGCTGTCGTGTCGGAGGCATTAGGGTTATACACACAGTTATATACAGAGACCCACCATAAATACTGACAGTATCAGCCTCCCCGTCCAGCTACAGGCTCCTGACCATAGGGGCAGGAATGAGTTAAACGTCCTCCTTTTAACACCATGGGGTTTTTAAGGTTCAATTTTTCTGTGCAGATCCATTTCTCTCTCAAGCTTTCCTTTTCTGACACAGTGCTCCAAATCCCCTGCACAGAAATAGTTTTTAATGATAACATTCTGGTTGTCTGCAGCCACCACTAGGGGGAGCTTAAAGCATATTGTGTATACATTGACCATACCGACCCTTTGGGCTTTCTCTTTGGTCATAAATCATCACCTAGTAGTGGGGAGCGTCAAGGGGATGTCTAGTCCTAGAAAAAAAGGGTTTCTTTTCCAGACAAAGCGCCACCTCTGTCCATGGACGGAGCCTGGTACTGCACCTCATCTCCATTCAAGTGAAGCTATTTGCTCCCCAAATCTTTCTTTCCTCTCCTTAGGCCACACTTACGGGTCAGGTCTGAATAGAGGCCCCATAACTAAGTGACCCCATAAAAGATAGCAGGGGATGTAGAGACTGAGGTCACACCCAGGACCCGTAAGCCTGAGGGGAGCCCAAAAAGGTGCAGCTGACCCTCAGCAGGAGACCAATTCTACAAACGAGGTGTCATCACTGGGGGCCCAGATGAAGATTATGCACTGGGGCCCAGGAGCTTTATTCCTGCCAGAGGCCAAACACGCCGATATCCTATGGCACAACCTGACGTCTCACCCAAGAACATTCTTAAGGAGCACCATCTCTTCTTGTAGTACAGACGTAGCATTCTTTATCTTCGCCTCTGGGACCCGCACCTATCACAACAGGCCCCGAAATTGAAGGAGATAGCACTGCGCATGGGCCATTCATTTGCGTGGGAGTTGCAAAAATAGCTGAGCTCAGCTATTTTTGGAAGTCCCATAGAAATGAATGAAGAACGCACTGCGCATGCGCGACCACCACTCCGTTCACCTCTACGGGACTGGCGGAGATAGAGGAGCACTGGCTTGGCTATTTTCTGAACTCCCATAGAAATGAATGGAGAACGCACTGCGAATGCGCGACCACCACTCCGTTTACCTCTATAGGACTGCCGGAGATAGCCTAGCCAGTGGTCTGAACTCCCATAGAAATGAAAGGAGGGTGTCCTCGCGTGAGCATTGAGGGGTCCCTCCAGAGATGGGACCCGCCACTATCTGACATTGGTGGCATACCCCAACGATATGCCACCAATGTCTGTGGTGAGACAACCCCTTTAAATGGCGAACATCATGTAAACCGTACTGGTGCGCCTCGTATCCCTTGTATCGTTATCACGTCCTCTATTATTCACCTCAAACAAATTGCCGATTAAAACCATCACCGCTGACATTGAGCTGAAATCCGTGTGAATCTGCAGCTGAGCCGTTCGTCTCTTTTATGTATTTTATAGAACAGAAGAACGTTACATCTTGGCCCAATACTTGGTGGTTTTGTCCTAATTTGTTATCGAGTTTACAGCTCCAAGAAGATTCATGTCGGCCAAATATTCCGGCCAAAATGTACAGCTCTGAAGCCTGCCCGGGAACATTCTGCAGCGAGCGAGAGGAAATCAGTGTCCAAAAAAGCAAAAAATAATAAAATGCGGCTTTGGTTCAGAGAAGATGACTAACGACCCTACAAGATGGCCAGCGATGGTCAACGCGGAGGAGAAGCCAGCAATGTGCTACTACAACTTACATATATTAGTCGTATATAGAAGGTGGGGGGCCCATAAAAAAGATCAAATATGGGCCCCTATTATGGTTTGTCACCTAGAAGAGAAGGGCCCGGTGTTTTTTTTTCCCCTTCGATCCCCACTATGAATCCTTGGGCCACCAACACAACTCATATTTCACAATGGTCTCAGGAGCCACGTGTGGCTTGCAACCTCCATCTGGGTGGATCCCAAAGAATTCCTCATTTTGGGCCCTAGGCACTGGTTACATATGGTTAAAACAGATCTCTGCTTGCTGTCAGTGAGTGGAAAGATTTTATCTAGAAGTCGAAACTCATCTATACCTTGTCTTTCTCATAGCTATCCAGTCTAGCAGATATGGGAAGGCGTTAAAGGGGGTTGTCCCACAAAAAGTATTCTATAGTTTACAAACCAGCGCCTGGATGTGAATACTTTTGTAATTGCAAGTAATTAAAAATTTAGCGTAGACACAGAGTTTTTCCATAAAATATATCTGTATCGCGCCACCTGCTGTGTTTTTTTTTATATCTGTGTCCGGCTCACTGAGATGGCCGCACATGCTCAGTTTCCTCCTTCAACTGAGCTGTGATAGGGAGAGCATGGGCACGCCTCCTGAGCTGTGATAGGGAGAGCATGGGCACGCCTCCTGAGCATTGATAGGGAGAGCATGGGCACGCCTCCTGAGCTGTGATAGGGAGAGCATGGGCACGCCTCCTGAGCTGTGATAGGGAGAGCATGGGCACGCCTCCTGAGCTGTGATAGGGAGAGCATGGGCACGCCTCCTGAGCTGTGATAGGGAGAGCATGGGCACGCCACCTGAGCTGTGATAGGGAGAGCATGGGCACGCCTCCTGAGCTGTGGTAGGGAGAGCATGGGCACGCGTCCTGAACTGTGATAGGGAGAGCATGGGCACGCCTCCTGAGCTGTGATAGGGAGAGCATGGGCACGCCTCCTGAGCATTGATAGGGAGAGCATGGGCACGCCTCCTGAGCTGTGATAGGGAGAGCATGGGCACGCCTCCTGAGCTGTGATAGGGAGAGCATGGGCACGCCTCCTGAGCTGTGATAGGGAGAGCATGGGCACGCCTCCTGAGCTGTGATAGGGAGAGCATGGGCACGCCTCCTGAGCTGTGATAGGGAGAGCATGGGCACGCCTCCTGAGCTGTGATAGGGAGAGCATGGGCACGCCTCCTGAGCTGTGGTAGGGAGAGCATGGGCACGCGTCCTGAACTGTGATAGGGAGAGCATGGGCACGCCTCCTGAGCGGTGATAGGGAGAGCATGGGCACGCCTCCTGAGCTGTGATAGGGAGAGCATGGGCACGCCTCCTGAGCTGTGATAGGGAGAGCATGGGCACGCCTCCTGAGCTGTGATAGGGAGAGCATGGGCACGCCTCCTGAGCTGTGATAGGGAGAGCATGGGCACGCCTCCTGAGCTGTGATAGGGAGAGCATGGGCACGCCTCCTGAGCTGTGATAGGGAGAGCATGGGCACGCCTCCTGAGCTGTGATAGGGAGAGCATGGGCACGCCTCCTGAGCTGTGATAGGGAGAGCATGGGCACGCCTCCTGAGCTGTGATAGGGAGAGCATGGGCACGCCTCCTGAGCTGTGATAGGGAGAGCATGGGCACGCCTCCTGAGCTGTGATAGGGAGAGCATGGGCACGCCTCCTGAGCTGTGATAGGGAGAGCATGGGCACGCCTCCTGAGCTGTGATAGGGAGAGCATGGGCATACCTCCTGAGCTGTGGTAGGGAGAGCATGGGCACGCGTCCTGAACTGTGATAGGGAGAGCATGGGCACGCCTCCTGAGCGGTGATAGGGAGAGCATGGGCACGCCTCCTGAGCTGTGATAGGGAGAGCATGGGCACGCCTCCTGAGCTGTGATAGGGAGAGCATGGGCACGCCTCCTGAGCTGTGATAGGGAGAGCATGGGCACGCCTCCTGAGCTGTGATAGGGAGAGCATGGGCACGCCTCCTGAGCTGCGATAGGGAGAGCATGGGCACGCCCCCTGAGCTGCAGCAGAAAAGACACTCCCCCTGAGCTGCCAGCTTGATATAAATCTAGCAGAGCAATGAATGTGGAGATCTCTGGATCCATGTGAGGTACAGGGCTGGTTCTAGCTTTGTTAGAAAGAGAATGTCATGTGCTATATGACCTCTGATTTTCATTTTTTTTTTACATAAGGTCATGGGATAACTCCTTTAAGGGTACGCCCTTTTTGGTAAAATTGTGTGCCCATTGGTTAACACAGGTGGGTGTGGCTTGGCCGCCAGGCTGTGCCCTAAGGACCAACAAGCACTGGTATCTCCTGTCATGGGCAGTAGTGCCAATTTTAATATGGACCCCTCTCTTGGCTCTGTGCATTATACCGGCCCCTTCTCATAGTCAGAGATGGAAGAATATTTTTGCAAACCTAGGCGAAAAAAATATATTATTTTTTGCACACGATTATAGAAGCAACCATCTTGACAGAGGTGTAACTGCACTCAAGAGATTTACTTTACAGCAGTCACATGGACTATGAGAAGCTGTAATTTGGAGATGACACATTGACTTTTACCGGAAGGTGTTGTGGGCATGCTCTGTGACCTGTACAGGGGTCATTGTGCAGGGATGGGGAGTAGATGAGCTGAGAACATCACCTGCTCTCAACGGGGGATCTTGTGTTATCTATACAGAGGTGTTATCCATCATTGTAATCATTGCCCGTGATGAGAATGAGATGACTGTGAAGTGATCTCTACAGAAGAGGGGGTATCAGCCTACGATTAGGTTCAGTGATAATAACTGCAAGATTTCAGGATTTCTTTGTATACACCAGAATGTTTAAAAAAAATATTGACAGATTATTTTCTGACTTTCCCTTTGTAGAGAACTGGTGGTACTATGGATGGTATCCATCTTGTAGATGGAGATGATGAGAGTGTGAAAGATAGGCAGCGATCATCCCATAATGGGCACATTCATTTTATCTTCCTACTATGACCACCATTATGCTATCAGGGGCTTATGCCAACTCGGAATCAAGCCCACCCTTCCTGGCACATATCTGTGTTCTTCTACGTATGTGACAGGCTCATATTTTAATAATCCTTCTTCTGGTAAAAACCCCCAAGCATAATTAGTTCCTTGCAAATATTGGAATACTATAAATAGTTTCCAGGACAACACATTTTGTAAGTGCAAATTTGGCAAATGAAATGTGCCACTGGCAAATCCTTCCCCTGAGAAAACGGAATAAGAGAAGAATTTCTTAGAGGGCTTATCTATATCTTCAAATATATTATATATATATATATATATATATATATATATATATACACACACAGTACAGACCAAAAGTTTGGACACACCTTCTCATTCAAAGAGTTTTCTTTATTTTCATGACTATGAAGGCATCAAATCTATGAATTAACACATGTGGAATTATATACATAACAAACAAGTGTGAAACAACTGAAAAGATGTCATATTCTAGGTTCTTCAAAGTAGCCACCTTTCGCTTTGATTACTGCTTTGCACACTCTTGGCATTCTCTTGATGAGCTTCAAGAGGTAGTCCCCTGAAATGGTTTTCACTTCACAGGTGTGCCCTGTCAGGTTTAATAAGTGGGATTTCTTGCCTTATAAATGGAGTTGGGACCATCAGTTGCGTTGAGGAGAAGTCAGGTGGATACACAGCTGATAGTCCTACTGAATAGACTGTTAGAATTTGTATTATGGCAAGAAAAAAGCAGCTAACAGTCTATTCAGTAGGACTATCAGCTGTGTATCCACCTGACTTCTCCATAACGCAACTGATGGTCCCAACCCCATTTATAAGGCAAGAAATCCCACTTATTAAACCTGAGAGGGCACACCTGTGAAGTGAAGACCATTTCAGGGGACTACCTCTTGAAGCTCATCAAGAGAATGCCAAGAGTGTGCAAAGCAGTAATCAAAGTGTCACGGAACCATGAACCAGACGTACAACAAGAGATAAGTGAAAATAGAAGGCTTTATTGAAAATAAAGCTGTAAAGCAAAAGTCCAAACGGATGGTGAAACCGAGCAGAGTCTTTGCGAAGCCAGAGGTCAGGAACCAGAAGGGTAGTCAGACGAAGCCAGGATCAGGAACCAGCAGGGTAGTCAGACGAAGCCAGGATCAGGAACCAGCAGGGTAGTCAGACGAAGCCAGGATCAGGAACCAGAAGCAGCAGCAGTCTTAGAAGCATGTGAACACAAGAGGACCAAGCAAGGAACTGAAGCCACAGACCTCCTATATATATGAGCTAGGCATCCAGCTCCTCCCAGGGGAAGGAGGAGCCGCAGGGTGGAAGGCTACAAGAAACCCAGGACCCAAGATGGCCGCCAGCACATGTCAAACGAAGGAGAGCAGCAAGCAGGTAAGACCATGACACAAAGCAAAAGGTGGCTACTTTGAAGAACCTATAATATGACATATTTTCAGTTGTTTCACACTTGTTTGTTATGTATATAATTCCACATGTTCATAGTTTTGATGCCTTCAGTGTGAATCTACAATTTTCATAGTCATGAAAACAAAGAAAACTCTTTGAATGAGAAGGTGTGTCCAAACTTTTGGTCTGTACTGTATATATATTTATTTATTTTTTACTTGGTATCTTCTTATGAAGCAGAGATGTCAGGAGTTATCAGTGGACAGATGTGACATCATCACGCCATGCTCAAAACAGCCTAAGATGAAAGTACACCAAATCAAGTCTAGTGAAGACAAGTCCATCTCCAATGGAGGTATCCATCTGATTGACAAGGATCAGATATGTCATGACTGGTGGAGGTCCAACAGATAGAGCCCTCACCGATCATGAGAACGAGCTCAAAACCTTTCCAAAGTTGCTGCTCAGACCTCACGTGCATGGTCACCTCTTCACTAACTGGTGGAGTCCACCAGCTAGGACCTTCGTTGATCGTAAGGATGAGAGGAACGAAGTGGCCTCTTAGACCTGTCACTGGTAGGTTGTCCATTCCTAGAGGAGATTGACCTCACATGCATGGGGGTACCTCTCCACTGAACATCAAGGAAAATACTTCTCTAATTCTCCTGGGAAAATGGAATTAGAGAAGTATTTCTTAGAGGGCTTACCTATATTTTCATACATATATAGATTTTTTTTTTTACTTGGTATCTTCTTATGAACCAGTGATGTCAGTTGTGACATCATCACGCCATGCTCAGATGAAAGTACACCGAATCAAGTCTAGAGAAGACAATTTCAAGACAAAAAGCTATCTCCAGTGCAGTTATCCATCTGATTGACAAGGATCAGATATGTCATGACTGGTGGAGGTCCAACAGATAGGGCCCTCACCGATCATGAGAACGAGCTCAAGACCTTTTACTGGTAGGCTTCTGAAGTTCACTGAGTATCAAGAGCAAGGAAAAGAAAAGCATGACTGCTGGAGTCCACAAGCTAGGACCTTCACTGATCGTGAGGATGAGAGGAACAAGGTGGCCTCTTAGACCTATCACTGGTGGGTTGTCAAATCA
The DNA here is from genome assembly GCF_905171765.1 of Bufo bufo. Lineage (NCBI taxonomy): Eukaryota > Metazoa > Chordata > Amphibia > Anura > Bufonidae > Bufo > Bufo bufo. Next base: position 791,808,101 of record NC_053390.1, on the reverse strand, counting down.
TACTGTAGATTGACCTTACATGCATGGGTACCTCTCCACTGAATATCAAGAAGAACATCTCATTTTTGAGAGGAACAGGGGGTAAAATTTAACATTATTCTCACAGGAAACATTAATTTATGAGATAACAGAAACGGCAGAATTTATCAGTTATGAGGCCCTATCACTCAATGTATACAGCGTCTTCATTCTTCATATATCCAATGAGCTGCCAGTGCTCCACTTCCTATATACATTGCTATATACGTTTTTAAGAGCCTCATGGGTTTAAGGGCTACAGTTCATTCGGTTTCCCAGTGACATGGCTAGCAATAGGCACCAGTGTCACATGGTGGAAGAGGCAGCAGGGGACTTAAAGGGCACCAATTAGCAGGATCAACCCTATTAAACTAGACATGGTGCCTTGTAGGGTTGACCCTGCTGATTAAAATGATATCTGTCTTGTGAAAATCGGTTGTGGCGTTCCTGAGAAAAATAGACTTTTCTTCAATAGGCAAATGAGGGCTTCAGTGCCCCGAGGGGAGGGGCCTCGTCTTGTTGTGCACCTCAGTGCTGGCCACGCCTCTCAGTGCACTCAAGACCTCATCTGCCTAAAGAATAAAAGTCTTTTTTTCTCAGGAATGCCACAACCGATTTTTACAAGACAGGTATCAATTTGATCAGCAGGATGAATCCTACCAGACGGTATGCCTGGTTTATAATGGTTGATCATGCTGACAGTTGCCCCTTAAATATTCCAGTTTGACTACACTTAACCTCAATATCTCATTCTAATGATATCCTAATCCAGAAGATTACCACACCAACTCCACGGCATGAACTATAGTCCACCCTGACCCTGAGGAGCTCCTGACAAAGCCTAATGTTTCCTCTAATGCTTCCGAAGCAGGAGGAGCAGCAGGAGGGCTGGTTCTAGCTTTGTTAGAAAGAGATTGTCATGTACTGTATGATGTCTGATTTTCATTACCCATGGGAGAGCCCCTTTAAGGTCTGTCCACAGGGGCAGACAACCTGCCGACTCACTTAATCGCAAGGATTGTCCTCGTTTGTGTTTTTTGGTTCTTCGTTATAAATGACTGCGTGACCTTGAGCACTCTGCTCTTCTTCTTGTCTTTTCGGCGTGTTTACTTCAAGACACGATTCCATTAATTATGTCTTCGTCTTTCAAACTTTGGGGGCGCGCACTGAGGTGAAGTAATGCGTCTGCACATCAACGCCACAGCCATTTATTAGACTCATTTTCCGTTACTTCAAGCAAATTAATCTAACGAGCTTGACTCATTTCTGCGTTATTTTCTGACACGAGCGTAAACTTTCTCCAAATAAAATGTACCAGTGACAGGACGGAAATCTGGACCGCAACGACGCGTCCAAAACGAGTGGGCGACGGCGCAAAAATATTGTGCACATTTTTAAAAAGTCACGCATGCAATAGTTTTATTTCCATAAAGCATAGGAGTTTGTTCAAATAATAATAATAAAATATTATTACTAGCCGCCAAGTCTCCAAGCATGTGACCTGCTGTAGCCAATCAGTGATCAGAGTGGTGTCGCCCCGGCAGTCATGTGCTTAGACAGCAGGTAAACAGAGACCGAAGGGGGCCAAGGAGGTGGTGGGTTATTTTATTATTTAAAGAGCATTTATCATCAGGATCAACCCTATTAAACCAGGTACAGTACCTGATAGGGTTGACCCCGCTGATTAAAATGACACCAGTCTTGCGGAAATCGGTTGCTCGGTTCCTGAGAAAAAATACTTTTATTCTTAATGCAAAAGAGGGCCCCAGTGTTCTGAGGGGGCGGGGCCTATCCACTAAGCGCTCCTCAGTGCTGGCCACACCCACTCGGGGCACTGAAGCCCTTATCTGACTGAAGAATGAAAGTCTCTTTCTCCTCAGGGACGCCACAACCAATTTTCACAAGACAGGTATCGTTTTAATCGGCGGGGACAACCTTACCAGGTGGTATGACTGGTTTAATAGTGTTGATCCTGCTGATAAGTATATATATCGGGCATCACTTTTAAAAGGGTTACACACTGCACAATCCCTACTTATTAGAAAGGTCTCTTCACGGGACCCCCATTGATCAGCATGGGAGCCCAACTAGAGCAATGGACTATTCAGTATCTTCCTAAGATCTGAATAAGTGTGCGTGAGCCCGAATACTGTTTGTTACATTATCAGGATTTCCATACCATCAGGTTCTGGACTAAAGGACTTTTACTGTACTCCTGAACAATCGTAAAATACGTACGAAACCTTGCACTCTTCCTTGATTGCGAGAGAAAAGCGAATTACATCAGAACAAACAAGGGCTTATGGACACCACACAGACCTCCATTTATGTGCCAGTGCAGAGAGCTGCTTTCGAGTACCCGACACAACCATGAATTCAGTGGACGGCTGTCACTAAAAATATTCGACATTTTTTCAAACCAGCACCCGGATCTGAATACTTTTGTAATTGCATGTAATTAAAAATGTTGTACAGCCAGTGAGTTATTTAATAAAATGTATCTGTGTAGCGCCACCTGCTGTCCGTTCATTTCCTTATTTCTCTGTCCACCTCACTGAGGAGGTCGCACACGCTCAGTTTAGATCTTCAACTGTCACTGTCTGTTAGAAGCTGTGGCAGTTACACGGAAAGTGCTACAGCAGAAATGACACGCCCACTGTGAAAGGACACGCCCCCTGTGAAAGGACAAGCCCCTTGTGCTGCCAGTCGGAAATAAATCTAGCAGAATAACTGGAGCAATGAATGTGGAGATCTCTGGATCCATGTGAGGTGCAGGGCTGGTTCTAGCTTTGTTAGAAAGGGATTGTCATGTGCTATATGATGTCTGATATTCATTATTTACATTAGTCATGGGAGAACCCCTTTAAGACTGTTTACTGCGCAAATTACTGGCAGCACCCCTGAGGAAAAGTGGTCAGTTGTGAGTGTTAAATGTCTGCGATCGGCGTTATCGCCAATCATAGACATTAGCTCCGGATGCCTGTTGTTTGAAACAGCAGAAACCTGGCGGCTATGGTGCCATGTTTAAAAACCCAACTTCCGCCGTAAATGTATGGCAGAGGTTGAGGAAGGGTTAAAGACAGCGAAGGGAAAAATATATACATATATATAAATACGGAAGGGTTTCTAGACCTCCCTAGACCCTTACGCATCTCTGTAAAGGGGTTGATAGCAATGTCTGACAGATGTGGGGTCCATTGAATAAGACAGACGCTTCCCCCTGCAGGTTCAACCACGTGGGGGGCTCTGCCCATAAGGCCCCCTGAAGGTGGAAGACCCCTTTAAGTCCAGGCTGTTTAGCTCACAGAGGAGTGTCTAGGCTGGATGCAACTGGAACAAACCCTCAGCTGTGATAAGTATGGGCTTCGTGTGGATTTTCAGCTTCTGGATATTAATACCCAGCTCCCATTCAGTGACAGCAAGCAGAGGGTTTGAAAATGGTGAGAAACTAAAACGTAAAATATATCACATTACAGAAACCTTGATAAGTTCCAGAAAATCAGAAGACGGAGGAGCCGTCCGCCCTCCTGACACGTCCACTTCATTTCTTACATCTCTGCTCTGTCGTGTCCCTCTGTTATTCTTCCAGGAAATGTATGAAATAATGTAACCATTGGGGCGTTACCCTTCCATTTGTGCATCCCTACACTGCCAGCCCCGATTCGACGCCATCAGGGGGCGCAAGGACCCCCCCTCCCCCAACGGCACATTTATTCATCAACATAAATTCATACATTTCCGGGAGGAATAACAGAGGGACAGCACCATGCAGAATTGTATGAACAGAGGCAGGTGAATCCAATTATTTACCAAAACAGACACATGCGGGGGTGGGGGGTGACAGCTCTTCTCCAAGTCCCAAAAAAGCCCTTTAACGCTTCGGCCCTGCTACATCTCAGTAAAGCCCTTTAACACTTCGGCTCTGCTACATCCTAGGATAGCCCTTTAACGCTTCGACCGTGCTACATCCCAGGAAAGTCCTTTAACGCTTCAGCTCTGCTACATCCCAGGAAAGTCCTTTAACGCTTCAGCTCTGCTACATCCCAGGATAGCCCTTTAACGCTTCGGCTCTGCTACATCCCAGGATAGCCCTTTAACGCTTCAGCTCTGCTACATCCCAGTATAGCCCTTTAACGCTTCGGCTCTGCTACATCCCAGTAAAGCCCTTTAACGCTTCGGCTCTGCTACATCCCAGTAAAGCCCTTTAACGCTTCGGCTCTGCTACATCCCAGTAAAGCCCTTTAACACTTCGGCACTGCTACATCCCAGTAAAGCCCTTAACGCTTCGGCTCTGCTACATCCCAGGATAGTCCTTTAACGCTTCGGCTCTGCTACATCCCAGTAAAGCCCTTTAACGCTTCGGCCCTTCTACATCCCAGGATAGCCCTTTAACGCTTCGGCTCTGCTACATCCCAGTAAAGCCCTTTAACGCTTCGGCTCTGCTACATCCCAGTAAAGCCCTTTAACGCTTCGGCTCTGCTACATCCCAGGATAGCCCTTTAACGCTTCGGCTCTGCTACATCCCAGGATAGCCCTTTAACGCTTCGGCTCTGCTACATCCCAGTAAAGCCCTTTAACGCTTCGGCTCTGCTACATCCCAGTAAAGCCCTTTAACGCTTCGGCTCTGCTACATCCCAGGATAGCCCTTTAACGCTTCGGCTCTGCTACATCCCAGGATAGCCCTTTAACGCTTCGGCTCTGCTACATCCCAGTAAAGCCCTTTAACGCTTCGGCTCTGCTACATCTGACACATTGTTAAATCCGGATTAAACACAAATGACAAAAAATAATAATAAATAAAATAAAACCAAACCATGCTGGGAGTTGTAGTTTGTCCGTGCATGCTGGGAGTTGTAGTTTTGCAACAGCTGGACAAGGATCCATGTCCCTCAGATCTCACCGCTCGCTCACACATGGCACAACTCCAACCCCCATCATTGCCATCACCCTCATCATCATCAGCCACAGCTCCCAGGTGTACGATGCCTCCCAGTCACTCCAATCCAAAAACTTCCAGCGACTCCCCCCCCCTGAGGAAAATGCCGCATGAGTGCCGCACGCGCTTCTTTCTGCTTTCCATGAACGGCAGAACAACACAAACAACAAGACGTCCGTAGGAGAAGCTCCGGCCGCACACGGACACGGACACGGACACGGACACGGACACGGACACGGACGGGGGGGGGGACATGAAGGAGCCGCCGATCTGTCAGGACGTGCGGCTTTTCTACCGTACCTCAAACCGCATCAGCCCGAAGCAGCGACCATCCCTCTCCATGCTCTCCCCTGGACTCACCTCCCGATGTCAGCCCCCGCCCCCGGCACACACCTCTCTGCAGCTCCGCCGGCGACTGTCACCGCGCGCCTCACTCCGACCGGCAGCGGGGGACGGCGTTTTCCTCTCTCTCCCCCCCTTTTTTTTTTCTTATCATCAACTCTTCCCTAGCAAGGGTTAATCCCATTAAAAACAATGGAAGAAGTCCCCGGGGCTACTTGTTTATAGGGTTAGAATGGATTGGGGGGGATTTATGACAACCCCCCCCCCCCCCCGGAGTACAGTAGGGGGCGCATTCCTGCACACACCCGGGCAGTGATGGCGGAGATGTGTGGCCGCTGGCACAGGCGCCCTTTGTTACGGCGCAGCGGTCATTTTGCATGAAGGAAGCGGCGGTTTGTGGTATTTTTTCCTTCCCACCTCCCGTCGGATGCTCGGAGCACGGAGCTCGGAGCACGGACACACGGGCGGGGGGGACACGGAAACCTCTGGAGCTCGGCTCCCGCGCACTGACGGCTCCGTCCTCTCTTCTGCTGAAGTTTCACCGCTTTTATCTGTCACTTTCTAGTAGTATGAAGGGTCCGGTGTCACCGGGGGAGGGGAACTACCGGGAGAGGTGTAGCAGAGCCGAGTGTGTCATCTATCGGTTCGGTCGGAGCAGCGTGATGTCTGCGGGGTGAAACCAACATACTGTGATATCCATCTATTATCTATCTAAGACCACCGGGGGTGTAGATGTTTAACCCCTAGACCACCAGGGATATCAGAATTAACCTCTTAGTCGCCTCATGAAGGGATGGGATGATAAATATTATCATTAAAGTGGATTTTCCCCCAAACCCTGGCGGTGGCCGCACATGGGTAACGAGAGGTGACACCGGTGACCGCGGTCGGTGCCTTTATCTGTCATTGTCCTGGTGGCCATTTCTGAAAAAAGGGAAAACAAGAAGCCATGTTGGCTGTCACCTGTCAGTTATCTCCCCAGCAACTGATGGTAATGGTCTGTGACACAGTGTGACAGCAGCACTACCATGGGCTGCAGCAGAGGCTCTGTCTGTCCTCACTGCTTCGTGTTTCCCTCTGACAATATTACCAGAAAACCAGGGATATAATAGTTAAGCCCTAAAATATGGTAGACCACCAGGGACATTATACTAACTCTCCTAGACCACCAGGGACATTATACTAACTCTCCTAGACCACCAGGGACATTATACTAACTCTCCTAGACCACCAGGGACATTATACTAACTCTCCTAGACCACCAGGGACATTATACTAACTCTCCTAGACCACCAGGGGCATTATACTAACTCTCCTAGACCACCAGGGACATTATACTAACCATCTAACTCTCCTAGACCACCAGGGACATCATACTAACTCTCCTAGACCACCAGGGGCATTATACTAACTCTCCTAGACCACCAGGGACATTATACTAACTCTCCTAGACCACCAGGGACATTATACTAACTCTCCTAGACCACCAGGGACATTATACTAACTCTCCTAGACCACCAGGGGCATTATACTAACTCTCCTAGACCACCAGGGACATTATACTAACCATCTAACTCTCCTAGACCACCAGGGACATCATACTAACTCTCCTAGACCACCAGGGGCATTATACTAACTCTCCTAGACCACCAGGGGCATTATACTAACTCTCCTAGACCACCAGGGACATTATACTAACCCTCTAACTCTCCTAGACCACCAGGGACATCATACTAACTCTCCTAGACCACCAGGGGCATTATACTAACTCTCCTAGACCACCAGGGACATTATACTAACTCTCCTAGACCACCAGGGACATTATACTAACTCTCCTATACCACCAGGGACATTATACTAACTCTCCTAGACCACCAGGGAAATTATTCTAACTCTCCTAGACCACCTTGGACATTATACTAACCCTCTAACTCTCCTAGACCACCAGGGACATTATACTAACCCTCTAACTCTCCTAGACCACCTTGGACATTATACTAACCCTCTAACTCTCCTAGACCACCAGGGACATTATTCTAACTCTCCTAGACCACCAGGGACATTATACTAATCCTCTAAATCCCATAGATGATCAGGTACATTATAATGATCTTCTAAATCCTCCTAGACCACCAGGGATGTTATAATAACCCTCTAATTCCCCCTAGATCACTAGGGAAATTATAATAACAACCTTCATCCTTCTAGACCAAATCCCCCAATACCACCAGGGATATTATACTCTGACAGGTTTGTTTCATATGCAGAACAGAAAATAAACCTGTCACCTATCGTCCAGAGATGGGGGAGGGCAGGGACAGCAAGGCGCATCTGACTAATCGTCACAGTTCTGGCAAGCGCTGCAGGGTCCAGCATATCAGTACTCACAAAATCAGCGGGTCAATCAATACAATATGGTGCCCCCAGACCACCAGGGATATTATAATAACCATCTTAATCCTCATAGACCACCAGGGACAATACAGTAATAATCCAAATCCCCTCCAGACCACCAGGGATAATAGAATAACCCTCCAAATCCCCTGAGACCACCAGGGATATCACATAAGACCTTCTAAATCCCTTTCAATCACTAGTGACATTATGATAACCCTCTTAATTTTTTCTAGACCACCAGGGATATTATCATAACCCTGTAAATCCCTCTAGACCACCAGTGATATTAGAATAGCCCCCTAAACATCAAGTGACATTGTAATAACCATTTCACTCCCCCTAGACTACCAGAGATATTATAATAACTCTCTAAATCCCCCTAAACCACCAGGAATACTTTAATTAGTCCGTAAATATTCAAATATAATTAGCCCTTAAAACACTACGGACCACTAGCAATATTAGCATTAACCCTAAAGGTACCTCAGACCATCAGTAATTTTGATATTGAACCTCTCCAGTATTTATGGATTAGGACGGACATCAGAATGCTGGACTCTTCATCACCACCTGGTGGTCACAACTAGGTATTGCAACTGAAAACTGGTTATTCCATATGAGCTTGACCTTTCTTAGTGGATTCATTGCTGGAGTCCCAGTGGTGGGATAGGGTCATCCGCAGCAAATCTTTCCTAAATTCTAATGGAAAGGCTCTTTGCCGCTGTCTTCCAGCTGTTTCTTTAAAGCTCGACGAGTTTATTATTGTTGGATGGAGTTCACAGGCTTCTGATTGCAGAAGAAAGCTCTTCAGGCCAGCAATAAAACAATTGTAAGGAGAGCTGCTAACAGAGCACAATAGTCCTATTCAGGAGAGGATATTCGGATGCAGAAGCAATGGCTTTGCTGCATGGCTCCTACGTGGGGCATATACACTGTGGACCATATACTGTGCACCATACTCTTTGGACCATATACTGTGCACTATTCACTGCGGACCATACACTTGGACTATACACTGCTGACTATACACTGTAGACCATATACTGCGCACTATACACTGCTGACTATACACTGCGGACCGTACACTGTGGACCATACACTGTGCATTATACACTGCTGACTATACACTGTGGACCAGGCACGCTCAACCTGCAGCCCCCCAGCTGTTGCAAAACTACAACTCCCATCATTCCTGGACAGCCTACAGCAGGGCATGGTGGGAGTTGTAGTTTTACAACAGCTGGAGGGCCGCAGGTTGAGCATACCTGCTGTGGACTATACAATGTGGACCATACACTGTTCACTATACACTGTGGACTAAACATTGTACATACACTGTGGACCATACTCTGGAGTGTACACTGTGGACTATATAATGTGGACCATACACTGTGGACTAAACATTGTGGACCATACACTGCACTATACACTATATACCGTGGACTATATAACAAGGACTATACACTGTGCACTATACACTGCGGACCATACACTGTGCACTATACACTGCGGACCATACACTGTGCACTATACACTGCGGACCATACACTGTGCACTATATACTGCGGACTATACACTGTGCACTATACACTGCGGACCATACACTGTGCACTATACACTGCGGACCATACACTGTGCACTATACACTGCGGACCATACACTGTGCACTATACACTGCGGACCATACACTGTGCACTATACACTGCGGACCATACACTGTGCACTATACACTGTGGACCATACACTGTGCACTATACACTGTGCACTATACACTGCGGACCATACACTGTGCACTATACACTGCAGACCATACACTGTGCACTATATACTGTGGACCATACACTGTGGACTATATACCGCGGACCATACACTGTGCACTATATACTGTGGACCATACACTGCAGACCATACACTGTGCACTATATACTGTGGACCACACACTGTGCACTATACACTGCGGACCATACACTGTGCACTATACACTGCGGACCATACACTGTGCACTATACACTGCAGACCATACACTGTGCACTATACACTGCGGACCATACACTGTGCACTATATACCGCGGACCATACACTGTGCACTATACACTGTGGACCATACACTGTGCACTATACACTGCGGACCATACACTGTGCACTATACACTGCGGACCATACACTGTGCACTATATACTGCGGACCATACACTGCGGACTATACACTGTGCACTATACACTGTGGACCATACACTGTGCACTATACACTGCGGACCATACACTGTGCACTATATACTGTGGACCACACACTGTGCACTATACACTGCGGACCATACACTGTGCACTATACACTGCGGACCATACACTGTGCACTATACACTGCAGACCATACACTGTGCACTATACACTGCGGACCATACACTGTGCACTATACACTGCGGACCATACACTGTGCACTATATACCGCGGACCATACACTGTGCACTATACACTGTGGACCATACACTGTGCACTATACACTGCGGACCATACACTGTGCACTATACACTGCGGACCATACACTGTGCACTATATACTGCGGACCATACACTGCGGACCATACACTGTGCACTATACACTGCGGACCATACACTGTGCACTATACACTGCGGACCATACACTGTGCACTATACACTGCGGACTATACACTGTGCACTATACACTGTGGACCATACACTGTGCACTATACACTGCGGACCATACACTGTGCACTATATACCGCGGACCATACACTGTGCACTATATACTGTGGACCATACACTGTGCACTATACACTGCGGACCATACACTGTGGACCATACACTGTGCACTATACACTGCGGACCATACACTGTGCACTATATACTGCGGACTATACACTGTGCACTATACACTGCGGACCATACACTGTGCACTATACACTGCGGACCATACACTGTGCACTATACACTGCGGACCATACACTGTGCACTATACACTGCGGACCATACACTGTGCACTATACACTGCGGACCACACACTGTGCACTATACACTGCGGACCATACACTGTGCACTATACACTGCGGACCATACACTGTGCACTATATACCGTGGACTAAACATTGTGGACCATACACTGCACTATACACTATATACCGTGGACTATATAACAAGGACTATACACTGTGCACTATATACTGCGGACCATACACTGTGCACTATATACTGTGTACCATACACTGTGGATCATACACTGTGGACCATACACTATACACTGCGGACCATACACTGTGGACTATATACCGCGGACCATACACTGTGCACTATATACTGTGGACCATACACTGTGGACCATACACTGTGGACCATACACTGTGCACTATACACTGTGGACCATACACTGTGGACCATACACTGTGGACCATACACTGTGGACCATACACTGTGGACTATACACTGTGGACCATACACTATACACTGCGGACCATACACTGTGGACTATACACTGTGGACTATATACCGCGGACCATACACTGTGCACTATATACTGTGGACCATACACTGTGGACCATACACTGTGGACCATACACTGTGCACTATACACTGTGGACCATACACTGCGGACCATACACTGTGCACTATATACTGCGGACCATACACTGTGGACCATACACTGTGCACTATACACTGTGGACTATATACTGTGCACTATACACTGCGGACCATACACTGTGCACTATACACTGCGGACCATATACTGTGCACTATACACTGCGGACCATACACTGTGCACTATACACTGCGGACCATACACTGTGCACTATATACTGCGGACCATACACTGTGCACTATACACTGCGGACCATACACTGTGCACTATACACTGCGGACCATACACTGTGCACTATATACTGCGGACCATACACTGTGCACTATACACTGCGGACTATACACTGCGGACCATACACTGTGCACTATACACTGCGGACCATACACTGCACTATACACTGCGGACTATACACTGTGCACTATACACTGCGGACCATACACTGTGCACTATACACTGCGGACCATACACTGTGCACTATACACTGCGGACCATACACTGTGCACTATACACTGCGGACCATACACTGTGCACTATACACTGCGGACCATACACTGTGCACTATACACTGCGGACCATACACTGTGCACTATACACTGCGGACCATACACTGTGGACCATACACTGTGCACTATATACTGTGGACCATACACTGGACTATACATTGTGCACTATACACTGTGGACCATACAGTGCGGACCATACACTGTGCACTATACACTGCGGACCATACACTGTGCACTATACACTGCGGACCATACACTGTGCACTATACACTGCGGACCATACACTGTGCACTATACACTGCGGACCATACACTGTGCACTATACACTGTGGACCATACACTGTGCACTATATACCGCGGACCATACACTGTGCACTATACACTGCGGACTGTGCACTATACACTGCGGACCATACACTGTGCACTATACACTGCGGACCATACACTGTGCACTATACACTGTGGACCATACACTGTGCACTATACACTGCAGACCATACACTGTGCACTATACACTGCGGACCATACACTGTGCACTATACACTACGGACCATACACTGTGCACTATACACTGCGGACCATACACTGTGCACTATACACCGTGGACCATACACTGTGCACTATATACCGCGGACCATACACTGTGGACCATACACTGTGCACTATACACTGTGGACCATACACTGTGCACTATATACTGTGGACCATACACTGTGGACTATACACTGTGGACTATACACTGTGGACCATACACTGTGGACTATACACTGTGGACCATACACTGTGCACTATACACTGCGGACCATACACTGTGCACTATATACTGCGGACCATACACTGCGGACCATACACTGTGCACTATACACTGCGGACCATACACTGTGCACTATACACTGCGGACCATACACTGTGCACTATACACTGCGGACCATACACTGTGCACTATACACTGTGGACCATACACTGTGCACTATACACTGCGGACCATACACTGCGGACCATACACTGCGGACCATACACTGCGGACCATACACTGCGGACCATACACTGCGGACCATACACTGTGGACCTTACACGGTGGCGCCCACAAAACACACAAATATCAGCCCCTAAAACCCTGTAGATGTAATGTCAATCATCGTTGCTCTATCCTTGCTATAATGCTAATTAGCCTGCCAGCTTCCTGGTATACTTGTGCTCATACACAGCAGCCAGCATGAATGTGCAGAGCTGCAGTGTAAAGCATGGTAGATGGAAAAGCAGAAGCCTGAGCTGGACAGAAGGTAGATGAAGTGTCTAAGCTGGAGTCACTCATCATAGCTGGAGCAGATTTAAAAGCCAACATTGAAAAAAGGAATAGGTAGGTGCTCTCCAACCTTCCTGTGAACACGGACACCAAGGAAGAACCTGCTTCCATCTTTGATCACTAGTGTTTGCCATTGATGAGCACATCAGAGATCACCTACCGCCATCATCTATAATGTGGAGACACACAGGATGAGCACCGGGGGTCATGGTGTGGGGCGCCACTAGCTACCATGGCCATTCCTATCTGCTATTCGTGGAGGGAACATTGACCAACCTTCGGTTTGTCCAGGACATTGAGGGACCAGTCCTACTGCCTTTTTTGACTCAGTAGATGTGGTGTTCCAACAAGATAACACCGCCACACACTGCCCGCACTACACAACGTGCTCTACAGGGTATCCAGCCGCTCTCCTGACCAGATCTCTGCCCCATTGAGAATGTCTGGGACTGGATGGGGCAACAGATCTCCTGCACGGCAGCTGACAGCCATCCTGGCCGGACTAGGACTCCAAGCTGAAAGAGCTTGTAATGACCACAGGAGGACATCCAGCATCTGTATGACCAAGACCATGTCAGAGCGGGGGAGATGCCACCCAGTATTACTGTGACGCTGCCTCTGCATATTCCCTGCTGCCAGGGCCGAAATAAGCTTGTGGAGACCCCGGGGAAAAATATCTCCTGGGGGCTCCCATAATAATTTACATTTTTAACTTAGCCGGGGGAATGAGGCTGTTCCCCGAGCTGCATGCCGGTCGGCTGCCAAATCTTCTTATGTCTACCTGCAACAGCTGCTCCAACTGGGTGGCCAGTCTACTGTAAATGCTGCGGTCAGTCAGTCCATAGACTACTGTAAATGCTGCGGTCAGTCCATAGTCTAGTGTAAACTCTGCGGTCAGTCCATAGTCTAGTGTAAATGCTGCGGTCAGTCAGTCCATAGTCTAGTGTAAATGCTGCGGTCAGTCCATAGTCTACTGTAAATGCTACAGTCAGTCCATAGTCTACTGTAAATGCTGCGGTCAGTCCATAGTCTAGTGTAAACGCTGCGGTCAGTCCATAGTCTAGTGTAAACGCTGCGGTCAGTCAGTCCATAGTCTAGTGTAAACGCTGCGGTCAGTCAGTCCATAGTCTGGTGTAAACGCTGCGGTCAGTCAGTCCATAGTCTGGTGTAAACGCTGTGGTCAGTCAGTCCATAGTCTAGTGTAAACGCTGCGGTCAGTCAGTCCATAGTCTACTGTAAACGCTGCGGTCAGTCAGTCCATAGTCTAGTGTAAACGCTGCGGTCAGTCAGTCCATAGTCTGGTGTAAACGCTGTGGTCAGTCAGTCCATAGTGTGGTGTAAACGCTGCGGTCAGTCAGTCCATAGCCTAGTGTAAATGCTGCGGTCAGTCAGTCCATAGTCTACTATAAACGCTGCGGTCAGTCAGTCCATAGTCTAGTGTAAACGCTGCGGTCAGTCAGTCCATAGTCTGGTGTAAATGCTGCGGTCAGTCAGTCCATAGTCTGGTGTAAACGCTGCGGTCAGTCAGTCCATAGCCTAGTGTAAATGCTGCGGTCAGTCAGTCCATAGTCTACTGTAAACGCTGCGGTCAGTTAGTCCATTGTCTACTGTAAACGCTGCAGTCAGTCCATAGTCTACTGTAAACGCTGCGGCTAGTAAGTCCATAGTCTGGTGTAAACGCTGCGGTCAGTCAGTCCATAGTCTACTGTAAACTCTGCGGTCAGTCAGTCCATAGTCTGGTGTAAATGCTGCGGTCAGTCAGTCCATAGTCTGGTGTAAACGCTGCGGTCAGTCAGCCCATAGTCTGGTGTAAACGCTGTGGTCAGTCAGTCCATAGTCTACTGTAAACGCTGCGGTCAGACAGTCCATAATCTGGTGTAAACGCTGCGGTCAGTCAGTCCATAGTCTGGTGTAAACGCTGAGGTCAGTCAGTCCATAGTCTACTGTAAACGCTGAAGGTCAGTCAGTCCATAGTCTGGTGTAAACGCTGCGGTCAGTCAGTCCATAGTCTGGTGTAAACGCTGCGGTCAGTCAGTCCATAGTCTGGTGTAAACTCTGCGGTCAGTCCATAGTCTGGTGTAAACTCTGCGGTCAGTCAGTCCATGGTTTGGTGTAAACGCTGCGGTCAGTCAGTCCATAGTCTGGTGTAAACGCTGGGGTCAGTCAGTCCATAGTCTGGTGTAAACGCTGCGGTCAGTCAGTCCATGGTTTGGTGTAAACGCTGTGGTCAGTCAGTCCATGGTTTGGTGTAAACGCTGCGGTCAGTCAGTCCATAGTCTGGTGTAAATGCTGCGGTCAGTCAGTCCATGGTTTGGTGTAAACTCTGCGGTCAGTCAGTCCATAGTCTGGTGTAAACGCTGCGGTCAGTCAGTCCATAGTCTGGTGTAAACGCTGCGGTCAGTCAGTCCATAGTCTGGTGTAAACGCTGCGGTCCGTCAGTCCATAGTCTGGTGTAAACGCTGCGGTCAGTCAGTCCATGGTTTGGTGTAAACGCTGCGGTCAGTCAGTCCATAGTCTGGTGTAAACGCTGCGGTCAGTCAGTCCATAGTCTGGTGTAAACGCTGCGGTCAGTCAGTCCATAGTCTGGTGTAAACGCTGCGGTCAGACAGTCCATAATCTGGTGTAAACGCTGCGGTCAGTCCATAGTCTGGTGTAAACGCTGCGGTCAGTCAGTCCATGGTTTGGTGTAAACGCTGCGGTCAGTCAGTCCATAGTCTGGTGTAAACGCTGAGGTCAGTCAGTCCATAGTCTAGTGTAAACGCTGAGGTCAGTCAGTCCATAGTCTAGTGTAAACGCTGCGGTCAGTCAGTCCATGGTTTGGTGTAAACGCTGCGGTCAGTCAGTCCATGGTTTGGTGTAAACTCTGCGGTCAGTCAGTCCATAGTCTGGTGTAAATGCTGCGGTCAGTCAGTCCATAGTCTAGTGTAAACGCTGCGGTCAGTCAGTCCATAGTCTGGTGTAAATGCTGCGGTCAGTCAGTCCATGGTTTGGTGTAAATGCTGCGGTCAGTTGGGATTGTGGGGGGGGGGGGGGGTACAGTGTGGCAGGACTCTGTGGTGGTAGTAGGGACAGAGGAATTTAAAGTAGCACATATAACAAGGACAGTGCACTGGGCTGACATTTGTTGTCAGGGTCTCAGGGTAAACAGGAGACATGACCGCCATGCTGTGAGAGGTGCAGAGGGGACATTAAGAGTCCAGTCTCTGGGGGGATGGGACAGAAGGAACTGCAAGGGGCATTGGGAAACACAGTCTGCCATGGGCAAAGGGAAGTCACCACTGGGGGGTAAGGGGAGTCAGTGGGTGTCAGGAGCTCTTGAGTGGGTTAGAGGAGCACATAGGAAAACATAACTCCACTGAATCTGCTGCCTGTGCTTAGCACAGACGACGGGCAGCAGCTTCAGGGGAACCTGACCTCAGTCACACACCTTCACTTTATTTATTTTTAACAGAGGGCATTTCTACCATGGAGGGGTATTATTACTACAAAGGGGGCACAGAGGGCAATACTACTACAAAGGGGGCACAGAGGGCAATACTACTACAAAGGGGGCACAGAGGGCAATACTACTACAAAGGGGCACACAGGGCAATAGTACTACAAAGGGGGCACATAGGGCATTACTACTCTGAAGGGGGCACAATGGGCATTACTACTATGAAGGGGGCACATAGGGCATTACTACTGTGGAGGGGGCACAATGGATATTACTACTGTGGAGGGGGCACAATGGGCATTACTACTATAAATGGGATACAATGGGCATTACTACTATGAAGGGGGAACAATGGGCATTACTATTATGAAAGGGGCACAATGGGCATTACTACTATGAAGGGGGCACAATGGGCATTACTATTATGAAAGGGGCACAATGGGCAATACTATTATGAAGGGTGCACAATGGGCATTATTACTATAAAGGGGGCACAATGGACATTACCACTATGAAGGGGGGAACAGTGGGCATTACTCCTGTGAAAGGAGTGGGCATAACTGGTATGGGGCACTGGGTGGGCATTATTACTGTGAAGGGGGCACAATGGGCATTACTACTGTGAAGGGGCACAGAGGGCATTACTACTGTGAAGGGGCACAGAGGGCATTACAACTGTGAAGGCGGCACAGATAAGGCATTACTACTGTGAAATGGACACAGAGAGGGCATAACTACTGTGAAGGGGCACATATCTGGACAAAACTACTGTGAAGGTTGTACAATGAGCACAATACTACTGTGAGTTAAGTATTGGGGGTGCCAGAGAAAGGACCCGCCCCGGGTGCCAGACATGTAGCCACGCCACTGCTCGGCTCAATCGCATCACGTTTTCCAGGTGTTTTTTATTTTCCGCTCGTTCATTATATTTTCATATATATTTTTCCCCGAGCTGTTGGTATATAATACACTGTACAGGATTTCAGTGTCTGGATGTAATTGAAAATGTTCCCATTCATTGACAGCAAGCAAAGATTTTGAAAATAATGAGCAATGGAAATAGAATATATCACAAATTATTTTGTATCATCTCTCAGGGCATGGGCCAGCTTTATAGAAAATGGAGAAGTTGGTAGCAAATAAGGTAGGGCCCCCTGCTGGCTCCTTTTATATATTCACATAAAATACAGATACAAATGCACTTTTTACATGTTTATACCAAAATACTGAAATATTGCTTTCTAACAAAGCTAGAACCAGCCCTGTACCTCACATGGATCCAGAGATCTCCACATTCATAGTTCTGCTAGATTTATATCAAGCTGACAGCTCAGGGGAGTGTCTCAGTTCTCCCTATAACAGCTCAGGGGAGTGTCCATGCTCTCCCTATAACGAACTGGGTGCCTGCTGAAATCAATCAGCAGGCACCCTGGGACAATGCGGGGGAAGGGGGGGGGGGTCCTGTGATCCCCCCCCGTATCGGCGATTGCGGCAAACCGCAGGTCAATTCAGACCTGCGGTTTGCTGCGTTTCTGGGTTATTCGGGTCTCTGGTGACCCGATAACCTGGAACAGGATGGTGATCGGTGGTATGTTAATACACCACCAATCACCATCCTGCGAGGTGATGGTGACATCACCTCTCAGGATCGCTTATGATTGGCTGCAGGGTGGGCGGGAGGTTTAAGTTATTGCAGCGCTCCTCTCCTCCTTTCTGTGTCCGGGAGCGAGGAGCCTGCATCGGATCTCCTGACCCAGCACCCCCATATGTGCCCAGCACCCCCTTCTGACCCTCCACAGTGCCATCTGGCACTAAAAGGTATTTAGGGAAAGGTTAGGTTAGGCAGGGATATTCAGAGAAAGTTTAGGGGGGGGGGGGGGAAAAAACTACACCCCTGCAGCTTCCCCCCCCCCCCACACACACATTTTTTGGGGCGCAAGCACTGTTTTTTTTCTGCGTATGCTGACTGTGGCCGGCACTCTTAGCGTCTGGCCACTGTTAGCGCATCGCACACCCCACCGCTGATCAGCTTCGGACGGCTGATCAGCGAGTTTGAACCTTTTTTTTTTCACATTTTTTGGGCTTTAAAAAAAAATATATTTGTTAGGTTTAGGGTAAGTACGCGAACACTCGTGCCCCCACACACACGCACACCAAATAAAGATTTCCACGCACGCACACACACACTACCTTATGGCCCGCCGGAAGTTCTCGGCCAAGAAGGCATATGCCCAGCTTGTCTCCGAGTCCGAGAGTCCTAGTGAGGATGACCACACTTTTCTTTTGTCATCCGCGTCCTCCTCATCATCTAGCGATGATGATGAGCCCCCAAGACGGCGGAGGCGCCGCCAGGCGGAGCAAGGGGACCACCATGATAGGGACCCTGTGGCCCACACCAGTACGAGCAGCTCTGGGGCTCGTACTAGTTTTCCGGCCCACCAGTTAAAACCACCAGAGCCCCCTGCCGGTGAACTTGTCTGGTGTACCCCAGAGCGATTTGAGCCTGCGATTCCTGATTTTGTAGGCCAACCAGGAATCCAGATTTCCACAGTGGGCTTCACTGATTACGACTACTTTAGTCTTTTTCAGTGACCACTTTGTAAATCTGATGGTGGAGCAGACGAACCTGTACGCCCAACAGTTCGTTGCTCAACACCCGGGCTCCTTTTTGGCTAGGCCCGGTGGCTGGACGCCGGTCAGTGCAGCCGAGATGAGGACATTTTGGGGCCTCGTGCTGCACATGGGCCTAGTCAAGAAACCTAGTGTCAGGCATTACTGGAGTGGGGACGTCCTCTACCAGACCCCACTTTATAGTACGGCCATGACACGTACCCGGTTTGAGGCCATCCGGAAATGCCTGCATTATTCAGATAATGCAGCATGTCCCCCCCCCCCCCCCCCAAGGTGATCCTGCCTATGACCGTCTGTATAAGATACGGCCGGTCATCGATCACTTCGGGGCCAAATTTGTACAGGCCTATGTACCTGGAAGGGAGGTCGCGGTTGATGAGTCTCTCATTGCGTTCAAGGGGAAACTCATTTTCCGCCAGTATGTTCCCACTAAGCAGGCGAGGTATGGCGTGAAGCTGTACAAACTTTGTGAGAGTACCTCAGGGTACACTTCCAAGTTTCATGTGTACGAGGGGCGAGATTCCCGTATTCAACCCCCAGAATGTCCCCCACTCTGGGTGTTAGCGGGAAACTTGTGTGGGACCTTATGCACCCACTGATAGATAAGGGTTACCACCTGTACGTGGATAACTTTTATACCAGTATCCCCTTGTTCCAGTCCCTCGCCGCCAGATCCACGTCCGCTTGTGGGACCGTGCGGAAAAATCAACGCGGCCTCCCTGCCCACCCCCTCCAGGTACCTATCCCCAGGGGTGAGACCCGTGCCCTTACCAGTGGAAACCTGCTGCTGGTCAGATATAAGGACAAGAAGGATGTCCTTGTACTGTTCACAATTCATGGTAACGGCATCACCCCTGTCCCTGTGCGAGGTACCGCGGCAACGGTCCTCAAGCCCGATTGTATCGTCGCCTACAATCAGTATATGGGAGGAGTTGATCTCTCGGATCAAGTCCTCAAGCCATATAACGCCATGCGCAAAACCCGGGCATGGTACAAAAAAGTTGCGGTCTACTTTGTGCAGGTTGCCTTGTACAACTCTTTTGTACTATCCCGAAGCGCTGGCAGCACAGGGACATTCCTCCAATTCTATGAGGCAGTCCTCAAGGACCTGATCTTTTCGGACCGGGAAAGAGCAGGTCGGAGTACCTCGGGAACTGGAGGCGCTCGGATCGTCCCTGGCCAACACTTTCCAGGTGTGGTCCCCCATACTGGAAAGAAGGGAGGAACCCAAAAAAGTGCAGAGTGTGTCACAGGAGAGGGATACGGAAGGACACCACCACTCAATGTGACACGTGCCCCGATTATCCGGGCCTCTGCATTATTGGTTGCTTCAGGGAGTACCACACTTCCATGGAGTACTAAATTTATAATCCCCTTCCCCAATCTTAATTCCATTTAGCCACTGACAATCGGAAAAAAAAACTATGTTTCTCAGACTTGAGACACTAAAACCAAAAAAAATTAATTCAAAAATATTATTTTGTAAAACAAAAAAATAAATGAAAAAAGTTTACATATTAGGTATCGCCGCGGCCGTAAGAATCTGCTCTATAAAAATACCCCATGACCTAACCCCTCAGATGAACACTATCAAAAAAATAAAATAAAAACGGTGCAAAAAAATGTATTTTTTTGTCACCTTACATCACTAAAAGTGTAATAGCAAGCGATCAAAAAGTCATATTCCCCCCAAAATAGTGCCAATAAAACTGTCCTCTCATCCCGCAAAAAATGAGCCCCTAACTAAGATAATCGGCTAAAAACAAAAAAATAACTTACTCTTAGACTATGGAGATACTAAAATGTTTTGTTTTGTTTAAAAAGGGATACTATAGTGTAAAACCTAAATAAATTTAAAAAAGTAGACATATTAGATATCGCTGCGTCCGTAAGAATCTTCTCTATACAAATACCCCATGACCTAACCCCTCAGATGAACATGGTCAAAAAAATAAAATAAAAACTGTGCCAAAACAGCCATTTTTTTGGCAAATTTTCCATTTTAATCCGTTTTTTTCCAGTAACAAAGCAAGGGTTAACAGCCAAACAAAGCTTAATATTTATTACCCTGATTCTGCAGTTTACAGAAACACCCCATATGTGGTCGTAAACTGCTGTATGGGTACACGACAGGGCGCAGAAGGAAAGGAACGCCGTATGGTTTCTGGAAAGCAGATTTTGATGGCCTTTTTTTTGGGCACCATGTGTCATTTGAAGAACCCCTGATGCACCCCTAGAGTAAAAACTCCATAAAAGCGACCCCGTCTAAGAAACTACACCCCTCAAGGTATTCAAAACTGATTTACAAACTTTATTAACCCTTTAGGTGTTCCTCAACAGTTTATGGCAAATGGAAATGATTCATGAAATTTCAGAATTTCTATTTTTGGTAACCTTGCCTCACAAAAATGTAATATAGAGCAACCAAAAATCATATGTACCCTAAAAATAGTCCCAACAAAACTGCCACCTTATCCCGTAGTTTCCAAAATGGGGTCACTTTTATGGAGTTTCTACTCTAGGGGTGCATCAGGGGGGCTTCAAATGGGACATGGTGTAAATAAACCATTCCAGCAAAATCTGCCTTCCAAAAACCACACGGCGCACCTTTCCCTCTACCCCCTACCGTGTGCCCGTACAGTAGTTTACGGCCACATATGGGGTGTTTCTGCAAACTACAGAATCGGGGCAATAAATATAGCATTTTTTTTTGCTGTTAACCCTTGATTTGTTACTGGAAAATGGATTAAAATGGAAAATTTGCCAAAAAAGTTTAATTCTTAAATTTCATCTCCATTTGCCAATAACTCTTGTGGAACACCTAAAGGGTTAACAAAGTTTGTAAAATCAGTTTTGAATACCTTGAGGGGTGTAGTTTCTTAGATGGGGTCACTTTTATGGAGTTTCTACTCTAGGGGTGCATCAGGGGGGCTTCAAATGGGACATGGTGAAAATAAAGCAGTCCAGCAAAATCTGCCTTCCAAAAACCATACGGCGCTCCTTTCCCACTACGCCCTACCGTGTGCCCGTACAGTAGTTTACGACCATATATGGGGTGTTTCTGCAAACTACAGAATCAGGGCCATAAATATTGAGTTTTGTTTGGCTGTTAACCCTTTCTTTGTTACTGGAAAAAATGGATTAAAATGGAAAATTTGCCCAAAAATCTAAATTCTGAAATTGTATCTCCATTTGCCATTAACTCCTGTGGAACACCTCAAGGGTTAACGACGTTTGTAAAATCAGTTTTGAATACCTTGATGGGTGTAGTTTCTAGAATGGGGTCATTTTGGGGGTGTTTTCTATTATGTAAGCCTCACAAAGTGACTTCAGACCTGAACTGGTCCTTAAAAAGTGTTTTTTTGAAAATTTCAGAAAAATTTCAAGATTTGCTTCTAAACTTTTAAGCCTTGTAACGTCCCCAAAAAATAAAATATCATTCCCAAAATGATCCAAACATGAAGTAGACATATGGGGGATGTAAAGTAATAACTATTTCTGGAGGTATTACTATGTATTATAGAAGTAGAGAAATTTAAACTTGGAAATTTTTGGTAAATTTGGTATTTTTTTTCATAAATAAAAAAGATTTTTTTTTTACTCCATTTTACCAGTGTCATGAAGTACAATATGTGACGAAAAAACTATCTCAGAACGACCTGGATAAGTCAAAGCGTTTTAAAGTTATTCACACATAAAGTGACACTGGTCAGATTTGCAAAAAATGGCCCGGTCCATAAGGGGTTAAGGTAAAAAAAAATACATTTCAAAATTACAGTGACCTTCAGAAATGATTATTTTAAAGAATGTTGATGCAAAATGGAAAACCCCTTTAAGGACTCATGCACACGAACATATTTTCCTTACATTCCGTTTTTTTTACAGTTCCGTCTGCGGAACCATTCATTTCAATGGGGCTTGTCCGTTCCGCACAAAAATAGAACATGTCCTATTCTTGTCCGTTTTGCAGACAAGGACAGGAATTGTTACAAGGGATCTGCAAAAAAAACGGATGCAACACGGTCATCCGTTTTTTTTGCAGATCTGTGTTTTGCGGACCGCAAAATACATACGGTGGTGTGCATGAGCCCTAAGTTCTTGAATTCTCATCTCTCCATCTTTCCATTCATCATCATAACTCCACAGACGAGCACACACCGCCCCGCGGCGAGCTTCCTCTCGTGGATCTTCCCACAGCTCTGACCTGGTTCTTACGCTAAACCCACCTTCGCTTTGACGTCTATCAATAACCGTTTGTCGGAAACATCGCGGCCAACTGGAAGGGTCTTTACTTAACAGAGCAGACGGGTGGGATGCAGTCATCTGTCTAAGGAACCAGCGGGAGCTCGGCGGTAGAACACGGGAGGGAGCGCGTCTCGTCTTTAACCTTTACATACAGGATCTTCACCCAGGCGTCTTTAATTGCTGAACGTCTCAACTCATTAATCTCGGAGAAGGTGGGATAAATATTTCTGTAGAGTCTACGCCGTCTTCTTGGCATCCGTTCAAGCGCAGGGTGCCGCTGATCTCTTACATGTCTGATGCCTGCACGTTCCGCATCCAGAACCTAGATTACATTTTAATTACGACTCATTAGTGATTGATTCAGATCTGATAGAGAGATGGAAGGAGTGTGGAGGAAGTCGTCTTCTTCTGCAACGTTCTGCAGCAGGTCGGCCTGTGACGGAGGTGCATTGATAAATATGCAAAAAAAACAAAAATATAGTAGATGACATAACCTTTCTACCAAAGCTAGAACCAGCCCTGCACCTCACATGGATCCAGAGATCTCCACATTCATTGCTCTGCTGGATTTATATCAAGCTGACAGCTCAAGGGGAGTGTCCTTTCTGCTGCAGCTCAGGGGGAGTGTCCTTTCTGCTGCAGCTCAGGGGGAGTGTCCTTTCTGCTGCAGCTCAGGGGGAGTGTCCTTTCTGCTGCAGCTCAGGGGGAGTGTCCTTTCTGCTGCAGCTCAGGGGGAGTGTCCTTTCTGCTGCAGCTCAGAGGGAGTGTCCTTTCTGCTGCAGCTCAGAGGGAGTGTCCTTTCTGCTGCAGCTCAGGGGGTGTCCTTTCTGCTGCAGCTCAGGGGGGTGTCCTTTCTGCTGCAGCTCAGGAGTGTCCTTTCTGCTGCAGCTCAGGGGGAGTGTCCTTTCTGCTGCAGCTCAGGGGGAGTGTCCTTTCTGCTGCAGCTCAGGGGTGTGTGTCCTTTCTGCTGCAGCTCAGGGGGTGTGTCCTTTCTGCTGCAGATCAGGGGGAGCGTCCTTTATGCTGACAGCTCAGGGGGAGCGTCCTTTCTGCTGACAGATCAGGGGCGTGTCCTTTATGCTGACAGCTCAGGGGCGTGTCCTTTCTGTTGACAGCTCAGGGGGCGCGTCCCTTCTGCTGACAGCTCAGGGGGAGCGTCCTTTCTGCTGACAGATCAGGGGCGTGTCCTTTATGCTGACAGCTCAGAGGGAGTGTCCTTTCTGCTGCAGCTCAGGGGGGTGTCCTTTCTGCTGCAGCTCAGGGGGTGTCCTTTCTGCTGCAGCTCAGGGGGGTGTCCTTTCTGCTGCAGCTCAGGGGGAGTGTCCTTTCTGCTGCAGCTCAGGGGTGTGTGTCCTTTCTGCTGCAGCTCAGGGGGTGTGTCCTTTCTGCTGCAGATCAGGGGGAGCGTCCTTTATGCTGACAGCTCAGGGGGAGCGTCCTTTCTGCTGACAGATCAGGGGCGTGTCCTTTATGCTGACAGCTCAGGGGCGTGTCCTTTCTGTTGACAGCTCAGGGGGCGTGTCCCTTCTGCTGACAGCTCAGGGGGAGCGTCCTTTCTGCTGACAGATCAGGGGCGTGTCCTTTCTGCTGCAGCTCAGGGGGGTGTCCTTTCTGCTGAAGCATGAGCGTCCACCTCAATGAGCTGGACATAGAATTTAGAAAAAGACCAAACAGCAGGTGGCGCTATACAGATAGATTTCAGCGAATAATAAATTTTTTAATTACATGCAATTACAAAAGTATTTAGATCCAGGGGCTGGTTTAAAAAATGTAGAATATTTTTCATGGGACAACCTCTTTAAAGGGCAGATTTGAAGGCATCTGTGTTGGTCCCAGGCTTTGTAGGTGTAACAGTAACGCCCCCGTTGCACCTAGAGGCTCATTTGCATATAATAAAACCTCATTTTTCTCAGTAATGAGGACACATATGAACATGGGACCAACACAGATGCCTTCAGCTGCCAAGTGCACATGTAACAGGTCAGCCGGTGTCATAGGTACAAAACTGCTGACAGATGCCCTTTAAGGAAGGTCCTGTTATAAGGTCCTCTAACTTTTTTTGAGTGACCCATTGAAGTGAATGGTTCCGCATACGGACCTGTAAAAAAAACGGAAAGAAAATGCGTTTGTGTGCATGAGTCCTAACGGGGAGAAATCTGTCAATCAGCAGCTGGAGTCAATCGGCGGCATGAAGACATCGGACACTGCAACCATTGAGGTGATTGTCCAATTCTTTGATATTGATGACCTACCTTCAGGAAAGGCCATCAATATCTGATTGGCGGGGGTCCGACACCCCACAGCTCCGGCATAGTAGGCGCCGAAACTGCACAGCTCTCTCCATTCACTTCAATGGGAGCAGCACTGCGGTACCCAGCTCCATCCACTGCACCGAGCTGATCGGTGGGGGAGCGGGGTGTCGGACCTCATCTCACCAGTATAAGGCTTCATGTACCTCATCTCCGGATTTGGGGACCCATTCGAGTGAGTGGGTCTACATCCGTGATGCGGAATGCACAGCCGTATGCGGCCCGCAATATGGCCACGGGAGCACAACAGCCGTGTGAAAGAGGCCTAAACGTCCTGACGGGTTCCCTTTAACCCTTTTTTTGAGATGGCGAGACCAATACCGGTATGTGTAGTTTTATGTCTTACAACAATGATCATGGTTTTTTTATTGCTTTTGTTAACTTTTTTTTAAATGAACTTTATTCAACTTTTCTTACGTTGTCACACTAGGCAATTTTTACTTTTGATCTTTTTATTTTTAACCCCTTAAGGACCCTGCGATTTTTCCATTTTTATGTTTTCGTCTTTCACTTCCCGCCCTCCCATAGTCCTAACTTTTAAATTTTCCCATTCACATACCCTTATGAGGGCTTATTTTTTGCGGGACAAGTTGTACTTTCTAATGGCACCATTTACAGTTGCATACCATGTAGTAGGAAGCGGGAAAAAAATTCCAAATGGGGTAGAATTGGGAAAAAACGCAATTCTGATAAAGGTTTTTATTTTATTTTATTACACTGTACACTATTCGGTAAAATTGACCTGTTATCTTCATTCTCCAGGTCAGTACGGTTACAACGATACCACACTTGTATAATTTTTCTTGCGTTTTAATACAATTTTTTTTTTTAAACCTTTCAGGAAAAATCTTTTTTTTTTCTCATAACCATATTCTGACCCCTATAACTTTTTTGCAGTTATGTCTATAGGGCTGTATGGGGGCTCATTTTGTGCGGGACAATCTGTTCTTTTCAGTGATACCAATTTTACGTGTGTGCGACTTTTTGATCACTTTTTATGAAAAAATTATTGGGTAGCTGAAGTCACTAAAAAATGGCAAATTGGCAGTTTTTATTATTTTTTCCCCGCTACGCCATTTGCCGTATGCCATTAATATTATTATATTTTAATAGTATGGGCATTTTCGCACACGGCGATGCCCATGATGTTTATTTTTTTGTTATTGGTTAAGTATTTTTATTTTAAGGAAAGGGGGGTGATTTGAACTTTATTTTTATTTTATTTTTCTTATATTTGTAAAAACCTTTTTTTAAACTTTTTTTAAGTCACCTTGGGTGACAATAACTGGCAATTATTCAATTGCCCATAGTATTAAGTAATGGCTAAATAGCCATCATTGAAGACTTAATTTGCTCTATATCAATACAAGGCTGCCACCTAGTGGCCTGTATTGATATATACATCCAATTGACTCTGAAGCCTGCTTGAGGCTTCGGTCAATTAGCGCAAGGAAACAGGTTCCCCGATCTCAGCCGGGGAACGCTGTTACCGGACCGGAAGCGCGCGACTTCTGGTTCCGGTCTGCGCAGATTCCGTGGTCACATTTGACCACTGCATCTGAAGGGTAAGATGTATGCAATCAGCCTTATGGCTGACTCTGCTATTTAAAATAGCAGAAACCCTGCGGCTAAGGAGCCCGCAGCACGTGCGAGCGGGCGCCACGTTTTGGGACCGGACCGGTGACGTACATGTACGTCATGGGTCCTTATTTAACTATAAAGTGCTCATTACTGCCATTCAGGCATTCGTTAGAGCAAACCTAATTAATGCCTTAAAGGGTTAAAGGTTATGACTAATGTAAAAATGAAAATCGGTCATCATATAGTACATAAGAGCCCTGTACCTCACATGGATCCAGAGATCTCCCCATTTATTGCTCCAATTCCTCTGCTGGATTATCTTCAGCCTGGCAGCTCAGGGGCATGTCCTTTCTGCTGCAGCTCTCTTCCTATCACAGCTCAGGGGGCGTGTCCTTTCTGCTGCAGCCCTCTTCCTATCACAGCTCAGGGGGCGTGTCCTTTCTGCTGCAGTCTTCTTCCTATCACAGCTCAGGGGGCGTGTCCTTTCTGCTGCAGCTCTCTTCCTATCACAGCTCAGGGGGCGTGTCCTTTCTGCTGCAGCTCTCCATCTGTAACTGCCACAGCTTCTAACAGAACATATGGCTGGTGGCAGTTGAAGATTGGGTAAGTACATCAGAGGCATATGGCGTTATAGTCATACGCATGAGCCCTTAGACTCTTCAACCAATATTGACTGGTGTCATTCCCTGTCAATCTCAGCCGCCCCCTACAGGAGGCGCTGTGCTGTACACTGTGGTTACCACTACTATGGACACTAGGTGGCACTGTGACAAGGAACGCTCCCCATGCCGCCCCCTGCCCACCGTACTGAGATCTCAGGACAGCGGCGCAGACAATAGGTTCCCGTTCTTGCGATTCTGTCTCATATCGCGGATGAATAATTGATAATATTACATTTCCTTTATTGTTTACCCACCCGTCCTATATTTTCTCCCCGATTCTAGCAGGTAAATAACATATTTCCCCGAACGATCATAAAGATGATGAATGAACGTCAGACGTGATTTACACTGCAATGATCTCCCCAATTCTGGAGGGAGAGCCGTATTGTGAATAAATGGCGACATCCCGCCGAGGTAATACATTACGAGCAGGAAAGAGAATGGGAAACGTACCCTCGTCCTGCGGACGGACAGGCACGTTTTTGGTCGGGATGAATTATTTGCTTATACGCGGTAACCTGGCTCTCCCTACTGTGAAGTCGCCGCTGGTAATTATAACAGTCTTGACTACCGTTCTATGTGTACAGCTTCAGTGCAGACCTATGTGTCTTTAGGGTTACAGACAACAAGGGCTACGCAACCCGCAGACGACAGCTGTCTGGAACCCCTGCATGTCCTGACTTCAACTGAGTTGAATACAATGGCTTCACCACTCCCCTGCTGTTCGCAGTTTGGCGCTGACAAGCATCATGCAGTGACGTCATCACGCCCCATCCCCTGAAAGACTCTGGATAGACCCCAAAAGAGCACTGCATGCAAGACGGCCCAGGAATCTCACAGAACTGGAAGACTTCTGCAAGGAAGAATGGAGGAAAATCCCTCAAACAAGAAGTGAAAGCTACTAGGTACTAACCCTGCAGGGTGCCCAAAGTTTTGCTTTGGGCCCTTTTCCTTTTTTGCTATTTTGAAAATGAAAAAGATTGTTTTTGCTTAAAATACAAAGGAAATTTGTCATCTTTAAAGGGGTTGTGCAGCGGTTAATATTGATGACCTATGCTCAGGACGGGTCAGCAATGTCAGATCGGTGGGGGTCCGACACCCGACACCCCTGTCGATAATCTGTTTGACAAGGAGGTGGTACTCCATGTGCTTCCTGGTCATTACACTATGCCTCGTCTCCTGTGTGTAAGTACTTTCTCCGTTCACTTGAAAGTAGCGAGTACTTGTATTGCACTGAACTTCCAAGATGAAGTGCAATGTAATGAAGAGGAAGCGGTGTCCATATGGAGAGCCACCTCCTCAAATAGCTGTTCGGTGGGGATGCCGGGTGTCGGACCCCCGCCGATCAGATATTGATGACTTATCCTGATGATAGGTCATCAATATTAACGGCTGGACAAACAACCTCTTCAACTTACTTAACTGTTCACAGTAACAGTAATTTTTTGACCGAGGGAGGGGCAAAACTTTTGCATGCCACTGTAATTGTGTGTGGGAGCCATTAAAGGGGGCACAGCTGTGTGTGGGGCCACTAAATGGGGTTTAATTGTGTGTGGGGGCACTAAAGGAAGCTTAATTGTGTGGGGTCATCTACGGGGACGTTACTGTGTGTGGGGGCCACTAAAGGGGGCATAACTATCATGGGGGCATCACTGTATGGGGGGTCATTGAAGGGGGCATAATTACGAAGGGGCATCACTTTGTGGGGGCCATCTAAGGAGCATCACACTTAAGGAGGCACCACTGTGTGGGGGTCACATAATGGGGCATCATACTGCGTCACAGGCCCTTAGAGGGCATTACTCTGTGTAGGGGGCCACATAAGGGGACATCATACTATGTGGAAGCCACTTAAGGGGGCATCACTCTGTGAGGCGGCATTTAAGGGGGCATTACTGTGTGTGTAGGGCGACAAAAGGGGAATGAATATAAAGGGGGCATCACTGTGTGGGAGCCATCTAAGGAGCATCATTCTGTGTGGAGACACTTAAGTAGGCACCACTGTGTGGGGGTCACTTAATGGGGCATCATACTGCGTCGCAGGCCCTTAGAGGGCATTACTCTGTGTCTGGAAGCCACTTAAGGGGGCATCACTCTGAGAAGAGGGCATTTAAGGGGACATCACACTGTGTGAGGGGGCACTTAAGTGATCATCGTACTGTGAGGGGGCACTTAGGAGCATCATGCTGTGTGGAGAGGCATCATGGGCACTAAAGGAGCACCATACTTTGGTTTTACCACTAGAGAGTGGCGAGGGTGCAGCCCCAGCAAATTTTCTAACATTTATGCCTGGAAACAGGAGTAAAAGAGGAGTAAAAACTACTTCAGTCAGGGGCTGGAATCGTTTTCACTCCAGGCGCACAGACTTCCGAAGGTGCACCTAATTTATGACGAGGCCTGTGCTTTGTAATAAATGAGGCTCTTCCTCCGGGAGCGCAGGCGCTATCCAAGACCAGCGTAAAAAGTTGTGTTTGATAAATGACCCCCAGTCTCTCACACAAGGTTGCTTACAGTCAGCAGGCTGACTTGTCTTGGTTGCAGGCCTTGACTATTAAATAGACCTTTATGGCTTCCAGGCTAGGTAGGTTCTTTCGACCCCCTCGGCTCCGGCCTTCACTATTCTGCCATACTCAGTTTCTCTGTGGCCCTCTTTATGCCTTGAAGTGTTGTAACGTTATGACTGGTACCAGTCACCTGCACTTGCTAGCTAGCTACATGCAGGATTACTGCTGGCTATGTCTCCATTAGCACCTTCCTCTGTCCTCTAGCATGTTATCAAATTTTTAATGACAGATTTTTATTGGGAATAATGCTCAATGGCAAGACAGGCAGGTGGACATTATTGGCTTTTTATTATTTGACCTTCATCAGAGATTATTGCTTTTAACATCATCTCAAACCCGATAAAATCGCCATATTATTACCCGTTCTACTGCTGGCACACAGGCAAATGGTCTGATGAAGGGCAAATAATTAGCGACCAAAAACATTTATCTGCCTGTATTGCCATTGAGCATTAGGGTGCTGCCACACGTGATTTTTGATGCGGCAAAAAAAAAAGCACAATAAAACCCTCAAAAACAAGAAAAAAACGCTTGCTTGCTGTTTTTACAACATACCTGCGTTTATGATGCTGCCACGTTCTCGCACCTTATTAAAATCAAGTCACATGCTCCACAGGTCCTGAGCATCCACACAACGTATTACCCAATACAAGAACAAAGGGGTCTCTCGTCTTCGATTGACTCACAGGCCATCCCAATGATGCAGTTGGGACTATGGAAGCCCCCCCCCCTCCGTCAGCCCTGTGGACCTAGAAAGGCTCTTGCGCACAGCTTGTGGTGTGTGTACATTATAAATACAGGTAGTTTAATAAACTAAAAAGAAAAGCTGTCTTTGCTGTTCACACAACATAATCTGTGGGCAACAAACAGTATCAAAATAAACATAAAAATACTGAAACAAAACCCTTTAAATTACAAAGCAATGTATCAGTGCCTCTTCAATGGCACCTAAAAAAACGACAATTCCTAAAGACAGGTTATCGGTGTTTACAATTTATTAAGTTATTGAGGTGAAGGGGAACAAAATATTGTACAATACATGTGAAGAAGAAAAAAGAAAGCGAAGAAAAGCAGAATAAATGGCATAAGCATCGTAAGCAGAACTAAGTGACAAAATCATGTTGGCACAGTAAAGGGCACCAATGTTTAAAGGCTATGGACAACTTCAGAGGCATTTTTTATTATTGCATTTTGCTCATTTTGGGCTAAAAATATATTTTCAATAGGTCTTTATTAAAAATGTTCAGCCGTTTCTGAGAAACAGCGTTAAAACTCAGACACGCTAAAGTGGAGCAGCTCACCACCAAAATGAACCAGGGGCTACCAGACGTGTGTCTAAAACAACAGTTCAGAGAACCTTACTGCGTATGGGGCAGACGGATGGTCACTGCTCCTCTGCTAATAAAGTTGCATTGGCAGAAAAGGCTTAAATTTCGCTGATTGGCAAAGGGTAGTCTTCTCCATGGTTTGTGCTTCATGTAACGGATGGACGTTGGCGTGTCAGGCGAGAAACATCAGAGAACAAACACCCTGCAACCATTGCTGGAAGAACACGAGCTGGTGGTGGAAGCGTTATGGTCTGGTGAAGGTTTTCTTGGCATTTCTGGGCTCAGTCATCCATATGGACGGCACTCTCAACCGTTTTGGGTATGAACCCATCTTGGCACATCACGTACACCAATACATGCTGATTGTCTTTCCTGGGGTGGATGGGATCTTCCAGCGAGACAATGTGACACGTCACACGGCAATAAATGTCTGACATTGGTTGGGAGAGCATGACCAAGGCGTCCAAGTACTATCCTGGCCCCATAATTCTCCAGACTTCAACCCAATTGAGCATCTGTGGGACCACCTCGATCGTCGAGCTCTCTATGGATCCCCCCCATGGACCCTCCAGCAGCTGAGGCTCCAGATACCTAAGACAACCTACCAGGACCTTATTGAGTCACCCCCAGCCCGTCTAGCTGCTGTCCGTGCTTACTCTGGAGATACTCTGCAGCAGGCTACTACTACTATTCCACCTGTCAAAAAGTAATGGAAACCCATCAGAATGGACCCTAAAGCTCTCTTCACATCTGCGTCAAGGCGGCAGCGAGGACTAAAAAGCTGCTCTTGCTGCCAAAAATACTTTAACCTCAACCAAAATCTGACAGATCGTATAGAAAAAATCTATGAGATCCATAAAGAGTCATTGGGATCTGTTCTAAACGGACCAGGGCCTTCAAGTAGCCTGGACAGAGTTTAAAGGGACTCCTGCTTGATTGGAATTCAGCCGGGTGGGCGAGCGCAGAGGGTCCATCTTTTCTAATTTCGAAGCCATGTCTGCGGAGACTGATCGTGTGGATGGACCTCCAGGACCGGCTGGTGGGGGATCTGCTTTTACAGAGCAGGTCTCTCTTCTGGTTTTATGAGGTGGTCCTTAATGGGGTCATAGGTTGTCTTAATGAGATGGCGGTCTGACACTGAAAAGCTGGAGGCAGGTAGCATAACGCTGCATGAGCAAAGGTTGTCAGTGTGTAGCAATGCGTTTCACGATCATAACTTTGCAACAAAGGAACAGAGCAGCAATCGAGTGTCATAGACTAAACGAGGACAAGGCCACACGAGAGAGACGAGACAAACCGGATGGTTAAACGTAAGCGGCTGCACAGGCAGAGCTATTTCAGTATGGGGATACTATACATAGTATATTCCCCGGGGTAGAATGGGGACGTGATGATATTTAAGGCATAGATATAATGCACCCACTCCTGTCAATGATTAGCAGGAGCCCCACGACCATCTAATATCTGGAAGCAGCAGGCTGTCTACTGGTCTAATCATCTTCTCAATTATAGGATAGTCTTCCTTATAATATGCACTTCAGCTGCTGCAGAACTTCCTTTAGGAACCAGGTATACATACACTGCATACTGAATCGGATTACCCTATAGCAGGGGTGCACAACCTGCACATCGGGCCCTTGATACCATTCTGTGCGGCCCCCAACCATCTGGTAGCAGACATGTATGTCTATGTCTTTTGGTTGCTCACAAGTATTTTTCATGTTATCTCCCATTAGGCTGGAGTCCTGAATGTGAACCAGACATTTACGATATATCCTGTATGTTCAATATGCCATAAATACAATGTTTCAGTTGTTAATACCCCTTAAAATTTTATTTTCGGCCCTTGACTTTGCTTCAGTCTGACAATGTGGCCCCCATCCAAAAAACGTTGTGCACCCCTGCCCTATAGATAGCGGGACACTTCTATGAATGACCATTCTCTCCCACACCGATCTCCTGCCCCTGGCACAGCAGTGTGACTTCTTACTGTATAAGTGATAACTCCGGACCATTAAAGACCATGGCAATAAGTCTGAGGGGGAACGGGGCTACAAATATTATGTCCATTTATAGAGGACACTCCGCCAAACAACAGCATTTGACTCTGAAATAGTGCACATGATCCCCTTCATCACATCCCAAAATGAACACGCACCCTGTGAACTAAAACAGAACACCTAAATTAATACAAACTTCCTAAACAAGTACAGACTCCAGACTAGACTCTCCCTTGATACACATTGCTAACCACACTAGACTCCCCTAAATACAAACCCCTAACCAGACTCCCCTCTAATATATATAGTGAAGAGTCCCAGCAGACGTGACTTGATGCCCATTAGGAATTTATTGCAAAGTAACAGTATGTCCCATATTCTAGGACGCGTTTCGGCTAAGCAGCCTTTTTCAAAAGGTAAGTGTCCATTACAGAGTACAGGTATATATACACACATCAATGCATGAGGATAGGGAACCTCCCCGTGACGCCAAACGCCCAGATAGGGGCGGTGCACTCAAAGTAACATAGTAACATAGAATATCCATGATCAAGTAGCAACACAGGAATTGTATCAGAACATATGTTATAAATTATAAATACCAGCATAGCAGAGAGATCCTTCATTAGATGGTGGATGTCTAAAAGACAATAATAGTATATGAATAAATTAAATGTCCAATAATTAACAGAAATTGTACATCCTGCATTGATGTGTGTATATATACCTGTACTCTGTAATGGACACTTACCTGTTGAACAAGGCTGCTTAGCCGAAACGCGTCCTAGAATATGGGACATATTGTTACTTTCGTCCTAGAATATGGGACATATTGTTACTTTCGTCCTAGAATATGGGACATATTGTTACTTTCGTCCTAGAATATGGGACATATTGTTACTTTGCAATAAATTCCTAATGAGCATCAAGTCACGTCTGCTGGGACTCTTCACTTTATTGCACGTGGAATTGGTCCTGTCCCGCGTGGCGTGCATCAAGCGAGTGCTGGCCGATTCATCCTTTTCCCCTCTAATATAGACCACAGATCATACTTCCCGTAATACAGACCCCAGACCAGACTCCCCCGAATACAGACCTCAGACTAGACTCCCCACTAATACAGATCCCAGACCAGACTTCCCCCTATTTTAAATCCCAGACCAGACTCCCCCCATTACAGACCCCAGACAAAACTACTCCCCAATACAAACTCCAGACCCCAGAATTCCCCCTAATAAAGACCTCAGACCAGACTTTCCCTAATACAGATCCCAGACCAGACTCCAGACCAGACTCTCCCTTGATACACACTGATGACCAGACTACCCCTAAATAAGGATCCCAAACTGAACTCCCCTAAATACAAACTCCAGACCAGACTCGCATCTAATAAAGACTCCAGACCAGAGTTTCCCCCAATACAGACCCCAGAACAGATTCCCCACTAATACAGACCAGATTCTTCCTAATACAGACCCCAGACCAAACTACTCCCTAATACAGACCATAAACAAGACTTCACCTAATACAGACCACAGACCAGAGTCCCCCCCAAACCAGACTCCAGACTAGACTCTCCCTTGATACACACTGCTGACCAGACTACCCCTAAATAAGGATCCCACACTGAACTCCCCTAAATACAAACCCCAGACCAGACTCCCCTCTAATACAGACTCCAGACCAGAGTTCCCCCCAATACAGACCTGACACCAGACTCCACACTAATTCAGACCCTAGACCAGACTTTCCCCTATTTCAAACCCCAGACCAGACTCCCTTCTAATACAGACCCCAGACTCACCTAATACAGACCCCAGACCAAACTATTCCCTAATACAGACCCCAGACTCCCCCTAATACAGACCCAGACCAAACTACTCTCCAATAGAGATTCCAGAAAAGACTTCCCCCTAATACAAACCCCAAACCAGACTCCTTCTAATACAAACCCCAGACTCCAGACTAGACTATCCCTTGATACACACTGCTGACCAGACTACCCCTAAATCAGGATCCCACACTGAACTCCACTAAATACAAACCCTAGACCAGACTCCCTTCTAATACAGACTCCAGACCAGAGTTCCCCCCAATACAGACCTGACACCAGACTCCACACTAATCCAGACCCTAGACCAGACTTTCCCCTTTTTCAAACCCCAGACCAGACTCCCTTCTAATACAGACCCCAGACTCACCTAATACAGACCCCAGACTAAACTATTCCCTAATACAGACCCAGACCAAACTACTCTCCAATACAGATTCCAGAAAAGACTTCCCCCTAATACAAACCCCAAACCAGACTCCTTCTAATACAAACCCCAGACTCCAGACTAGACTATCCCTTGATACACACTGCTGACCAGACTACCCCTAAATCAGGATCCCACACTGAACTCCACTAAATACAAACCCTAGACCAGACTCCCTTCTAATACAGACTCCAGACCAGAGTTCCCCCCAATACAGAACCCACACCAGACTCCACACTAATCCAGAGCCCAGACCAGACTCTCCCTAATACAGACCCTAGACCAAACTATTACCTAATTTAGACCCAAGACTCCCCCTAATATAGACCCCAGACCAAACTACTCCCCATAAGAGACCATAAACAAGACTTCCCACTAATACAGACCACAGACCAGAGTCCCCCTCTAATACAGACCCCCAAACCAGACTCCAGACTAGACTATCCCTTGATACACACTGCTGACCAGACTACCCCTAAATCAGGATCCCAAACTGAACTCCACTAAATACAAACCCCAGACCAGACTCCCCCTAATACAGACCTTAGACCAAACTATTACCTAATTCAGACCCAAGACTCCCCCTAATACAGACCCCAGACCAAACTACTCCCCATAAGAGACCATAAACAAAACTTCCCACTAATACAGACCACAGACCAGAGTCCCCCTCTAATACAGACCCCCAAACCAGACTCCAGACTAGACTATCCCTTGATACACACTGCTGACCAGGCTACCCCTAAATCAGGATCCCAAACTGAACTCCACTAAATACAAACCCCAGACCAGACTCCCCCTAATACAGACCTTAGACCAAACTATTACCTAATTTAGACCCAAGACTCCCCCTAATACAGACCCCAGACCAAACTACTCCCCATAAGAGACCATAAACAAGACTTCCCACTAATACAGACCACAGTCCCCCTCTAATACAGACCCCCAAACCAGACTCCAGACTAGACTATCCCTTGATACACACTGCTGACCAGACTACCCCTAAATCAGGATCCCAAACTGAACTCCACTAAATACAAACCCCAGACCAGACTCCCCCTAATACAGACCTTAGACCAAACTATTACCTAATTCAGACCCAAGACTCCCCCTAATACAGACCACAGACCAAACTACTCCCCATAAGAGACCATAAACAAGACTTCCCACTAATACAGATCACAGACCAGAGTCCCCCTCTAATACAGACCCCCAAACCAGACTCCAGACTAGACTATCCCTTGATACACACTGCTGACCAGACTACCCCTAAATCAGGATCCCAAACTGAACTCCACTAAATACAAACCCCAGACCAGACTCCCTTCTAATACAGACTCCAGACCAGAGTTCCCCCCAATACAGACCCCAGACCAGACTCCACACTAATCCAGATCCCAGACCAGACTCCCCCTAATACAGACCCTAGACCAAACTATTCCCTAATACAGACCCCAGACCAGACTCCCTCTAATTCAGACTCCAGACCAGACTACTACTCAATACAGACCCCAGACAAGACTTGCCCCTAATACAGACTTCTAATCCAATGCCAGATGTGATGAAGGGTGAATATGATATAAAGGGGGGTATTATATGGAACCCCGAAATGCGTTGAGCTTGACTTATTCCCAATAAAGAGAGATTTCATGAAGTAGAGGATCCGGCTGCTGATTTCCATCTTCACTGCAGATCTGGTCTACTTACCTGGATTTCTACCATTCTACGAACGATCCCGGATCAGGGGGGAATCACCCCAGGTGTCTTGAGTTTATCCTGGAGGCGACCCCCATTGTGAAGTGAGTGGAAAAGTTCTTTGACCATATAAATTGGTATATAATTACCTGTTTGTATATATATATCAATTTTACTTTGACCTCTATTGGGCACATCCACACACTGGTCTCTAGTCCATTTCTGGTCACATCGAATTTATTCCGGTATCAATACCATCAACAGTCTATAATAACAATATCACATTCGTCCCTTTGTTTCCTTATGTAGAAGGGTATTTATCTATTCACTTATCATTATGTTATTTATATCATATTCACCCTTCATCACATCTGGCATTAGATTAGAAGTTTGGCGCTCTCCTTCTCCATCCCGCTTATCGGTGTTGACCTAATCACTTAACTGGTAACGGATTTTTCCTTTTATTTACTTCATTGACATAGTGTTAAACTTCATTGACACTAATTTGAGCAGCCTACTTCTACTTTGTTGTTCTATATTCTTCACTCAACGTCACTACAGTCCTGTTGGCGCCCTTTTCCACTTCTTCAGGGGCATTTAGTTGATCCCTTGAAAGATCTTGGATAACCTTGTTTCTTTTTTCTCCTTTTTCACGTTCTTGATTCCCTAATACAGACCCCAGACCAAACTATTCCCTAATTCAGACCCCAGACTCCCCCTAATACAGACCCCAGACCAAACTGTTCCCTAATACAGACCCCAGACCAGACTCCTCCTAATACAGACCCCAGACCAGACTCCCTCTAATACAGACTCCCCCAATATAGACCCCAGCCCAAACTGTTCCCTAATACAGACCCCAGACCAAACTGTTCCCTAATACAGACCCCAGACCAGACTCCCTCTAATACAGACTCCAGACCAGACTCCCCCAATATAGACCCCAGCCCAAACTGTTCCCTAATACAGACCCCAGACCAGACTCCTCCTAATACAGACCCCAGACCAGACTCCTCCTAATACAGACCCCAGACCAGACTCCTCCTAATACAGACCCCAGACCAGACTCCTCCTAATACAGACCCCAGACCAGACTCCCTCTAATACAGACTCCCCCAATATAGACCCCAGCCCAAACTGTTCCCTAATACAGACCCCAGACCACACGCCCCCTAGTACAAACCCCAGGCAATTGTGGACATTTAATAGCATTTTGACAGGATATGCCAAGTATGCTTCAAGGGTTGGCATACACATATGGACACCACAAGAGGTGGCACATGTACCTCAAAGAACAGCAAGGAATGTTGGGAGATAACAGCTCTGAAGCCTGCAGAATTGCGAATGCAGCTCTGTACCACAATACAGCATGTGATGCAGTGAAAGACTGAGATTTTTCAGCAGTTTCTTTGGTTATTTCAGTCTATAAGTAAATATGGTGCCTGTACTAAGCTGGGGGTTGTCGTCCCTCTTTCTCAGACCCCTGACTTTAGTTATCCGGAGTGATAATACTCGTACTACTATAATGTCACATGAGAGAAATTTGCCAATCCGGAGCTTGGGAAAGCTGGGTGGTAGCCCTGTTAGAGCCGCCAATTAAGCTATATTGTCTGTCAGAGATTTACAAAAATGGTGCACCACAATGGTAAATGCAGTTGGCAATATATGACTAAACCCTCACACTGATATTAAAATGAGACGTTCGCCAATATATTCTTATATCAAGAACATACCGAAGCCCGCGCACCCCGTCAAGGTCTCTCAAAGTGGCACGATACCTAGCGCTAACCTACCTGTGCCGTATGGGCAATTACAGATAGGGGCATAAAGTCCGACACACAGAGAGCAGCTCCCAGTTACCTCCAGCGTGAAATCACACATACAATGGGAGGAGGGAGGGAGTCCCACCTATCACTAATTAATGTGACGCAGGCCGCACAGGTGAAACTGAATGTTACCCAAAAAATAAAATCAAGGCCCATTCAGACCTGGAGTTGCCACACCTCCAGGCGTGCATGTACAAACAGAATAACAGCTGTCACCCAGCTTTCCCAGAGACAGATATCACTAGAAAATAGCTGCACAGAATTTCTATCTGGACAGAAGGGGGAAGCGTATTACAATTACAGTATAGTATGTTTTTTTTTTCTTTTTCAGGTCCTCTTCAATCACACATTTCCATACTAATAATGAAAATCCATTCACAACACAATACAATAATAAATCCAATAAAACCAATTCACTAAAATTGTGCTAGTCTGTTTTTTTTTTTTTTTTTACTGCCCGCCCGCTTACCTTTTTCTTTCAGAAACTGAATAGCCGCACACAAAAAAATAACGAACGTTCCCATTGGCTGTCACACACAGCTCGGCGCGCTCCCATTCGTCCATCTACCTGTCACACATTTCATCCAACCCCGCCCAATCCCTCCGCCTGGCATCACAAGCCAGAAGGGGGGCGGGCCGTTTACGGATATCGGTCACTCCTATTGGTTGCTAGAAATTCCTCCACAGATTTTCCTCCTTTCCTTGTCAAGCGGCTGCTTTGGGCCACGCCCTCTTTCATTGTTACGTCACTGACTTTACCTGGAGTGTCAAACAGCTGCGCCTCGGATTGGAGAATGGCGTGGGCGCAGTTCGCCTAAACCATTGGCTGGCGGAAACGTCAGTCAGCACTGGGTGGGCGTGGTCAAAAGTGGGACGGGCTGCCGGAGCAGGCGCTGGGACATTAATTGTTTTGCTGCTGAGCTGTCAAGTTGAGCAGTGCCGGTCTTTCTGCGCCCGCCCTGCTCGATTTTATCCTTTGCGATTATTTTGATTTATTGCTATAACTCTGCCATATCGCTGCCTCTTAATAATTACCCATGATGCCCGGGAGTGTGGGCATGTAGCGTTCAGCTAGGGTTGTCGACCCCTCCCCCTCCACCTTACAGTCCAAGATGGCGGTCCAGGAATCAGCTGCTCAGCTCTCAATGGCTCTGAAGGTTCAGGAGTATCCAACTTTAAAGGTGTGTCATGCTGTCTGTCCTGTGCAGGGGTGCATGGGTGTCTGCTGGGTCTTAGATTGCACCCATACCAGGGCTGGATGTAACAGGGGGGCATGTCCTGGCGCTTACGGTTCTGTGGATTGGCGCAGTTTACCCCCTTTATTCGTAAAACCGCGCGCAATGTTGCTGGTTTTGGCCTATACGCTACTGTGTGCATGGACTGACCCGTCGTCTGGGGGCACTGACGTAACGAAACGGAGCATAGAGTTGATTAACGACGTTCTGCCTTTTTGTTGCGCCCCCCTGTTTACAAAAACAAAGGGTCTGGTGTCTTGGGAAGCCGCTGGTTTATAAAGAGCGCCTCGAAGAGGTTGACTGGCTCGTAATGATTTCCGACCTGTAGATTGTCACATGATCTGGGCCCCAAAAAGTGACACCCATTTCGCTGCTTCCTGGGGCAGTGGGGGGGTTAATTTTTGAGTCTGTCTCTCCCCCCTTCCCCTTCCCCTATCGTGTCAAAGGGGCGCACTGGCGTCTGTAAATATGTGATGAAAACTTCTACAACTTTTGTGTTTTTCGATCTTTGTTTTCAGGTTCTCTGCTTGCTGTCAGTGAATGAAAGCATTCTTCTTTATATCCAGAGGCTGAAATCGCACCCAGACCTCACGCTTATCGCAGTGGAGGGTCTGTTACAGTCGTATCCAGTCTAGGCTGATACCTTGTAGCGAACTATCGATGCAGGATTGCGTAGACTGGATACAACTGTAGCAGACTCTCAGCCGTGAGACGTATTAGGCTTATTCACTGGCAGCAAGTAGAGATGTTGAAAATTGTGAATATTAAAGGTGTCTTCCGTGTTCACAATATTGAGGGCTGATCCTCAGGATAGGTCATCAATATCACACTGGTGGGGGGTTCATCTCTCGCCTCCCCCCATCGATCAGCTGTTTGAGTGTAGGAGCACCGCAGCCTCTTCATTCTTTACACAGGTCCATCTACCTACATGCTATCTATTTAGTAGTGGGCGTGCGATGTATTGAACAGGACGAAGCTGCAGTACCCTGCCACGCCACTAGGTGGACAGCCCTATGGTAAACCATGAAAAGGCCGTAACGCTCACACAACCAGCATGGCTTCGATCGACTGATCGTCTGGCTTCTGTGAGTCGGATCCCCAACCGATATGGTATTGATGGCCTACCCTGAGGAAACCCCCTTTAAGGGTGTTGACTGGTGTTAAGGGGTCCTTGTGTCCCCACCATAAGTGGCTAGTGGAGGTCCCAGTGGTTGGACATCAGTGGCATAGCCTAGCTGTGAGCCACCAGTGTCTGTCCAGATGTTGTTGAGGAGGATCGCCGACTTTGGTTGGCCATGTATAAAACTACTCTTCTCCTGCAGCATCACCCAGGGGTTCCAGCCGCTGGACTCGTAGAACGCAGCAACGTGGAAGTTACATCATCCAAGAAGTTTGTCCTGATTGGCCCATTTACATAAGACCCGGTTCTATATAAGGGTGCCACCTTCCAACCCATTTTTGCCACTGGTAACCTTACTATGATGTAAGAATGATCACCTGTTCAGATGTCTAAGACCATGTTCACATCTGACCTACAGTAGGGTCTGTCAGAGCCCCTTCGCAGTGCTGCAGGCCACGCTGTTCTTCCTGTCGGATGTAGGTGGGCGATTTTCTTCTGGATTGGGCCTTTACTTTTGTTTGTTTGAGGTTTCATTTTTTACATGGTACTGTTATAAAGTAGTTTTAGAATTTCCCTGGTGGTCTAGAGGTTTACTTTTTATTGCTAATACTGCTCAAAAATGTCCCTGATTGCACAAGAGGGCTTGGAGATCTCTGGTGGATCCCATGGATGTTTGGGAGAATCCTTACTGACACTCAGGTTTGCCAGGCTTCTGGAAGACCCTGTAATTCTCTATGGTCCCTGGTAGTCCTAGGAGATCTCCAGAGCTATGAGAGTTCACTGGCAGTGCTGGGGTTTTGGCAGGTCATTGGTGGCTCCCGGTGGTTTGGGAGTAAATTGGTAAATCTGGAGCATTAGCAGATCCTTGTTGGTCTGGAGGATCTGGGGGTCTCCATAGATTGGTAAATCTGAAGCATCTGCTGATCATTGGTGGTTTGGGGGTACATTAGTAAATCTAACTCATTGGAGGATCTGTGGTCCTGGAGGTCTCCATAGGTTGGTAAATCTGGAGCATCTGCTGCTGATCATTGGTGGCTCCTGGTGGTTTGGGGGTACATTGGTAAATCTGAATCACTGGCAGATCCTTGCTGGTCTGGAGGATCTGTGGTCCTAGAGGTCTCCATAGGTTTAAAAGTTGTGGAAGTTTGGCAGATTTGGGAGTCGTTATGGCAGATGTCTTGAGATCTTATAAATCCTCTTGGGTTTGGGATGTCTCCATAAGAGCCAGAGATTTTTGATTGCTGTGACATTTTGGCAGATCCCTGGAGGTTTCAGAAAACCCTGGTGGCCCTGGAAGGTTCCCGTATGTTTGAAAGTTCTCTTATTAACTTGGTGGTTTGGGAGATCCCCAGCAAACTATTGGCGACTTGATACCTGGATGTTCCTGGATGTGAGGTTGGTCCTATGCTACCTTTGCAGGACCTCTTGTGTAATATCTGTCATTTCAAGATGGTCCATCATTGCCATACCTCAGTATAATAAATTTGTGGATGTAAATCTGGTCACCCTGTCCTCTACCTGTATACTGTATCCAGAGGTATATTGTGTGACTTGTTCCGATGTACCTCTCCCTGCCGTCCATGTTTAGTCCGTGGTTTCAGGGACAACTAGTAGGAAATGCTCTGGAAACTACCAGCCTAGCAGCGTCCGTGAAACACGGATGATACATGGAGGGCCAAAAATGGACAGATGGACCAAACATGGGTCCTTCAGAGACATCTTTACAGATGAACCACTGCCCATCTTGCCACGGATGTCATCACAGACATGGCCAGGTGAACAAGGTCTAAGAGTGCTGCCACTACAGGGTAGCAAATGCAGGAAAATTCATAACCTACAGCTGCTCACCCAGTGCTCCCAGTAAGCGGCAGCCGGCACACTGTGTCCACCCCCCCCCTCCTCTCACATAGCCATATTCTTCTTCACATCATAGAAGTGTTATAGGAAATTACTTATAAGGCAATTCCTTCATGTGCAAGCAATGGTTTACCGACTACGTCCAGCAGTTTATACATGAAGAACTGGCCAGATGTGTCGGGTCTTCCATCTTATTAGTGATGTGCCAGCAGCGGGTACGTGTAATTGCTTCCTGTGTGTGATGCCAGCTTGTCGGCCTGTTTCCAGAGGAAGCGGTTCTCTGGGCAGTAGAGGTTTTTGGAGAAGCCCTGGTGGTGACTTCACGTCCGTTCTGCTGATCAGAGGTTTGACTCATGCACTGGAATGTGCAGCTGCTGGAAAACATCACGTTCCTAGAGAAGTTTACATCAAGCTTCTGGTCCGACTTGTGTTACTTGCTCAGGACTACAAGTCCCAGCTT
Organism: Bufo bufo; assembly: GCF_905171765.1. NCBI lineage: Eukaryota > Metazoa > Chordata > Amphibia > Anura > Bufonidae > Bufo > Bufo bufo. The sequence goes on along the minus strand of NC_053390.1, from coordinate 791,763,802 downwards.
GAATACCAACGAACGACCTGGCGAGATGTGGCCTGCTGCTGCCACCTCATTTGTTTCATGGATACCTGCCCTGTCAGTTTATATTCTGATGCCTGGCCTTATCCCTACCCGTACATAGAGGTGTAGGACCAGGACACGCGTAGTACGCCATACAAAACCAGCACTATATGAGCCAGACCCTATCTATGTCACTTGTGTTTCTGGGAAGTTTTGTCCACTCCCTCCCCAAATTAGTTATAGCATTTCCCCATCTAGACTTGGCCTGGTGGGGCCTGCCTTGGCCGCCCCCCCCCCCCCCCCCCCCCCCCCCCCCCCACTTGGCCTGGTGGGGCCTGCCTTGGCCGCCCCCCCCCCCCCACTTGGCCTGGTGGGGCCTGCCTTGGCCGCCCCCCCCCCCCCACTTGGCCTGCCTTGGCCGCCCCCCCCCCCCCCCACTTGGCCTGGTGGGGCCTGCCTTGGCCGCCCCCCCCCACTTGGCTTGGTGGGGCCTGCCTTGGCCGCCCCCCCCCCCACTTGGCCTGGTGGGGCCTGCCTTGGTGGCCCCCCCCCCCCCACTTGGCCTGGTGGGGCCTGTCTTGGCTGCCCCCCCACTTGGCCTGGTGGGGCCTGTCTTGGCTGCCCCCCCACTTGGCCTGGTGGGGCCTGTCTTGGCTGCCCCCCCACTTGGCCTGGTGGGGCCTGTCTTGGCCGCCCCCCCACTTGGCCTGGTGGGGCCTGTCTTGGCCGCCCCCCCACTTGGCCTGGTGGGGCCTGTCTTGGCTGCCCCCCCACTTGGCACGAAGGGGCCCCAACGCATGAGGCGGTTGAAAGGTCCTGACGAAATTGGTCAGTTTGGCCAACGTTCACCTAATGTGTATGGCTGCCTCTTGTCTTCAGTAGCAAGTCTCTAGGCGTTTTAGCTACCTGCATCTTCTAATTTATTTTTATTAAAAAAAAAAAAATATATATATATATATATATATATATATATATATATATATATATTGGAGTTGAAGATGGAAATCAGGAGAGCCTGCGGGGAATCTGCCTCCGATGAGCATACAGACGGTCTTGCATGTGATGATGGAGCTTTTCAGAGATAATTAATTACTGTGCCGTAATTCTGCTATTAGGAGATGTGATTGTGAGCGGTTTTACTGTTGTGCTCTGTTAGGTTGATTTTGCTATTGGTTTTTGCTTTTTAATTAAACCCTTAGGCTAGAGGCGTGTGTTTGGGTTTAATTATCAAAATATTAGCAGAAAGGGGGGGGGGGATATAAAACAAGAAAAATAAAGCGCCCCTAGACAATAGACAGAAGAGGGGGCAATCGCTGGGGTCCAGAGGTCGTACATGGGGCAGGGTCGAGCATGTGTGCCTCTGCCACCAATCACTGGCTGAATCGCTGCCGGGTAACGTATCACTTGTGGACACGTCACACCTAAGGTCAGTCATTGGCTGAAGCAGCACACATGACCCAGTCAGTGCGGGAGTTGTCAGACTGGGTCTAAAAGTCCAGTGAAGACAGCCCAAGAGTCACGGACCCCAAATGAAGCGGTTGGGAGCAGGTACTGTAAGTATGGGTTTCTCCACAGGTACTGTTGGGGGGAGGGGGGTATTTAAAAAATAAAATAAAAAGCTAAACATTCCTGACAACCCCTTTGAAGACTATGTTCTCCTTTGGGGGCATTTTTTATATGATAGCTTGCTACTCGTTTTGGGCTAACATTATTTTTTCAGTTGTATTTAATAAAAAAAATGTTCAGCCGTTTCTGAGCTACAAGGGTTAAGAATCAGTCTCACGTGTAGCTCTCATCTCTGATCTCTTGACCTGATAAACGCTTATTTAAGCCTTATTCTTATCTGTTTGGTAAGGATTGAGCTATAATTAAGGTTTATGAGGTTAGAAGATCAGAGATGAGAGCTACCCATGATAGGATTCAAAGAAAACAAAGTCACAGCAAACAGACTGATTTTTTTTTTTTTTAACCCTTGTAACTCAGAAACGGCTGAACATTTATTTTTATTTTTTTATAAAAAACAATTGAATTAAAGATTTTTTAGCCCAAAATGAGTATAATGCAATCGTAAAAAACAATTGTCCCGAAGGTGTCCATAGCCTTTAAAGAGGTTTGCCATTTTAAGCAAATAAAAGAAAAATACTACAACTTTGTAAAGTACTTTTGAGCTTCACTTTGATGTCACACAGTCCAGGCAGCCCTCTTCGAGTTGTATCCTCCTCTCGGCTCCAGTGAGAATTAGAGTCCATTCACACGTCCGCAACTTGGGTCCGTATCCATTCCGCAATTTTGCGGAACGGGTGCGGACCCATTCATTTTTAATGGGGCCGGAACGGATGCGGACAGCACACTATGTGCTGTCCGCATTTCCTGGTCCGCAATTCCGTTCCCGAAAAAAATAGAACATGTCCTATTCTCATCCGCAACTGCTGAAAAGAAAAGGCATTTTTTTATTATAGTGCTGGCGATGTGTGGTCCGAAAAATGCGGAACGCACATTTCCGATATACGTGTTTTGCGTATCCGCAATTTGCAGATCGCAAAACGCCTACGCACGTGTGAATAGACCCTTACCGGAAGGGTCTTTTTTTTTCGTCTTATGGAGTAATGGTATGTAGGTAGGATATTTATGCCATCATTTTATGATCGGTGGTGGTCTGACCATTCCCTTTACCGCTACTGATTATGAGAATGAAGAGGCCACAGCGCTAGATTCATTGTTTTTGCACCCAAAGTGTGCGACAAATACAACGCGGCCTTACTCGTGAACGGGCAGCCGGTGGTTGGGAGCACCTTCGTTCTCGGGATCATTGATGATCCCAGAGGTCAGATCGTCACCGATCCTATCTGTATGCCATCGCTGTAAGTCTACATTCAGATGAATGGGGGAAAATTGACATAGCCTTTTATACCGGAGTGCACCCGTCTAATGGCCATGAAAAACAAGTGCAGTCCCATGGTGCCTTATGAATGAATGGAAGGGCAGGTGGCGCATGTCCGCTGGTGCTCTGTTCATTCTCTATGGGACTGTTGGAGATAACCAAGTGCTGTACTCGGCTATATCCAGTTGAATGTAGTGGCAAGCGTGCATGCTCGACTGTGGCTTCATTCGTCACCTTGAGACCTTCTACACACCACTTTTAGACATGGTGGACCTTCTAATTCTGCAGCATGGTTTCACTTCTGAGACTCTCATCATAGGTTACAGAATACAGGCCCTTTTTTTCTGTTTCAGGTTCCTTATGAGACCCTCAACAAGCGCTTCCGGGCAGCACAGAAGAACATAGACCGAGAGACGAGCCATGTCACCATGGTGGTGGCCGAGCTGGAGAAGACATTGAGCAGTTGCCCCGCCGTAGACTCTGTGGTCAGCCTGCTGGATGGGGTGGTGGAGAAGCTAAGTGTTCTTAAGAGGAAGGTAAAGCCGCGTCCTCTCCCATATTCAGTATGTTTCTGCAGTAATGTCTTATATGTCTCTTGGACATCTTTTGTATGTGAGGAGCTTCTTTACCTTACAGTGGTATCCTACAGCCATTTATATACATGTTGTGATAACCCAAGTCATGGTCCTTTTAAGGGGGTTCTCTGGTTTTCCCATGTTGATGACTTAGGTTATCAATAGCAGATCGGCTTTTGCCAGCGCTGCGTTCTCGTCACTGTTCACCTGCACGGCATTGACATTGCAGCGGCGGTGCGTTGTAAATGGGACGGAGCAGCTGTAGTTACAGCGCACCGCAGCTACAACGCTGACAGCGTGCAGGTAAACGATGAAAGAATGCAGCGCTCATAAGAGCACTGCGGTCTCTTCAAACATCTGATCAGCTGGGGTGCCAGGAGTCGGACCAGTGCTGATCTGATACTGATGACCGTAAGAATAGGTTATCAGTATGGGAAAACCGGACAACCCCTTTAATGGGTCGTGTGTTGCCTTACAGGGTAGCTTCCTGAAGGTGAGAGTACGGAGAGGTTTTGCAGACCTAATTTGCATTGGCTGTTGGAATCCTTACACCAGTTGGATCTCCACAATCTTCGCGTCTTCAAGGCTAAAACAGAAAGACTCTTCTGGTTCAGTATTTTAATGGGTTCTCACGTCTGTTCTCATGTAATATCTTAATAGACGTCACAATGCTGCCAGCTATTCATGGTGCCTCGACTGATGGCCTTGGCCCATGGAGCACCATTACTGACAACTAGTTGTCTAGGGCAGTGTTCCTCAACTCCAGTCCTCAGGGCCTACCTGTCTGTCATGATTTGAGAATATCCCACAGAATGTATACCTGTGGTAAGTCCTGATTGATGGACACTAATTATATCACCTGCTTACTACTAATGAAATCCTGAAAACATGACTGGTAAGTGGGTCCCGAGGACCAGTTTTGAGGAACACTTGTCTAGGGTACTTCCTTCATGGTGCCAGCAACCAGCTGTCCATTGTGCCCACTTTTGGTGCTGGTTAGCCATTTGTTCATTATGCTCCTGTATGGCATCTGCCAACTGCCCCCAGTATGATGCCAACCAGTCCCTGTGGTCTTCTCCAAACTAGGGCAGAAAAAGAACACTTCTGTCAGGCTCTGCTCATTCCAAAAGGTTGAGATCCCTCCCTTTATAGCTATAAGTAAAGATCTTTGGACAGTTCTCTTTACCAGACTCCACCACTGGTTATATGTACGGCTGATATTACCAGTGGTCAGACTACTAACATATGTAGTACATGTACAGATGATGTGTCATTCGTCCAACACCGAAGACGTGTTTGAATGATATATCAGTAGTCCCACCAGAGGTGATTTGTACATGTAACATGTATGGCTCATCTGTCAGTATTCCACCACTGGTAATATGTATATATGATATGTAAATAGTCCACCACTGGTGATATGTACAGATGACATCTCAGGAGAAGTCCACCACTGGTGATATGCATATATGATATGTACAGAAGATATCTCAGTATTCCACCACTGGTGATATGCATATATGATATGTACAGATGATATCTCAGGAATCTACCACTGGTGATATGTACAGATGATATCTCAGGAATCTACCACTGGTGATATGTACAGATGACATCTCAGGAGAAGTCCACCACTGGTGATATGCATATATGATATGTACAGATGATATCTCAGTAGTCCACCACTGGTGATATGTACAAATGATATCTCAGGAATCTACCACTGGTGATATGTACAGACAGATGATATCTCCGTAGTCCACCACTGGTGATATGTACAAATGATCACTCAGGAATCTACCACTGGTGATATGTACAGATGATATCTCAGGAATCTACCACTGGTGATATGTACAGATGATATCTCAGGAATCTACCACTGGTGATATGTACAGACAGATGATATCTCAGGAGTCCACCACTGGTGATATGTACAGACAGATGATATCTCAGGAGTCCACCACTGGTGATATGCATATGTACGTTTGCTGTGAAGCTTGTAGACTCCATGTTCCCTCTTTGATTATTGCTCTCTCTTTATTAGGATGCTTTGTATCTGTTAATAAAATGGATAATGACGTCCTGGATCTCCTCCAGGGTAATATTTTAGCGGTGATTGTGATACAGAGCAGAAGATGAAGGATGTCCTTATAGCGTCGGCTTTATCAGTCTCTCCCCAGGGAACAGATACACAGATATAGAATTACTCAGGGGAATAGTCTTGTAATAGTGTATGTCGCAAGCAGCACAGCAGGGGTTAATAATAATTATACAATGGCCTTTCAATTTATTTTAATGACTTCTGTTATCCAGTTAGAAAAAACTAGAGAAAACGATGTCCTCCTGACGGCCTCCAGCTGTCATCCTGCTTCAGCCATATTAGGGAGGACCCCTCCTCTCCTCCCCTGACATGTCTATTTCGGTAACTACTTGCAACACCAATGTAATAATTCTGGAGACTCTATTCTCATTTCTTTTATGTTGTGCCATTCCTCTACTATTCCTGTTATAAATGAATTGCCTGCAGTCTGCAGTGAAGGTCCATCCCGAAGGGTGTTACCAGTTGGGGGGGTCCCTCCAAACTGGTACCACCCATCTGGACCTTTTACTGCAGACTACTGGCAATTCATTCATAAAATTCTAGTGGGAATAATGGAGGAATGGCATGACATAGTCATGTTATTACATGGGGAATGCAGATCTTCCTAATTGTACAACCCGGGATTAGGGACCCCCGGATAGCCAGAGTAGAGAGTTGCTGCAAAGAGTACCCCCCTCCGCCCTGGAGGACTCGGCTGACTCAACTGCAATGGCTGCCCCCTGCAATGCTAGCCGATCGCCTGGTTTGGTGCCCTTTAAATACATAGCGCTTGTCATTTTACTGGATTTATGTTTTATCCCCATCTGCGGGGTCTTCATTCCCACGTACCCCCCACCCCACACTCCCTCATTCTGACATTACAAGCAGCACTGCTACTTTAACCCGCCTGAGTAAGGATTGGCCTCCCATCCAGTTAACAATGTGTGACCGCCATCTCGGCGCAGTGAATGAAAGAGACATCAGATCAATCACCGTGATTTCCATGTATTTCCAGCATGTTTTGCTTTTCCATCCGGCAGCTCGGAGACAGTGATGAATTAGACTGTGAGAGAGCGGCCTCTTTCCACCGACTCCATCCTCCTCTCTACAATTCACAGCATTTTATTGAATTGTCCAGGGCGGTATTATTTTTTTTCACCTTGTAAATTACCAGCGTTTTTTCTTCCGAAGACCCCAGTGCTTTTCATAATGATTCGCTGATGGAATCCAGGCCCAGGCTTGCCTGAAATGCGCTAGTGCCCCCCTTGACGGCCACACATCACATAGCGGTATATACATATTCATAGTCCAGGAATAAGAACATATTAGCACTTTACAGAAAGCTGACACTTTCAGCTTGTGCTGTGTACGCCGGGTGCTGGGCGATCTCAACATTACCACAGCAGGTATTGCGTCTCTTATAAAGCTGGAGGCAGATAACACTAAGTCCACCTTTCACAGTAGGTGATGGATACAGCTCATCTCCTCCCCTTCCCTGCGCAATGACCTCTGCCCAGATCACAGAGCATGCTCACACTCCTCTTGAACGGTCTGTCCCATAATCATGTAAGATAGAAAATATAATAATAAAAAAAATTACAAGGTGCAGAGCTTTTTTTCTGGCGGAACGCACCGGAACGGCGTTCCGCCACCTTTTGACATCGCAGCCTGCCATGCTCCAGCATTGCAGGCTGCGTTGTATCAGCGGGGAGGGACTGGGAGGAGGAGCTGGGGGCCGGTGCGTTCACTGTGCTCCGGCCCCCAGCTCCAGTACAGTTATAGAATGTGTAAAATGAATAATGATTCTATTCATGAGGCCCCCTCTGTAGTAGAACATACAATATATCCATCCTACTCACAGGGCTGTTATCGTAATCCAGGCCGGCCGGGCAGACGAGCGGCAGCGTCACTGACTGACGTCACGTGCCAGTGCCCGGCCTACTTTATGAATGAAGCAGGCAGCGCAGGCACGTGACGTCAGTCAGTGACGCTGCCGCTCGTCTGCCCGGCCGGCCTGGATTACGATAACAGCCCTGTGAGTAGGATGGATATATTGTATGTTCTACTACAGAGGGGGCCTCATGAATAGAATTATTAATTTTATTTACACATTTTATAACTGTACTGGAGCGGCAATGGGGGGGGGGGGGTCTGTGGATGGCAGTGTTGTGGGGGGGGGGGGGGTCTGTGGATGGCACTGTTAAGGGGGGGGTCTGTGGATTGCACTGTTATGGGGTGGGGGGGTGTCTGTGGATGGCACTGTTATGGGGTGGGGGGGTCTGTGGATTGCACTGTTATGGGGTGGGGTGTCTGTGGATGGCACTGTTATGGGGTGGGGGGGTCTGTGGATAGCACTGTTATAGGATGGGGGGGTCTGTGGATGGCACTGTTATAGGATGGGGGATCTGCGGATGCCATCCCCAGATCCCCCATTAACAGTGCCATCCCCATCTGGGGGGTTTCTTTGCTGGGCTGGACTTTTATAGCCCCCCCAAATTTTACTTGCATCCCTGTTCTCTAAAGGGTTGGTTTTAGGGGGCGGTCCTAGGGGTGGGTAGGGGCGTGGCCAGGGGAGGGGGGCTGAGTTCCACCACCTTTTCTCTGAGAAAAAAAGCCCTGACAAGATGTAATACATTGAAAGGGATACATTGCCCACCAAGCTTCCTTCTCAGCACCTACATAGCACATCCTTATTTCACCCTTGTGTTGCATGTTGTTACCCTTGAGCTGCTTGATTTAGGGTTGGGTGAGTGGGCGTACATGTAAATATGGAGTAACTGCAAAAGAAAGCAAGTGATCTTTGCAAAAGTTTGAGGCAGACTGTATTTAACAGGTGGTAAATAGGCATGGGTTGGTAACGAGTTAGGAATAATATTGGGGTCGAAGACCTTTGCCATTGACATGAGAATACAAAAAATTTAATTTTTCAGGTGTTTAAAGTGCACCTGAGTTTCCAAAAAAGTTTGTATAATGGTTATGTTTCATTGTAGAATCATAACTGTGAAGGAGTGAAGCAGTTATGTTTGGGTTTCCCTAATGTCTCTTCCAGCCATATAATTCCCTGTTTCAGCTGCACAGCTAGATGCATTTCTCTCAGAAGCAAGGGCCTCTCCCTTCTGCCAGTGCTGTACTGCTGTGGCGTCCTTTCCCTTATTGCTCACTGTTCGTTTTTTAGCTCTGGAGCTCACAGAACAGATGAGGAGGGATAGATCACACTTGCACACAGGAGGCTCGTGTGATGTGTAGAAGCAGCTCTGACATGCCCCCATTTCCTGTGAGACCTCTTCTGTGTCTCTGTTACCAGGGACTGGTCTTGCCTGACAACAGGCATTGGACTGCAGCTTAGGGGGAGGTGAGACCCCCTAGTGACCATGACTTTACAGCTTTTTTCCATTTCATCCACCATGACGGCCCACATTGAGATTGACCCTTGACCTCTGTAGGGGCAGGAACACATAGAGAGTTTAAGAACCCCCCACCCCTCCACCTCCTCAGTGCTTTCCTGCCCCTACAGGGGCCAACATGTGGAGAGTTCCTCCTTCATGGAGGATAAAACAACCTTATTTTCTTTACAGGTTCTCCAGCTGGCCTCCCGCGGCAGGAGCTAAGGCTGGCCAGCTAGGAGCATCGAGGACCCTCGTCTTAGCTTATGCTGAGGCCTGCGCTCCTCCCCATACCTTCAGACTCCCTTCCCTCCTTGAGGAAGCAGTTGGAGGTGCCGGCTTCTCGGATCATCGCGCGCTGCGCTCGGCGTCCTTTCCTTCTGGAGGAGGGCCGAGTTCTAGCGTCCGGCAGGGGGAGCAG